>NW_024466389.1:6637500-7262500 GCF_017591425.1 Ochotona curzoniae
AGGCCCCATGCTGCAGCTAACAGCAGTGGTTCCTCCCTGGCTACACATCCCAGGTCCACCGTCACACATGCCCATTTTTCTCATGGCTAAAATTTAGTACCTGGTAAATGTTCTGTTGTGTCTGCCTGTGGACCTGTGCACTCTGCAAGGCCAAGGCCATGTCCGTTCCGTTTAGTGATAGCTTCCAGGCGTCTGTGTGGCAAGGAATTGGCTCACAGGGCAAAGAAATGAGAACCCTGCCCTAGCACAGCCCAACCACTGATCTGCCCTGCAGCTTGTGGGGACAGAGCTACTGTAACATGCCACTGGAAACCTGCTGGGCAGGACTTGGAATGGTGGTGTAGTCAGGCAGCAACAGGTGCCCTCCCAGTGTGGACATGGGCTGAGGCCTTAGCATGGCTTGCTCCCAGCAGCTGAGGAGTGAAGGGGTTGGTGGAGCACAGGGCTTCATTTCCTGAATGCTCATGGCTTTAAAAGTAATGTGGGGGTTGGCGCGATGGCTCAAGTAACTAATCCTCCAATGAAAGCGAGAGTTCATATCCTGGCTGCTCCCCTTTCCATCCAGCTCCTTCCTTATGGTCTGGGAGAGCAATGGAGGTCCTTGGGTCCCTGCACCCATGTGGGAGACCTGGAAGAGGCTTCTGGCTTCAGATCAGGTCAGCTACAGCCATTGTGGCCATTTGGAGAATGATCCAGCATATGGAATATCTTTGTCTCTCTTCCTTGGTAAATTTGCTTTTCCAATAAGAATCTTAAAAATATATATATTTAAATATATATAATATATATATCATATATGCACACACACATATATTTGAAAGTGCTTCTATTCACTGGTTAGCCTCCCACAACTGTCAGATGCCTACAATAGCTGGGACCGAGCCAGGCTGAAATCGGGAGCCAGGGACTCCATCCGGGTCTCCCACAGGAGTGGCAGGGACCCAAGTACTTGAAATTTCACCTGCGCCTCCAGCTGGACGGGAAGCAGAGGGGCCTACTCTGGATAGCGGCTTAGCCTGCTGTGAGACACCTGCCCCTCACTTTTCCCTGACCTGTAATTAGAAATACATTGTGATCTGAGATGTACAATGATGATTAAGTGAAATAGAGTTTTGAAGGAGTTACCCATCGTGCTGCACTGGTCATTTGTGTAATAGCAAGCCCCCCAGCTCCTCCTGGGTGGCCATGCAGCGTGCCTCATTACAGCAGGTGACTGTCCCAGTCATAGCCAGATTCATCTCTGCATTCCCAGCCTGCCTCACCTGTCCATGGGGCTTCTGGGAAACAAAGGGCTGGAGTTTTCAGTCCTATGGTTAGGAAGTCCCCAAATTACAGATTTGGGAGCCAGGAGGTTACCCCACACAGTGCTGGCTAGGGACACACAGCCCTGCATCTGCAAGCTTCCTCCTCAAATGGCACCCTCCTTGCAGGCACCGGCCTGCTCACTGTCCTCACAGGTACAGGTTCCAAAGGTACGGTCTTAGGCTTGAGATGAGAATAGCCAGCTTTGGGTCCAGCACAGTGGCAAACACTCATCCTCTACCTGCGGTATCAGCATCCTGTATGTATTGGTTCACATCCCAGCTGTTCCATTTCCCATCCAGCTCCCTTTTTATGGCCTGGGAAAGGATGGCTCAAGTTCTTGGGACCCTGCACCCATGTGGGAGACCCAGATGAAGCTTGTGAATCTTGGCTTTGGATCAGCTCAGCTCTGGCCGTGGTGGCCATTTGGAGAGAAAACCAGACAGAAGACCTCTCTGTCTCCTCCTGTAATTCTGCCTTACAAATAAAAATAAATAAATCTTTTTTTAAGAAGAACCACTTTTTTACTGGGCACTTAGCCAGTGTCAATTGCACACGTGAATCATACTCTTGAAAAGTCTAGTCTGGTAATTGAACAAAATCTTGTAGTGTCTCCTATGTGCTAAGCATGGCTCCAGGAAAGTCACATAGGAACAAGACATAGACACCTCTGCCTTTATGGGGCATACAAGCAGGCAATAGGAACATGAACTGGGTGAAAGAGGAAGACGTGGGGGCCAGTGTAGTGGCACAGCTGGTTAAGCCACCGTCTGTAACAGGCATCCCATATAGGGCTGGTTTGTGTCCCAGATGCCGGGTTCCAACCCAGCTCCTTGCTGATGGCCTGGGAAAGCAACAGAAGGTGATCCAAGTGCTTGGGCTGCTGGCACTCACATGGGAGACCTGGAGGAAGCTCCTGGCTTGGGCTCGGTTGAGCTCCAACTGTTGTGGCCATTTGGGAAGTAAAACAGTGGATGAATGACTCTGTTTAAAGAGGAAGATGTGACTGACGGTAACAATAGTGAGCTTGGCTGGACCTCCCTGTGATTTGTGATTTGACACTTAAATGAGGCTGGCAGAAAACTGTCACATGATGCCTGGATGGGGCTCTGAGGCAGCAGTGGCAGGGTGTGCCAAGGCCTCGAGTAGGCACTGTTCACTGTCCTCCAAGAACTAAGAGAGGCTGGACTGGTCAGAGCTACAGGGAGGAAGACAGTGGCAGGAGAAAGCAGTTTGTGGAGAATGGCCGTGGGATGACTTGGGGTCCCGCAGCCACAGTCAGGACTTGTTCAATTCTGTGAAACAGTGGATGACACTGCGGACTTCTGAGCAGAGGAGTGACAGAGCTGACTTGCCTCATCCTGGCTCTGGGTGCTGCGAGGAGGAATGGAGCAAGTGGCCAGCCAGGCAGTGACAGCAGACACACAGGCAGGATGTGATGATGGGGATGCCCGTGGAGCAGGTGGTCCAGGTTAGCAGGTCCAGATTTTTTTGGCAAAACAGCCAAGAGGTCAGGCCTTCACCTCTGGATAACATTGGGATTCAGCTACACCAGCTGTAAACATTCATATCCCGGTCTTTAAATGGGCATTATTTTTTTAAAGAAAAAGATATATTTTTATTGGAAAGGCAGATTTATGGGGGTAAGAAGAGACAGAGAGAAAGATCTTCCATCTGCTGGTTCACTCCCCAAGTGGCTGTGACAGCCAGAGCTGAACCGAGCCAAAGCCAGGACCAAGAGCTTCTTCCAGGTTTCCCATGCAGGTACAGGTCCCAAAGGTTTGAGCCATCCTCTGATGCTTTCCCAGGCTACAAGCAAAGAACTGAAAGAGAGAAGTGAAGCAGCTGGGACATGAACTGGCACCCATATGGGATGGTGAAGTGTGCAAGGTGAGGATTTAACCACTGAGCTATTGCACTAGGCCCTTTAGGCACCAATTCAAGCATATGCATGTATTTCTTTGAGAAGCACAGTGACAGAGATCACCAACCTGCCTGTTCATTCCTCAAATATATGTAACACAGGACGGAGCCAGGTTGAAGCCAGGATTCCCCAACTCCATCTAAGTGTCCCGTGGGGGTGGCAGCACCCACGTAGTTGAGTCAGCATGTGCAACCGTTGTGGTGTGTGTTGGTTGGTCGCTGGAGTCAGGAGCCGGAGCTGGTATTGAGCCCGAGCACTCTGATGTGGAACTCGGGCAACTTCACGGCTAGGCCTCATGCCTGCTCGTAAGACCCTCCTTTAGGCCCCACCAGCTGGTCGGGCACACCAGGATAATGCAGAATCAACCATCCGCTAAGGTGTACAAATACAACCGACAGTCTCGTATCCCGCAGCCCTGAAAAACTGGACGCTTCTAGATGCCTGGTAGATTTTTGTAGATTCCACGGGACTTTCTATGGCCACGTAGTGCTGAGTACAAGCTGTTTGGCCACTTTCTTTTCCTCGTGACACTGGCTGGGACTGCCGTACGCAGTTCCACCCTCTCTCTTACTGTGGTGAGTTATTTTAAAATGTCCCGGCAAGTCACTTCCTCTCATAGCCTCGTCAGGTGTTTTCTGTTGTTTTGGTTTGTGAAACAGGACGGTGAGTAATCACAAGTTGTATTTACAAGTCTAGAAGGAAACGACAGGAGGAAAACACCCGGCGCAATGCCAGCCTTCCGACCCCAGGCTCGTGACTAGGAACTGTGGTGGGTTCGAGGCAGGCCGCCGCCAGGCTCGGAAACTGCCTCGCCGAACGCCGCTCTGCGCCCGACCAATCACAGCCTGCATCACAGGGGCCCGCCCCGTTCGGAGGCTCAGGCTCGGACGTTAACCAATCGGCAATGGAAACCTGCAATCGGCCCGCCCCTGGGTTGAAAATGTCGCTCCGGGCTGCAGCGTGACGCTCTCCGGAGCGACTGGGCGTCGGACCCACCTGGCCAATCAGGATGGCCGGCGGAGGCCCCGCCCCGACCGAATTCGGGGGCAACGCGTCTGGTGGTGGGGGGCTTCCCCGAGGAGGTGAGTGGGTGTGGAGGAGGCCCTAGGACCCATCCTAGGACAGGGCCGGGGACCGGGCTCGGGCCCACGTGCGACTCAGCGAGGGGCTCCATGGGAACGAGCGCCTTCCGGGGCTCCGCCATGGCGTGTGCCGGCGCCGCGGTTTGTTTTGAATGACGCGCGTCTGCGAGCGCGGCCACAGCCCGAGGAGGGCCGGAACCCCGAAGTGCGCAGGCAGAAACGCGGGGGCCGTAGGGCTGTGGCCAGCAGTGGCCGCGTCCCGGCCCTGCTGGGCCCCTGCGTGCGGTGGAGTGCGCTGCCCCCTCTGCCGGCCCCGGGCGGCTCTGTGTGTCCAGTGCCCCGATGCGGAGTGTGGCCGGGCCGGCTACGCGAGGCTGGATGGCCGAGCGCATCCGGAGCTAAGCCGAGAGCTGCGTGCTGGGGCAGATGGAGACTGTCCTGGAAAGGCTGGGCCGGGAGGCGTGGCCGGTCCCTTCCTCCGCCCGCCGAGGACCCGGCGGGGGTCACAGGCAGGGAGGAGGAGGAGGTCCAGGAAGGGCTGTCCCGACCCTGGAGCCCGGAGCCGCGACCCGGCTCCAGGCCCAGTTTTTTCCCTTGTTGGCTGAGGGGCTTGGGGTAGGTTGCTTAGCCTTTCTGGGGCGTGGTGAGGGGGCGGGCAGCGGGCCTTCCGGGCCTGATGGGCGTGGTGCTCACTAGATTATAGATTTGCACCCATGCAGTTCACCAGATTTCCCTTTTTTCCTTAAATTTTTCTTTTCTTTTAAATTATTATTATCATATGATCAATTTATGATTCAATTTCATTGGCCCTGGGATTTCCCCTCCCCGCTCTCCTAGATTTCTGAAAATCAGGTTTGTGGTGGAGGGGGTCTGGCAGCACACCCTTGCTAAGGGTTCAGCCTGGGGTGGGAGATCCCCTCGTGTGGGCCGTCTGGCAGGGGAACGACCCAAGACTGACCAGGCCAAGAACTGGCAGTTACAGAGCATCTGCCCCTCACCCTGGTGACCCCTCCTCAGCCACATGTCCTGATCTCCTCACCCCAGGCAGAAGAGTCGAGCACCGAGGAGGGTGTGTGGCCCGACGGCCAGCAGCCGTGGCCGGCTGAGCTTGACATGCTGGAGGCTGAGGACCTGACACAGCTCCGGCTGCTCAACTTGCAGCTCCTGCGGCAGCTGTGGGCTGGCCAGGATGCCGTGCGGCGTTCGGTGGCCCGGGCAACCTTGGCGGTGGGTGCCCTCCCTGAGAATTGGGGGTGGGAGGTGAGGAAGGGGCTGCCTAACACAGCAGGCAGCAGCCACACCCCCAGGATCACCTGGTCCATGCTGCCCATTTGGTTGAGGATGGGAAAACTGTGGCCTGGAACCGGGTTGGCATCCGAGTTGTCACTGGGCCTTCATGGGTGGGCACTGGCTGGCTGGGTGGGTGGTCCCTGGTGACCTGGCCTGTTTTCCTCTAGTCGAGCTTGGACTCCAGCAGCAGCTGCAACTCCACGGGGCCTCTGTCCCCGGAGACGACGACCTCCTCCTTCACCTCCTCCTTTTCTGCCTCCCCACCTGACACCCAGCAAGGTGACCCAAGTGATGTAGCTTCGTGTGGCAGGCTCAGCTCCAGGGTGACCACCCTCCCTCCTGCCAAGGGCCAACACCAGGCCTCCCAGGGCCAGCTGAGATCCCACTCGGCACCCTTGCTGCCTGTTGCAAACTTTAAGGACTCAGAACCTTCGGCAGGGCAAGGGGATCTGGGATCCCAGCAGACACAGGCTCCAAGGCCCATCTTGCCCCGACAAAGGAAGGTAATGGGGTGAGGGGTGTGCAAGGCATCCACAGATGGGAGTTTCTTGAGCATCAGTTTCCCTGTCAAACAGATGGGCTCGCAGGCAGTGTCTTGTGGGATGGAAGGTTCTGGGATGGCCCCTTGGGACGTGGGGCTACCTGTCGCTTTCCAGCTGCAGAGCCCTGGGCCAGGTCAGGAAGTACTCTGGGACATGACTGGGAGCTACTCAGCCCGGCTGCTGGCCTAGCCCAGCCTCTCTCTCTCCTGCTTCAGTCCAGGGTGACTTTCTGCACGGAGCCGAAGGTACCTGGGAGCAGTTGGCGCCTCAGGCCGTACCTGGGCTATGACTGGATTGCAGGTAAGGCTGCCCCCTGCACCCACTCTGCCCGGCAGTGGGAGGGGAGCGGGAGCCAAGGCTTGCCTGGGCACCTGCCTGTGCCATGCTCCTTGGGGTGGTGCAGCTGTGGAGTGCCTGTGCAGTGAGCCACAGAGGTGCTGCGTTCTGGGCGCCATGCACACGCAGGCCTCTACACCTCTCTTCGTCTCTGTCTCATGTTTGTGCCCAGCCTATGGCAGCCCAAGGACCTAACTGGATCGCCTCTGGTCTCTTGCTCCATGACTCTCCTGTGTGTCTTAAACGAACTTGATTGACCACTTAGCCACTTTCGGGGTGCAGCTTAGAGGCATTCAAGTGTATTCATGGGGCTGATGCAGTGGCACAGTAGGCTAATCTGTCTGCTAGCACTGGCATCCCATATGGGTGCAGGCTTGTGTCCTGGCTACTCCATTTCTTTCTGTTTCTCTGCTTATGGTCTGGGAAAACAGTGGAGGAGGATGGCCCAAGTCCTTGGGCCCCTGTGTCCATGGGAGGCCAAGAACAGCTCCTAGCTCCTGGCTTTGAATCATCTCAGCTCTGGCCCATACAGAGGGAGTGAACCAGCAGATGGCAGACCTCTCTGTCTCTCCTTCTCTTTGTTAAATCTACCATTCAAATCTAAATAAATTTTTTAAAAGTTTTAATCTTTTTTATTCTAAATTAATAAATATTTGAAAAAACAAAATACGTTTGCATGCTAGGCAGCTATCACTGCCATTCACCTCTGTAACCCTTTCATCTCCCAAATCAAAAGTTCATCCCCTTCAACCACTGCTTCCCCACCTCTGCCTTCTCCCAGCCCCTACTGCTCCACGCCCCCCTCCTCCCAGCCACTGCCACCATCCTTCCCTCCCTGCTTCCCAGCCCCCAGCTCCCCATCTAGCCCCGGCACCCACACTCTGCTCATTTTCTTACAACCTTGTTTAAGACTCAGGTGTTTGAAAGGCAAGGTGACTCCCTGAGTGCCTAGAGCAGCCAAGGCTGGAGTGGGAAGCAGGAAGTCCACCTTGGTTTCCCTGTGTACATTTCGAGGAGCCAACTACTTAGGGCCATCTTCTGCCACCTTCCTGGATGGATCAGAAGTAGCCAAGCTTCAAAATGGCATTCCCGTGAAAGAGGCAGGTTTCTTGGTCTTAAACTGCCGTACCATGGTGCTTGCCCTGACTGTGACATTGCTCTAGGAAGCTCGTGTGAGTGAACGCAGAGGTTCTGTCCTTGTACATCTTGTTTTTTCTCCCTACCTAGCATGGTGCCCGCAGGTTCATTGGTGATGCAGCAGGTGGCAGAGTCCGCTGCCTGGGTTGAATTATGCCCACCCTGTGGCTGGAGTGGATGCCTTGTTTCCATTCTCTTAGAAAAAAGCAGTCAGGAAGGTGGCTGCACATACCCTGGTTTGTGTGTGTTGTTGCGTTTATTTAAGATTTGAAAAAGATTTCCCCATCTAACTGGGTCACTCTGCAAGTGCCTGCAACTACTGGGGCTGGGCTCAGCCAGAGCCAGGATCCAGGCAGGTGACGGTGGCCGAGGCCCCCAGCAGCTCCTCTGTGCTTTGGCCCACCAGAGTCTCTGGACAGCTGCTCTCCCATCACCAGCAAGCCTGAGGCCTTCTTCTCGACGCTACAGAAGTTCCGGGAAGCCCACAGGAAAGAGTGCACTTCCAGCTCCTCTGAGTGAGTGGGGTTGGGTCAGGAGGCCAGGGCACCTAGGGGTTCCAGCCCTCCCATCCTTCCAAATCTCTCCCCTCACCCCCTCTCTCGCTCACAGACCCGGCCTAGGTGTGCATGAGAGTGATGGCGAGGAAGGGGACCATGAATGTGAGTGTGGACTCATAGCCTTGGCCCTAGGCACCCCCCCCCAGTGTCCTGTGTGGCCTCAAATGGCCTCAATCAAGATCTTGGGGGGTCCTGAGGACGCCCCTGAGGTGTAGAAGACTTGAGGAGAGCAGCCTGAGGTCTTCCTAGATGGGACAAGCCCTGGTATGGGTCGGGGTGGGAGGCCCAGTGATCCATCTCACCAACCCCGCAGCAGCCCTCAGAGCTGACAGGGCTCCCTTGCCGCTCCTGACAGCCCTCAGCGTATAGCAGTCCTCCCTCCCTTGGAACTCGGGTCCCGGACTCCGAATTAAAGCTGCTTGTGGGGCGAGTGGGCCCCGTGGTTGGGAACAGCAGGGCCTCCAGGGCCATTAGGGCTGTGTCCCCTGGGCTCCGCAGGTGTGTTCTGCTACCGCGTCAACCGCCGCCTCTTCTTGGTGCCTTCGGATCCTGGCACCCCCTGTCGCCTCTGTGGGACCCCACGGGAGCAGCAGGGCCCTGAGACCCTGCAGGAGCCTGCCCAGGTCAGGTGAGTGGCAAAACTTGGGGACCCCGGGGAGCAGCCAATTAAGGTTGTGGAGCCTGGATGCCACTGGCTTCGAGAGGCAAAGGCAGGCCTGGGGTCATGGGGGCCCAGCAGCTGGAGATGCCTCACAGAATCTGCTGCTTCCCTGTGCAGGGTGAGTGTCCCACTGTCCGTCCTGGATCCCCCACACCGGTACCACATCCACAGGCGCAAAAGCTTCGATGCCTCTGACACGTTGTCCCTGCCCCGGGTGAGCAGTCCCTGGGGTGCTGTGTGGTGGTGGGAATAGGGTTCTCCCTGGCTTGGCACAGGGAAGGCTCAGGGTGGGGCTGGGCTCAGGGAGGGCAAGTAGCTGCACTCAGATGCCAGTTTTCTCCCCAGTTCCGGGCTGTACCTGCTCCCTAAAGAGGGGGTTTGTGTTCCACCCCTTGCCCCCTCTATGCCCCATGGCTTCCAGCCCCGGGCTGTCGCACTGGACTCGTCTGTGCAGTGTCGTGTGTGCTTCCCCCAGCACAGTGGTGTCTGCCCTGTGGTGAGACACACGCTTTGGTGGAAGAACCAGGACTTGAACTTGGGGCTTATGCTTCCTGGCTGTTTTCTGAGAACGCCGTTTCTGGGCCACAGTGTCAGGACAGGAATCCTTGGCCACCTTTCCTGGCTGAGGCTGGGATAGGGGAAGGGGTACAGAGGAAAATCAGTTTGTCTATTTAGGAAATGAGTGTAGTACATCTTTGGGGGTGTTGGGGTGAGGGGCAGTACAGGGGTGTGGGCAGCGCTGGTCCCGTCACTGTCCTTTCCTCCCCACTGCAGCCCTTGGGACCTCAGAGGTGGCAGGGTCATCAGGGATAGGAAATGCTGGGTGCTGGCCATCTGGGGGTACACAGGCCCCTGTGCTGGACGAAACTCTGAGTGCTCAGGGGTTGCCAGCACCTGGTGGGGGACACACTCCCACCAGCAGGAGCCCTTGCCCAGGCTAGCGCCCCTCACCCTGTCATCTGCAGCACTGCCTGCTGGGCTGGGACATCCTCCCTCCCAAGCCCGAGAAAGGATCGACCCCAAAGAGCCTGGACCTCTGGTCCTCCATGTCCTCCACAGCTCACCACCGGAAGCTGTGCACCGCCAGTCCTGCCCGTCTGGTATGGTCTGGGGTTGTTATCAGCCTGGGGAGCCCCAGGGGCAGGGGTAGGGTGGGCACAGCCTGCTCCTAGCAGGCTTGAGGACCTCCAAGTACCTTGGGGGCAGGATTGAGGTGGGCCACGCCGGGGTCTGTCCTCTGAGTACCAGTGCTGTGCAGGGGATGACTGAGGTACCCCATGAGTCATCCCACTGCCTGCCCTGCACCCCCAGGAAGGTGGCCATGACCTGGGAGCCTGAAGAGGGGGTTGTGGCTGGAACTGGGCATGGCCTGCCTTTCCTGATACCTTTCCATTCACCAGGTGTTGCCACCAAGGGACCCAGCTCCAACCCCAATCTGGTCGCATCCCCGGCTCCCCCAGCCCCACGCTGCTCTGCGGATACAGCCCTGAGGACTACGACTCAGACGGGGCTTCTGCTGTCACTGGCTCGAGTCTCTGCACTTCAGCAGGGGCTGTCCATGGCTGGACGTCACTGCCCTGCCTGGCTTGGGCGGCCCACGTCTGCCTCCTGGCTGGGTCTGGAGAGCAGAGATGCTGGGCAGGGATGTGAGGGGTTCTGTGCCTTATTTGTAAATAAACCTCAGCACCTGGGTGACTGACTCCTGGATGTGCTGGGACATCCTGCCACAGCTCTTGGTGCCCCCGTGGTACCTGCTCTCAGCCTGCCCAGCTGTCACCTGTGTCCTGAGCTGACCAAATTTTCTGGTGCTGACTGCATTCTGCAGCCCTATCATGGACTCCATTGGCCTTTACATTGGACTTCGTGACTCAGCATACAGGAAGTCACGTGATTCTTTATGCATTTATGGAGCTTTGCTATCCTGACTCCGGGACCCTGTGATGTGTGGGGGCTTGGGTGGCCTGCCAGCGTTGGGTTGAGTGGCTGGAGGTTTGTGCACCCTGGGGAGGCTGATGTAGGCTGCTGGTTGGACTCCCAGAGCTCGAAGCACACCTCCAGAGGGAGCCTGCGTCAGAATCTGTTCCAAGTTCAGGTGATAAAATTGGCAAAAAACAAGCCAAAAAGAACAAACCAAGTTCGGGTGATAGAGGCAGTGTTTGATTGGCCATGGGCTTTGTGTGAGGTGGTTAAGGCCCATGACTTGCTGGATGGATGGCCTTGTGTAATGAGGTATCCTTTTGTGTAGTTAGCCTGGTAACAAGTCAGAGGAGCCATGGCAAGCACTGTGGAGACGGAGAAATCGGGAACTGTGGCTCAGCTTGCCGCGTGCCAGGCTCTGTGCCATCCATGCATCACGTTTTCCTTCTCCCGACAGACTTCCATGCTGTGTTTGGGGAAAGAAAGGACTAGCGCTCCAGGGAACCTGTTTGAATAGGAACCAAATTCTAGTATTGCATCAGCAAACCATTTTTTAAAAGATGTATTTATTTGTTTGAAAGACGGAGTTACAGAAAGAGACCTCCCCAAATGACCACGAGAGCCTTGTTGAAGCAGAGTCTGGAACTCCGTCTGGATCTCCCCTCTGGGTAGCAGAGGCCTAGATTCTTGAGCTGTCTTCTGCTTTCCCTGGTCATTAGGGAACAGGAAGGAAGGCAGAGCAGCTGGGGCTTGAACTGGCACTCATGGGCTGGTGGCAGTACAGGTGGTGGCTTGGTGTGCTATGCCACAATGCTGCCCCCATGATCCATGTACTTTACATTAATGCTCCAGCTTTAGAAAAGCTGATAAAAAGTTCCTTCTAATCGCAACCAACTTACTTGCCAAAAACAAAAAAAACTTTAAAAAAGCCAACATTTTTTTAAAATTTTGTTCTGATGATCTTTTTTTTTTTTTTTTTAAAGATTTTATTTTTATTGGAAAGGTGGGTATACAGAGAAGAGAGACAGAGAGGAAGATCTTCCGTCCAATGATTCACTCCCCAAATGAGCGCAACGGCCGATGCTATGGCCAGTCTGAAGCCAAGAGCCTTTTCCGGGTCTCCCACACGGGTGCAGGTCCCAAAGCTTTGGGCCGTCCTCGACTGCTCTCCCGGGCCACAGGCAGGGCTGCCGGGATTAGAACCGGCGCCCGTATGGGATCCCGGGCGTGCAAGGCGAGGACTTTAACCACTTGTGCCACCGCAAGTGGTTAGATCACCCCTGATGATCTTTGTATAGTTGATTATGGCACAAAGGGTCAAAGGCCACAGGAAAGTGGGTAGGACCATTGTTTCCACATTGTGTTTTTTTCTTCCTGTATCTAGGGGAAGGGAGAAGATAAAGGGAGAAACCCAGCCCAACCTCCCAACCATCCCATGGTCCCCAGTGTGGAGCATGCTCCAAGGGCATTGCTCAGATGGTTTTGATAGTTCAACAGTTCTGAATTGCTGCCAATCTTGCCATTCCAAGCACGATGAAATCCCTCCAGAATCCACTGGTTGATGTAGTCCACCTTAGAGTCTCTGTTTGCCCAGATTTTTCACTGCCAACATGTGCTGGAGTAGTTGATCGATTTGTTCTGTCCTCCATCCTCTGTTGTGGTACCAGGTGTCCTCTGCAGAATCCAGTGGATTGCCATATCCTCCTGTGCACCTGGACATGCTGTCCACTGCTCCATCTAAGACTCTGAGGCGGCTCAGCTTTGACACCTGTACTCCATGGTCAGACTATGGTACCTGCACTTCTCTGAATGGTTGGGGTTCTGAGTCCAGCAGTTCAGTTGGAGGGATCCCCAAAGAAACTTCATCTGGGATGATTCTTGTGTGTGCTTGCCAGTACGAGGTCTGGCATGGTCCATTTCCCCAATCAGCTTATGCATATGCTGGTGGTGCAATTGCTGGGTCAGTTCTGTTTCCACCCCATCTACAAAAACCAGTGGGTGTTGGCAGTTCAGCCCAACCCAGCCCACCACACATTCAGTCCTCACGCAAACCAATGGGTGTTGCAGCCTAGTCGGAGCGACCTGCAATAAACCCACCAGGCCTAGCCCCTGCCCTGGTTCCCGTGCTTGCCATACTTGTACAGCAGATTGGTCCAGTCTGTCCCACATCCCATTCAGCTCTCATATGTGTCAATGGGCATTGAAGCCAAGTTCAACCCGATCAGTCCTGCTATCCGGCCCACACACGTGCCGGTGGGTGCAACTCCGTCTAGCCATACATTAATATGACTTACAGATGTCATCTTTACATTTTACAACTTTCTCATCTCTTGGTTTTGGCCTATTCCTCTTCACATTTAAGAACAGCCCAATTTTTTTATTTTATTTTATTTTTGATGATGTTTATGTAATTGATTAGGGTGAGATGGGTCCAAGACCAGGGGAGAAATGGGTGAGACCTTTGTTTCCACGTTTTCTTTTCCTTCTTCCTGTATCGGGGAGAAGGGAGAGACAAGGGGAGAAGTCACACCCAGCCCCCCCCCCAACCACCTCAGCACCCGGGGATGGGGAACGGCCACCCGGTGTCATCCCAGGGTCCCTGATGTGCCGCGTGCCTCAAGGGGTCTGCTCAAGTGGTTTCTATAGTTCTGAAATGCTGTCGATCTCCCAGACACAGGATGAGGATGTCCTCCCAAGGTCCATTGGCTGACGCAGTCCACCCCTGAGTGTCCGTTTGCTCAGGTGTATGCTGTCATGCTCCCCTGGGGTAGTTGGTCAATTTGCTCTGCCCTCCTTCCTCTGCTATGGGACCAGGTGTCTTCTGCAGGTTCCAATGGTCTGATATATCTTCCATGTGCCTCTAGGTATGCTGGCCACTGTTCCATCAAAGCTACTGAGATTCAGGTTTGTTTATTTGTTTTAAAGATTTATTTTATTACAAAGTCAGATATACAGAGAGGAGGAGAAACAGAGAGGAAGATCTTCCGTCCGATGATTCACTCCCCAAGTGAGCGCATCGGCCAGTGCTGTGTTGATCCAGAGCCATTATCCAGGAACTTCCTTCAGGTCTCCCACATGGTTGCAGGATCCCAAAGCATTGGGCCATCCTTGACTGCTTTCCCAGGCCACAGGCAGGGAGTTGGATAGGAAACGGGGCTGCTGGGATTAGAACCAGTACCCATATAGGATTCTGTCGCATGCAAAGCTAGTACTTCAGCTGCTAGGCTACTGTACTCGGCCTGGAGGTCCAGTTTTGACAGATGTACTCCATTGTCAGACCACAGGTCTTGCCACTCTCCCCATGGTTGGAGTTAATGAATGCAGCAGTTTAGTTGGGCTACCCTCAAAGAAATCTCATCCTAGGTGGTTTCAGACCCATCTCTTGCATGTGTGCCTACCTGTACAGGTTCCAATTCATTGTCCCCAACATCAGCCTATATCCATATTGGTAATTGCAATTGCTAGGTCAGATCTATCACAGTCAATTTTTTAAATTAATTAATTAAAAAAATAATATTACTTAATTTGCATACAATGGGTCAAGGGCTACAGGAAAATGGGTAATACCATTGTTTCCACACTAATATTTTTTTCCCTGTATTTGGGGTTAGGGGAGAAACAAAGGGCTGCCAATCTCGCTGTTCCAATTGCAGTGAAACCTATTCAGAATCCACTGGCTGACGTAGTCTCTTCCTGGTTGTGGTTCTGAGATCAGCAGTTCAGTTGGAGGGATCTCCAAAGAAACTTCATCTGAGATGATCCCAAACTTACTCTTGTGTGAGTTTGCCAGTACAGGGTCTGGCACAGTCTGTCACCCCAATCAGCTTATGCACATGCTGGTTGTTGCAAATTGCTGGGTCAGTTCTGTTCCAGCCCTGTCTTCCACTTGAACCAATGTGTGATGTAGTCCAGCTTGATCCTACCCACTTCATACTCGGTCCTCATGCAAACCAGTGGGAGCTGCAGCCTAGTTGGGGGCAACTCCCCATAACCGCCATCAGACCTGCTCCCTACCTTGGTTCCCATGCATGTACCACAGGCTTGTTCAGTCTGTCCCACATCCCATTTAGCTCTCGTACTTGTAAATGGGCATTGAAGCCTAGTTCAACTCAACCAGCCCTACTATCCAGCCCACACACATACTGGCAGGTGCCTTTCTGTCTAGCCACCCCTGCCCCTGTCCTGGTTTTCGTGCTCTCCAGTGGGAGTGGTAAACCAAGAGGGAGGTGCCCACTATCTCCCTACTAGGCCACTCCAACTTTGATTATGCACTCCTCAGGTGGTTCTGGCATTTAACTTAACAGAATTAGCCCCCCAGTGTCAGACTCTGCCATCTGATGCTGTGCAAAGCCCAACCAAACCTTACCCACTCTAATTTTTGCTTGTACCAGTTGGAACAATCAGCCTAATCTGGCCCTTCCCCAATCTAACTCACCTGAGGCCCACAGGTGTTATAGCCCTGCCTGGTCTTGTCTGTCCCCATCCCAACTCATGCTCTCCAGTGGGAGTGGTTGTTCAGAAGGGGAGCCCACATTGCCCTACCGGCTTTGCCTCCTTCCCCTTCCTGCCCCCCCGGTTCTTACGTGTGCTGTAATCACATTCACCTCACCTTGGCATTCCCAGATGTGCACTGGTGTGTGTTGCGACGAACCTGGCCCGACCCACACTTTATGCTGGTGCTCGGATTCACCAGCGGGTGATGTGAATGGGTTCAGCCTGGTCTGCCCCCAACCTATGCCATATGTATGATGGTTGGTATTTTCCTCTGGCCTGGTCTTGGTTGCTCCACGTCGTGGTTCTTGCACTCACCTGTAGGGGCTGTGTTCCGACAGGAGTTTCCCAGGCTCCTCCATCAGAACCTCTCCCTATGCCAGGTCTTGCACGTACTGGTGGTTCCATGGGCCCTCACTGCTGACCATTCCAGTTCTTGGTGTTGGATGTTTCACCCCAGCCAAGGCTTGTCCATACCCAGACACTTCTCACACCTGGCTCAGTAGGGGTAGAGACCTAGCCTAGTCCATCCTACATCTACCCAGGTTCTCCAGAGCACCAGATGGGCGTCTAGCCCAGCTTGGTGCACCTAGCCCCAGTCCACATTTGTGCCTAGGGAGATTGCAGCCCTATCCAGACTAGAACGCAGCTCCCACTCCAGCCCTTGCACCCTCCTGTGGGAATCCCAACCCAGCAAGGGTGTACTCTCTCAGCTCCACAACTGAGTCTATTCCCAGCTCTAGATTGCACGCATGCCAGTGGTTGCTCTGACCCAGTTGATATCTCCAGCCCAATTCTTTAAAAGGTAAACCAATGGGTGCTACGGCCCCGCCCAACCCTGCCCTCCATACACCATCGAGAGCTGCTGCCAGTCAGAGCAACCCGCAGTAACCCCCACTAGGCTGGCTCTGGCCTTGATTTCTGTGTCTGCCAGCGTGTGCAGTGGACTGGTCTGGTCTGTCTCCCCTCCTATTCAGCTTTCGTACATGTAATTGGGCATTGGAGCTTAACTCAGCCAAACTGACTCCACCCTCCAGCCCACAGTCATGCCAGAAGTGCCACCGCCTGTCTAGCCAAGCCAGTCCCCAGTCCTGGTTCCCATGCTCGCCATGATGGATGCAGCCCATCAGAGAAGTGCCCACAGTTTCCCTACTCGGCCCATTCCTAGACCTGAATCTTGTACTCTCCAGGTGGTTCTGTAGTCTGGCTCAACAGGACCTGCCCCCTGTCCCAGCACTTGCCAGCTGATGCGGCAGCAAAGCTCAACCACCCAGGATTAGAACCGACACGCATGTAGGATCCTGGTGCGTTCAAGGCCAGGACTTCAACTACTAGGCTACAAAACCAGGCCCAAAAATAAATAAATCTTAAAAAAAAAGAAAAACCCCAGGGAGCTGGCATAGTGGGAGAAGCCACTTACTAAGACACCAACATCTCACATAGACTCTAGTTGGAGTTCCAGCTATCTCACTTTCAAACCAGTTCTGTACTAACAGCCTGGGAAATCAATGGTCCAAATGCTTGGGTCTCTACACCCACATAGATGACCTGGATGGAGCTCCTGGCTTTTACATGGCTCAGCTCAGCCATTGTGGTCATGTGGGGAGTGAGCCAGTTGGTGAAAAGATCTCTCTTCCTTCATCTCTCTCTCTCTCTGCAACTCTGATTTTCAAGTGATGTATACATCTTTTTGAAAAAAAAAAATTGTCAAAACCTGGGGCTGACACAATGACTCACTTGGTTAATCCTGTACCTGTAAGTGCCAACATCCCATGTGGATGCCAGTTCATGTCCTGGATGCTTTGCTTCTCATCCAGCTCCCTGCTTGTGGCCTGGGAAAGCAGAGGAGGACGGCTCAAAGCCTTGGGACCCTGCACCCGTGTGGGAGACCTGGAAGCTTCTGGCCTCTAGCTTCAGATTCACTCAGCTTTGGCCATTGTTACTTAGGAATGAATTGTAGGTAAAAAGTTCTTTCTTCTCTCCTCTCTGTCTGTCTGCCTTTCCAATAAATAGATAAATCTTTGTATTGGGAAGGCAGATACACAGAGAGAAGGAGATACAACAAGAAGGCTCTTCCATCTGCTGATTCACTCTCCAGGTTGCCGCAACAGCTTCACGGAGCTGAGCTGATCCAATCCGAAGACAGGATCCTGGAGCCTCCTCGGGGTCTCCTATGTGGGTGCAGGGCCCTAAGACTTCGGGCCATCCTCCACTGCTTTCCCAGGCCATAAGCAGGGAGTTGGATGGGAAGTGGAGCAGCCAGGACATGAACCGGCGCCCATATGGGATGCTGGTGGATGCAAGGTGAGGATTTAGCCACTAGGCTCTCATGCACAGCCCTAGAAAAACTGAATCTTTAAAAGTCGAAACCTTTTGGTATAGGAAGGCCTTTTTTAAAAAAAATACATAGTTTTTTTTTTTTTAATTTTGACAATCTTTACATAGTTAATTAGGGTAAAAAGGTTCAAGGGCTACAGGAAGGTGGGTAAGACTATTATTTTTTCCATATTATTTCCTTCATGTTTAAAGGGGGATATTAAGGGAGAAGGCCCACCCAATTTCCCACCCTCCCCAGGTCCCGGATGTAGGGTATGCTCTGAGGTTCTTGCTCAAATGGTTTTGATATTTCAACAGTTATGAATCGCTGCCAATCCAAGCACTATGAGGTCCTTGAAGAATCCACTGATTGACATAGTCCATCATATAGCTGAGATGGTTGGTTGACCCGTTCTGTCTTCTCTCTTTTCTTGGTTAGGGTTCTGAGTCCAGCATTTTGATTGGGGAGATCTCCAAAGAAACTTTGTCTGAGAATCAAACCAGATTCTTGTATGTGCTAGCAGGTACAGGGCCCGGCCCAGTCCATCGCAGGAAGGGTATTTTTTATATGGGGATTTCAGTAGTCTTGCCTGTGTTTGTTTTTTAGCAATTGTGCTTATGAAACAGTCACTTAGCATATTAAGTTTTCTTTTTTTTTCCTGATCAATATTAGTACATTGAAGGACATAGCTTATTTTGCCAGTAAATCTTTGAGAATTTCTCGAAGAAATTCTGCTAAGTCGTAATGTGTCTGAAGCTTTTCTTTCAACGTCATCCTAATGGGTGTGAATTGCGTCTCATTCTGGTTTTGACTTGCATCTCCCTGGTGGTTGATAATAGGAAGCCTGGTTTCATGATTTTGTGTGCTTACTGGCGATTGTGTGTCCTCTTTGGAGAAGTCTGTGCAAGGGCTTCCCCATTTTTAAATTGGTTTTACTGTTGTTGGTCCACTGGTAGTTTAAAGGCAATGAACCTTTAAACCAAACTAAACTTGTGGGAGTCAGTAGTTTTGTTAGAAATTTTTGGCCTGGGTCTGGTGCGATGGCTCAATGGCTAAATGCTTGCATTGCAAGCACTGAGATCTCATACGGGCGCCGGTTTGTGTCCCGGCTAAACACCACTTCCCAGGCAGCCCCCTGCTTATGGCCCAGCAAAGCAGTAGAGAATGGCCCAAGCACCTGCCTGGGAGACCCAAAAGAAGCGCCTGGCTTCAGATCAGCTCAGCTGCAGCCGTTGTAGCCATTTGGGACCAGTGGATGGAAGATCTTTCCCTCCTTTCTCTTTATAAATCTGATCTGCCTTTTCAATAAAAATAAATTTTAAAATGTTACTTTTTTAAAAAAAAGAGACTTATCAGACAGAAGATTTTCCTTGCTGTCTCTGTTTATCTATCTTTCCAATAAAAATAAATCTTAAAAAAAATAAGCATCTGTTTTTAAGTTTTCATTTTGCTTGGAAGGCAGTCTCACTTCTCGGTGGCCCTTGGGGTGGGTCCTCTGGAACAGTGGACAGGGAAGGGGAGACATTCTCGCCTGAGCCTGGCAGGGAAGTGCTCCCCAGCACCCTCCCTCAGGACTGCTTCCCTTGGGGCCTAGGGTTCCGGACCCACCCTCCCGGCGACCTGCCTCACATGACCCTTCACACCCTGGAACTTGAGGTTTCCCAGCATGCTCTTCTTGTCTCCCTCCTTGCCTGCACCCACATCTCGGCTCAAATGTCTCTTCTTCATTTTAAAAACAGATGTATTTATTATTTATTTGGCTGGCAGGTTTGCAGGGAGAAGGGGAGAGATGCAGGGAGACAAGGGCAGATCTTTGATTTGTTGGTTCGTGCCGCAAATGGCCTGCAACAGTCCTGGCTGGGCCTGGTCTTCCATGCAGCGGCCTGAGGACTTGGGGGCATCTTCTGCAACAGCGCAGAGCAGGATCAGAAGTGGAGCTGCTGGCACTTGGGCTGGTGCTCCCTTCTGAGAACCAGCATCTTGGCGGCATGACTCACTGTGCTCTACATTGACCCCTGTTTCTAGAGAGCTCCCCAACACCACACCCCTGCACCTCCGGGCTCAGCCCCTCACTCTGTCCCAGTGACCCTCCAGTCCCTGTCCTGTGTAGCCATGACGTGCCTTCACACCAACTCTGCTGCGCGAACGTGAGCTCCCGGAGAGCAGAGATGGAGTCGGTCAAGGTGTCTTTGTTCTGTTCTCTCTTTCAGGTGTGTTCCTGTAGACTGCTTTCCTGGCTGCCTCACACCAGTGACTCACAAGAGTTCTTACATCTCTGACCCTGGCATATCTGGCTCTCTCTCCCCGTCTCCAGCCCTCTCTGTGAGTGTGCAGTGAAAGCATCTGGGGACTGTCACCCCTAGGTGTGGCACCCTGGGATGCTTGCAGCTCATTAGGTGCTGGAAGGGGCAGTCTGACGAAATGGGCCACAGTTGCCTTTCATGGCCTCCCTGGTCCCATGAGCCAGGGATTAGAGTCACCTTGTAGGAGGCACACAGAGGAGGGTGACCCACCTGGACAGACATTGTCATGACATGTTGTGCACTTGGCTCCCAGAGAGAAACGTTTGCCAATTGCTATCTCTTTTGGCGGGGAGTGGAGTGGGGCGCAGCCAGTTCCCTGAAGGCTCCTGCACACTCCCATTTCCCTGTTTCCTCTGAGCAAGGGGAGATGAGCTTCAAGAGAGCCCAGGATGATAGGCGCTTGCCTGCTTGGGATGCCTGCCTTGGCTCCTGTTCCTGTGTCCATGGTCCTGTCATTTCAGAGGGTGGGGCTTGGGTGGGCCAAGGAGTAGCCTTGCTGCTGGGTGGGACACAGATTGCACAGGAAGTGCTGGGTGGGGACCAAGGCAGGGCTGCGGTGACCTGCGACCCGCATCTTCCTGGTGAAGTTGCAGTCCTGCTTCAACTTTTCTCTGGCTTGTAAGCCAGCATCAGGGTCTGTATTCATCCACTGGCCCCTTCCCAGCACTCTCCATACCCCACTCAGATCCTGACTGGACCTCGGCTGCCAGGTTTCCTCTTTGGGGCCCTCCCCATCCCACAGAGCCTGCCATGGCGCCCCGGGTTTGGGTTCTGCAGCCCATTTGCTCTGCCCAGCAAAAGCTGTACCCTGAGTCACGGAGAGAGAAGGAGAAACAGAGACCCCTCTGCAGGTTCACTCCCCAGTAGGTCACACAGTTGAGGATGGGACGATCAGGAGCTTCTTCTGGGTTTTCCGTGTGGGTGCAGGGGCCCAAGGATTGGCCACCCTCCACTGATTTCCTAAGCCCTGAGCAGGGAACTGGATTGGAAGTGGAGTGGCTGGGGCATGAACTAGTACCCATAGGAGATGCTGGTGTTGTAAGTAGAGGCTTAGCCTACTGTGCATGGTACAAGATTTTGTTTTTTTCAGTTATTGAAAAGGCAGAGAGATAGAAAAGGGGAGGGAGGCAGGGCACACACACACACACACACACACACACACACTGTTTCACTTCCTGAAGGTCTGGACCAGGCTGAAGGCGGGAGCCAGGAGCGCTATTTGTATCTTCTGTGCACTTGAGCCATCCTCTGCTGCTTTCCCTGGCACCTCAGCAGGGAGCTGGATGGGAACTGGAGAAGCCGAGTCTCAAATCAGTGCTCTATGGGATGCTGACTGACATCAACGTGGCAGCTGGACCAACTGCACTTTAGAACTGGCACATTTTTGAGGTGCTTGAAGGCAAGAGCCCTGGCTGGCTCATTTTCAGACCCCACCCGCAATCCCACCCCAGGCCACACAGCTCATGTTCATGAACTAGAGACTGAGTAAGGGAAGGAGGGAGGAAGTTCAGTTATGGGAAGATAGAGCGCAGACTGCCCTAGGACCCACAGTTTGTGCTCCGGAGTTGGCTGTAGTGTTCCAGCTGCCACTGGCTTTCTGCCCAGTGAGTTACCCTGCAGCTCCAGCAGATGGGGCAGGAAGCAGACGGACGAGGAGCACAGCACAGGTCCCCAGGGTACCCGCAGCTTCCTGATGGGGAGGGGGGTGGGAACAGCTGTGTGGTCTCTAGCTTGCAACTCCTTGTCAGGCCCTGGACCTGTAGATGGGAGAGTATGGGGACCAATCCCCACCGCCGTACCCCCTCAGAGACCGCTCTCTTCCTGAGAATGGGGCACATCCCTGGCTTCTGGTCTGCACACCCCAGGGTGGCCACACAGCACGTGACAGAGTGTCGGTGGTTTTCCTGTTGACGGTGGGACTGACCAGAAACGGTGCTCACTGCCGCTGCCCAGCACAGCAGGAAAGGAGTTGAAGGTGTGGTGCCACCTGCACGGAAAAACTGGGTTGAGAATTTGAAGTCATGGTGGCCATTGTGGCATAGCACATTCAACCACTGCTGGAAATGCCTGCTCCGCATAGCAGTTGTGGTAGTTCTGCTTCCAATCCCACTTCCTACTAATACACCTGGAAAGGCAGCAGAAGTTGTTCCAGGTCCCTGAGTTCCTCCCACCCATGTGGGAGACCCACGTGGAGTTCCTGACTCCTGGCTTTGGGCTCACCCAGCCCCAGCTGTTGTAGACATTTAGGAACTGAATCAGAGGACAGAGCTCTCTGTCTTTACATTTCAAATAATGAGAATATTTTTTTAAAAAAATCTGAATTGGAAGAGTACTTACTAGTGAAAAGAGCTCAGAGTAAGATATCCTGACCTGTGAGCCCCTCCTGTTTCCTGATCTACCCCTACTAGGGCACCCCAGCTGCCCTCGCTCAATTCAGACTGGCTGAGGAGCCCAGGAAGGGCCTAAGCTACCTGCCTGAGCAGCCCAAGCAGGAGCAAGCACACATTTCCAGGAGTTTTGTTGACTCAGAGGTTCTGCGCTTGCTGGGCTGGCTGGGGCAGCCCAGAGTCTTCCCCGTGGGCAGCACCTGAGGCTGAGGCTGGACGGCTTGGGCTGCACAGGAAGTCAGGAGGGGAAGCCCAGGCCCCACAGACTTGGGCTGTGGCTGGTGGGGGTGGCGTGAGGTTGCATTGCCAGACAGGGGGCAGTCAAGTGGGTGGCATGGCGTCTGGGAACAACGGCCTGTTGTGGCACCAAGCTGGGCCCTCACCGCAAAGTCCCCTGTAGCCCCTGCTCCACCCGCCCCCCGTGTGGTGTCTCTGGTTCTACGGAATTGGAGGATTTGGTGGTAGAAGAGAGAAGAGGGAGGACTAGGAGAATTTTCCAGGCTCTGATCTGATGTGGGGTAGGGGGTGCAAAGGGGGTATAGAAAACCACAGCTCAGCGGGATCTTGCTGGACAACTCCCACACGTCCAGGAGTGGCCAGCATGCCAGGGAATATGCACCTTAGGCATGTGGGGCCCACAGGGGACCAAGCACTGGACCAGGAGTCACGTGCTCCCATCCTTGGCCATGTCCATGGCCTTCTCTCAGCCTCCATTCCCTTATCTGGAAAAATGGAGGTTCGAGTGTTCTCTCCCCATGGAGGTGCCCGCAGGATGGAAGGTGTTGGCATAAAACTAAATGCTGAGTCAGCGCTGACAAGTGGGTTTTGTCAACCTCAGAAAACAAGTGCAAAGTGGCAGTCCTGTTTTTGGGGCGCTCCCTCCCCTGCATCCCACCCCATGGCCTGATCCACAGCAAGGAACAAGAGTAGGGGACAGGGAGTGACAGCAGCTCTGCCTCAGTGTGGCCGCAGCGGGTGGGGGCAGGCATGTGTGCTCGGGAGGGCTGCCCAGGTCGGGTAATAGGGTAGGCTGAGGTGGCAAGGTCAGAGCTTGGGGACCATGCAGCGGTTTCCAGAACTCCTTGGGTGGGTAGGTGCTGGAGGCCAGCTCCAGCCAAGTTTGGAAAGCTCAAGAAGGGTGTGTAGTCAGCAAGGAAAAAACATGGACACTGTCACTCATTGCCCTCTACTAACAAACAGCTCAAGAAGTTCTCTTTTTTATTTACTCAGACACATCACAAGCCTCTACACATTTAATTGTTCTATTTTTACTTCATAACTAAGCAGGTGCTCTTAAAGATAATTCTGCAAGGGCCTGGCACGATAACGTAGTGGTTAAAGTCCTTGCCTTGAATGTGCCAAGGATCACACATGGGCGCCGGTTCTGATCCCATCTACCATATCTAGTTCCTTGCTTGTGGCCTGGGAAAGCAGTTGAGGACGGCCCAAAGCCTTGGGACGCTGCACCAGTGTGGGAAACCTGGAAGAGCTCCTGGCTCTTGGCTCCTGGCTTCGGACTGGCTCAGCTCCCGCCGTTGTGGTCACTTGGGGAGTGAACCATCTTCTTCTCTGGCTCTCCTCCTCTCTGTATATCCGCCTTTCCAATAAAAATAAATAAATCTTAAAAAAAAAAGATAATTCTGCAAAATGCTGTATTCATTTTCTTTAAAGCAAGCCATTATTCATTCTTCAGTAGTAGCCATTGGGCTACAGCCAGGGCACCAAGGCGCATATAATTACCCACCAATCAGTAATATATTCTTCCTACATTTCCATGTCTGTAACCCACCTATCACTTAATAGGAAAAATATAAAAATTCAAGACAAAAATTTCAAATATTAAATTTCCCTACAACTACAGGCTGTACAACCCCACAAACAATCAAATAATTAAAAGCGTATTTCTATAATGTTAATAAAAAACATCCTTTAATTTCTCTAGCCAACAATTATAAAAGTGGCTGGGTCTGGCGTAATAGCGAAGCGGTTAAAGTCCTTGCCTTGAATGTGCCGGAATCCCATATCGGCGTGGTTCTAATCCCAGCAGCCCTACTTCCCATCCAGCTCCCGGCTTGTAGCCTGGGAAAGCAATTGAGGACGGCCCAAGGCTTTGGGTTCCTGCACCCGTGTGGGAGACCCAGAAGAATCTTCTGGCTCCTGGCTTTGGATTGGCTCAGCTCCAGCTGTTGCAGCCGCTTGGGGAGTGAATCATCAGACAGAAGATCTTCCTCTCTGTCTCTGGTCCTGTCTGTATATCTGCATTTCCAGTAAAAGTAAAATAAATCTTAAAAAAAAAAAAAAGCAGCTGAAACATGCATTTTTTTATGCTCAAAAAAAATTGTAAAGACAGGCTAGCCTTTAAATTCACAGTAACTGTTCTTTATCACCATAGCAGTTTCCAGCTCATACTCCATCACTTTCACTAATTTTTAGGATATTTATCAAGCCATTTCCCAGAAGGTGTGCTACATGTGTGGCTCAGATTCCAGGGCAATGGGCAGGCACAAAATAAGGTGTCCAGAAACGGCATGGGCTTAATTGTACTCCTGTGTGCAAATTGTTAAAGGCGGACTCACCAAGACATTGTCAGCAACATTAACTCCCAAGGTCACATCCTTTGCAAAAACCATCCCACGGGGACAAACAACACTGCCTCAATGGATTACAGAATTCTTATGGGGTGCTTGAGTGTCCATGCAAAATGGATGAGACAGCATTAGGTGGTTGGAGAGATATCCGCCAGGCGCTGCCACACAGCTGGGTGCTCCTCGTGGCCTTGCCAACAGGGGAGCTGTTCTCTTGACACCTTTGTGTCATCCACACCCACTGCACAGACCCCAGCAGGTAGGGGCCTTAGGGCCATGGGACCTCAAAAGACTCTGCCTGGGAAGGCAGGTGACGATTCCTCACGCCTCTTGTGAAGGTGGCCAGAGTCAAAATGGAATAACTAGTGTCAAACATTGACAAGAAATGAAACAGAGCCAGGAGGTGGTGCTCGGGTGCCTGGCAGCAGTGACCACATGGACACTGCCAGAACCACAGAGGGTCCCTGCTGGGTCTCCGTCCTCTGCTTACTGATCCCCACACAAGGGGAGATTTGTTTCAAGACCCCAGATGAAACTTCAAAATTTTTTTTCAAAGAATCATGTATTTCATGTGAGAGACAAAGATTTCCATCTGTTGGTTCACCATTCAAATGAGGCTGAAAATTTATTTATTTGCTTGAAAAGTCAGAAAAGGGGCTTCTACGGCGCGCCCTCGCCTGATGGCGCCCTGGGCACCCGCTTCCGCGTCCACGCCTGGCCCAACCTCGACCACCGCTTCCAGCTGTTCCGCGGGGTGCTGGAGGACCAGCGGGGGGTGACCGGCTTGTCTTATGTGTGTGTGTTGTAATGCAGGTTGCGGCAGGCACCTCCCCCAAGAGAGAATAAACTATCACAAACTAAAAAAAAAAAAAAAAAAAAAAAAAAGAAAAGTCAGAAAAGGAGAAAAGGGGCCCGGCGTGATGGCACAGTGGTTAAGGTTCTCGCCTTGCACGCCCAGGATCCCATATGGGCGCTGGTTCTAATCCCAGCGGCCCCCGCTTCCCATCCAGCTCGCTGCCTGTGGCCTGGGAAAGCAGTCGAGGACGGCCCAAAGCTTTGGGATCCTGCAACCATGTGGGAGACCTGAAGGAAGTTCCTGGATAATGGCTCCGGATCGACACAGCACTGGCCGATGCGCTCACTTGGGGAGTGAATCATCGGACGGAAGATCTTCCTCTCTGTCTCTCCTCTCTCTATATCCGCCTTTCCAATAAAAATAAAATAAATCTTTTTTCCCCCTTTTTTATGTAGTATTTTTATTTTATTTATTTTTTTAATAAGATTTTATTTTGACATTCTTTACATAGTTAATTAGGGTAAGAAGGTTCAAGGGCTACAGGAAAGTGGATAATACTAGTATGTTTTCCATATTGTTACCTTCTTGTTTAAAGGGAGATATTAAGGGAGAAGGCCCACCCAATTTCCCACCCTCCTCAGGTCCCGGATGTAGGGCATGCTCTGAGGTTCTTGCTCAAGTGGTTTTGATATTGCAACAGTTATGAATCGCTGTCAATCTTGCCACTCCAAGCACTATGAGGTCTTTGAAAAATCCACTGATTGACATAGTCCATCATAGCTTAGATGGTTGGTTGACCTGTTCTGTCTTCTCTCTTTTCTTCGTTAGGGTTCTGAGTCCAGCATTTAGATTAGGAAGATCTCCAAAGAAACTTCTTGTATGTGCTAACAAGTACAGGGCCTGGCACCGTCCATCGCTCCAATTAGCTGGTGGTTGTAATTGCTGGGTTGGTTCTGTTTTCACTCCCGACTTCCACTGGAACCAATGGGTGTTGCAGTCCAGCCTGGTTCTGCCCTGCACATACTTGGCCCTCACATAAACCAGTGGGAGCTGCAGCCTAGGTGGAGCGACCCACAATAACCCCCACCAGGCTCACCCCCTACCCTGGTTTGCCAGTAAGTGTAGCAGTAATCCAGTCTGTCCCACACCCCATTCCACCCCAGCCGCTATCTTGGTTTTACGTCCTCCTGTGGAAGTGGTAACCCAAGAGGGATGAGCCCACTATTTCCCTCCCAGGCCTCTCCCACTCCCAGATTCCAGCTGATGCTGTGGCTAAGCCCAAACAACCCTCGCCCACTTTAATTTTGTTTGCACCAGTAGGAATAATCCGCCCAGCCCGACTTTTCCCTGATCTAGTCTTAAATCTTTAAAAAAAAAAAAAAAAGAAAAGAAAAGAAAAGGAGAGAGGCAGAGAAAAGAAGACTTCCTCCGTCTGCTGGCTTTCTCCCTCAAATGCCCACACGTCTGGGGCTGGGTGGAGCAGAAGCCAGGAACCAGTCCTTCCACCTGGGTTTCCCTTGTGAGTGGCAGCAGCCATCACCATGCCTCCCAGGTGCATCAGCAGGAAGCTGGATGGGAAGCTGAGAAGCAGGCAGGACTCGATCCAGGCACTTCAGTATGGCATGTGGGCATTGGGTGGTGGCCACATTGACTGCCATAGCAGCCCTGGGGAATTCATTTTGGTGTAGAAAGCACAATTACAGTGTCAGGGTTGGATTGGGGCCCCGTAGAGTCGTGCATTGAAGCCTTGATCCCCAACGTCCCCCATTAGGGACTGCACTGTGAGACAGGAAATCTGGGGAAATGAGATCCTCAGGGTGGGCTCTGGTGCAGCGTGAAGGGGGGTCCACAGGAAAAGGGGAAATGTGAACCCAGGCATGCGTGGGTGTGGGCATGGACAGTCTGCTACAAGGCCAGAAGGAAGCCCTGGGGAGAAACTGGCCATGCCCACCCCCAACCTGCCCCCCCCAGGTGGCAGAAGCAGGGGGCAGGGGTGGTCACTGTGGTTCAAGCCCCCAAGGCAGCGAGGCCTGAGCAGACTGACTCAGGACTTTGGGAAGTTTATGGGAAAGTGGAATGAGAAGATTGGACAAGGTCGTGAAAATGCTACATGGGGTGCCCGCTGCCCACGGCAGAGTTCTGGGTGTGAGTCTTGGTTCTACTGCTGATCCAGCTTCCTTCTAGTCTTCGCCCTGGCACACAGCAGCTGACGGCTCGGGAAGTTGAGTCTTGGCAATCCAAGTGGCAGACATGGAAGGATTCCTAGCTCTTGGCTTTGGTCTGGCTCGAGTACAGCTATTGCACGCAACTGGGGAGTGAGCCAGTCCAGGGAAGATCCTGTTTCTCTATCTTGGAAATAGATAATTAAATAGAAGTTGTTAAAAAGGTCAATTTATTTTGGCGCAAAAAAATTTAGAGATCAATGCATGATTTTTTTTCAAAACATGCATTTTCTGTGAATTTGTTGAAAATACTTCTTAGAAATTTCATTTTTTATATATATCAAAATAAAACCTTATTTATCTCTCTATATATTTGAAAGGTAGAGAGAGATCTTACCGACTGGTTCACTGTCCAAATGCCTACAACAGCAGGAGCCTGGACCTCCTCCCAGGTCTCCCCTGGGGTGCACTTGCACTATCATTGGCTGCTCTCCCAAGCAGCCCCCCTACCCTGCGGGCCCTGCTTGGCCCGCCCCTCCCAGCCAAGCCTGCCTGTTGCAGGTGACCTGGGGAGATAAGCTCAGGGGATATGGGGACGGGCAGCAGACTCTCCTCGTAACCAGCTACTCCCACCCCATGCCAGGGCTCAGCTTGTCACTATGTGTGTGTTGCTCCTTGTCATGCCTTGTGTGGAGTAAGATGCCATGTGGGACCCTGCACCAGGTTCTAGGAGTCCTACCTACACCTGCCGCCAGGGGGCGTGGCCACCCGGGCAGCTGTGAAGCGGGGGTACCCTGGCACACAGGCACACAACCTGCACTTACTCTTAGCCAAAAGGCCGAGAAGTGATGACAACCTGAGCCACATAAATGCATACCCCCGTCCCCAGCATTCATGCACACACACTCCGTGTGCGCATACCTTGCACACACTCAGACTTCCCCTCATCCCCCCACACATGCACATGGCTCCCCACACTCTGGGCACACAGCCTCCCTGCACCCTTGCACAGGCCTCCCTCATGCTCACCCACCTCTATGCGGGCACACATGGACGCACGCACGCACACGTGCTGCCGGACGCCGCGCGCCCAGCCGCATGGCCCCAGAGCTGAGTCATTCGAGGACTCCTGAGCCGCGTCTCTTTCATGGAAGCCGGCGTTTGCTTCTCTGGGGCCGAGAGCTTCTCACTCAGTTTCTCTCAGTCTCACTTTTCGTTCTGACTGCAAAGGGTTTTTTTTTTCTCGATCTCTCTCTCGCCTGCGGTCTTGTCAACGCTAGGGCTGTAGCGGAAAGCGCACCCTGGGGGCCCGGACTGCGGGTCAGCGCACTGCCCGCGTGGAGGCTGGGGAGCACCGGGCGGAGGGTGGCAGCGATATCCGGGGCGTATGCCAGGGTGCCAGGCGCTCCCCTCCCACTTCCTCACGTCCAAGGCTCTGAGTGCCCACCCCCTCGTGTGCACGTGCAGAGAATTCTGCTGTGCTAGCTGGGAACTCGCAGGGCAATCCCGGGTCACCATCTGCAGCTTCTTTCTCGGCCCTTCCTGACACCTGGGCTCCCCAGCCGGACGGCCCACCCCTGGCCACCGGGTTTGTGGGGGGTCTCTAAGCTGGTATTTGAACCCCTTCCTGTAGCTGTTGGGGTGCCTGCAGGCTGGGTCAGGCTTCATTTTGCCTCTGTGGGCGGAGCTATTGGACAAGGCGCTTTGCCCCACGGGGAGAACGGTCTGTTTGGGGTTAGGAGAGAATGAACCCGCCTGCCTTCCCCACTCCCACAGTCCCAAATCTACTTCTTCCAATCCAACAGCCTGCGGTGAGGCGGCAGCCCGGAGAAGTGTGTGTGTGTGTGTGTGTGTGTGTGTGTGTGTGTGTTCCGGGCACGCGCCGGTGGTGAGGACAGGCCATGATGCTTTTTCTTGCCCTCTGTGTGGGTCTCCACAAGCCGCCTCTCAACTCAATCTCCTGTTTACAAAAAGGCTTTTGTTCTGCATTTCAAAATTATTGATTTATGCTTATGTGAAAGATACACACACACAGAGAAATCCTCTATCCACCAGTTCATTTTCCAGATGTGCACAGTAGCTGGGGCTGGGTCAGGCCAGGGTCAGGTGCCCAGAACTCCATCCTGGTCTCCCAGGTGGATGTCAGGGGCCCAAGCACTTGACACATCACCTGTTCCTTCCAAGGTTGTGTGTTAGCAGGAAGGTAGACCTGGAAGCAGAACTGGGACTCCTACCCTGGCGCTCGGATAAGCAGGGCACACATCCCACGTGGCACCTTCACCGCTGTACCCAAAACCTGCCCCGAAGGTGGTTTGTATAATATCTAATCCCCGGGGCACACACCGGGGCAGCTGAGCTCATGCAGACAAGATCTGCCTGCAACTTCCGCATCCTGCGTGAGCAAAGGTTCTGGTCCAACTGCTCTACTTTGGTTTTGCGTTTCCAACTGCTCTATTTTCAATCCAGCTCCCTTCTAATGTGCCTGGCAGAGCGGCAAGGGATGGAGCGAGGGCTTGGGTCCCTGCCACTCAAGTAAGACAGCTGTGGAAGTCCCAGGCAGCTGGGGTAGCCCAGCCCTGCCCTGGCTTGTTGCAGCCAGCTGGGGAGTAAGCCAGCAGATAGAAGATCTCTCCTCACCCCCTATATAACTGTAACTCTGCCTTTCAAAGGAATAAATCTCAGATTCATGGCAAAATGGACGTCCTGCTGAAGTCACCCAGGCTGAGCTGTTTTGGTACATGACCCTGGCAGGTAGATTCAAGGGCTGTTGCAATTTGAGCATCCATTGTCTGAGGTGTCTAGATTTGACACTGTTTTGGATTTGGAGGCTTTTTTTTTTAAGATTTATTTTATTTTATTTGTTTATTTTAAATCTTTATTGCAAAGTCAGATATACAGAGAGGAAGATCTTCCATCCGATGATTCACTCCCCAAGTGACCGCAACGGGCTGGTGCTGTGCTGATCCGAAGACAGGAGCCAGGAACCTCTTCCAGGTCTCTCAAATGGGTGCAGGGTCCCAAGGCTTTGGGCCATCCTTGACTGCTTTCCCAGGCCACAAGCAGGGAGCTGGATGGGAAGTGGGGCTGCCGGGTTAGAATCAGTGCCCCACCGATGGGTGTGTGGAAGGCGAGGACTTAGGCCGCTACGCTATCGTGCCAGGCCCTGGATCTGGAATCTTTCCAGGTTTGGGGATGCTTGCAGGGTCAGCACCCAAGTGTAAATGGGAAATTCACTTATGCTTCACATGTACTATCTACATAGCCTGAAGATAACTCCTTTTTAAGAAGATTTGCTTTATTTTTATTAGAAAGTTAGAGAGAGAGAGAATCTTCTATCTGCTGCTTCATCTTCCCAAATGGCTGGGCCGATCCGAAGCCAGGAGCCAGGAGCTTCTTCTGGGTCTCCCACATGTGTGCAAGGTCTCAAGGCTTTAGGTGGTCCACTACTGCTTTCTCAGGCCACAAACTGGGAGCTGGACAGGAAGTGGAATAGCCGGGATACGAACTGGTGCCCATATGGGATTCTGCGAATGCAAGGTAAGAACTTTAGCCACTAGGCTACCATGCTGAGCCTTTTTTTAAAAAAGACTTATTTATTTATTTACTTTATTGGAAAGACAGATTACAGAGAGAAGGAGAGACAGAGAGGAAGATCCATTGATGCACTTCACAAGTGACTACAGTGGCTGCAACTGCACTGATCGGAAGCCAGGAGCCCGGAGCCTCTTCGGTGTTTCCCATACAGATGCAGGGTCCCAAGGCTTTGGGCTATCCTCGACTGCTTTCCTAGACCCGCAAACAGGGAGCTGGATGGGAAGCAGGGCCACTGGGTTAGAATCGGTGCCCATATGGGATCTGGGCGCATGAGAGGCGAGGACTTTAGCTTCTAGGCCACTGTGCTGGGCCCAAGATTTACTTATTTGAAATGCAGAGTGATAGAGAGGAAGAGACAAAGAGCTCTCCCGCCCATTGGTTCACTCCCCCAAATGGCCGCAACATTGGGGGCTGGGCGAGGCTAAAGCCAGGAACCTGGAACTCCATCCGGGTCTCTCATGTGGATGGCAGGGGCCCGAGTTCTTGGATCGTCATCTGCTGCCTTCCAGACACATCAGCACAGAGCTGGATCGGAAGCAGAAACACCGAGGCTTACATTTGTGTTCTGCATCACAGGCGGAGGTCATCCTCTGTGTTTCACGCTGTTCTCTAAAAAGATAATCTTCTGCAGCATTTTCAGTGTCCCTGCAACCTATGACATGACATCAAGTGTGGGCCCTTCCACTGTGGTGTCAAGATTGGCTCTCGGGAAATCTGGGTTCCAGGTGTCTGGTTGGGAATGCTCAGCCCACGTGGCTGTAGCTGTTCCACGCCCGGTACCTGCTCTGTGAAAGGTACTGCACAGCAAACAGCCCGGGGAAGTGCATCTGCCCTGGGTCGGAGTGCAGAGGGAGCGCATGCCATGTGGTGAGCATCCCTGACCTCAGAGGAGACGATGATGCAGCAATCAAGAGAGGGTCTGCTCTGTGCAGAGGCAAATAGGTTCACCAGCAGTCTCATGTGAGTCAAACTGCTCAGCTCTCCTCTGGCCTGCAGGAGCCAAGGGTGATGGTCAGCAGGTGGAAAGCCAGGAGCATCCAGTGTGGGCGGAGGGCACCGATCTGTGTGGGACACACAGCTTGTATGTGTGGGCCCAGCTGCTCTGCGTCTGAGGCGTGCGGGTCCAGTGGTTCTGTTTCTGATCCATCCCTCTGCTGATCCCCATCCTGGGAGGTGTTAGGTAATGGCTCACATATTTGAGTCCCTGCCCCTCATGAGGGAAACCCAGATGCATATCCTAGCGCTTTGCTTCAGCCTGGCCCGGCCCCAGCTATTGCACACATTTGGGAAATGAAGCAGCATATTGAAAATCTCTTTTGCTCTCTCTCTCTCTCATTTCCCTGCTTTTCAAAATAAATAAAATGAATAAAAGTGTTTTAAAGCTTTATGTTTTTCTTGTATATTTTATCTTTAATTTTATGGTATAATTCCATAGGGTCTGGGGTCTCCCCTGCCCCCTCCTGTAACTTCCTACCCCTGATTTCCCCTTCATTATCACAGTAGTATAGTACTTCACAACCCGCCAACCCTCCATCATTCCGTCATTTACGTGTGTCCTGACTTTGCTGGTACAGGCAATGGCAGACAGTCCAGCATCCTACGGTCAAGATATATCCAGCAGTTTTGTTGGGAGTCCATCTTTGATTTGGATGCAGAAATGCATGCTGCATTGTAGCTCCACATCTGGATATGAGCGCTCGCTTTGGCAGCACACATACACATCTGGATATGATAGTCTCTATCACATCGTTACTATACATTCCCTTAAATGAGAAGCCACGAAACAAAATCGGCAATAGGAATAAAGGTAAAACAAATGGGGTTAACTAACAAGATACCGGATAACCAATATGTTGATGATGAAATGAAAAAGAAAATACAAAATCTTGCAGAAATGATGCTACTGTGTGATCTACAAGTCTGTGAAGAATTTAATTGGGGAAAAGAAACTATTTTGGGGCCCGGCGGCGTGGTCTAGTGGATAAAGTCCTCGCCTTGAATGTGCCGAGGTCCCATATGGGCACCAGTTCTAATCCCGGCAGCTCCACTTCCCATCCAGCTCCCTGCTGCTGGCCTGGGAAAGCAGTTGAGGACGGCCCAAAACTTTGGGACCCTGCACCCTCGTGGGAGACCTGGAGGAAGTTCCTGGCTCCTGGCTTCGGATCGGCACAGCACCGGTCCGTTGTGGTCACTTGGGGAGTGAATCATCAGATGGAAGATCTTCCTCTCTATCTCCTCTCTTCTCTGTATATCTGACTTTGTAATAAAAATAAAATAAATCTTTAAAAAAAGAAACTATTTTGGAGAAATGAAAGTAAAAACAGAATCAAAACCCATGGCTGCAGCAAAAATAGTATTGAAAGGGTTATTGATCTTACTGTTCGCGTGAAGGCTGCCTTATGTCAGAGAGAATATATAATATTTGTCCTTTTTGGGATTGACTTATTTCATTGAGCATAATGGTCTTTAGTTGGGACCATTTGGTTACAAATGTTATAACTTTGTTCTTTTTGATGGCTGAGTAGTACTCCATGGAGTCATTGGACCACAGTTTCTTTGCCCATTCTTCTTTGGACAGACATTTGGGTTGTTTCCATGTCTTTGCTATTGTAAATTGTGCTGCTGTAAATATGGGATTACAGATCCTTTCCTCATATGCAGATCTCATTTTCTTTAGATATAGTCCAAGATTTATTTCTTTTGTTTGAAAGTAGTGATACAGAACCCGGCAGCGTGGCCTAGTGGCTAAAGTCCTTGCCTTTAACGTGCTGGGATCCCATACGAGCGCCGGTTCTAATCCCGACAGCCCCACTTCCCATCCAGCTCCCTGTCTGTGGCCTGGGAAAGCAGTCAAGAATGGCCCCAAGCCTTGGGATTCTGCACGCATGTGGGAGACCCGGAAGAGGATCTGGGCTCCTGGCTCCGGATTGGTGCAGCATCAGCCGTTGCGGTCACTTGGGGAGTGAGTCATCGGACGAATGGAGGATCTTCCTCTGTCTCTCTTCTCTATATATCTGACTTTGCAATAAAAAAAAAAATCTTAAAAAAGAAGCAGAAGAAAATCAGTGATACAGAGAGAGTGAGGGAGAGAGAGGGAGAGACAGAGAGAGCTGGTTCATTCCTCAAATGGCTACAGTGGCCAGAGCTGAGTCAGTTTGAAGCAGGGTCTGCCCCGTCAGGGACAGAGGGATTTGAATTCAGCTTTTCAATCATGTTCTTCTGAATTCAAGAGGTGTAGAGACAGAGTTTCCATCTGCTGCTTCACTCTCCAAATGTTTGCAGCAGCATAGACAAGGCTGGGCTGAAACCAAGAGCCAGGAACTTCATCCGGTTTGTTCAGGTGGGTGGCAGTGGCCCAAACAGCTGAACCGTTACCATCACCTCCCGGCTTTTGCATTAGCAGGAAGCTGGAGCCAGGAGCTGGGGCTGACCTTGGAATCCAGAGTCTCAGATGTGGGTGTGGGCGGCTAGCCAAAGACCTGTCTCCTCAGATGCCTTTATTTTTCATTTCAAAAAGCAACACCTGGAAGCCTCTGAGTACGTGATTAGCCCCTGGCTGTTTCCTTTCTCAGCCTGAAGCTCATTATGATTTTGCTCTGCTGCTTTGCCTCGCTGCACAGGTGGCAAGGCCCCCCGGGGGCCCGACCTTGCAGGGCTGAGTTCTCCGGCTCTTGGGTGAGCTCAGCCTGACCTGGTCATTCTGAGATTAGGGGCCCCTTCGCAGAGAGGGGCAGGCCCAGCGAGCAGTGAGGCAGGCTCAGAAGCTGGGCTGGAATGACTCATCCGTACCTGCTGTGACCCATGTCTACTTCTCGGTCTGATTGGGCTGCCTGCTTCCTTCTCATTGCTGAGTAAGCGGCCTGGACCAGCCCTGCCCACCCTGGCCTCCACGCCCCCCAGCTCTCTCCCACACCCCCCTTTAGCCCTGCTTGGGTTCCCTGAGGCTGCTGCAAGCCCCCCACCCCCTCACTGCCTTTGCGAGGTCCCAAACCCTGTGCTGTTCTTGTCTCCCCCACCTGCTCCCTTCCCCAGCTCTCAGAATAAATGCTTCCTCGTCAGAGAAGCCCTTCGTGACCACCACAGGCAACCCTTGCCACAAGCTGCAGCAGCTGTGCCCACCGCACATGGCGTCGCCTGCCTGTCAGCTGTGGGTAGCAGCTGTGCCCACCCCACATGGCTGGTTGTACTCCAATGCTCACTCCGGAACCTGGCTGCTCTCCTGCCCTGATGGTTCCCTCCTGCTTTCCCCACTCCCGTCCTCCCATCTTCCCCCAGGACTGAGTAAACTTGGAAAGCCCAAGTCGGCTCATTCTCTGGAATGAGATGTCCATCTAAATATCCCCCCGTGGCGCCATCTCCTGAAGGGAAAGGCCCAGGTCTGTGAGGCAGGGACAAGCCTTGCACGAGCCTCCTCCTCCTGTTGCTCTCTTCTACTCCCCTCTGCTAGCCACTTCCTACCACCGGGCCTTTGCACAGGCTGCCCTCCGCCCTGCAGTGTCCCTCCCCTCCCGCGTGCCCTGTCTTCTCTCCATCCTTACATCCTTTCTCCCAAATCTCTCGAGGGGATGTGCTCTACTTGATTTCTTTCTGATCTGTGTTGTCTCATTGGAATGGAAACTCCACGAACGTGGGAGTTTTGACGGTTTTATTCGCTGTTATATCCTCAGCAGCGGTCCCAGGGCCTGGAACCCAGACACACAAGGTGCTTGTTGAACAAATGAGTGACAAGCCACAGCACTCACCCGTTAAGCAGCAAGTGACAGGTGCCTTCCATCCACAGGCTTTCTGCTGCAACTTCCTGGGGTGCTGCAGCCACAGCAGGTCCTGGATGAAATCCTGAGAGGCCAACACAGGCCTGGAGAGTTGTGCTCTGATCCCTGTTGCACAGGGCTCTGAGGGGCTGGCATCTAACTGCACCTGCAGGGGCACCTGCAGTTTGGCACAATGGTACTTACTGAGCTGGAAGACCAAGGCTCAGCAGGGCCCTGGGCTCCTTGGATGGGGTGAGGCCAAGACGTGTTGCTCTTTATACTGCCAGGTGGGAGGGTGGTCAGCACGAGTGGCTGTCCTCAGGCTGCTTTTGCTGGTGGTATTATCTGGAGTGAGTTAGTTTGCCCTTGGCCCACTCAGGTCCCATGGAGGGGCAGACAACACTGCCTGTTTCTTCCCCAGGCTGAGACATGGTTTTCCGCCATGTTTTCGGGGACACCAATGGGGTGCACAGGTACTAGGTGCATAAGCTGTGCTGTGCGTTTGGAGACAATGCCGAGCCTGTGCGCATGCGTCACCACGAACGTGCCTCTGCGTGCAGCATTTCAGTTTAGCTGATGCTCCTCAGCCTTATACCCATGGCCGCACAGGCCCCGGGGACCTCTGCCACTTCCTCCCTCCCTTGCTGGGGTCTGAGTCCTTGGGGGAAAAGGTCCAAAGTTGCAGGTGGAAGCAGAGGTGCTCAGCCAGGGGGCCTGGAGCCTGGGGTCTTTGGGCTGAGCCTCTCTCAATGCAATTTGGGCATCAGGGTCCGTGTGGACTGGGTCGGGGAGAGCTTGTCAGATGGGGCCACCCCGCCAGGGGCTTGCTCACCCTGGGGCACTTGCTGATGCAAACCAGAAACCAGCTGAACAAGAGTGAGTCGTGGGGGTCACGGCTGAGGGCTGGCAGTGGGGTTTTCTCAGCCTCACCAGCACCCTGGGCCTAAGCAGGACCCATGGAGTGTCCAGAGTTGGGGGAGGCCTGCACGAGGGCCACACTTCAGGTTTAGGATCTCAAACCTGCTTAGCCCCAGACCAGACCAGGCCTTAGGGCTATCTGCCTCCCCGTTGGATCCAGAGAGGGTCCCGGGGATGGGGCTGCCCCTCACCCAGCTGGGTGGAGGGCCAGATTGGGGAAACCCCAGCAGGGTTTTCTGAATGAACTCCCGCTGTGCTGCTGGGGAGCTCCTGAAGGAACCCCCTGTTCCCATGACGGCCCGGGGGGTGGTGTGGTCAGGAGGGCCGCATAGCTTCTTTGGAGGGTTTCACTTTCGGCACAGTACCTGCCCTGCTCAGGCTCCATGCGGCTCACGTGGCTGGGAAGGCAGGCCTGATGTCTGCCCTGCCTCCCTTGTCTTCCATCCTTACCCAGAGAACATCCATTAAGGCGAGAGCCGTTCAGGTGGAGAGGATGTGATGAACGGCAGTGCCTATGTGCGCCGGAGAGCCCCATCCCAGCTGGGAAGGTTGTGTGGAGGACGTGGTGATGTGAGACAGTGGAAAAGAGGCTACGTTCATACAGTTTGTGCTTGTGCACCTTCTTGGGAATATCATTGATGTGGGGGTAACCGGAACAGGTCTTGGAGAAATAGAATTAAATGATAGGTTTGGGGGCAGGGGTTGAGACGCTGGTTGAGGTGTTTCTATCTCACACCTGCTTCCATCCAGCTTCCAACATAGCTATTGCCCTCTGGGAGGCAGCTAAGTGAGCCTGAAGCAGTGGGAGACCCAAACTGAGGTCAGCCTGCCCAGCTCTGGCCATTTGCAGAGTGAAACAGTGGAAGGGAGCTTTCTTTCTCTCTGCCTCTCTAATTAAGTTATCATGGTGCACGTGATAGCAAGCCCTTCACATGCCCCCCACCTCCACCGGAGGTGGAGGCACACTCTGGAGCTGGGCACCTGAACTGGAGTCAGGGCTGCAGAATTTTCTAACTGCTCTGTGTGTGTGTAGGGCGGGCGGGGGAGGGTCATTGCCCTGAGTATCCATTTTGCCACGTGATGTAGGGTTTACTGTGCTAGGTATTGTGCTGGCCCTCAGAATGACTAATTCTGCATTTTGTGCCAGACGCCCGTCTTGTGCCAGATACTAAACTTGATGGGCAAAATTCCCGCTCTAGAGGTGGTGTGTGTTTTCTATCCAAGAGGCCAGCAGCTCCAGCCTCTGGTTTTCCACCTGCAGAGTGAGCAGATGCTCTGCAGTCTTGTGAGGAACCGTCCCTCCCTTAGGATTCCGGCTCTCCCCGCGCAGTCATGTCCACGCACTTGCCCTTTGCCCGCACCCTGAAGGAGCTACCACCACCGCTGGTGGCACCTCTTTCTTCCTGTACTTTGTGCCTCTGAGTCGGCCCCTGGTTAATACTGGATCAGGCTTCGCTTCCTGCAGGTCCCAGGACTCACCTCCATCCACAGTAGCCCTGCTAAGCAGGAAGGTCTGGGAGCTGTGGGGAGGACAGCACCCAAGGGTCTCCCTATCATGCTGGGGGTCTTGGTCAAGCCTCCCTCCTTCCCTGGTCTTAACCTACCTCCCCATCTCAGGACCTGAAAGCCCAGGGCCCAGGACTTGAAAGAGCTCACAGTAATAAGGCTGAGGATGCGGCAAGGGGTGCCTGGTTTGGGAGACTGGCTGTCTTTGGTTAACGCTGTCCCTTTTCGGGCTGATGGACACAGCATAGCCTCCCCATGGTGTTGTCTCCATCAGCTTATTTATTTGAAAATGTGAATGCCCGGGCCCGGCGCGGTGGCGCAAGTGGTTAAAGTCCTCGCCTTGCACCCCCGGGATCCCATATGGGCGCCGGTTCTAATCCCGGCAGCCCCGCTTCCCTTCCAGCTCCCTGCCTGTGGCCTGGGAAAGCAGTCGAGGACGGCCCAAAGCTTTGGGAACCTGCACCCGCGTGGGAGACCCGGAAGAGGCTCCTGGCTTCGGATCGGCATAGCATCGACCCGTTGCGCTCACTTGGGGAGTGAATCATCGGACGGAAGATCTTCCTCTCTGTCTCTCCTCTCTGTATATCCGCCTTTCCAATGAAAAAATAATAAAAATAAATCTTTAAAAAAAAAAAAAAAAGAAAGAAAATGTGAATGCCCATTGCAATGGCTCAATTGGCTAATCCTTTCCTTTGCAAGTGCTGGAATCCCATATGGGCACTAGTTCATGTCCTGGCTGCTGCACTTCCCATCCAGCTTCCTGCTTGTGGCCTGGAGAAACAGCAGAGGATGACCCAGAGCTTAGGCACCTCCACTAACATGGAAGATCCGGAGGGAGCTCCAGGCTCCTAGCTTCGTATTAGCTCAATTCTGGCTGTTGTCAGAAAGTGAACCAGCAGATGGGAGATCTTTCTCTTTGTCTCTCCTTCTCTCTCTAAATCTACTTTTCCGATAAAAATAAATAAAATTTAAAATGTGAAAATATCTGATTATATCCACTGGTTTATTGCCCAGATGGTTATAATAGCCAAGGCTGGACCAGGATGAAGCCAGGAGCCAAGAGCTTCATTTGCGTCTCCCACATGGGTGATAGGGACCCAAGTCCCTGGGCAGTCCTCCACTGCTTTCCCAGGTGCATTAGCAGGGAGTTGGGTCAGAAGTGGAGCAGCTGGGACACAAACTAGCACCCGCATGGGATGCCAGTGGCTTTTATCTGTTGTGGACCCAAGGATGTTAGGAGAGTCCTCATTGCCCAAGCTTCATGACAACAGCTCTTGCTACACTCTGGAAGTTACTGCAGCAGAAGTCAGGAGGTTTTCAGCTCCCATCCTCCAATCAGATTGAGGACCATACAGGACAAAGTTTTCATGGCTTCCTCCAGAGGCAGGAAGGGAGCTGCCAGAACCCAAAGGTTCCCTGTAGGAAGTTTCACAGTAGGAAGCAGGAGGGGAAGGGTGCACGTGAGGAGGAGTCTCAGAGCTGGTTTATCACCTTCAATGACCTTGAATGGCGTGAGAGGAGGCAGATTGGGTAGAGCACAGAAACTATTTCCTTGCTGTTGGCACCATCAATTAAGCTGGCAAGTAGATGCTAGCCGTCCACCTGCTGCACCCCATCACGTGATCCACTTTGCTCCGGCACCATCCCCCTTACATCCTCCTCCCGGCATTAGCTCGTTTAGATGACCCTACAGCCCAGACGTTCCCACATGGAGGCACCAAGAGGGCAAGTAACCTGCTCAGATCACACACAGACAGGATCCCACTGGTGCTGTGTTCCTAGGGTCCAGGGCAGCTGCAGCAGCAAGCTGGGGTGGCCTACAGGCTCCCCAGCCTCCTCTGGCCCTTGCTGTTCCTGGTGCCCCACAGGCACATTTTTGCATGTGGGGATCCAGAGTGGGGGTGTCGCAAGCTTGAATTCAGCCACCAGAGAATCCAGCTAGATTGTCCATGCCTAGTTTCCAGCCAGGTATGGTGCTGGGGGCCTGGGCTGCTTGGTTTCTGAGTATGCTGCCTGTGGGAGTGTACGGCTGGGGTTCACCAGGCCCTGGGAAGCCCCAAATACTCTGAGGGTGTGAACTCCCAGCCTCTCTCCCAGGGGCCTCCGAGGGGCCAGAACCCAGAGAGGATTCTGAGCCTTGAGATTGACAGGGTCCGTCTGGGACTAGGGCCGGGGACACCTCCATCAGGGGAGAGAGGGGTGTCAGGGCAGAAGAAGGGGTAGCCTCTTAATCTGCCTGCCTTCACTACCAAGGGAACCAAGATTATTATTCAGCTACAAGGGTGACTCTGGAGCGTCTGGGGCCCAGCTTCCCAGCTGTTGGGGGAGTCCCTGGATTTCCTATACACAGCTAGGGCCTGGCGCCTCATGCAGCATCCTGATGGCGACATGTGCTCTGCTTCCCTGCAGATGGCCGTCTGCTCTGCCCACCTGCCACGCCCTTACTGAGCTATGAGTGCTCTAGGTTTCTGTAGGTCCCAGGGGAACTTGGGCTTCTGCAGCTGGCTCTGAGGGCCCCCTGTGATCCCATGGGACCTGTTCTGCTGCTGTACCTCCCTGGGGCCTCGGGACTTCCCCTCCTGCTCTTCAAAGCACTTTCACACCCAGCAGGAGTCACAATGCCTGAAACCCGCCTGCCCTAGCCGGCCGGGGGGGTCTCTGGAACCCAGCATGCTGGTCCTAGGGGTCTAGTTGTGCCCTGATCCATTCCAGCTGCCCGTGAGCTGGCTGTACCCAATGGCCTCTGCCATTCCTTTGGCAGACAGATGCTGGGGACCAGCTATCTGGTTAGAACACAGGGACAGCAGTTCTAGAACTGACATCGGTGGGGTGCGGGGAGTGAGGGGATGGTCCCCGGAAAGCAGCCTCAGGGAGATGTGGAGGTTCCTGGGAGCCGATGCCTGAGAACTCTAAGCACAAACGAAGCGCTCAAAGGTAGCTGGAATGATTTCCGTTATGCAGATACTATACCTTCCTAGGCAATGAGGGCTCTCCCTGCTGACAACACCCCGGACAGCTGTGGGTTCTGTGCAATGGAGGAGCTGCGTTGTAGAGATCCCTTTGAGAGCCCCCCAAGGAGGGGGAAGGAGGAGACCCCTCTCTGCAGCCTCTTTCTGATGATCATTATTAGTGGGTGTGTAGTGTTCCACGGAATGCATCCACTCCCACTGCCTGAACAATTTCTCATTGTTGTGACTCCCACGGTATTTCCAAATGTAGAAGTAATGCTTTAGAAAACATTACGTTATTGGTAGTTTCTTCTTTCTTTTTTCCAACTAAACTATTCCCCTAGTTTTTTTTTCACCCCCACTGGAGTAAAATGATTGAGCCACAAGTTATAAACTTGTGTTTGTGTTTTGGTTTGCTAAGAATTGCCATCCTGCTTTCTGAAAAGGGCTGATATTTACCAGCAAGGTATGAATGAGTATTCTGGTGACACCACAATTTTGGGGCTGGATTTTACCAAAATTGTTTTTATAAAGCAAATGTAAAGACAAAAAAAAGTCCCAATGACTTCATAGGCCTGATAAAAAAGATTGCTTTAATTTGCATCTCTTTGATTACTAGAAAGGTTGAATTTTTGCCACATGTAATTATTTTTAAATTTATATTTCCTCTTGCATAAATTGTTTTGATGCTGTCATTTGGTTCTGTGTTTAACAAACTTTTTTTTTTTTCCAAAACAAGAGTTCCTCAATGGTAGAAAATTCAAGACTGGCAAGCAGGTATACCGGGCTCCTCTGTAAGTATCACCCAGTGGCTGTTGCCACAGTCACCTGTCTCACCATTCGCCACCGTTCCAGCTCAAGCCTCCCAGGCAGCTACACGTGGCTGCCAGGCAGTACTTGGCAGCTACATGGTAGAAGCAGTTTTTCCACTAGTGAGGAAGGACTAGACATGAGGCGGTCAGCTGTGAAGGCCTGTCAGGAGGTGAGTGTCCTGCAGAGGGGGCCTGGTACCCTCCAGCACACCCAGGTGTCTGGGTGATTATTGTCGTTGGCCCATTCGGGGCTCAACAGAAATAGCTGGCCCGTCTCCCATCGCAGTACTCAGGGCTGTTCTCCATAAGCCTTGATTCTGATATCTGAAACCAGGCACCCCTGGCCTGTGGCTGCCCCATGGATAACCAGCAAGTGTTGGACGTAGAAGACAAGGGGAAAGGAGAACTGAGTGAGGGTAGTGTTGGAAGGAAAAGAATCCACCTTTTGACAGTAAGAACCAAACTAGAAGCAAGCTGGTTCATTTCTTTCTTGTAGGTAACTCTCAGAAGTCAGGAAAACATTCTCTTCTGGCCATTGTCCCTGAGACCAATTGTCCACTCAACAATTCATCCATCAACTCAACCATCCCCACTCATCTACCCACTCACTCACTCACTCACCCACCCACCCACCCACCCAACAACCAGCCAGCTACCCACCCAACATCCACTCATCCATCCATTCATTGATCATTCACCCATCCATCCAGCACCCATCCATACATCGACTCATTCATTATCTATCCTTCCAAAATCCACCCATTCGCTCCCATGCACTCATCCATCATCCACTTACTGATCATTCACCCAGCCAACCAGCCAACACCTATTCAAACATACATCATTCACTCATCCATCCACCCAGCCATCCATCAATCTGCTCATCCATTCATCTTTCTTTCAGCTTTCCACTCACCTATCTGTTCATCATTCACTAACCCACCATCCACCCATCTCCCACCCAGTCATGTAACATCCACCCGCCCCCCTCACCGACAGATTCATTTCACAGCAGGTGTCATGGTATGGGTATGGTGTGGCCATCTCCGCAGTCTCCTGGCTCCATCTGTCCCTTCCTGAGGACCTGCAGGGTGCCGGGAGAGCCTGGTGTAACTCATGGGTCTGGGGAAAAGACACTGCTGAAACTTCACCCTTCTCGGTGTGGAGGTGGGGCTGGGGGAGTCCCCTCATCTCCTGTGAGTTCCCTGCCCCTTCCAGGACCAGCTGCCCCTGTCCTCCCTCAACCTGGCCACTGGGGCCAGCAGCAGATTCCCTGCGGTGAGTACCTCTGACTCAGTTCCGGGGCGGGCTATTCAAATTGTCGAGGGAGTGCCCTCCCCTTTCACCCCCCCAAGGTGAGATCCTGAGTCATCTCTTCACGCTGAGTCCCTCTTCCTCGCTGCCTTGATAGTCACGTTCCTGGAACCAGCCTGGGGCTGTCGGTGCGCCTCGCCGCGGTGGGGGCTCCTGTGGAAGTGGCTGCCCACCGCCTGCCTTAGTCGCTGGTGCCTGACTCCCCGCGCGCGCAGCACAGAGCGCACGGTTTGCACGTGGGCGCCTACCGTGCGCTGCCCAGGCTGCGTGCTCTTCCCAGGGCGGCTCGGGATGTGCGCTCTCCACCCAGCGCTGGGGCTCCTGCTCCTGGGGGCGCTGCAAGCCTTCCCACAGGTAAGGAGGAGCCGCGAGCCTCGAGCCTCGGAGGCGGCAGCGGCCCCAGAGCAGAGACGGCATGGACGCTCCTCACCCCATTCCCCGCCCACCTGGGGTGAGGGGGCGAAGGTGCCAGGCTCGGGGGCACGGGAGCGTGCAGACACCTCCAGGTGGGCGGTTGCCTGGGGAGCACCTCCTCCCACTCTCACCCTTCACTGGGGATTGACTGGACTGCCAGCTAGAGAGGTGCTGCTTGCTCAGCCTGTGTGCCGGTGAGGGTTGGGGATGAGAGCACCAGACCAGCCGGCTTTACTTTTCCCGAACGGTGCTTTGCCCTGGCACAGGTGATGGGCACCGGCTCCTGGAGAAAGGTCAGTATGGGGCTGACCTGAGCAGTGGGGTTGGCATCCATTCTGGGAAGTCCGACAGCCAAATTTGGGAACTACTTTGGGGAAAATTAAGCATGTTCGAAGGGCTGGCACCCACTTAGGTACGGCCCCTGAACTGCCTCGTGCAGACCATAGTGGGTGGGGTACCCGTCGGCACCTGCAGAGTGTGCAGGGGGAGGGAGGAGCCCTGGGAAGAAGGGGTTCTGCCTGTGGGGCTCAGCCCTAACTAAACTGGAGGGCAGGAAGAGAAGGGGGGCAGCGGGGGCTTCAGGCTTCAGACAGGCAGACCTCCCGCCTTCAATGAGGCAAGCCAGTGCCCAGGATTGCTTGAGCAGTTGAGTTGGTACATGGCAGGGACTGTTGACCCTCTTCCTTCCGGCTCTCCAAGCCTTCCCCTGCAGCATGGTAAGGGTTTGCAGTGCCAAGGTGTCTGGCAGAGGGAGGGAAGGGAGGTGAGAGGAGTTTGGGGCTTGGCTGGCATTTGGTGGCTGAAGGTCTTGGGCTTCATTTTTCTGCAATATATCCCGCCCTCTTCCCTACCCCCACCCCCCAAAAAAAAGAGAACTCCACAACCCACAATGGTATCTTTTCCCTTCCACAAGTTGTATCTGAGTACAGCTTTCCGGCAGCCCTAAAACTACTGCAAAGAAAACCCGGGCTTTTGGTCCTGCTTCTGAATCCTTGCAAGGCGTAATCACCATCACTGATTCTGTTTGTGTCCTTGGTACCTGGCTTGACCAGGGCACACAGGTGTTTATGCCATGTTCACGGCACATGGAGAGCTTCCCGTTAGGCCCCTACAGTGTGCTAGGCACTCCCTGGGCTGTGATGCTACCTTGGAGAGCTGGGCATCCTGCAGCTGCTCTGCCAGCCTCTGACAGGTGGGATGGGGCAGGCACGTTGTGTTTTATTTGCCGCTTGCTGGCCCTGTGCACAGCCCAGTGTGAGGGTGTGGGGTGAGGGACATGTGTGCTTCTTGCCTTAGGTCTGCAAGGTCCTTTAACAGGTTTGTGGGAAATGGAATGAAAAGATATTGATTTGAGTGCCAGAATGTGGGAGGTGTATTTGCCATTGTTTCGTGGTACTCGGGTCCCACACATGCCTCCAAGACCCGCGGGCTCTAGGCTGCAGGGTCAATTGCAAGATTTCTTCCCCCACGAGATGTTGTGGCTGGCAGGGGTGGGGGTGGGACACTGGACAGGTCACCATCTGAAGTCTCACCGGCAGCTGGAGGGAGTAGCAGCTTTCCCACATCCTAACCGACTTTTGATCTTATCGGGGGTTTTTATTTTTGTCAGTGCAACCAGTGAAAAGGACTACATCCTTGTTGTCTTCTGTATCTTCCCCCTCCCAGCCTCTTTCTCAGCATGAATGGGGTGTCTGTGGGGGAGGAGCTGTCCCTCTAGCTCCCCAAGTCAGCTTGCACCCCTCCTGCCCCCAGGAAGACTTAGGCTCCTGCTTTAGGGCTTGCCTGCCTCTGGCTGTGGAATCTTTGTTGTTTCCATCTGGGTTTTCGGATCTCCCTCGTTCATGCTTGGCACTCCAGGACAAGAGGGCATCTGATACCACCCAATGGCACCTTCCCCAGGAGGAGTTTTGTCATGGGACCCAGAATGGCTCCATGGTGACGGCCCCTCACCTGCCACTCATGTCATCCGGGCCCCCTGGGCAGGGGCAGAGGCCAGACTCCTCTGTCAGCTGCAGAGGTAGGCTCCCCACATCCTCATCCTGTAAGCCCCTCCGACAGCCACAGACTCCAATTCCAGCTCGATTTGGGGCCACTGAGGAGGCATCCAGAGAGAAGCTCTGTGTGCCACTCGCCTCACTGCCATCCACTTAAAACACATCTTAACAAAAAGGTTTATTTTTATTTGAAAAGCAGAGTTACAGAAAGAGGGAGAGACAGAGAGATCTTCAACAGTAACCCACTGATTCACTCCCCAAATGGCCACAATGGCCAGAGCTGAAACATCCAAAAGCCAGGAACCAGGAGCTTGTTTTGGGTCTTCCACGTGTGTGCAGGGTCCCCAGGCCTTGGGCCATGCTTCACTGCTTTCCCAGCTCATAAGAAGGGAGCTGGATGGGAAGCACAGCAGCTGAGACACAAACTGGTGCCCATATGGGATGCTGGCACTGCAAGCAAAAACATTAGCCTGCTACCCCATCTTGGCAACTTTAGCTTTTTCATCACTTGGTCTGAGAGGCAGGTAGACACGCAGACGGATCATCCATCTGTTCGTTCATTCCCCCAGGTGCCTGCAGCAGCCAGCACTGGGCCAGACCCCAGCCCTGCCAGCTGGGAACTTCATCCAGGTCTCCCCAGTGGGAGGCAGGCACCCAACCACTTAAATCACCACCTGCTATCTCCTGGGGTCTCCACTGGGAGGAAGCTGGTGTGGCATGTGGCCTTCTCAGCCACCAGGCTGGACGCTCACCGGCGGGGGTCCATGTTCCAAGCCATCTAGCTATCTGGCAGCACGCAGGTCTCCTGGCACTAGGTGGGGGGACAGGTAAGAGGGAGGTGCTGGCCTGTCTGGATCAAGGCCTCCTGTCCTGGTGTGGCCCTAAGGAGGCCGCGTGGGCACTGTGGCGCCAGGGTAACTCATTACTCAGCCTGAGAACAGCCAGTGCTGGGAGGCGGTCAGCGTTTACTGGAAGTTTCTGCTGCTCCCACTCATATCTGTCCTCAATGCACTTCTCAGTAGCGTGTGATTCACCATCAGGCTCACGCGTTCTCGGCGCCTGCTTCAGCTCAGGACAATTCCACAGGAGGAAGACGGGGCCGGGGGTGGGGTCTTGCCAAGCCTGCGCCCTGGCGCTGCAGCTGGCTGGTCCCCCGTCTCTTGGGCAGGCCTAAGCCCAGCACATAGGAGGACAGAAAAGGCAGCTCAGGGCTGGGCCGCTTCCCTGGCTTCTCTTTTCCAGGGGTTGTCGGTGTAAGATGGACGGGAGGGTGGGTGGGTGGGGCAGGTGGCAGAGACCATGTTCTGGAATCTATGGTGGAGAACCACTGGGCCTTCTCAGTAGCTCTCGTGGTGGGGAGGGACTTTCTGCTTGGTCCATTTACTCACTGGAAGCCTTGGTCCTTCTGGGACATTCATGTATTCATTCATCGTCCAGCAGTAAGCAGTAAGCCAGGTGTAACTCCAGGGCCCTCCACGCCCGCACTCTCCTGCCTCCCGCCTCAGCCGCTCGTGCCCCTCTGAGGCAGCTCATGCCATTTGGGGAGCTTGGCTGATCTGACTTTGGCCTTCTCAAAGCTCCCCCCAGCCCTGGCAAGGAGTCGTCCCCCTCTTCCTCACTAGGACTGCTCAGCTGGGCCCTCAAGGCTCTCAGTCAGTCTCACCCAGAGCCCCCAATTTAGATTCCCAGGGTGGCATGGGCATAAAGGCCCTCCACAGCCTGTCATTGCCAGGCTTTTCTTTCCACAAACATCAGCTGAGCACCTGCTCTCTGCCAGGGAGTGTTCTGGATGCTGCAGGTGCAGTCTCACCCAGCACAGTGGCATTTCTGCCTCGTGGCACTGACCTTTGGCATCGGGGGCATAGGGAGGACAGACAGGCGATTCACACTGCTGCTGACCACAGTGGGGAAGGGGTCCAGCATGCTGGCCTGGGGGACACAGTGTCTCTAGGTCAGGGGCCCAGAGACAGCCTCTGGGAGGCAGATCAGAAGGCAGAGCTTTCAGAATTCTCCAGTTGCTGAGGGGGGTGTGGCAGCCAGAGCAGAGCAGGGATGGGGAGAGGGCACAGGTGTCTTTGGGCTGGGGATGGAGGGAGGTTCCTGGCAGAAGAGCTGTGTGAGGGATGGAGCAGAGGGCATGGGATCTGCTCTGCAGCCGAGAGAAGCGGGGTCCCGGGGTGCACTGGGTGTGAGTGTGTGGGGAGGGGTCCTGTCCGCACTGGGGGACCAGCACCTGTTTGAATGCTGCGAGCGGGAAAGGGAAGCCAGTCACGGGTGGAACAGGTGTTTGGGAAAAAGGCCACAGCTCAATTTCACCCCTGTGTAATTGAGTCAATTGTCAGCTCCCCTCACTCTTCCTCTATTAATGGAGCCCAAGACTCTAGCCACGTCTATTGCTTCCCTGTAAGGTGTAGGCACCTTCCTTTCTTCTCATTGCATTTGATGTGAGCTTTTTCTTGCTGCCGTATCACTGCTGGTAATAACCAGCAGTGCCATGTCTAACACACACTCAGGTCCCGGGGACTAGCGTGTGGCTACCGCTGGGATTCCATTGTTCTGCCAGCCACTCATTCTCATTTCGTTTTGCCTGATCTGCCTCCTGTCTTCCTCAAAGTCTTTTCTTTCATTGGGGAGGGAGGCAGTACAGCCTCTGCTTGGCTCAGTTCACACCCTGCTTCTGACCTTTATGACAAATGACCACAGGCAAGTAAAGTCACCCCTCTGGGCCTCTGCTTCCCCATCCATAAAATGGGCTGATAGCAGCCACATGGCCCAGCCCTTGGGAAGATTTTGTCCCAGTTGCTGTGTGTTGCTATAGCAGAACACGGACTGGTCACTTATCCTACAGCCTGCAGCTTGGGAGGCCCAGGGCACAGTGGTGGCCTGGGAGGTAGAGAGGGAGGGAAGGAATGCAGGAGGGTGGATGCCGGTCTCAGGTCCCTTTACAATCTGTTGGTGGCACTGGTGCTGTGGCGGCATGGAGGGCTAAGACGTGCAGTGCCAATGGTCCCTAGCACGGCTGATTCAAGTTGCTTCCTATCTAACTTTTGGCTAAGTGCGCCTGGGAAAGCAGAAGATGCCCAATGCTGGGGTCCCTGCACCCACGTGGGACACTTGCTGGCATCCCAGACTCTTGCCTTTCATCCATCCCAGCATTCTCTGCCCTTGTAACAGTTTGAGAAATAAACCAGTGGATGGAAGATCTCTTGGCGGGGAGAGATTGTCCATCTTCAAATGGCTACACTGGCTGGAACTGGACCAGGCCGAAGCCAGGAGCCCAAACTCTCTCTGGATTTCCCAGTTGCAGGAAGCTGCCACTCAAACCAGGCACTCCGGTGGCATGTGCGGGTTCCCAAGCCGCGGCTCGCCCGCTGTGCCACAAGGCCCGCCCCACTGGAGTGGTTTTTACCACATCTGAAGTACAGCTGAGTGTGTGCCTCCAAAGCGTGCTGCGGCCCCAGAAGTTTCCGGAAGGCTGCAGCCTGAGCTAGCGGCTCCTGAAGCAGGCACAGGAGTTTGGCTGGGCAGGGAGGCTATACAGAATCCTTCATTGAGTTCCTATGTTTCAAGCCCTGTCTGCAGTCCTCTTGGGCATTGCCAGAGCCACTGATTCTCCGGACCCTGGGCAGCCCGTACATCCCCTGGCCATCCGTGTCTCCAACTTTGCATGGGCTCCCCAGTGCCAAAGGCAGCACTTCTGAAAGTCACTTCCGGGCAACAGGAGTTCCCGGAGAGAAGGGTGGCATGGCTGGCTGGTTAGGGTTGGGATCACGGAAGAACAGGGAGAGGCTCTGAGGTTTAAAACAAAAAGCTGTGCTGTGGAATTCAGCGCTTCTTCGGCCTGCTGGTAGTCTGCCTGTCGTCTTTCACCTGCTCACAGATGATGCTGGGGGAAATGCTTGTGGGGAGGTAAGGGCAGGCATGTCCCCAGGGCCAGCATCCTCCTGCTCCCACCAGGCCCTCTCCAGCCCTGGCCTTCCTGCTTCTGTTTCAGCTGTACCTCCTACCCGAGTGTCCCCCCCACGGACCCCAGACCTCACTTCCTGTTCGCGGGGCTGTTCTCCCTGACCGACTGACTAACCGGCCGACTGAGAGTAAGCGCATGCGCTCTTCCTTCACCATGCTGCCGCCGGCACTCGCTGCTGCCCGAGAAATCTCCGTGCGTTTTCCTGCTCTCAGCCGTCTCCTGTCATCGTCCCTCCCACCACACTCACTTGGTGTCAGAGCTGGGCATCTCCTGTCCAGGCCACCCTGTGCGTGGGTCCGTGTCCAGCCCCTGCCAGAGTTATGCTGGACACGTGGGACGGGGACTTGAGACTCCTCTTTGCCAGTCCTGCCGTTCCCATCAGGGCCCTCTTTAGTGCCCTCTTGTGTGTCCGCAGACTAAGTGATTCCGTGACCATCTTTTGGCTCTACAGATGTTTTGGCTTTCTTGAAAGGCAGGAAAGAGGAGAAGGGGGACTGCTGATACCTGCTGACTGACTTCTTAAATACAGGCCAAAGCCAGGAGCCCAGAAATCAATCCAGGTCTCCCACATGGATGACAGGGGTGCAAGCCACCACCTGCCCCCTTCCAGAGTGCATGTCAGAAGGAAACTGAGCAAGATCCGCCCCAGGCCCGCTGATGAGGTGTGCTTGCATCCTCAGCTGCTGTGCTGAACACCTGCCCCGTCACTGGGCTGGCAACGAGGCGTGGGCAAGGCCGTGCTCCTCCAGGGAGAACCCAACCTTGGGCCTATTTCCTCCTGCAGAGGCCGCCCGAGCGCCTTGACTTGTGGCCTCTGCCTTTGTGTCCAGCAGCGTGGTGTCTCTGGCACTATTTTCACTCTCATCACCTCTTCGGATCTGAGTCCCCAGTGCCGTTGAATTTTTAAGGACCTTCAGGATGGCGCAGATCATACGAGAGAGTCTCCCATCTCAAGGTCAGCTGATATGGAAGTTTTTACTCCCCCGGCCTCCTTCGGGCCCTCTTGTTGAGCGCGCTGAGCTGCCTGGGGATTGTGGGCTGGGGGTGTGGACAGCGGGGGAGGGGTGCTGTTCTGTGATCTCAGCCCCTTCCCATCGCCTCCCCTTCTAGCCCACATGCACGCTACCGTGATGCACACCTGTTCCATGAAGGGAGTCAGGCTGCATCTTGAGTGACTGGTTTTGTGTCCCCTGGCCAGGGCAGCGGGGAACGAGTCTGGCCCCTGCTTACAGGGCAGCTGAGGGTGCTGCCCGCGATCTAGGTCAGGCCTTGTGCACCTGGGGCTGTGTGTAAGGTAGGGGAGCAGAGGTGAGCGTTCTGGGTGCAGGGCTGGGAGATGACCGTGTGGCTCCTCGGTTCTTGGTACACAGGGATGTGGTTGTCAGAACATCTGTCCTCTGGGAAGTGCAATACCCCACCTTGACCTGTTCCTGGAACCACGTCACATTGTTGGTGGAGTGAAGGGAACAGGTTTGGGAGTAGGTGAGCAGAGAATGGAAGAAAATGCCATGACCCCATGGCCTGTGGCCTTTCCCAAAGCTGGCAGCAACGCAGCTTGGCACAAGGATTCGCGCCAGGCACCTTAGTGTGCCAGGAGGCAGTCTCCCTGAGGAACTCCAGGGATAGAGCTGTGGCCTTGACCCAGAACGGGGTGTCCAGGGAGGGCCTGGGGGAGTGGAGCGTGTGCAGGGTGGCTCCAGGCCAAACCCTGGCCCTCATGCCAAGCTGTGAGATGCTGGGCAAGCGCCTTCACTGCCCCATGCTTCAATTTTGCCCTCTGTAAAGTGTGCTCGTCACGCTGGGCTGTTAATTTACTCCTCCTGCTGGAAGTCAAGGGACGCAGTGTTTGTACCTCTTTCTTTAGACCAGCATTTGCCAGTTATGTACATGCACCTGACTTCCTGGGGGGCAGGGGAGAGGAATCTGGTGACAATGCAGATTCCAGTGTGGCTGGGTGAGGCTGGGGCAGCCCCAGGAGTCAGCAGGTGTCTGGGTGGGGGGCTCCCTGGGCGCCGAGGGGCTTCCCTGCCGGGCTCTGGGCCCCGTGAGGATTTGTTCTTGTGCTGACGGCCCAGGCTTGGCGGGCGCAGGTGTGGGTTCAGACCAGGTGGGGACTTTTGAAAGTGAACTTTGCCAGGTCTCACAGGGAAAGCCAAGCTACCTGAGAATAGCCCAGACAGGCTCGGGCTTGGGCCTCTCCCTCTCGACCGTGAGGCCACCGGTACTGGCTGCAGGCTCAACATCCCGTGGACACCTCACTGGGCCTACCGCCGGCTGGGGATCCCCGCCCAACAGCCGCATCTCCACTCTCGGGCTTCCCCCTCCCACTCTGCTCTTCCTTCCCGCCTTCCTTCCCAGGCAGGGCCCGGAGCGACACCCACCCCTAATCCCCTCTTTCCCTCTTGAAGCGGCCTCCTTCTCTGCCAGGAGCTGGGATAGAGGTGGGTTGTAAGCGGGCAGTGTGGCAGATGGGCGAGGCAGCAGGGGGCAGGGCCTGGACCATAGACAGGGCAGCCTATGGCAGAGCTTCTCTAGCCGACAGGCCGGGGTGCCCTGGGGGGACAAGAGCTCAGCCAGACTGAAGCTAGGGGACCGGAACTCTGTCTGGGTCCCCCCTGTGGGTTGCAGGAACGTAGGTACTTGAGCTGACCTATGCCACCTGCTGAGGCAACTTAGCAGGAAGCTGGATGGGGAGCAGAGAACTTGGGTCTTAGAGCAGTCCCCCAGTGTGGATTGTGGGCGTCCATCCTGCAGATAACAACACCCACCCAGGCCTCAAATCTCAACCCCACGTGATGTCCGGGCCTTGGTGGGCCCTTGCCTTTTGCCACATGGTCACAGGGTCTGCTGGGGCTGCTGACTTCAGAAACTGCTGTTTCTATGACAGCAATGCATGTGCATCGACTCGACCCCCTTTTCTGAGCTCTAGTGAGGCAATGACATCATAGGCCACAAAACCTATGCAGCGACTGCTGGGAAAGGCCAGCCACGGGGGCCTGGGGACATCTGGGAAGGGACTGAACTGGGTCCCCACCCACACCTCTGGGAATAGCTGGGGAGACCCAGGGCCAGCCCCTCAGTGGCGTGACTAGAGAAGTGCTACATGGAAAATGGGGTCCCCAGACCCTCCTGCCCCTAACGCGGTTTCCTGGGACTCAGCATTCTGAGATGTCCATTGGCCTTTGGACAGTGAGATAGAGCCCCCTCTGGTGGCCACTACAGGGTATGTACTGACACCTGCTGAGTCTTGGAAGTTTGGGTTCCCCCACATATGCGTGGATGGTATGGATATTAGTTCTCATATTGGTATGGATATTAGTTCTCTTGTGTGGAGTCATTTGCAGGTTAGTTGCAGGCATTTAATCCTTCTCCCTGAAATGGTTCAGCCTGTTTCTTCTACAAGGGGCCTCTCTTATGTAACTCGTTGAATGCAGACACTCAATGTTGCTCACTTGACTGAGGATCAAACCCACAGCCCGATCTCACCACTATAATCCCAGTGGGTCCCCTCTCCCACACTGATGCACCATCAGTGCAGACATGCCCTTCAGCCTCTGTATCTCGTTCCTTTTCTCTGGAATGTTCCCCAGCTCTTTCTCATCCTCCACACACACATTTGGACAACTTGTTTCGCCTTGATTTGGTTCAGAGTGTGAACTTTGGTAGGATGGCTTTGGGGTGATGTGGTACCCTTGGCACATGTGTTAAATGTGATCCTGCCTGCCTGAGGTTCAGAGAAGGGGACAACTTGGGGACACGAGGCGGCCATGAGGAAGCCAGGAGTTGCAGATCCAGTTTGGTCTCCCATGTTGCAGGACTGAGCCTGCGGCCTCCCAGGGGGTGCACTGACAGGACACTGGACTCAGAAGCGCGGTCAGCCTTGGACCCAGACACTCTGATGCAGCCTTGGGTGTCTGGCTTGGTGTCTTCACACCTGTGCCATTTGCCTACCCCTTGTCCTGACTTCTGGAGCGTGACCTTGGTCTCAGGTCCAGCTATGGCTGTGACCGGGCCCCTGGGACTGGACTGGGCGAAGAGGCCCAGTCTCACCACCGTCTCTGACCCTCCAGGATCGCGCCCCTAGGGACCTCTGCGCCGAAGACCTCGGATTCTACTATGACAAGGCTGCTGAGAGCTGCTGCTACCGCTGCCCCTCAGGTGAGTAGAGGCCCTGCCTGGGCTGGGGTTCTGGGTGGGGCTCTCTGTCCTCAGACTATAAGACACAGCAAGGGGGGAGGTATGCTGGTGACATCAGAGGACTGCTCTGCTGCCACTGCATCGTTTGAGCACCTTCTGTAACTCAGAGCTGCCCCTTATTGGGCACTTCCTGTATGCCCAGCAGGGATGGCTGCCATGCTCACTCTGTTCTCATGTTGCCCAGGAAGATGTTGGGCTCAGCAAGCTTAGGTCACTTGCCTGGAGTCACAGAACCAGCTGGAACTGGTGCACACCCTAAAGCCAGGGTTGCGGGAACAGCCCAGTGGACCTTCAGGGCCTGTGGCAGATGGGCGCACAGATGGGCAGCTGCCGCACCCCAGAACACATCTAGATCATGGGGTAACCTGCACCATGAGTTTCCTCTGGGGGCAGTGAGTGGTGCCTGGAAGAGCACCCAGAAATCCTGCTGGAGCGAGGGTGGGCGTGGCTCTTCTCTTGCCCATAAGGTCTGAGGAGGTGGGTACTTGGAGTGGGACAGCCAGGTAGTGGGAAGGCTGTGGGCTCCAAGCCACGGGGCCGCCAGCAGAGGGCGGGGGAAGTCGTGTGGGCTTCGTGGTTGCCCCTCGCATGGTCAGCACTGTCTGGAGGGCTTCCTGATGGAGGAGGTGCCCGTGCCCACTGTCAGGGTGGGTCACGGAGGGAGTATTGGGCAGGTGACCCAGCCCTGTGGCCACCGCACCCCTGCTGTGCGTGCCACTCAGCCCGGGCTCAGGGCACCCAGGGACAAGGCTGGAAAGGTTTGAGGAAAGAAGGCGATGCTTTGGCAGTTTTTTGTTTCCCGAAATGATTCAGAATGGTCACTGAGGAAGGGACAGCAGGACGGGGCTGGACTTTCTCCCTCCCACTTTCTGCTTCCCATAGAGTTGGGGTGAAGGGTCATGGCTACCTGGCTACCTCCGGTGCTGGGGCTGCAGCCCACCCCTCTTCCCTGCCATGCACCTGCCCCTGCTCCTTCCCCTGGTCCTTGTCTACCCCAGTCCGTCCATCTTCTGACTAGCCTAGTCAGCTGTGGCTGCCGTAACAAGACGCCGTAGACGGGACCAGAAGCAAGAGTCCACATCGTTGCCGTCCTGGACGCCACGAGGTCCCCAGCCAGGTTTCCTGTAAAGGCTTTTGCAGGGCTTATGGTGGCCTTCCCGGGATACCCCCTTCCCATTCTCTCCCCTTCTTTGGAAAAGGATACCACTGATCCTGGGAGACATTAGTTAAATGTCTTGTCAACGTCCTGTCTCCAGATGTGTCATGCAGGGTCAAGGTCTCAGAACATGGCAGTGCTGGGACCCACAGTTCAGTGCATAGCATTGTTCTCCTCCCATCTCCCCACCCGGCCACCATCCCTCCTCCCCCGCCCTGAACTCTCCCATCCCTCTCATCTGTCCTCTCACTCGCCTGCTCATGCATGTGTCAGTCCCTCCGTCTGTCTGCCCACTTGCTAGCTATGCCTCCAGTCTTCTGACGGGTAACTGCCTAGTGTCTCCTGAGGACGGTGAGGCACCTGGGCCTTTCCAGTTCTTTTCCAGCTTTTCTGTGGGAATGTCTGGACTTGGTGTCATCTGCACCTCCTGTGTGCTTGCAAGTCTTCAGGCCTGCAGATGTGCCCCCCCAACCTGAAGTCTTCCCGCTCCCCAACTGAGGTACCCCTCCAGCTGAGGTTCCTCCTGCCCCCCAACCTGAGGTTCCCCCAACACCTGAGGTTCCCCCACGCTCTCTACCTGAGGTCCCCACTCCCTACCCTGGGTACTCTCCCTTTATCATTCTCCCTGCTGAACCCCCAACCCCCATTCCTGCAGGGAGTCCTCCTTCCTGTCCCATTGCTTGAACAAGCTCCCACATGGCTTCCCCTGGGGTACCCTGGTCATGGTTGTCACCTCCCCCCCATGGTGCCTGCAGTGGTGTGGCCACTGTGACTCCATGGAGAGCAAGAAGGACACTTCTCTCCTGTCTTCTGCTGGCCCCAGTGTGGCCAGGCCTGGCCAGGGAGCGGGAAGGGGGGGGTGCAGAGAGAGGGACGCCCCCCTCCCAGCCCCTCCACTCCTCTGTAGAGAAACTGTGGCTTAGGGTAGGGGCTCCCTTCCCCCACTTTTCTCTTGAAGGCCACACCCATGCTGATGAGGCAGGGCGGGGCTTTTGCAGGAGTTTTATTGACTGGGGGCTTCTGGGCAAGCCAGAGGGAAGTGAAAACCCCCCCAAAAACCCTCCTTCACCTTGGGAGGGAAATTTCTGACATTTGTCTTCTCAGCCGGGTGGCGGGGTGCACACGTGGGCGGGCGATGGAGGAAGGAAGTTGGGAGACCTTTAGGACCCACAGGCTCTGTGGGTCCCGGGGTTCCTCCCTCAGCCAGCCTCAGTGCCTGCCAGCTGCTCCCCTGCCTGTGGCTCACGTACCCTCAGCATCGGGGAGCTTTCTCTGCCTTGTAGGGGCAGCTGCGGCTCACGCTGACCCAGCTGCTGCGTGCCCGCCACAGAGCTGGTGACACAGACAAGCTCAGCGTGCCCCAGCCTGTTCCATCTGTGATGTTCTTTCTGCATAGTGGCCCCATGCCCTCCCGACTCCTTGCCCAAGTTGGGTTGGCCCATGGCATCCCCAACTCCCTGTCTGTACGTCTCTACAGAAAAGCACCTTCCAGCGCCCCCAATTTCAAACAGAGGAAAGCATCTGTGGCTCGAGGGTTCCATTCTGTTCTGGGCACCCCAGGCCGGGACTGCCCTGGGCCGGTGTTTGGCCCCTTGGCACCTGCCTCTGTGGGCCCTGCAGTGTCTGCTGCAGCCTCTTCTCCCTCCAGCCCTCTGCCTGGCCTCCCCAGGTGGGGAAGGAACACCGAGTTTCCAGACCGCACACCCCAGGTCCAGGTGTGGGCTGGGCTGCGGGAAGGACTGGCCCCTCCCTGGCTCCTGGTGGTTTCTGGCTCGTGGCAGCAGGAGCCCCCTGGGCTCCCTGTCCATCTGTGTCCAAGTCCCCCATCTCGTGAGGACTCCGGTGTTGCTGGTTCAGGCCCAGCCCACCAACTTCACTTTAACTAGATTACTTCTTAAAGGTTCCATCTCTAAAGATGAGTTTGTAGGGCAATGGAAGTTAAAGATTAAAGATAAACTCTTTTGCTCTATGTAATTTCCTTCAAGATCAAGGTGCTGTGTTAGCAATGAGTTCAGCCGCTTGAGCCATCCCTACAGAACTGGGCGTCCTGAGATGTAACTGCATTGAGACCATCTTTTCTCCATTAAGATTTATTTATTGGGGGGGGTGGTCAGCTTATAGTGCAGTAGGTTAAGCCTCCAGCTGCACTGCCAACATCCCATGAGAGAGACAGAGTTAGTTCATCTCATTGGAGAGTTAGTCTAATTGTTAGTTCATTCCACAAATGAACAGCCAGGTCTGTGAAGGCTGAAGCCAGGAGCCGTACAGGCAGGGCCGGGGACTCCGGGTGTGGCGTCCTGGGCTGCTGTAACCAACAGCGGCTCTGGGTTCAAACCAGCCTTTCACCCCGCAGTCGTGCAGGAAAGAGAATCTCACAGACGAAGCTCATTGACTGGCACGCGTGGGTCATGTGCCCACGCGGAGCTCATCACGGTGGTGAGGAAGGTGGCTTGTTCTGATTGACCTGCCTGGCTCACTGGCTCCTCCCAGAGGACAGCAAGAGGGTGTGGCACAAACAAACAAACAACAACAGCAAACAAATAAACAGAAAAAAGAGGTTGGGGCAGCAGAGCCCTGGCAGCCAGCCAGGATCTCAGTCCCCTTTTGTGCCCTGCTTCCGCACAGCTTGTAAGTCTCCCTCCGACGACGGGAGCTAAGAGGTGTGCTTCCTCCTGGCTTGTACACCCTGTGGTTCCCTCAGTGCCCATGGGGAAACAAGGCCACTGCTGAGAAGGTGCCAGCCCAGTGCAGTACCTGCCCAGTACATGCAGTGCCAGCCCAGTGCAGTGCCAGCTCAGTGCAGTGCCAGCCCAGTGCAGTACCTCCCCAGTGCAGTGCCAGCCCAGTGCAGCACAAGCCCAGTGTAGTGCCAGCCCAGTGCTGCGTCAGCCCAGTGCGTGCAGTGCTGGCATAGTCCAGTGCCAGCCCAGTGCAGTGCCAGCCCAGTGCTGCGTCAGCCCAGTGCAGTACCTGCCCAGTGCATGCAGTGCCAGCCCAGTGCTGCGTCAGCCAGTGCAGTATCTGCCCAGTGTATGCAGTGCTGGCATAGTCCAGTGCCAGCCCAGTGCAGCACAAGCCCAGTGCAGTGCCTGCAGGTGCTGGGCTGCCGCGGGGTCACACCGTGCATTCTCCTGGTCCTGTCAGTCCTTGACACAGCTCTGAGAAGTGAGTCTCCTTATTAACCTCATTACATGATTAGGTCATTCTCTGTGTCTTGCTAAAGGCAGGCAGGTGGCAGCGCTGGGCGTCCAGACTTGTGCCGCTTGTCCCACCGCTGGGTGATTGTGAACAAAACTGCTGCTTCTGGAAGAGCCATCTATCAGGCACTTCAAAATGTTCATGAAATTGAATGAGTTTCATTCTGATGCCAAAAAATTCGAAATCTATGCCTACAAGGGAGTTTGCAGAAATTTGTGTAAAATGAGTGTAATGATAACACTTTTGCATGAATTTCAAAGTTCCTTGCAGCCAGAGAAACAAAGTTTTTCCATGAACTTTCTGATGACTTCTCTGGTAACTCACGTGTCTGGGATGGCAGGTGGAGCTGCAGGTGCGTCAGGGTGAGAACCAGGCCTGGACTTTCTTGTTACTACTTTTTTCCCGTTTAAGAATTTGTCTATTTCTAAGGCAGAGTGACACACCCAGACAGACATATCTATTGGCTCAGGCCCTCTGTGGCTGCAGTAGCTGGGACCTGGCCAGGCTGAAGCCAGGAACCGGAAACTCCCCCCGGGTCTCCCACATGAGTGGCAGGAACTTGCGCCATCACTGGCTGCCCCCCAGGCTCCGGAAGAAGGGAGCTGGATTAGAAGTGGAGTGGCTGCGATTGCAGGGCCCTGGGGGATAGGATGCCAGGAGCGTCCGCTGTGCCTCAGCGCCCACTTCCCTTCTCTGCTGCCTCCCCAGGGCTGGTCCCGATGCAGCCGTGCCCGCAGGGGCTCAAGGGCTGCAGGAAGTACTGTGAACCCGATTACTACCTGAACGAGGCTGGCCGCTGCGTAGCCTGTGTGAGCTGCTCTACAGGTAAGCGCCCCCTCCAGGGGTGGGGAGAAGAGGGATGGACCCGGAAGGGGAGAGTAGGGTACCTGACGCCTGGGGTCTCTTCTCCGGGTGTGAGTCAGTTGCATCTGTGCACCAAGAGACCCAGCGTGCTTGTGGAAGAGGGCTCTATACGCTGACCACAGCCTCTGCCACGGTCCTGGGGAATGGTGGGTGGCAGATGTCTTTCATCGCCCTGGCTCCTAGTAGGGAATGGGGGAGTCTGTGAGGCTGAGGGGCTTTGCAAAGCAGCCGAGTCGACGCACCGGCAGAGCTGGAGTCCAAGTCGATGGCTTGACCTGCAAGTTGTGTGTGCTCTCTCCCTGAGGCCGCAGTGCTCTCAGGAAAATTCCTTCAAGAGTGCTTTTGTGGTTAGCATCTTTTTTTAAAAATTATTTTATTTATTTGAAAGGCAGAGTTACAAAAGGAGAGAGACAGAGATCTTCCATCCACTGGTTCACTTTTCCAACTGGCCACAACAGGCCAGGGCTGGGCCAGCCTGCAGCTGGGAACCCGGAGCTCCATCCGGGTCTCCCATGTGGCAGAAGCCCAAGCACCTGGACCATTCTCTGCTGCTGGGACATAAGGTGGTGCTTACTATGGGTTACCAGCGCTGCAAGTGGCAGTTTACGCTGCTATACCACAACGCTGGCCTCATTAATTTTCTAATTTCTGACTGTGGTTACTGAGCATGCTCTGTAGGATCATCTGTCATTTGTCTTGATTTTATGTGCGTTTTCAGGGGACATGGTGGGGGAAATTTGTCAAGATCTTCTGGTCTAATAAGTGGTCACCTTTTTAGAATGGTCAGTGGTTTTTTTTTTTTAAGATTTATGTATTTTTATTGGAAAGTCAGATATACAAAGAGGAGGAGAGACAGAGAGCAAGATCTTCTGTCCAATGGTTCATTCCCCAAGTGGCTGCAACGGCTGGAGCTGAGCCAATCTGAAGCCAGAAGCCAGGAACTTCTTTCCAGGTCTGCTATGTGGGTGCAGGGTCCCAAAACTTTGGGCCATCCCCGACTGCTTTCCCAGGCCACAGGCAGGGAGCTGGATGGAAAGTGGAGCTGCTGGGATTAGAACTGGTGCCCACATGAGACCCCAGTGCGTTCAAGGCGAGGACTTTAGCCGCTACACTACCGTGCCAGACCCAAGTCAGTGTTTTATTTTTTTGTTTTTTTATAAGATGTGTGGTCTATTTGTTGTGTGCAAGGTTATCTGTGTCTTAGATCAGACAGTAATCGTGGTGTTTAACTTCATCACCGTTACTTTGTTCGAGGGTGATGATGTGTCAGAGTCCTACTGACCACTGTGCTTCTCCGTCTTTGCATCTGTGTCTAGACTATGTGATTAGGCACATGAACGTTCACGAATACTAGTTTTTTCTTTAGTGTTTTATCCACATGAAATACAACTTTTAGTTCCTTACAATTCTTTTTCTCTTCATTCCGTGGTTCCTTGGTGTAAATATTGCCTTTCCCTCTTTTTTTTTTTAAAGATTTATTTTTATTATTTTTTTATTGGAAAGGTGGACATACAGAGAGGAGAGACAGAGAGGAAGATCTTCCGTCCGATGATTCACTCCCCAAGTGAGCGCAATGGCCGATACTATGCCAATCCGAAGCCAGGAGCCTCTTCCAGGTCTCCCACGTGGGTGCAGGGTCCCAAAGCTTTGGGCCGTCCTCGACTGCTTTCCTAGGCCACAAGCAGGAAGCTGGAAGGGAAGCAGGGCTGCCGGGATTAGAACCGCGCCCATATGGGATCCTGGGCATGCAAGGCGAGGACCTTAACCACTGCGCCACCACGCCGGGCCCTCCCTCTTTCTTTATATTAACATTTCTTTGGTGCATTTTTTACATCTTTCAAAGGAATGGCTGTTTCCTTCTTAGAGGAGAATCATGTATGTTTGTCATTTTAAAAAATCCAATCAATACAGAGACGTGTGGGGAAGAAAGCTGGGGCCGCCGTGCCAAGCCGGCCATCTCCAGCAGCCTAGCTTGTCCTTGGTTGACCGACAGTATTTCTGCAGCTTGGTGGAGGAAGGGGGGTGGTAACCAGACAGAATGCCACATCTGCAAAGAAGGAGTGACCACTCCACCTGCTGGTTCGCTCAGCAAACGCCCGCAGTGCTCGGTACTGGGCTAGGCCAAAAAACTGGAGCCTCGGATTCCCTCCAGGCCTCCCCGTAGCTACAAGGACGCAGCTCCATAGGCCTTTACTGCTGCTTTCCAGTGTCCAAACGGTGGGAAATTGGAACTTGGGCCAAGTTGTGAGTCAAGCTAAGACTGAAATGTGGACCCTGGGCATTCTTAACTGGTATCCTTTTAAAGAAAAATTTTAAAATTTTATTTGAAACAATTATATCTAGAGAAATACAGAGAGGGACAATGATGATTACTTGCCAGCTGGCCACAAGAGCTTAGGGCCAGGAGCTGAGGGCCAGGAGCCAGGAGCTTCATCCAGGTCTCCCACATGAGTGCAAGGTCCCCACACTCTAGGCCATCCTCCGCTGTTTTCCCAGGCTACAAGCAGGGAGCTGGATTGGAAGTGGAGAAGCTAGCACATGAATAGGTGCCTATATGGGATCCCAGCTCTTGAAGGTGGAGGATTAGCCAGTTGAGCCATCATGCTGGGTCCTAAATGGAATAATTTTAGTGCTGTCCACAATACATTGCCATTCTGAAGTGGTTGGCCAAGCGCTTAGGACATTCGCTCAGGTCCTGGCACTGTGGTGTAGTGGGTAAAGCTGCTGTCTGTGGTGCTGGCATCCCATATGAGCACTGTTTGTGTCATCTGAGTTCAAGATCCTGAACATGCTCACGTCTGAGAGTTCAAGGACTCAGGACGTATAAACATGGTGAGTCCTTGAAAAGCGCACAGGGAGACGGATGCCGAGCAAGGCGGTGAGGCAGCAAAGTGAGCCATCAGGAGCAGAGGAGCTGTGGGCGGTCGGCTCGGGGTTAGGCCCCAGTCAGGTCTGCCTAGGGACTTGGTGTTGCTCCGAATGTCAGTGTCTCATGCTGTGACGACGTGTGTGAGCAAAGAAATCAGGAAGGGGATGGAGCTGTGTATGTTGGGGGGAATTTATTTGACACCTCCCAATCTGAATATTGGAAACCAGAGTTGGTATGGTTCTTTTTTTTTTAAGATTTATGTATATCTTTAAAAGGCAGAGCTACAAAGAAAGGAGAGAGAGAGAGATCTTCCACCAGCTGGCTCACTCCCCAGAACATGGGCAGCTGGGCTATTTCCTGGACAAATTTTCCGCAGAGCTCTGTAGGCATGGCCCGTGGGCGTCTCACACTGAGCATTAGAGCCAGCAGCTGGCGCCCTTCCCTCTGTCCTTGGCAGGTGACTGTAAGGGTAATAATTAAAAAAAGAATTCCTTTTTATTGATTTGAAAGGCCAGAGGATAGATGGTGCTTTTCCACCTGCGGGCTCATTCCCCAAATGTTCATAGCGGCCCGGCTTGGGCCAGGCTGGAGCCAGGAACCTGGAGCTTCATTTGGGCTCCCCCGGGGATGACAAGGTGCATCAGCTTGAGCTGCCACCTGCTGTCGTCCAGGGCATGGAAGCTGAATGGGAAGTGGAGAGGCTGGGACTCGAACCCAGGCATGGGATGCAGGTGTCCCAAACAGCCGAATGCCTGCCGCAGGACTTGGCCTCCTGCGCGGGTTGTGTGTGGTACTGCGGGGGGTTGGGGGTGTTTGCAGATGGGACACTGAAAGCTCCCCCCTTCCGCCGCCCTGCGTAGTGGGGCTAGGGAGCTCCAGGTTTCATTTGGGGGCACCAGCTCGGCTTCCAGCTTTGGGGGGTGAAGGTGGGGAGGGTGATGGGGCTCATCTTACTGGCTCCCCAGACCCCTGCCCCTCTTCCTGTACCCCACTGCACCTGTACCCCCTTGTGGCCCCAGAGCCTCTCCCGCCTTCCCTGGCAGAACCCCCCGGGCTGTGTCTCAGGCCTTGGGGTCTCTTTCACCTGATGGCATCTCAGGGCGTTTCTGCTGCCCTGGCCGCAGGCATGCGTTGATTCAGTACTCTGACTATGGAGTAGAAACTACAGGGTTAGAATCCACAGAGTGTGAGTCAGCTCACCGTGGGGGGTCGTCCGTCTAAAGTGCACGGCTCAGTTTTGAGATATTTCCGATGCGTAGTCACCACATCTATCTAATTCCAGAACATTCTACCTCCCCTTAAAGAGGTGCCTCAGCCCCCTTCCTCTATTTTCCACAACTCTGCCCTGCTCACAGGGCTGTGGCCACGTGGCACGTGGCCTTCCGTGGCTGTTCCTGTCACCCAGCAGAGTGTCCGCTGTCGTCCACATGGAGCGACTCCATCGTTCTCTTTGCAGCTGAATGATTCCGCATCACGGGCGAACCGTGTGTGGCTTCCCCGCCTTCTGTTGACGGTGGCTCAGTCGTGCTTACTTTGTCGCTGCCACACACGCTCACACACAAGTCCCCGTGTGTCCGTGGGCTCTCGGCTCTCACCGGTGCAGCCGCAGCAGCAGAACTGCAGGTCCCCCCTTACCCTGCTGAGCTCTGGCCCTGCTGGCTTCCCCAGCCCAGGACTCCAGCCTCCCTCCATTCTTGTCAACACTTGCTGGTGTCTTTTTTGTCCTAGTCATAAAACTGCCACCTGACACGCATCGTGTCCAAGGCCTGGCTGCTCCACTTCCTATCCAGCTGCCTGTGAATGGTCTGGGAGAGAGAAAGACGATTCCTCTACCCCCTGGTTCACTCCCCCAGTGGGCACAATGGCCAGGGTTGGGCTAGGCTGAAGCCAGGAGCCAGTTTTAGCTAGTCTCCCACATGGGTGCAGGGGCCCAGGCACTCGGGTCATCTTCCGCTGTTGTCCCAGGTGCGTTAACAGGAGCTGGATCAGAAGTGGAGCAGCCTGTCTGGGAACCGGCGCCCACATGGCATGCTGGTGTTATAGGAGGCAGCTCGTGGCGTTAATTTGCATTTCCCTGCGGCTAATGAGCAGAGATCTTTTACGTAGTTTTTCCATTTATTTGTCACTTGTAGTGAGGTATCTGTTCAAATTTTGCCTGTTAAAAAACATGAACAGACTTTGTGTCTTTTCTTTAGAGCAATTTTAGGCTTCTAGAAAAATCGAGTGGGAGGGCAGAGCGTCCCTGGTCACCTGCTTGCTGGCCCGTCGGCTGCCACTGTCAGCATTTCCATCAGGACCGGCACTGTGGCACAGCAAGCGAAGCCATTGTCCATAGAGCCCTACCGGAGGACTGGTTCTGGTCCCGGCTGTTCCACTTCCAACCCACCGCTGGGTTCACTGCCCTAGCGTCCGCTGTCCTCCCTGCACGCCTGTGCCCCCCTTCCCCTGTCCCCCATGGCCTCCAGCTTGGTCCTCGGGGGTGACCCTGGTATGTCACATCTGGGGCTCGGCCAGCAGCCTCTTGCATGCCGTCTGTCACTTAGGAACACAGATCGAAGGTTCCACCCTCTTTTTTGCCTGTCTTAAAATTGGGGCAGTCATGCATTTGTTAGCCCATTCTAGTGACCCCTGGGGTGGGGGCTGGGTGAGGCCGGGCTGAGGGTTGCCTCCTGGACCCTGCGACCCCCAGGGGTTGGGAGCTGAGGGGCTGAGGGTTGCCTGCTGGACCCTGTGACCCCCCGGGGTTGGGGGCTGGGTGGGGCCGAGCTGAGGGTCGCCTCCTGGACCCTGCTTGCTTTTCTGTCCTTATCTCACGAGCTCTGAGCAGAAGGGTCCAGATGCCACCCCAGACCTGTAGAGGCCCACAGGGGCATCTGACACCCTCTGTGGCAGTGCGTCCCTGCCCTTGGCCCTGGGCCGGCCTCGACCCCAGGACGGCTCTCTGTGTCCTTCAGATGACCTTGTGGAGAAGGCACCCTGCTCCTGGAACTCCTCCCGCATCTGCGAGTGTCGGCCGGGCTTGTACTGCGTCACGTCCGCTGCCAACTCCTGCGCCCGCTGCCAGCCCCGCCCTGCCTGTCCCCCAGGGACCATCAACAGGTCCCCAGGTAAGGCCCCCTTGGCGGCCCAGGACCCAGATGTGGACTGTGCTGCTGCACCCCCAGCAGCCCTGACCTGCAGCCTGCATCCTGCTGGGCCGTCAGGGCTCCCTTGGCAATGCCCACGTGCACCTTGTATCCAGCACCCCCACTGCTCCTGCCCCCACTTTGTGCCCTGGGCCACACAAGTTTCTTTCCCAATGGGCTGTGTGACCTCAGGCGGGTCTTAGCGCTCTCTGAGTTTTTGTATATCTGACCTTAGGGGCGGCAGAGCTTCTGGGCCGGGTGACACCAGGAGGGCCTTTCAGAAGCAGGTGTGGGGAGTGGTGGGTTCGAGCCCGCCATGCAGAGCTAGGGCTGTGGGCAGGGCTCCGAGGGAGCTGGGCGCCCACAAGGATAGAGGGCCAAAGTGAACCACGCCCACTTCTGCAGGTGCCTGTGGCACAGTGTGAGGGTTGTTTAACGTTGTCAGTCTCCCTTCCCCCCACAGCCAGCCCAGCCCCCACTTCTGACATGCCCAAGGCTGCTGGTGGCTCTTTCAGCTCCCCAGCAGGGCAGTGGGAGGCACAGCGACAACTCGGGGGGCCGGTGAGGCTTCCTCCTGGCACCCGGCTCCTACCTGATCTGTGGTTTCCTCTCCACCTTCCAGTCTCCGTGCATTGGCTGGAGATGCCAAGTCCAAAGCCTTTAGCTGGGGGGTGCAGGATCATCACCCCCAACAGTGCCCTGCCCGTCTGCTGGTCAGCTCGGTTCTTCCACCTGCTCTCCTTCCACTGGGCCTTTGCCTGTCCTTCCCTCTGTTGGGCTTCATTCCTACCCAGCGTGAGCTCCATGGCCCAGCGCCTCCTCCCCTTGCCTGATCTCTCCAGGGAGGCCTGGAGCGTGCGGTGCCCATGGAGACGGCTCCCTCTCTGCGAGGCTGTCTGGGTTGTGTTCCCGTGACGACCACACGGTGGCGCCAGACAGCCCTCCTTGCTGCAGCCCTGCCCAGGGCAGTCTGCCTGGCCAGGGGCCTCGCAGGGCACCCAGCAGAGGCTGGGTGGCCAGAGCTGGCCGACTCGCTGAGTTTCAGAAGCAAAGGGCACGCCATCTCATGAACCCTTAGTGCTGCTTACCTGCTGGTGCGACTGATTTCAGATATTGACTGATTTCAGATATTGAGTCAAATAAATATCTTAAAATGCATTTTGAAGAAAGATTTATTTTTATTGCAAAGTCAAATGCATAGAGATGAAGAGAGACAGAAAGGAAGATCTTCTGTTTGTTGATTTACTTAAGCAGCCGCAATGGCTGGTGCTGCGCCAATCCAAAGTCAGGAGCCTGGAACTTTATCCTGGTCTCCCACACGGGTGCAGGGTCCCAAGGCTTTGGGACGTCCTTGACTGCTTTCCCAGGCCACAAGCAGGGTGCGGGATGGGAAGCAGGGCCACCAGGATTAGAACCGGCAGCCATATGGCATCCCGGCACATGCAAGGCGGGTACTTTAGCCACTAGGCTACTGCACCGGGTCCAAAATTAATTTATTTTTTAAAGTGTTTATTTGAAAGGCAGTCACAGGGGGACATGCACACATATACACAGAGAGAACTTTCTATCTGCTGGTTCCCTCCCCACATGACCCCAACAGACAGGGCTGGGTCTCCCGTGTGGCTGTAGGGTCGAAACACCTGAGCTGTCTGCTGCTGCTTTCCGAGGTGTGTTAGCAGCTGCGACTCGAGTCGGCACTTCTGTTTAGAAGGCGGGTGTTACAGGCTGTGACCGCAGTGCCGGCCTCTGAATGGTCACTTTCGCCACCCCCACAGGCGCGGCCCAGGACGCTGTGTGTGAACCGCCTTCGCCAGCCTCCAGCCCTGACTGTGCCAGCCTGGAGGGCTGCAAGGCGCCCACCAGGTGACCCCTGGCCTTCACCCTTCTTCCCCCTCCCTTCAGATGGGTTGCCCGTCCCTCAGGGTGCAGTGGGGTGGGGGCCCATTGCAGGAGACGTGGCTCACCCCAGGTGCTGGGACTCTGGGTACCCCCTGCCGATGCCACAGTCATCTGGGGTTCCGCAGTGTGTCTGCCTTATGCCAGGCACCCAGCCGGGAACATGATGCTGGTCCCAGGAGGCTGTGGCAGGGCCCTGGGGCCGCCTTCACCCCAGGACTGGGTGTCCTGAGCAGGAGTGACCTAGGCTTCGGGGCAGGATTGTCAGTGCCACATCTGGCTCCCTCCCTAGTGGCACCACGCCCCAGGCCCAGCCCACGCCGAGGTCCCCCAACACCACCAGGCCCACGCTGCCCAGAGTGACTGCCCCACCTGCCGTAGAGGCTGCTTCTGGACCCCCGAGGACCTGGCCCTCCCCCAGCACCCAGCCCAGTGCAGACCCAGGCCCAGGTAAGGGTGCGTGATGCTGGTTATCTCCTTGGGCAGTGGCGCCCCGTGGGCAGGTGTGGGCACAGGCAGGTACAGGTAACCAGGGAAGGTAGCCTTGGTGCTATGGGCTTTGCCCAGAGTGGCGAGAGGAGCTCCAGAGTGGAGCCCTTGGGGCTGATTTTTTAAATGTCAATTTATTTATTTGAAAGGGCTGGAGGAGAGAAAGTGGGTCCCTCTGCTGGCTCACTCCCCAGATGCTGGTCTGGGTCTCCCACACGGGTCCAAGGGCCCATGTCCATGCTTCCCCATGTGCATTAGCTGGGAGCTGGATGGGAAAGTGGAGCAGCCGGGACTTGAACTGGCTCCCATATGGGATGTGAACTCACAGGCAGTGGCTTAAAGGGCTGTGCCACAACATGTCCCCAGTGTTTTGTTGTGGAGTATTATACAGATGCCCCTCCTGTCTCTTGCTGGTCTCACAGGGCAAGTTCTGCCAGCTGCAAAGAGGATGGGCGGAGCGGGCATGGGAGCCACAAAGGGACGACCGGGGCGGGGTGGTAGCTGATGCTCTTCCACGTGGCTGGGACACCCCGGCCTCTCAGAGCCTCAGGCCTCCCTCTGTGCGATGGGACTCATCCGACAGGTGGGGAGTTGGGGTGCTGCCCACAGTGGTCAGGGAAGGGGTGTGGATCTTTATGAATCTGGGGTGGGGTGGGCGACCTGCCCAGAGCTTCTCCACTCTCCCTTCCAGGGCTGTCTCCAGCGCTGCTGTGCCCACAGGGGTCTCCCACCTGCCAGAAGCAGTGCCAGCCAGACTACTACCTCGATGGGACCGGCCGCTGCATGGCCTGTGTGAGCTGCTTGCATGGTGAGGCCCTGCCATCTGTGCCTGGGCGCTGCCTGTGGGGAGCCTGGGGCATCTCAGCAAGGGGTGGGGGCATCTGTGGGTGGGGAGACAGCCACATGTGCCCCTGAGGGCTTCCGGTCACAGGGCTGTATCCACCTATTGCCAACGCCCAGCCCCTTGTCCCGGCCCTCCCTCCTGGGAGGTTGTGAGCGCAGGGTGGGCCAGCCTTGTCTCGCTGGGTCTCTGAGCCGCCTGTCCCATGGAGGGATGGGCTGGATCATTGCTGGATGTCCTAGCGCTGCTTCCCCCAGTGAGCGGGCCTGCCGAGGCTCCAAGCAGATGGAGGTGTGTGCAAAGGGTTGTGGAAAAATGGAGCTGAAAGACAAACTTGTTTGGCTGCACGAGAGGTTTGGAGATTGCTGTGTAGTGTGTTGATACTGTGTATTTTCCACGAGCTTCTTGAAGACATTTCAAACTTCTGTGCAGCAAAGTGAACATATACGTTTTTTAATTTGAGAGGGGCACACACACACACACACACACCCTCTCATCTGCTTGTTCATTCCCCAAATAGCTATACCTGGCTGAAGTTCAGTCGAGGTCTCAATGTGATAGGAACCAAAGAAATTTTAACAAAGTAAGATTTATTCATGGGGCGGGTCTCAGGGCACACTGGGTTAAGCTGCTGCCAGACATCCCACATGGCTGCTGGTTCAAGTCCTGGTTGCTCCACTTCCCATCCAGGGAAAGCAGCAGAAGGTGACCCAAGGATTGCCATGTGGGAGTTTTGAAAGAAGCTCCTGGCTCCTAACTTCTGATCAGCTATTCCAGCTGGGGCGGCCACTTGGGAAGTGAACCAACACTTGGAAAATTTCTCCTCCTCTCTAACTTTGCCTTTCAAATAAATAAATAAACGTTTTTAAAGTTATTTAAAAGGGAAAGTAACAGAAAAAGAGAGAATTTTCCACCTGTTGGGTTATTCCCCAAGTGCCTACAACAGCCAGGCCAGGCCAGGCCAAAGCCAGGTGCCAGGGGCTCCAGCCGGGTTTCCCACATGGGTATAATGGGCACTTAGCCCCTCGCTGACTGCTCTCCTGGGAGAGCAGGGAGATGGACTAGGGGCTTGGACTGATGCTGTGATATGGGATGCCGGGCTCATGAGTGGCACCATGTCCCTTGTGCATAGCACCAGCTCTGGGTCCCACCCACTGCCTTGCTCCCAGTGCCTCCCGGGGTCTGCAGGGACAGCAGGCTGGAATCAGGGACTAAGGCTGCAACTGAGGTCAGGGGTCCCCAGGCACACCCCACCACACCCTGAAAGTCGGTTGGCTGGGGGCCGATCTGACTGCTCCTGCCCCCTGTCTTGGTTCCCAGATCTGCCAGTGGGTGCTATGTGCTGGCCCAGACTGGTCTGTCCCGAGACCTCACCCACATGTATGCCGGTGGGTACTGTAACCTGGCGTGGCCTGGGCTGCTCCTCGCCTTGCTGCTTGTGCTCACCTCCAAGTGCTGCCTTCCACTGAAGGAGTTTCCCAAGCTCCTCCCTCGAGTCTCCTCCCGGTGACAGTGCTTTTGCACATCAGTGGGTCATTGGCCCTGGTTGACTTTGTCTACCTCCTGGCAAGAACAGTGGCCTGACTCAACTGGCCACACCCATTCTGATTCTTGTCGGGTGTTGCAGCCCAGTGACACCTGGTTTGTTCCCAGACACAGCCGTCACGTGGTTCAGCAGGAGTCAGCACCTAGTCTGGCCTGTTCTACACACAGCTGGCTCTCATGGGTACCAGTGGGGGGTTGGAGTCACTCCACAGTGCCAGTGCACACCCGTGCTGGTGCAGTCTGTAGCCATGTACAGCCACGCCTGCTGCCCTCAATTCTGTTCCTGTTCTCACCAGTGGGAACCCCAACCCACATGTCATGACTTGTCTACAGAGGACCCTTAGCTGTAATTCTTAACCTGGTCATAAAAGCCACAGGTCATCTCCCACTGCCACCTGTGTGATCCCATCATCCCCCAGTAAATCCAGACCGAGCGGCCCAAGGGGCTTCATCCCACACCTTTGGTGCCCAGGTCACCTGGGCCCTTCCTGGGGGAGCCACACAGCCATAGCTACAGACACCTATGCAGGTCAAAAAACCTAACCTTCGGGATGGGGTGGTCCTGGAAGCCCCCTGAGCTTCCTCCCCTCCCCCAAGGAAGCCAGGGTGCTGAGCTGTACATACCTGCACTGGCCCATGTGGAATCTTTTCATTTTCTAGAATTTTCCATAAATGCACTCCCTGCCCTGGCCATGACACTTCTCTATGTCCTTCAGATGACCTTGTGGAGAAGGCACCCTGCTCCTGGAACTCCTCCCGCATCTGCGAGTGTCGGCCGGGCTTGTACTGTGCCAAGTCCGTTGCCAACTCCTGCGCCCGCTGCCAGCCCCGCCCTGCCTGTCCCCCAGGGACAGTCACCGACCCCCAGGGTAAGCCGTCCCTACCCGCTATGCCCTTCCTGCTGAACCTCTGCACTGACTGGCCAGGCTGTGATCTTCCACCCTGGCTGTTAGCATGCTCAGGCTTGGACTAGGAGCAGAATCCGTACTTGGCGTGTCTCTAAGAGCGGCTGATGATGTCTTTGTAATCTTTGAGAGACAAGGGCAGAGAGAGAGAGAGAGAGAATGCATGCCACGGCTAGACCTGTGCCAGGTTGGAACTGGGAGCCAGGAACTCCATGCAGGTCTCCAGTGTGTGTAGCCGGACCCCACGATGCAGGCCATTGATGCCTGCTGCCTTCCAGGGGCACATAAGCTGGGCTCAGGGGCTGGGTCTGGAACCCAGGCTGACACACTGTGGAGAAGTTTCCCCCCTTCCCTTGCCACCGCCTATGGGAATATTCTGTGGAGCAACCAAGAGCTTCAAGCTTGTAAGGAGCACCCAGCGCCGGACAGGAACCAGGTACACAAGCAGAAAAGCATGTGGCAAGCAGCGCTACATTCAGCAAGAGAATTAAGCGTCAACACATGTCCACAGAACAATCCCGCAAGTTGTTACAGCCATAAAGGGAACCTCGGATGCTCTGGAGATGGAACGTAAGAGATCAGAGGACAAGAAACGGCTTCCAGCGGGTGCTTGTTACTGACCCATTGACTTCGCACCTGCGCCTTTCTCCATGGCAGTGAGCGTGATGCTCAGCCTCGCCAGCAGAGGGCGCAGGAGCCTCTACTGGCGGAAAGCGGCTCCTGGGGTGTGTGTGTGTGTGTGTGTGTGTGTGTGTGTGGTGTGTGTGTGTGTGTGTGTGTGTGTGTGTGTGTGTTGGGGGGCGGGGGAGCAGTCAGCCTGGACAGTTGGTTAGGGAACTCAACAGGGGCTACTCTGCACTCCCAGAGTGGCACCTGCCAGGCTCAGTCAGCACAAATGTCTTGCTGGGCACCTCCTGCTAGTCACAGGTCACTTCCTTGGTTGCGGCTTGCAGGATGGTCCCTGCAGCTCCAGGCCTCACAGCCATGCACCCCTAACTGAGAAACACGGTACTTCGGCTCAGAAGGTCCCACCAAGGATGACAACTTATTTATTTATTTTTATTCATTTTATAAAGATTTAATTACTTATTGAAAGAGCTACAGAGAAAGAAGGGGGGAGAGAGAACGCGTGCGAGCGAGCGGCTTCATCCACTATTTCACTCCCTAAATGGCCACAACATCCAGGGCTGGGCAGCTCTGAAGCCAGAAGTTTCTTCCAGGTCTCCCACGTGAGCTCCGCTGCCTTCCTAGGCCTTTACGGGGAGCTGGATCACAAGTGGAGCTGCTGGAACTCGTGCCCGTGGGAGGTGATGCTGACACTGCAGGCCGAGGCTCCACAGCACTGGCCGCTCTATTCCATTTCTTAGGAGCTCTTTAAAGTATTCGTGCATCTCTTAGGGGGAAGTGCCTTGGGGGGGTGGCTAGGCCCCTGTGATGGCCACATGCCAGCTGTATACTGACCTGCTGTGGCCTAATCTTGTTCCACAGAGCTGATGCCAGAGCCAGGATGCAGGGCCCTGAGCATCAGGCCAGAGCAGTCCCCGCTGGACCATGGCCTCTCCTCCTCGCTTCTGGGCCTCGTGTTTATCCAGCTGAGTTGCAATCACCTATGAAGGGACAGTGAAAATATTCACACACATTAAACAGCTTATCTATTTTGTTTTTGAAAGTTGCTTAAACGTCAACATTGTGGTGCAGCTGGTTCAGACAGCACCCTGCCATGCCAGCGTGTTGGTTTGGTCCCAGCTGCTCCACTTCCAATCCAGCTCCCTGCTGATGCTTCTGGGAACACAGCGGATGCTGGCCCAAAGTTCACGGGTCCCTGCGTCCACGTGGGAGAATGGGCTAGAGCCCCAGGCTCCGGGCTTGTGCTTGGCCAAGCACTGGCCATTGTGGCCATCTGGGAATGGAGAAGTGGATGGAAGATCTTTGTCTCTCCCCTGTAACTCTGGCTTTCATATAAAATAAATATTCGGTAAAAAGAAAAAAGTTCTGTGAAGTTACAGCCTAGCTCAAGGAGAGAGCAAGGGGAGAGGAGGGCGTGGAATGTGGACTGGCTGTCCTGGGATAGGAGGAGGAGATGTCTCAGACCGGGGCTGTGCCGCATTCCAGCAAAGCCAGAGCAGAGCGGGACCAGGGAGGGCTCAACAGATGCAAAAATTATTACAGAAAATGTCATGGTTAGTGGAGCCAAAAAACCTGGGGCTGTGGTCAAAGTATATTATTAAAAAAAAAAAAAAAGCTGGGGGGAGCATCATGGCACAGTGAGTTGAGGTGCTGATTGCAACACCAGCATCCCAAAGGGGTGTCAGCTTGAGTCCCAGCTGCTCCACTTCCCAACCAGCTCCCTGTACCCACATGGGGACCAGGCTCCCAGCCATTAAGGGAGTAAACACCTCTCTTGGAGCAACTTCTGTTGCTTTCCAGGCACGTCTGCATGGGGCAGGCCCAGAAGCAGGATAGCTGGGACTTGAACCAGCACACTTGTAGCAGGTATATCAAGCTGCAGCTTGACCTGCTCTGCCCACACCATACATTATTCTTTCTTTCAACAAAAAAAGGAAAGGTGATTAAAAACTCCGGGTAACAGAAAAAGCAGAGAAGAAATTTATAGTTCAAATGCAAAGATGAAAAATATTACCTGCTTTTAAGAACGTGCTAACTGTAAAAAAAAAAAAAAAGAAAGAAAGAAAGAAAGAAAGCCTTGTGATTGGTTAAGGCCATTCTTTTTATTTATTTTTAAAGATGTATTTATTTTTATTGGAAGTATAGATTTACAGAGAGAAGGAGAGACAGAGACAAAGATCATCTATCCTCTGGTTCACTCCCTTGCTGGACTATAACAGCCAGAACTGAGCTGATCTGAAGCCAGGAGCCTGGAGCCTCTCTGAGTCTCCCAGTGGGTGCAGGGTCCCAAGGCCTTGGGCCGTCCTCCTCTGCTTTCCCAGGCAAGTTAGTAGGGAGCTGGATGGAAATAGAACAGCTGGAACTTGAACTGGCACCAATATGGGATACCGGGGCCGCAGACAGAGGCCTGGGTGATATGTCACTGCACTGACCCGCACTTGTATCTTTTGTAGCATGAATTCAATCACCATGGCCAACTGCAGCCACAGGACCGTGGGGCACACTGCCCCACTGTGCCACCCCCACCCCCTAAGACGTCACCAGCCCCTGCTCATGATGTCCTTCCTGGAGACACCAGGCTCCCAGCCCTGACCCTAGCACTCTGTCACTCTCTGCAGGTGTGGCTGAGAGGGGCTCCACCTCCGAACCACCTTCCCCAGGGAGCCACCCTGCCTGCAGCCCCACCTCTGAGGACAGTGACACACCTGCCAGGTGACTGCCAGGACCTTCTCTCCTCTGGCTGCTGCAGGACACGGAGCTGCCCCTGCTGTGTCTTTGAAACAGTGTGGCAGGGTAGGGGTGGGCGAGCAGCAGGGCGGGGTGGTGGGGTCCTGGGGACAGCATGTGCAGCTCTGTGCTGGCACCATTGGAAAGTGGGGAACCCAGCTAGTGTGCCAGGCAGGGACTTGGGGCAGAGGTCAGCAGGCTGGGGCCATGTCCACACCGTCACGAAAGAGAATGGTGCCCGAACCCCGTTCGCTCTCCACCCCCTGCAGCGTGCCCACACTCAGCTCGCGCCTGGACGCCCACAGCAGCTCCGTGAGCACCCCCGTCTCCTCCTCCACCCGGAAGCCCATTCTGGATCCAGGTAGTGGTGCCCCAGGGGCAGGCTGCGGGGGTGGGGAGTCAGGGTCCCGGGGTTCCTGCTGCTGGGTGGGGCTGTGTCCCTGTTGCCTGTTGGGGGCTTGTCCTCTGTTGTTGGGAGTGGGGACTTTGTGCACAGCTTCGTTCCCATGGCCCATCGCTGCTCCTAGAGAAAGCATTTAAAAAAAAAACATTTTTTTAAAAAAAAAAGATTTATTTATTATATACTTGAAAGAGAAAGAGAGAAAAGAAAAAAGAGAGAGAGCTCTTCCATTTGTTAGTTCATTCCCTAGAGGGCTGCAACAGCCAGGGGAGGGCCAAGTCAAAGCCAGGAGTCAGGAGTCCATCTGGGTCTCCCACGTGGGCGCAGGGGCCCAGGCACTTGGGCCAACCTCTGCTGCTTTCCCAGGTGTGCAAACAGGGAGCTGGATGGGAAGCAGGGCAGCCGGGATTCGAACCAGCACCCTTATGGGCTGCGACGTGGACAGTGGCCTAACTGCTGTGCCCCAATGGCAGGTCCATTTAAAACCAAAACCACCAAGGCTCTCGGCGGGCCACCAGCCTGGGGACAGTGGATTGGGGAACTGTGGTTACGTGTGGGGCAGACAGACCCCGTGTCTTATTCATCCCTGTCGACTGCTGCTGCCTTCGGGGAGTGAGTCAGTCCAGGCAGGTGTGTGTCCCCTGCAGTAACTTGGGGCACGTGGCGGGCGTAGTATGAGAAAGGTGTGGGCAGCAGGCTGTGCTGTGGTCCTTGTCGGTACCTACTGGACAGGGAGGTGTTCCGTCTGCTGCTTCAGCCCCCAGAGGCCCTCAGCAGCCAGGGCTTGGGAAGCCAGGGCTGGGGAAGGCTGGAACGAGGACCAGAACGCCAGCCTGGTCTCCCCGGGTCCTGCAGGCTGGTTTGCTGCTTACGGCTGTGGCAGCTGCTGGGACAGGAAACCAGCAGATGGAAAAGTTCTGTTTCTGTCTCCAACTCTGCAACTCTCCAACTCTTCAAATAACTCTGTCTGGCTTTAAAAGTTTATATATTTGTAAAACAAATCCAGTATGGTTTGCAAATATACTTCTAATATGATACTCCCTCCTTCCCCCTTACTCTTTTTTTTTTTTTAGCTTTTGAGATAAAGTATTTTAGGCTTACATCACAGTGAAATGGCTTCATATTTCACTGAATAAGAAGTTTAACAAGTGGAAAGTAGAAAGACCTTTAAAGCTTAGTGGAAATACAGGGACTGTGAGTAGTAACTGAATGGAAAGATGGCCATTTCACTCACGCATGATACATTTGAATCACAGGTCATTAACGTAAATCTCTCAGTCACTGGTCTGACAAAGATAGGAAGCAAAGTTTCACAAAACTTTCTGGTTTTGTAAAGTTTAGCTTCCACTTAGGAGGGAGCACACGTGGCGTTTGTCTTTCTGAGTGTGGCTTACTTCATTCCACATCATATCCTCCAGCTGTGTCCATTTTGCTGCAAACTGTAGAATTTCATTCTTTCTTATCGATTTTTAAACCATCTTTCATGGTGCACAGATCCTACATTTTATTTATCCATTGTAATAATGTACGCCTTGGTTGGTGCCAAGCTTTGGCCGTTGGGAACAGTTCCCCTGCAAACACAGTATACAGTATATCTTTGATTTGTTGTATTCAAGACTTTTGGGTGTATACCCAGTAGTTGTAGGATCTGATCATATTAGATGTCTATTTCTAGGTGTGTTTTTTTTTTTGGAAAGGCAGATGTACAGAGAGGAGGAGAGATAGAGAGGAAGATCTTCCATCCGATGAATCACTCCCCAAGTGGCCGCACTGGCTGGTGCTGCGCCAGTCTGAAGTTTGGAGCCAGGAACTTCTTTCCGGGTCTCCCACACGGGTGCAGGGTCCCAATGCTCTGGGCCGTCCTCAGCTGCTTTCCCAGGTCGCAAGCAGGTAGCTGGATGGGAAGCAGGGATGCCGGGATTAGAACCGGCGTCTGTATGGGATCCTGGTGTATTCAAGGCAAGGACCTGAGCCACTACGCTATCTTGCCAGGCCCTATTTCTAGTTTTTTAAAGAAATCTTCACACTGTTCTCCGTGGTGCTATGGAATGAATGAATGAATGAGTCATCTTTAAAAAGAATTGCAGTTCTAACCACGACCACTAGGTGGGTGTCATCCCCAAGAGTCCCCACCACCTGGGAAGCTGTTAGAAGCGCAAGTCAGCTGCCCCCACCCAGACCCGTGGCTGCGTATCCTCCGGGTCTCCAGGGATCTCAAATCCACTTTGAAGGTCGAGTTGCCCTTAGTAAAAATGGATGTAGAATGAGAAGGGCTGCTGCTCGTGATCTCTGCCAGGGCCATGAGGAGACAGGAGATAGCCCACAGAGCAACCTTGCACCCCACAGGCTGCCTGGTCCGGCCCGAACCTGGACCCTCCTCTCGATCCTGGGAGAGAGACCTCGGGCAAGCTCGGGAGCCTCAATGTTTCCCTTTTGCACGATGGAGAGAGGAGTGGCTCTTCTTGTCCCAGGATGGGCGAGGGAGGGCTGGGGCAGGCGCCATCCTGCCATCAATCCTAGGAGAAGCAGGCCGTGGTGGGTGGGGCTGCCCTGCACCTGCTGTGGGACCCCGGCTCACAACCCTGTTTTCCAGGCCCTGTTCTCTTCTGCGTGATCCTGGTGCTGGCGGTGGCACTTGGCTCTAGCTCCTTGCTGCTGTGCCACCGGAGGGCCTGCAGGAAGCAGATCTGGCAGAGTGAGTGGCTGCCTCTCAGGGCCTTGGGGGGACGGGGCGGGGGTGGGGCTGGGGGCTCTGTGCCTGCCTGGCCCTTGTCTCCAGCCCTGCTTCCATCTCTCCAGAGCTGCGCCTGTGTAAACCAACCCAGACCTTCCAGCCCATGGCCGAGCTAGAGGGTAAGTGTCCTGCGTTCCCAACAGATACATGGCAGCTCTGGGTCCTGGTCCTGGCCTCGGGGACCACACTGCTCCTCCCCCCAGCAGCTCTCCTGTGTGGCAGCACCATCCACAGTGGGGATCCCATGCCAGTGGCAGGTGGGAGGCAGGCCTGTGGAATGCTGGTTGGGTGCTGGTGCTGGGTTTCAAACCCACCTGACCCTTTTTCTTCTGCCGACAGACCATCAAGGGAAGCATAGGGGGTGGCAGGGTGGGCTTTGGGGTCAGAGTCCTGGTTCTGCCATGCTCAGCTTCAGGGAGCTCCTTCAGTTTTCCATCTATAAAATGGGACCTAGCTCAGAGGGCTGCTTGCAGGTGAACCTCGTGGGTTTATCCCATGAGGCACCGTGGGATGCTTCCCATGGTTGAGCCGGCCCACAACACCTGCTGTGTGGAGAGCCTGGCCTGTGAGAGGGGCTTCTCCATGCCATGTGGCGCGGCCTTCCCGAGGCCTGGGTGGCCCTGATCGCATCCCTGAGTCTTTGTTCAGCCTCCCAGGCAGCCTTGGGGAACCCCTGAGCCCCTGACCCTCCCCCTTTGCACCCAGGCTGGGTCAGGGATAACCCTTGGTCAAGGGTCAGTGGCGTGGCTCTCAGCCTTCCCGTGGCCCCCTATGCACCCCACCACATCGACTGAGCATCCTCTGGGTGCTGGGCCCTGGTTGACACAGCAGCCCCGTTCTGCGGTGAGTTTTAAGCCGGATGGTGGGGATACAGTTCCGAGGTGCACAGCTGGTCCAGGGCCACAACAGCTGCAGGCGGCTGAGCCTGCCCCCCGGGGGCTCGGCCCGTCTCCGTTCCTTTCTCCCTGAGCTCTGTCTACACTAGCTGCCCTCCCGCCCGTGTCCACCTGAGGTCATCGGCCATTGCTGTGTGCAGAGGTCACCCCGGGGCGCACAGCGCCCTGGAGTGTGTTTTGAACCTGTCAGGTTTCACGAGCAAACGCTTGTGCTGTTTTAGCAAGGTGGGTTTTTCTGCTGCGGTGGTTTCGAGCCTGTTTCCATGAGCTGTCGGCTTGTTCAGCAGCTCACTGAAACCAGCCTTGCTTTCTTGACATTTTCTCTAGTATTAGAATTTCCATCGCCGTCAGTTTATTTTTCTCTTCGAACCTTCGTGGCAGCAGCTATGAGAAAAAAAACAACAACACCCAAAGCTGCAAGCGTCTCCCTTACGAAGCCAGGCTTACCAGGAACTGGGCCCGTGCCGGGGTGGGCCCGTGTCTGTCCACCCGCCTCCCCCAGCTTCCAGTCGATGTTTGGGTCTGGTTCCCAGGGGGTAGGAAGGTGCAGCCAGGGCCAGAAAGCTGCAGGGCCCTGGGTGGGGAACAGACCGGATGGGGTGGCAAAGGGAACACGGTGGTCTGTGCAGCTGTTGGCTCCTCCACTCGCTCAGGAGCTTGCAGAGAGCACTTACAGGGAGCACTTCCTGTGTGTGGCCTCTCCAGGCTCTCAGACCTAAGTGGGTGACTGCCCGGCCAGGCAGGGCGGGACCATGCGCCCCTCCCGGGAGGAGCTGCTGGCTGGCTGGCTGGACGGGGAGAGGATGCGAGGTCTGCGTGATGAGACGTCTGGTGAGAGGATCCGGGCTCTGGACTGCCTGTGCCCTGGGTGTGCCCTGGCACACGTTCGGCCTCTTGCCGTGGTCTTGAGACACACCTGCTGCTGTCACTCTGCACTCACAGCCGAGCAGCTGGAAGCGCAGGAAGACACAGCAGCTTGTCAAAAGCCACGTGCTTGAGAAGGCATCGGATTCTGATCCCGCTGTTGCGATTTTTCCTACAACAGGTTTCTCACATTTGGCATGTTGGATGTTTGGGGTCGCTCGTTCTTTGCTTTAGGGGGTTGCCCTGTGTGGCACAGGATGCCCTACAACCTTCCTACTGCGGTGGCACCCCCTGCTGGCCGCAACCCAAATTTCTACAGACATGGCTACATGGCCCTTGGAGGGGAATGCGCCCTCCACGGGTTACCAGTCCCATAACCTTTCATTGCAGTGGGTGTTGGAGTCATGACCTTGCTATTATTCCAGACAGATTAAGATGGAAAAAAATTCCTTTATTTTTGTTTTGAGACAACTACAGACTTAGAGAAAAATTTGTGAGCATGAGACAAGGAGCTTAGTTTTCCGGGAGCTGGGGAGAGGAGCTTGCTGTCTGGGTGATGTGTCAGTCCCCAGGCCTTCCGTGTGTGTTTTATGCAAACAAAAATGACCATGGCTAAGCCACCAGAGACAGGGCTTCATGTCCCCTGCAAGGAAGCTTCAGGCCCTGCTCAGTTTTTCTTTTCTTTTTTTTTTTTTTTTTAAAGATATGTTTATTTATTTGAAAGGCAGAATTACACACGCACACACAGATAGTCTCCATCTGCTGGTTCATTCCACAAATGGCTGCAGCAGTTGGAGCTGGGCCAGACTGAAGCCCGGAGCCAGGAGCTCCAGCTGGGTCTCCCATATGGGTGGCAGGGGCCCAAGTACTTAGATCATCCTGCTGCTTTCCCAGGCGCATGAGTAGAGATGGATTGGAACTGGAGAAGCGGCTCGTGGGATGCCAACGTCTCGGGCTGTGGCTTCACTGCTCGGCCCCCTGCTTGTCCCAGTCACGTTCTTCAGAGTGGAAGCATCTAGTCGGCCGCACGTTGCTTGGTGGTCTGTGTCTTGGGTCTCCTTCAGTCCACTCTTCCACGGCTTTGGCACTGTGGGTGCGCCTCCCTCCCTATGTGCCTGGCCTTGTGTGTGTTTGTGGTTTCTGGCCAGAAGATCCCAGTGGGCCTGAGGGCTCCTCCCCGTGACCCCCTGCTGGGTTCTGGCCTGTCCTGGAGTGCTTCCGGCTCGTTTCAGGTCGGGTGATGTCTTCTTGGCAGTCAGTAGACATAGGCAGCCCTCGGGGTTGGTTCTGCATGCTCAAGAGCCTGGCATGAAATGACGGGGTGTTTGCACAGCACCCCACAACCCTCCTGCTGAGTCCTAGCTGCGGTTGCTTTGGCAAGGCCGGCCCTAGAGACTGGGCCATGGGATGGATCTTCCGCACCCTTGGTCTGGGGACGCGTCCCAGGCCGAGAAGTCTGTGCCCAGCGTAAGCATGACTGTTTCACGTCTCCCCTCCGAGGCTGGCAGAGCCTGCAGGTGCAGAGCCCACGGGCAGCAGAGCCCACGGGCAGCAGAGCCCACGGGCAGCAGAGCCCACGGGCAGCAGACTGGCCGCATTGGTGGGAAGTGTCTTGAGTCCATCGGTGATTCATCCTTCATCAGATTTCTGTCTCCTTTATCTGCATATTGATCTGTGCATGGACTGGGAGGCTCCTGTTTTGTGCAATGAGTTATAATCTGTTATCACTATAATTTTTCTTACATTTATTTTTACTTTATGGAGGGGGAAAGGAACAGGCTGTCCTGTTCACTAATGTGTCCACCACATGCCACAACAGCCAGGGTTGAGCCAAGCCAAAGCCGGGGGCTGGCAGTCTAACCCAGGCCTCCCACGTGGGTGCTGGTGCTGACTCCTGAAGCACCTGCGTGGGTCTGCGGTAACAGGAAGCTGGACTCAAGGTCAGGGGACCCAGACACTCCGGGCTCCTCTCGTTTTCTCATGTTCCTGCAATGGGATGGACCATCTCTCCTACCACCCAGGTTGAGGCTTCGTGTATGCCTGGCCCAAGCCTGCCAGTGTGCCAAACCTCCTCCTTGAGCCCGTTGTGCCTTCCACAGCATCTGTGGACTGGGGACCTGAGGAGGGCTGCGCCCAGAAGGGGAGCGCCAAGGGGAGGGGGAGGGACCGAGGGTCCGGAAATCCAGTGCTCCCCCAGCATGGCCCTAGTCACACACGCTCGGTTCCCGGAGAGGAGGCACCAGGGAAGCAGGCCAGTCGGGTTTACGAGAATATGACGATGATTCCAAAAAGCAAGGAAATCAGTAAAAGCAAGCAGCGGGCTGCAGCCACATCGTTAGGGGAAAAACTCTTGTGAAATGTGACCTGTGCACTTGGCCACGCTTGTTCTTGGTCATTATCAAAGCGCCCCGGTTGGAGCACAGCTCTAGGTGGTTTAGGGACCTTCTGGTTCTTCCTGTTTCCTCTTTGACTCCGTTGGGCTGCAGGGGGCGGGGGCAGCAGAGCCCTCCTCCCGCTCCTCTGGGTGACTGCGGGCCCACTGTGTGCTCCTGGGCACATTCCTCACGTAATATTCTAATTAAATTCTAAATAGATTGCATGCGGTGGGGGATGGGGATTTTAGGTTTACAGAGAATCTTCTGTGAGTTGGGCACATTTGTTGCAATGAGTGAGCCAGCGCTGGCCCCTGGTGACTAATGTCTCCTTAACATGGAACTGTCGGTGTGCCCCCTCGGGCTCCCTTTGGCGGGTACAGTCTGTGATTTGGCAAGATGCCCCTGTCCTGGAATTTGTTTAGTGGTTTGCTCATGACTAGACGCTTGGGGCAGGAAGGCCACAGAGGTCACAGCTATTGTGGCATGAGAGCACCTGTCTTACCACGCTTCACTACCAGGCACTACCAGAAGCCCTCGTTTGGTCTTTGTGGAAACCCTCTGGGGTTGGCGTGATTCGCCCCATTTTCCAGATAAGCAGCCCAAGGCCCGGAGCCGTGGGTGGCTGGCTGTGCTGGTGGCCCTGCTCCAGCTGCCTCCTTGCCGGGCATTTGGTTCCTCTAGGAGCCCCAAGGCGCACTCAACCCTTTTGCTTCCTCTCCCCCCACCCCCCGGGGGTTATTTCCTGAGGGTGTGTTCCCCAAACAATGGCAGCGGGTCGCACAGCCCGGTGCCCCTGGAAAGGCAGCCGCAGCTCCCGTGGCGCTGGCTGCTCGGGGTTCCGTTTTGCTTCCTCTCCGGGACTAAACTGTGTGATCTTTGTTCGGTTTGTTACTTCATCACACACTGTTATTATTATAGATGATGATTATCATGGCTGCCCAGTGTCAGCATCACCAAATCGCAATCAGCTGTTTACAAACTCAGCACCTTCAAAGGATGTACTTGATGCTTCTGACCTCATTGGCAAGAACCTGCTCTGGCCAGAGAGCCGCTTCTCCACTTGGTTGCCAGGGCAGTGGGTGGGGGCAATCTAGAGGGGCTGGACCACAGCCTCCCGGGATGGCCGCTGTGCCAGGGCCAGCAGCTCCCAGCATGGGCAGGCTGAGCATAGTGATGGCATGAAGATGCACACACCGGAGTGTGTGTCCACGCTCTCCCGTGGACGCGGCCTCGGTGTGGCTTCAGGGCTGCCGGCTGGGCAGCAGGGAACCAGTGGGTGTTTGGCTTGGCAACACTGGGATCGCTAGTGTGGTTATCAAGCCTTGGCAGTCAGTCCTCCCTTGTGGGTGGTCTGTGCTGGGCCCAGGGATAGACCCAGCGCCTGGGTGTCAGATATACCCCTCGTGGTGGGGCAGGAGTGCAGCCTTGCCTTGGCCCAAGTGGGAGGGGAGAGAATGGTTGGTGTGTTGGGGGAAGCAGGGGAACTTGAGATGAGGGGTAAAGGCTGTGCCCCAAAATGACTGCCCTCTTGCTGGGCCCTGTGTCGGCTCCTCCAGGGGTAGGGACGTGGGCCCTGGGGTGGCAGGCTTCCAGCCTGTTCAGCGCAGGGTTCCTTGGGACCCTCCTCCTCTCTCCGTCCCCTGCCTTAGGGTTCTCCCTGTGAGCTTTGGCTTTGTGGTCTGAGGACTCCTGGCCTCTCCAGGCCCTGGAAGGTATAAGGCAAGGGCAGTGAGCACCGCTTCACTTTGGCCCAGTGGGGGAAGTGGGCACTGATTTACCAGTGGGGCGTACTCACTGAGAATGGCCAGGAGATGCAAATGGTTCCTCAGTTGCTGCAGGAGAAGTAGCTCCTCCCTAGTGCCCCAGACCTGGGGGTGTCTGTGGGTCCCTAGGCGGGAGAGCTGCACCCTGGGCAGAGCTAGTGCCCTGCACTGTAAGGAGCCCCTGGTGACAGGTGGGGTGGGGCCATGGTGGGGAGAGGGGCAAGGTGGGGCTAACAATGTCCTTATGAAGGCATTGCTTTGTTTGTTTCTTGCAGATTCCAGATCCTGGAGGAACCCAGCAGTAAGTACCCTGCCTGTACCCCCATGTCAGCATCGCCCCGAAACCTGACTCCTGCAGGGTGGAAAGCAGCCAGGGTATGGGGAACTCTGAGCCTGAGGCCCTGGCTGGGAAAGGGAGCCCCACCCCCACGGCAGCCTTCAGCCCTGGCTCGGCCTGCGGGGCTTTCCAGAGGGCCCGGAGCAGGGGGCACCAGGGTAACCCAGTCCGTTACTCCTCCGTCAGCTGTGCCCTCTTGGCCAGCTGACAGATCAGTAGCACAGATGTTTTTAAAGCTTAGCCAGCGGTGTCATGGAGCACTTATCACAAGCTAGGTGCCTTTCTCTCAGGTCATCCTCACCACGTTGGAGGGCTGGACTCATGTCCTACTTGATCTGTTGAGCTATCTCCAAAGATTTATTGGAAGGCATTTGGAAGGCAAGAGATAGAGAGAGAAGGGGAGAGAAAGAGATCTTCCATTCACTGGTTCATTTCCCAGATGGGGCTGGGCCAGACCAAAACCAGGAACCAGAAGCTTTGCTGGATCTCCCTCATGGGCTCAGGGAGCCAAGCAGCCAGGACCCATAGGGGGTGCCCACAGGGGGATGCCAGCGCCACAGACTTAACAGCGTCCACTAAGCCACAGTGTCAGCCCCTGTTGTCCTGCTTCAGAAAAGAGGAACCAGGTGGCCCGGGCCAGTCAGATGCCTCTGCGGCCGGTGCTGGGAAGGACAGGAGCCCTGCTTTGTGAGAGCTCGGTCCCCACGCTGTGTGCAGCCACAAACTTGCTGATGTCACTGCAGATCCCCATGGGGGGTTCCCGCTGTGGGGGGTGGAGGGCGTCTGTGTTGGGTCCGCTTCCGCAGGGGGCATTGCCTCCCGGGGCTGAGGGACAGTGGCCCCTGGCTCTCTCAGGTGTATTGGGTTCATTTTTTTCCCCCAATGTATCAGTTTTTCCATTCCTTTGCTGTAATTCAAGCATTCGTGCACTAAGAGAAGTTTCTGCTTTTTAATTCTTCAGTGTGGTACACAGAAGCACAGGGCTAGTTCCGGTTCGCGCTGGAGAGGGTGCTCCCCATGCTGGCATTTAACCAGTTGCTGTGGTAGCACTCAGAGTCCCCGAGGAAGGGACTGGACAATGGCTAAGCTCTTCCACAGGGGCCAGCAGGTGACTCTCATACGTCAGTGACTTGTGTGGAGCCGTGGGATCTATTGGCCAAAGTGTCATGACATAAAGTCAAGGTCAGGAGGGTGTCCTTCAAATCATACCCACTCATTCCCCTTGGAGGGCCAAGGTCAATATCACACAAGCAGGCCACTTCTCCTTGGTGGTCGCCTGTGAAAGTAACAAAGGACTGTCCACTACCCAGAAACACCTGAGTGTCATGGTGAGAGGTGACCGTCCAGGGGGTCCAGGCTGGAGCTGACACACTTTAGTGCTTAGAAAGGGGGCTTAGGCAGCGAGAGAGTCTGAATCCAGGCCCAGACACTGGGCAAGTTAGTTGACTTTTTTGGGCCTCAGTCTCCTTGTCTATAAAGGTGTGCTACACCTGCACATGTGTGGGATGGCTGTGTTACATGCATGGGAGTGGCGAGGACTCACACATGGCAAGGCCTTAGGACGGGGCTGTGCACGTGCTAAGCACTGAATGAGTTTCTCATCATTATCACCTGTATTGTTTATTTTTTAGAAAGATTGACGTATGTATTGGAAAGGCAAAGAGAGGGAAAGAGCCAGATCTGCCATCTACTGGTTCACTCCTACATAGCCTCAACAGCTGGGGCCAAGGCAGGCGACAGTCAGGAGGCTGGCAATCTATCCAGGTCTCCCACGTGGGTGCAGCGACCCAAGCACTTGGCCCATCATCTACTGCTCTCCCAGGTGCATTGGCAGGGAGCTGGATCAGAAGTGGAGCAGCTGGAACTCATTCTGGCACACTCAAGTGAGAGTGTTGTGAGCTTTGGCTTAACCCCTCTGCCACAGCCACAGCCCCGACCCTTGCTATTTAGTTCAAACCCAAGCTGAGCCAGACTCCCAGGGGGCCGCTGAGGTCAAAGGTAGGCTCCTGGTTCTGAGGCTGGGGGAGGTTGGGGTGCTGGGCTCAGTGCCTGTCCTTCCCGCACCCCCCTGCAACAGCCAAGAAGTGATGTAGTAATGACAGAGCTGGACCCCAAGTTGCCTGTGGAGACCTGTCAAAACGTGGGCGCCACCTGCCCTGAGGACCTCCCACTGTTGAAGACTGCCCTGGCCAGGGGCCCCTCGTCCTCCTGGGAGCTGCCGGAGCACCGTGTGTCTACGGAGAATACCAATAACAAGATCGGTGAGTCCTTGGGTGGCCATGGCCGAGAGGGCAAAGCAGACAGGGCTGGACCCCTGGCAGGCAGTACTGGGGCTCCTGGAGCAGAAGCTGCCTTCTCTGTTTCTGGATTCAGGGTTCAGTGAACTGGGAGGAAGAGCAGATTTACTGTTATGCTGCACAAGGAGGGTCAAAGATGTTCAAATGAAATGTACCCCTGGGCCCCAGGTCCAAGCACCCAGGGGTGCTAAGGGAGCTGGACCAGCGACAGGAAGCCCCACATGTACCCGGTACATGCCTACCACTCTTGTGGCCATCACCTCTTATTCTCTGATGCCACACCCCTTCCTGGGGAAGGAGTGTGTCCCACAGCTCTGACTGGGGTGATTTCCCCTTGTCACCTGGTGTGGCAGGGACCCACGCCCTCTGGTGCTGGGTCTGAGGCCCCTGAGTGCACACTTGTCCAGAGGGGTTCTCTGAGCTACAGCATGGGTGAGTGCCCTGCTCCCTCCCAGCCTCCTGGCTTGCTTCTCTTCAGCCTGGGACAGCCAGTGTTGTAAAGTGTCCCAAGTGTATAAACTATCATATTGTGCCCCTGCTAAGACGCCTCCAATGGCTCCCCACTCCTTGCAGAGTGAAGTCCAGGAGTCTTAGTCCTGGGCCCAAAGCTGGTCATCAGCTGGCCCTGCTGTTCTTTCCTGCAGGGGCAGGAAGCCAAGCAGCTTTTGGAAGACCCCATCCTGGCGGGTGGTCAGCCCCGTGTCAGAGGCAGGGCCAGGGGTGTCAAGTCCACAGAAAGCAGCAGGGCTGGTGGTGGTCCCAGGTTTGGGCTACTTCTGTCCATGTTTGGTCTCTCCATGTTGCCCATGCCCGTCCTGCCCGCCTTGCATCTTTCTTCTGTCCAACTGTCTTCCTGTTGGGGTTCCCATCTCTCTGGCCCCTTCTTGTCCACTGGGCCCCATTTTCTGCCCAGCCCCTTGGGTGGAGATTCACCAAGCCAGGGGCCCTGGGCTTGGTGGAGGCTGTGGGCTGGGGCCCCTATTGTCCATAGTCTCCCAATCTTCTCAGGCTGACCACTAGTTCTCACTGTCACTTTAGACACTTCTCTCTTTTCTGGGCTGGGGGGTTGGGTGGGACAGGGTGGGGCACACAGACCAAAATAAAAGGGCTGGTGTTGTGCAACAGAGCCAAAGCCAGGGGCCCTGGAGAACCTTTTTGGAGCTTCTGAGTCTGAGAATGTGACCAAATCACCCCAAGAGGCAGGGCTCCCTGAGCCCCAGCCCCTCTGGGCCCCACTCTCTCCTTCCTTCTGGAGTGTTCCCTTCTCTCTGCACAGTTCAGGGTGGAGCAGCTGGCAGCTAGGTCTCTGCCCCCCAGCTGGAAGCCGTGGAAATAGGCTGAAGTCCAGCCCATTGCCCAGCCCCCAAGGATCTCTGTATCCCCCTTTAAAAAAAGGCCACATTGGAACCCCCACATAGGACTGTGTTGGGGATCATAAGAAATTTACCTCTGGTGGGTTGGGCTTGACCAGCTGCCCTCCCTTGCACCTGCTGTGTACAGTAGGCCCAGGGCAAGCAGACAGGCTGTGGCCATAAGCCCTAACTTCACATCCTGAGCCAGACTGTGTTCGTCCAGCTGCTCTGGGCACCTTCACTGGCCTGGGCAACTGGGAGCTGTGACCCCAGAGTGGATCTTCTTGCATGAAGCCAGGACTGTCAGGATGAGGATGGAGAGTGGGGCAGGGACCAGGACAGTGCAGTTCCTGCAGGTGTCCTGGGAAGCATGTGGTCAGGGCGGAAGTTGGCAGCCAGGCTGGCTGAGCATTTCCATGGGTTTCTACTGACTACCTGGGAACATTGGCTAGCCCAGTTGGCCTCTCTAGCTTCAAGCTCTCACCTGTCCAATGGGGATGACAGTGGTTGCTCTACCTTGCAGCTGTGCTGAGCCCCGGGAGTGCAGGGAATGCCTGGCGCACACCCTCTTCTTCGGAGTCTATTCTTACCCACCCTCACCCTCCCTGACCCCGACAAAGTGCTCAGAACATCATGGCACCCACCTTGAGTACTAAGTGGGTATTCAGTGCCCAAGTCCCAGCTGTCATGTCTCCTTTGGGCCTTGGAGCTCTGTCAGGATGGTAGGGCACCCTGCACTGAGAGGCTGTGCCATCTGCATGGAGCCACACCATGGGAATGGCTCCAACGAGCCCTGGGCCCTTCTCTGCTGCCTGGCTCCCTGGGGCTCAGCTATTTTCATCTTTGTCTTGCAGAGAAGATCTACATCATGAAGGCTGACACAGTGATTGTGGGGACAGTGAAGACTGAGGCATCTGAGGGCTGGGCTGTGGCGGGGACAGCCGAGCCGACGGCGGCGGTACTGGAGGAAGAGCTGGAGGTGGACCATGCACCCCACTACCCGGAGCAGGAGACGGAGCCACCCCTGGGCAGTTGTGGTGATGTCATGTTCTCTGTGGAGGAGGAGGGGAAGGAAGACCCCTTGCCCACGATGGTCTCTGAGAAGTGAGGCCTGATCTGGATGGGGCTGGGAGGGCAGCTGGATGCCCTTGGAGAGGCCAGGACACTGGCAGTGCCAAGCTGGGACCTGAATGCAGGTTCTGGCATCCTGTGGCCTGTACAGAAGCTACTTCTGAGGGGTGTTTCCAGTTGGTGAGTTTGTTGGACCACAGATCAATGGCCAGGACAGGGCCCCTGCTCTGTCTGCTGTTGTGGGCACCAGCTCCGTGCCTTGGCACCATTGACCCAGCACAAGGGTCAGTGTGCACTGAGGGAGAGACGGTGAGGCTGACTCCACTCCCTGCCTGCACAGCTCCCCCTCCTGTGACCTCAGAGATGATGCCCACTGGCCTTGTCGCCCTGCCTGCAGCCCCTCGTCACTGTGCATGTGTGCCCCTCCAACTCCCGCCAGTGCCTATAGCGGTTCCTCCTGAGTCCAGGGAAAGTGGAAGCAATGGGGCGATGCTGGCATACTTTGGACCACAGCTTTCACGGGCCAGGTCCCTGCCTGGCCCCTAGCCCTGCTCCCGTTCCACCCCCCATTCTCATTCACTGGCCCCTGACCATCCACAGCAGCCCCTGCAACAGGAGGCATCCAGAATCCAGGCGACTAGCAGGAGCGCCACACCCCCAATCCCACTCATCCCAGCTTATTTGGACATAGAGCTGGGGAACTGCCGACCCTTTCCAGGGTCCTCAGCGGCTCTGCGGGCCCCACCTGCCCTCTCTCAGGAAAGGAAGAGGTGTCTCCCTTCCTTCGGCTTTGCCACACTTGCAAATCCATGGGTTCCTGCCCCATCGTCTACCTCTGCTGCTCTGCCCCATTGGGGCACGGTGTTGTCAAGCACCTGCCTTGCACCCAGACATCTTGCCTTGGCTGGGAACGTTGGAACCAAGCGTTTGGTTGCTCGGCCTGGACTTCAGGATTTGTGTACAGACTTGCAGACTGAGGCTCGTTCTCACAGGGTCGGCAGCCTTGACTCCGCAAACCCAAGGCCTCAACCAAGTCCACAGTAGCCGGGGTTGGGAGAGCTGGGTGGCTTGGAGTCTCCTGGACTTACCCACGGGGCCCGGCTGGGAAAGCCACAGTGACTCACCTCTGCTCACTCTTTGGAGGAAGTGGGGGCTGGGCCAGCAATCACGAGGCCAGTTTCTGAACCCACTGCAATGTTTTGGGGAAAGTTGGAGGGGCTGTGCTGTGGCCAGAAGTGGTGGCCATGGCACCTGGACACTGGCCAGGAGGAGTGTGGGTGGCACGGGTGCTGTTTGCCTAGTGGGAGAAAGGATGGAGTGGGTGGACTCTGCTCCTGCCCTCCCCAGACATATCTTGGTGAGGGCGCTTGCCATGCACCTGCTGGATCCCAACACACAGTTTAAAGAAATGACACACTGCCTCACCTGGTGACCCTTCACACACAATGTGGAAGTCCCCGACTCCCCTCAATAACAGAAAATAGTGAGACTGAAGTGACCCTCTGGGACCTAAGGGTGTTTCAGCCACAGGAATTCTCACCGCAGCACCCACACCGTGGACATTGAGACCACCGCAGGCTCTGGTGGCTGGAATACTTCTGTGAAAGGAGCCTGCTCCCCATTGCAGTGCTGGAAGTCCTTTCCCACCATCCCCAACAACCATGCCCTGGCCCGAGGCCACCCTCTGAGAACGCTCTCAGTAAAGCCCTCTTGTTGGAGGCCCCTTTGGGTGTTTGTGTTGGGGACCACAGGGCTGGACGGAGCGGACCTGGGGCTATGGGAGGAAGAGGAGGTGTGTGTGCTCACTGTGCTCTGTGCCTGAGCCGGAAGGGCCCTGCCTGCCTCCGGGGCCCCAGCTCAGCGGCCTGCCCCCACTGCAGGCTGCCAGCTGGAAGCCTCCGGTGACAGGCTGTGTGTGGGCTGCATGAGATTGAGGGCTGTTCCCTCCACCCCCAGCACATCCGTGAGGAAGCTACTGCCCATCACGGGGTCGGTGCAGGAGCGAGAGTGCATGTCCCTGGCATCATTTCCCTAGGTGGGTGGGGAGGGGAGACTCCCCTCTTTAACCGCTGCCTGTGCCGACCTCCTGGTGGCAAGCCCCACCTTTCAGGGTAGCAGTTGCCAGGCTATAAAGCACCTTTGCCATGCCCTTCTGGAACAGGTGTAAAAAGGGAGTGATGGCAGGTGGCACAGCTTCCCAATAAAGCTGTTTTAGGGTTCTGAGAAACTCCAAGTTGGATGCCAGTGTCAGTTCGCTCTCCATTCCAGCCCCTGTCCTGCTTCCGGGGGTCCTGCAAGCACAGGACCTGGTGACCCTTGTGTTATGGTCACAACACAGATGTGTGGAGCCGGGCAGAAATGACACTGCAAGGACAAAGGATCATGTTCAACTGCAGTCTCCCATCTCTCCTTCCTCTTCTTGGCCCTCATGTGGGAGAAGGGAGGGAGTTTAGGGTTTCAGAGGCATGGGAGGGGGTGTCCGGGAGGGCAGCAGCATGGAATGGCTGGGTATGAATAGTGAAGGTTCAAGGGTGATCCCTTGGAGTATGAGGCCCAGCATGCCGAGTACCCGTAGGGCCCCTGCTGCCTTCCCCTGAGTAAGGCACACACCCTGACACCCTTGCCCAGGCTCACAGGACATAGGTCTCCCATGGTAGGGCAGAGGCACAAGCAGGGCTCAAGGCAGAGCCAATCACGGGCTCCATGACCTGACATCAATGATGGCAGCTGCTCTCTGCGCTCAGACGCTGGTTCAAATCCCAGCTCTGTCACTCACCAGCCAGGCGTTGGTGGTTACAGTCTTTGATCTCTGAAAGCCTGCGTCTCCCACCATTTGCTGTGGCTTTTAACTCAGCATCCACTACTGGGTGATTCATGAAGACAAGAGGGGTCTTTCAATTTGGGGTCCTGGGGGCTCGGTAAAGCAAAACCAGGAGCTGCATCTGGTGAAGGCCACGAGCGGCTTCAACCCAGGGCAGATGGAGGCACAAGGGAGGCAGGTGTGAGCCATGGCCTCGCTTTACCCCCAGCCAGTCAGACCCAAGGAAGTGAGAGATGGCAGATTCCCGACAGAAGGAACCCAGCATCTCACACAGGCCCTGCCTCCCTGCACACCCACGTCGGCACCATGGCGTCACTTTCCTCACCTGTGTATGGGGGTGTCCATCTCCCTGAGAAGCCCTTGGCCTGAAGCTTCACAGAGAAAAGGTACCTTCTGGGGTCCACCCCAGTGATGGCCCAGCCAGCTGGCAAACTCCCCAGGCCTGGTGCATGCTCTTGGATTTGAGAGAAAGCAGAGTGAGTTAGGCAGAGAGGGTGGGCTGCCCAAGAGTCTATTCCCCAGCCTGGAACCAGGTTTATTTTTCTCCTGCTGGGAACAATACACATCCTGTTCCTAGGGCTCCCACAGCACAGCCCAGGGAGGGTGGTGGCCAGCCGGCTCCAAGGGAGGCTGGGCAGCACGCAGTGGCTGGAGGCGCTTCCCAGAAAGGCTCGGAGAGCTAAGGGAACGCCTGACTTCAGGGCGGCTACGCCCTGCTATCAGTGTCAGAGGGCAGGAGGCAGCCGGGCCAGGCTTCACTTTCCTCAGGTGGCTTCCCGGAAGGACAGACCCATACTAAAGGGATTGGGTGTGCTGCTGGCCTTGTGGGGCTGTGGGAGGGACATTTGTTTTTGCATGGAGAACATTGCCGTGCCTGTAGTCTCTCCTTTCCCTTTGGGGCTTAGGGAAGTCATTGAAACAGTTTCAAGGCCAGGTGCAATGCGGGAGTTGTGGTTCAGGGCTGCTGGACAGTCAGGTTCAGTGTCTGAGTGTCATGGTGACACCCCGAAAGCTGCCGGGGCTATCGGCAGGCTCTTCACAAATCAAGGTTCAGAGTCGAGGCAACTAGCCCCTGTCACACATCCCCGCTAGCCCTGTGATTTTTGGTCCCTTCCTATGCACAGGTGGGCCTGGCTGTCCCTGTGGTCAGGCTGCATGTGTTTCACCCAGACTAGCTCCTGTGACCTCCAAGTCACCCCAGCTGAGCAGGTGAATCAGGGCCAACTCAGCTCGTTTATGGGGAGGCATGGAGAGTCACTGAATCCTGCCCGAGGTCGGGCAGCCCATTGGGCACGGGCCATCTGACTCAAGAAAGCCCGCAAAGGAAACCCAACCAGGCTGTGTCCCTTGAGGCAGCTTTTCCCGAAGGTGTGTGTAAGTGTGGCACCAGAGGCGGGGCTGGGCTCCCGTGCAGGGCAACTCTGCTGGACACCAGCCGGTGGACAACCCAGCTGCCCTCTCTGCCTCGGAGCCCCTGGGCAGAGGGTCCCTGAGGGAAGGCAGGTCAAGATAGCGCCTCTCCGTTCTACAGACACGAATCTGCACCCCGTGGTGTCAGTGGGTTACCCGCGATCCCAGCCTGGCGCTGCCTGGAGGAGCTGGGGCTGAGGGCTGGGTTTCTCTCAAGTCCAAGTGAACAACAAGGAAGATGGGCTGGCTTTTAGCCTTCCTTCAAAATAAAGCAAAACTGGTGTTAAAAGTTCTTGAGCTGGCATCTGCTGTGAGTGTGGATTCAAGTCCCAATTGTTCTACTTCCCATCCAGTTCTCTGCTAATGCATCTGGAAAAGCATCTTGGGACACTGCACTCATGTGGGAGACCCAGAAGAAGCTCCTGGCTTCTGGCTTCAGATGGGCTCAGCTCCAGCTATGGCAGCCATCTGGGGGAATGAACCAAGAAAGGCACTCTATCCCTCTGTCTCTGTGACTTTGTCTTTCAAATTATATATATATATAATATATAATTATGATATTTATAATTATATATATATATATAATGTTCAAAGGGAATTGAAATCAGAGAGTGATGGAGGAACTCTGCCTGAGTCCCCGTGACGTACGCTGGAGCAGAGTGGAATATCCCACTCTGGACTGGGACCTGTGCTGTCACAGAGGGCTCCATGCTGTCACCATCTGGAAAATTAGTAATTCTCGAACTAGAGGCCTTGAGGTGTCATGCTTTTGCCGGGTCCACAGACTGTCACTGTCCTTCACAGGGACTGTCCCATGAGGCCTTGTGGCCATTGTCCAGGGGCCTCTCAGTGACCTGCAAGGTGAGCCTATGTTTTCCAATGTATTAACTGACTAGTAACTAACTAGCAACTGACCAGTTGACTATCAGCTGACAAGTAGCTGATTAGCAACTGACTAGTGACTGGCTTGACTGTGCTGGCTGCTCTGGCCCCTCTGCACACCACCCCTGCACTGGGGCTGGAGCTTGCACTTCTGAAGGGCCTGCAAGTGGATCTGGACTGCTGGCTCCCTCCACGGCGTGGACTTTTTTTTTCACTTTTTTCATTTTTTTATTATATTTTTGACAATCTTTACATAGTTAATTAGGGTAAAAAGGTTCAAGGGCTACTGGAAAGTGGGTAAGACTATTATTTCCATATTGTTTTCTTCATGTATCTGAGGTAAAGGGGGATATTAAGGGAGAAGCCCCAGCCAGTCTCCCACCCAGCCCAGGTCCCCGATGTGGGGCATGCTCCGAGGGTCTTGCTCAAGTGGTTTTGATAGTTCAACAGTTATGAACCTCTGCCAATCTCGCATGGCATGGACTTTCTCACAGCCCCATGGCTGGGTTCCTTGGAGCAAATGACCCCAGACGTGGGAAATCTGGAACTTGGCTCAGAGTCGTGTCTCCCAGGCTGGAGAGCATCTGAGATGGAGGAACCCCGGCCTCCCCTGAGAAGGGCCAGCACCTGGCACCTCCCAGGGCAGGATGGGGCACCCCAGGGGAGATGGAGCCTGGTCAGGAAGCCACAGAGACCTGTGGGCATGTGATGTAAGAACAGGCCGTTGTTTTGCACTGCGGATGCACTTCACGCAGGAAATGCGATGGCTTTGGCAAGCACAGAGGGAGGCCCCTGCCCACCGACACCCTGGGCACGAGACCCCTTCACCCCATGAGTGTTCATGGGGCACACTGGGTCCCCGGGGCGGGCTGACGTCTGAGTCACTCTGTGCCCACCTGCGCTGGGCTGTGACAGAGGAGCAGCAGGGGCCGTCCCTGTCGTGAAGGAAGCCCATGTCAGCAGGAAGACGTTACCGAGATGTCTCATGTTCTCCTCTGCCCCTGGAAGTGCTTCCTGTTATCGTCTGCAGGTGGGGAAACCGAGGCAAAGGAAGGTGAAGTCCCTTGTCCAAAGTCACATGTCTGCTAAGTGGTGCAACCAGAATTCAAAACCAGGCCCCCTGGCCAGAGGTGGACGGGGCTTGTCTTGGCCACGTTGTTGTCTTGTGGCTCAGGCTTGGGTGGAAGCCTGCACTCTGTGCTGAGCCCCCCACCCTATTTCCCTGCTTTGTGGGACATCCTACAGGCTCCCACAGCGAGGGTGGGGGGCTTGTTAACACACAGCTGGTGGAACTTGCCTCCTGTAGGCAGGACACAAAATTGAGTCAATCTCCAGCAGGTCAATTTTTAAGTTGATTTTTTTTTTAAAGATTTATTTACTTTTATTGGAAAGGCAGCTATACAGAGAGGAGGAGAGACAGAGAGGAAGATCTTTCGTCTGATGATTCACTCCCCTGGCGGCTGCAATGGTTAGAGCTGAGCCAATCTGAAGCTAGGAGCCAGGAGCTCTTATGGGTCTCCCACGCGGGTGCAGGATCCCAAAGCTTTGGGCCGTCCTCGACTGCTTTCCCAGGCCACAGGCAGGGAGCTGGATGGAAAACAGAGCCGCTGGGATTAGAACTGGCACTCAAATGGGATCCCGACATGTTCAAGGCAAGGATTTTAACCACTATGCTATCGTACCAGGCCCTAAGTTGATCATTTTATGGCCTGCAAATCATGCGGCAAATAAAAGACCCTTGGCAGATAGTCTTCCCCAGCCCTGGCCTGGACTGGAATACACCAATCCATCCTGGTTGTTGCTCAGGGGACAGGTTTGCATGGAGCGCTTGCATGTGCCAGGCTCCATGCATTGTGCTGAGTGCTGGAGATCCGGAGAGGCTGGGGGGAGGGGGGAGAAGAGGAGACAGATGAAATCCTGGCTGGGGAGGCGCCCTGGAGGAAGGCAGTGACCGAGAGTGTGATGCTTACTTTGCAGGAAGTGGCTGGAGGCTCAGGAGCACAGAGGGTGACCCCCGGCCCCTCGCCCCATAGACTGGGCTTCGTGAAGCTCACTCATCAATGTGTCACATAAACATGAAACTCAGCCTCTATGCTGCTGGGTAACGAGACACCCAGCGCTCTCCGGAGCCAGCGGAGTCCCTGACGCAGCAGCAGCTGGGCAGGGACAAGCCCCTTGTGAGGGCAGGCGTGGGGAAGGGAGCCCTTGGACAGCAGGAGGACTGAGCAATGGAGTGCTCAGGAGGCCGGGGTGGGCGCTGGTTGGACCTACCCTGTGTCTCCAGACTTCTGAAAAGAAAGGAGTGAGACAAGCGGCATGACCTCACAGGCTGATCTGGGCGCTTGATGGGTAGCTGTGGCGGTCCAGGCTGGGTGAGGGGGCAGCGGGGGCATCAGGGGGGTGTGATGGGAAGCAACGAGGCTGAGCACTTGCAGAACTTCACAGAGAAGCCATGTCTAGCACCCCAGAAGCCTTGGTTCTGGGAGGTCGGATCCACAGCCACCATCAGGTGCTGAGACTAAATGCGCCGAGTCCTGCTGGCTGCCATGTGCTGCTTACTCCTATCCTGTAGGTAGGAAGATGCAAGCTTGCAATGGGAAGTAATTTGTCCAAGAGCACACGTCAGCAGCCAGTCTGAGCCAGGACCTGGACTCTGATCGAGGTGGATGGACAAGTTGTTTCCTCCAGCTGCCGAACACAGCCTCTTCTGTGAGGCTTCTTGGTGCTTGAAATTCTAGCACTGCATAGCAGAGGCATGAATCGCCTGCTTAAACGGCAGCAGGATTTATCTGGAGCGGCAGAGTGTATCATCAACCCCAAGACGAGAGGCACCTGCTAGGAGAAGCCAGAGAGATCCCCACAAGGAGAAGGCTCCTGGGAGAAAGCAACAGAAGGTTCCAGAAAGAGGGGAAAAGGTCAAGTGACCCACTCCCTGAGGCAGTGGTCCCTTCCATGGGGAGCTGGAGCCCTAATGGAATATCCAAACGGAGAGGAGCTTTCTGGGAACTTAACTTCCTGTGTTCATCCTGGGGTCTTCTTCCTAGTCCTAGATGAGGTGCATCATGGGAAAGCAGATGCATTTGATTGGTTTGTAGAGGGGGTGGGAGATACAATGGGGGCTGCGGGGGCAGGACCTGTGGGAAAGTGTCCCAGCACGCTCATTTCTGCAGACCTCCTCAGCTGCTTCCCTCATATCCATTGCCGGTGGCTGATGGTTCTTGGGAATCCTTCTTCGGGGTCTAGGATTGGGGGCAGGCTCCCAGTGGGCTCGGACAATGGGGACAGCAGCTGCTCTGCCTGGCAAGCAAGTAGGTACTGCATCTGCAGACAGCGGACAAATGACTTGTGTGCCGTCGCAGTGACCTGGCCCCAGTGCTGCCCAGTCAGGTCCCTTTGGCTCTCGACCGAGTGGCTGCCCCCATCCCCAGCGCTTGCAGGGATAATGCCCCCAGCGACTCTCCATGTCTAGCCCTGCCCAGCTGCGGCCAGGACTGCGGCTGACACACTTGCTCATAAGCTTCTGAGAGGAGATTGGGAAATGGTAACCAGAGGGGGAAAAAATCCACATCTCTTTTTCCTTTAGAATTGAGGAAGGGGGGAGTCGCCGAGGAAATGAGGTCTTGACGTGACCACTGTACCGCTCTGCGTGATGCAGGGGGTGTCGGGCGGGGCCACGGGACGAGCCGCCCCGTGTCCAGCCTAACTGGGAACTGCCCCACACTCCCCCGCTCTTGCTCAGAGCAAGGCCTCGCCTATGACATAAAGCATGCTGGTTGACGTCTGTGCAGGCTGCCAGGATGCTGAGCCATAGAAATGAGCAACACGCCCACACGGCTGGGCAGAAGGAATTCCACTTCTGGCCTCGTGATCACAGGACAGTCCCTGGTTCTCAGCAGGGGAAATGGATGCCCCCAAAGAACTAGAATGTTGGTGTTTTGAAAATTAACCAAAAAAAAAAAAATCTTTATCGATAGACAGGTAGCAGTAACACTGGGGGAGGGCTCGGTGCGGTGGCCTAGTGGCTAAAGTCCTCACCTTAAATGTGTTGAGATCCCATTTGGGCACCGGTTCTAATTCTGGTAGCCCTGCTTCCCATCCCGCTCCCTGCTTGCGGCCTGGGAAAGCAGTTGAAGACAGCTCAAGGCCTTGGGACCCTGCATCCATGTAGGAGGTTCCTGGCTCCTGGCTTCAGATCAGCGCAGCTTCAGCCGTTATGGTCACTTGGGGAGTGAATCATCGGATGGAAGATCTTTCTCTCTGCCTCTCCTCCTCTCTGTTTATCTGACTTTGCAATAAAAATAAATAAATCTCTAAAAACAAAGATTTATTTATTTGAAAGGCAGAGTGACAGAAAGAGGGAGAGGGGTACTCCATCTGCTGGTTCACTCGCCCATGGCCGTAACGGCTGGAGCTGCGCCAGGCCGGAGCCAGGAGCCCAGAGCTCCATCTGGGTTTCTCGCATGGGAGGGAGTGACTGAAGAACCCGGTGTGAGACAGCCCAGCACAATGGCTCTGTAGCTAAATCCTGCCTTGCATGTGCTAAGATCCCATTCGGTCACCAGTTCTAGTCTGGGTTGCTCCACTTCCCATCCAGCTCCCTGCCTGTGGCCTGGGAAAGCAGTGGAGAACCCTGTACCCCTGTGGGAGACCTGGAGGAAGCTCCTGGCTCCTGGCTTCAGATTGGCTCCGCTGCAGACATTGTGGACATCTGGGGAGTGAATCAGTGGTTGGAAGATCTTATCTTTCCTTCTCTCTGTGAATCAAAGGAAATAAATCTTATCTTTCCTTCTCTCTGTGAATCAAAGGAAATAAATCTTATCTTTCCTTCTCTTTGTGAATACAAAGAAAATAAATCTTTAAAAGAGAGAGAGAGAGGGCCATTTTTCACCTGCTTCCCCAAGCGCATTAGCAGAGAGCTGGATCAGCAGTGGAGCAGCTGGAATTTGAACATACAGGATGCAAGTGTTGGAAACAGAAGCTTAGCCTACACCACGGCAGCAGTCCTGAGGGATCTGAGCTGTGAAAGGAGCTTCTAGGCGCCACTGCTCTGAGCTCCGACCCTTTTGTCTCAGACAAGTTCTTTTCCAACACGTGCACCGAGTTAAGGAGTTGCCTTTTCACAGGATGCGTGTTATCCTGCAGAGACTGGGGTGTAGAGGCCCAGCACAGAGCTCTAGGGTTCTGGGGGTGTCCCGCCTCAGTGGTGGGGTGTATAGACGGGGTGTGGGAAGCAGCCCTCCCAGCACCCTTCACCTGCAGTGGCACCCCATGGCTTTGGTGGCAGTTGAATTTTTCATCTTGCCGCTGTCTGCTTGCTGAGTGCTCACCACCAGCTGGGTGCTTTTTGCAGGTGGTCTTTTGTGTGCTCCACCTGAGACCCTGCAGGCACAGGGTTTTCCTTTGCCTGTCTGCAGAGCTAGACACGGAGGCACAGAGAGGTGTAGCGAGTTCTTACAGGGCACACAGCCCGTCACTGGCAGAGTTGATGTGGAGATTCAGAGAGCCAGGCAATCTGGAAAAAGGAAGCCATCTGTCTCTTCAGTCTCAGATTTCGTGGCCTGAAACATCTTTTTGAAAAAACATATTTATTTCTTTTTATTGAAAAGGCAGATTTATAAAGAGAAGGAGAGACAGAGAGAAAGATCTACCATCCACGATTCACACCTCAAGTGGCCACAACAGTCGGAGCTGAGCCCATCTAAAGCCAGGAGCTTCTTCCTGGTTTCCCATGTGGGCTTAGGGTCCCAAGGCTTTGGGCAGTCCTCTACTGGTTTCCCAGGCCACAGCAGGGAGCTGGAAGAGAAGCTGGAAGGGAAGTGGAGCATCTGGGATAGGAACTGGCGCCCATATGTGAGCCCGCATGCAAGGTAAGTGCTTTAGCCACTAGGCTACCATGTTGGATCCCCGAAACATCCTTGAGAATCTTCGGTTTAGCTCTTTCTAGTACTTTTTCTCCAAGGCCTACTACCCACCATGAGGGTAGGAAACCTCTGAAGGCTGGAGGGATCCTGGGGGGCTTCAGGGAGGAGGTGAGATCGGAGCAGAGCCTGAAGGATTGCCCAAAACCAGAATGGGAATCATCTGCTAATCTGGGGATGGGGTGATAATGGGGGAAGGTGAGATGAGAACAGGTGTAATCAGCTTCTAACAGGAACCTGGGGTGAGGTTAAAAACCAGAGCTGGCTGTTCCAGGTGGGCAGGGACCATGGGGGGCTTCCTTCAGACCCCCCATCCCCCAGAGCTGGCGCTGGAAAGCAACTTCCATTCAGGGTGTGCAAACCCGGGATTCCCAAGGTCGTGTCCTAAACGCCTTTAATGTCCATTTTATTGGTCCCAAGTGTGGGTTCCTTAGCTCAGTAAAGATTAGCTGGTTAGCTTAGGGAGTGACCCAGTTGCCCCTATTAAGCATGGTTAACACCCAAGGCAGCCTCACCTCGCAGGGTTTTGGCAGGAAGGCTTCCTGAGCTAGGGGCTCCTCACCAGCACGGGGGACTGGAGACGCTGGCGGATGGCCCTGGAAGCAGCTCCCTGCACTCACACAGGCACCCCAGCGCAGGCTTTGAACAGAGGTGTTTTTCAAGAACTTGAAGCACCGTTCGAGATAGAGTCCTGACCCCCCTGCGCACAGACCCCGAGGGCCTGAATCCTCCTGGCCATCTTTCAAGCAACATGCCGTCCTCTGCCACTGACCAATCGAAAATGGGCTGTGAGTGCTGGCGCCCAAACAGAACCTCACTTAGGGGCTCAGGTTCTACTTCCTGCTCCTTTAATCTGTAAATTCCCCTGCCTTCAGTCCCTCAGGGAGCCAGGAGCTAAGCGGGACCTACTTTCTCCCTCATGCCAGGGTCAGGGACTGGCTTACTGTGCGGGCAGTGGTGCTGGGGAGGTGGAGAAGTGGGGATGGAACGGAAGGAGTGGACTCAATCTTGGGGCACGTCCAACAGCTGTGACACAAGGGGCAATATAATGTATAGTCCTTGCCTTGAGCTCTGGCAAACCCTCATGAACAGACCTTTTGGGTTCTCATGACGTCTACTGTAGACAGATTGGCTCTGTATCACGGGCCTGCACTCTGCTGGCTGTGTGACTTTGGGGAACGGGAGTGGTGGCTTAGAGTCATCTGTGAAATCAGACTGTCAAGCCTGGCTCATGGGCTTGCCTGGGGTCTCCACTCTACAGGCTGCCAGTCCGGGAGGGACGCTGGTACCTTCGGCCTTTGCCACACCCAAAATACCAGGGGAAAATGGAAAATATGAGAAGACATGAAAGGCTATGACCAGATGGCGGACAGCATATTTGGGGTGGGAGCGGGGATTTGATTCTATAGCATGTCGGCACTCCTCTAACTCAGCTCCTTGAAGTTTCATTTTAGAGTACAGCTAGAGGCCAAGGAACTTTTATTTCCTTTTTAATTTTTCTATTTAATATTTATTTACGAGGTTGGCACAGTGGCTCAACTGGCTAATCCTCCATCTGCATGCACCAGCATCCCATATGGGTGCTGGTTCTAGTCTGAGCTGCTCCACTTCCCATCCAGCTCTCTGCTTATGGCCTGGGAAAGCAGAGGAGGATGACTCAAGGGTCTGGGCCCCTGCACCCAGGTGGGAATGCTAGAAGAAGCTCCTGGTGCTTGGCTCTGGATCAGCTCAGCTCCAGCTGTTGGAAGATCTTTCAGTCTCTCTTCCTCTCTGTAACTTTCAAATAAAAAAATAAATTAAAAATATTTGTATATTTGTTTGAAAGAATTATGGGGCAGGGGGAGTTCTTCCAGGTGACTGCTTCTTCTCCCAGAGAGCTGCAGCAGTCGGAGCTGTGCCAAGCTGAAGCCAGAAGCTTCTTCTGACTCTCCCACATAGGTGGGAGGGAGCCAAGCACATGGACCACCTTACCCTGCTTTTCCCAGGCCATTAATAGGATCATAAGTGGAGCAGCTAGATCACAAAAGGATACTGTATGGGATACCAGCATCACTGAGTGCTTTACCTGCTAAGCCATAAAGCAAACCCCAGACAAGAACGTTAAAGTGTGTGTAGAAAAATAAAAAGCCCTGGGGTCCAGCGCAAAAGCGTAGTGGTTAAAGTCCTCGCCTTGAACAAGCCGGGATCCCATATGGGCGCCGGTTCTAATTCTGGTGTCCCTGCTTTCCATCCAGCTCCCTGCTCATAGCCTGGGAAAGCAGTCAGGATGGCCCAAAGCCTTGGGATCCTGCACCCGCGTGGGAGACCCATAAGAGCTCCTGGCTCCTAGCTTTGGATTGGCTCAGCTCCAGCTGTTGCAGTCGCTTGGGGAATGAAGCATCAGATGGAAGCTCTTCCTCTCTGTCTCTCCTCCCTTCTGCATATCCACCTTTCCAATAAAAATAAATAAATCTTTTAAAAAGCCCTATAAAATTGAGTCAATTTGGAGAAAGAACAAGCAAAGAGAATTTAGTCTGCCAGAGACTAAGTGTTCTATAAAGATCTAGTAACAGAAGCCTCATGGAGCTAGCCCAGGAACACGGAGGCCAATGGATAGACTAGTGTTTGGTGACCAAATGCGTTGCTAGGAAGGATGACAAGAGGGGCGGTTCCTTGCTGGTACAGGCAGAAAAGGCTGGCTCACTCTACGGAAAAAAATAAAGTTGAATCTCTGGACCCTACACCTCCTATCTGACTTGTCATTCTGCAGCTCTACATGTGAGGGCTAATATTATAAAGCTAATGAAAAAAAGCCAGGGAGCTGGGGCTGGTGCTGTGGTGCACATGGCTAAGGTACCAGTTATGGTTGGTGCCAGCGTACCACAGCAGAGCACCGGTTCAAGTCCTGGCTGCTCCATTTCCAATTCAACTTCTGGCCAATGAACCTAGGAAAGCAGCAGAGGATGGCTCAAGGGCATGGACCTCTCCACTCACGTGGCAGATCCAGAAGTTCCTGGATCCTGGCTTCAGTCCAGCCCAGCTCTGGCAACTGTGGTCCTCTGGGAGGTGAATCAGGAGATGGGACTCTATCTTTCTGTGTGTTTCTCTGTCACTCAGCTGTTAGAGAAAACAGACAAAATATAGAAAAGGATCTTTGTGACCAGTAGACAGGCAAGGAGCTTTTGAGTAGACTCCCAGTGGGTGGATTTAATGACATTAAGATGAAGGATTTGGGGGCAGTTGTTTGGCCTGGCTGAGATGCTGCTCAGGACAACTGAGTCCTGCACACAAGTGCCTGGCTTAGGGTCTTGGCTCTGCTCCCAGTTGCAGCCCCTTGCTAACATGCATGCTGGAGGTGTAGTTGTGTCCCTGCCACCCACACAGGAGACCTGGGTTGTATCTTCGTCCCCTGGCCTCAGGCTGGTCCCAGACTGGCTGTGTGGACATCTGGGGAGTGGACAAGCAGGTGGAAAAGCTCTGTCTGTCTGTCTCTGCTTTTCAAATAAATATATTTTTGTAAAATTAAGGATTTTTGTTTAGATAGCTAAAGGACACTGTTAACAAAGTTGCCTAACAAATAAGAAAACAGAGGAAGTGTTTGTAATACCTAAACATGACAAAGGATTAATATCTAGAATATTCAAGGAATTATTGCAAAGCTACAAGAAAAAGACAGGAAATAATAGAAATACACTCAGAGGATGTGAACAGGCAGTTCTCAAAAGGGGAAATCCAAATGACTAACAAGTAATGAAGAGGTGCTCAAACCCACGAATATTCAGAGAAATGCAAATGAAATAGCAGTAGGTTCCACCTCATCCTCATCAAATCAGCCCAAGTTAGTTGGCTAATGGTGACCTGGGGATCAGCGTGCAGCAGTGGGAACTCTAGCACAGTTGGTGGGGTCTGCGGGGTGTGGTCACCCTTGAAGGACTTGTTCCCCAAACACTTCATGCTCTACCAGCTCCGTTCTAGAGAAGATCAACACTCATGGCCACCTCCCTGTGATTGACAAGGACACAGCCAGGCAGAGGCAGGGGTGATGGGAGCAAGGAATGGGGAGAAAAATAAAGCCAGAGAGGAAATGTCGTTCAGTGAGATCTGAGCAGGATGATTCACCCAAACCTCCTGCACCTGAGGTCCAAACCACGCATGAGAGAGAGGTTATGCAAAGCCAGATTCCATTCATACCAGCCACACAGCTATGACATGGCTAAGAATGATTGAAAACGGGATGTAGGAGAAGAGGCTAGCTGAGGGGAGTCATGTTCCTTACCATAGGAGGAGGCAGGGAAACTGAGGCAGTGGTGTGTTTACTTGCAAGACGACAAACAGCCATTGCTTATCTTGGAGATGTTGTCTAAGAAATTGTGGTCCAGGGACCAATTGTTCTTTGGGTCCCCCAGGACCAGACGGAGAAAGCAGGAAGAGGAGGAGCGGGAGATGTGGGGAACAGGTGAGTGGCAGGTGGAGGGAAATGGGATTTGGAGGGGTTGGGGGTTGAGGGCTTGGGGTAGAGCAATGGCCCTCGAGAGGGGGCTGCTCATATCGAATCTGAGGACCAGCAGCAGGGCTGCAGTGAGGCTGAAAGGAGGAGAAAGAAGGTGGAAAATACTCAGAAGAAACCCGGTGATCAGAGCCAACGCGGTGACAGATGTGTCCACGCAGGAATGTCACATGCTGCTAGCAGCAGTGTACTTGAGTTCAGCTTCCTCAGGAGAATGAGCAACAGGACCCAGCAAAAATGAAAATGCACAAACTCAGCTGCCTGGCCCTTCTACTTTCTAGGTTTATCGCCTAGCGAAACTCTGAACCCCAAGTGTTGGGAGACAGGGGCTAGAATGCACATTGCTGGGTGTGTTGTGGGATGGCTGGGTTCAGGTTCTAGTCTCTAAGGCAAGACACAGACCAAGGTTAGTGGAGGAATAAGATTATGAGATTGTGTGTACAAAGTGAAAGTACACACTTGAGGCTGTACGGGCAATGCTTGTGAGCAAACTGCACCTGCTGTGGTTCAGGGTCATTGCTTAACATGGTCTGCAGACAAAGGAGGGTGGTGTTTGGCAAGCACACTTACAGGGGATGGTATATGAGCAGGATTTGAATACTGCTCAGTCTCTAGGCCTTTTAGGAAAATCCTGGCAGTACATGATAGGGGTTGGAGTGTCTGCATGGTCATTTCTATTTCTTTTTAACTTTTTAAAGCAGAGTTTGAGTTATTGAACACTGTGAGGAAGCAGTGGGCAGGAAGCCAGAGGTTGGCTGTTACCTGGCCTGGTAATTTCATGATGTTGATATTGCCGTTAGCTCTGGGTCGCCGCTGGGTCACAGTCGGCAGTCATGTTGGTTATTTTTGGCCAGTGCTGGTTCTGGGTAGCAGTTTTGTGAATAATGTGGTTTTCTGTAGCACAAAAGGCAGGGCTTGGGTGGGGTGGGCAGACCGTGGGCAGGGCAGATGACAGCTCCTTGGCAGGTGCTGCCTCTCAAAAAGCATCTTCTGTGTCAGGGCATCTTTGCCCCCTCCCAGCCAGGGAATGAAAAGCGTTTGCTTAGCTCAGCTGGCTACAGGTTCCACTGAAGGAGCTAGAAGCTCACAGCCAGCCACTGGTAAAGGCTGGGATCCTTGCGTGGCCTTCATTTTTGTAGAAGATGTATTTGAAATTCTGAGTTGGGGAGAAAGAGAAAGAGAGAGATCTTCTATCTGTTGGTTCATTCGCCAAATGACTACAACAGCTAGGGTTGGGCCAGGCTGAAGCCAGGAGCCAGGAGCTTCTTCCAGGTCTCCCACATAGATAGCAGAGGCCCAAGCAATCAGGCCACCCTCTAATGCTTTTCCCAGGCCATTAGCAGGGAGCTAGATCAAAAGTGGAACAGCTGGGAACATAAACTCTTCCTGTATGAATCTGGCATTGCACTCTGTGGCCTCACCTGCTACACCACAATACCAATCCAAAGACCATTTTTACATGAAAGTATTTGGTTCTGGGAAAGACAAATCTGACAATTAGGATGAGTGTGCATGGGCCGAAAAGGAACAAGAGTAAGAAGAACATTTTCTGCTGCCTCCCACATGGTAGAAGCCAACGGACTTACCTTTCCAAAATCATGAAGCTACTTGACCACAAATCCTTTCTGCATCTTCTTCTACAAGCCTGCTATAGTTGATTTAAGTGATTTTATTAATCACTGTGAAATTCTGACTTGTTTGGTCAGTGAGTAATCTACGGTTGGCAGTTGTCCGTGATCAGTTTAGGGAGTCTAAAGAATGTTTTTTCTCTTTAAACTAAAGGATCTTACAGCTGATCTAGGACCTGGCCAGCAGTCTGGACTAAGTTACTCAAGGGTACAGACAGATTTATCTTTTTTTTTTTTTTTAAAAAAAGATTTAGTTATTTTTATTAGAGAGGCAGGTTTATAGGGAGAAGAGTCAGAAAGACTTTTGTATCTGCTGATTCACTCCCTAAATGGCCACAGTGTCTAGAGCTGAGCTGATTGGAATCTAGGAACAAGGAACCTTCTTCAGGTCTCCCACATGGGTGCAGGGTCTCAAAGCTTTGGGCCATCTTCTGGTTGCTTTTCCAAGCCATAAACAGGGAGCTAAATTGGAAGTGCAACAGTCAGTACACAAACTGGCACCCACTAGGATGCTGGCACTCACCAATTGAACCATTGCACCAGTCCTGCAGACAGAGTTCTAAAGGCAGCTATATATCATATAGAAAGTTTTTGAACTTTTGCTATCTTTTTTTTTTTCATGATGTATTTATTGAACTTTTGCCATTACTATGGAAAAGTTTATCAGGGGGATCCCTGTCCATTCAAGTGTGCACCCTTGAGGCCTCACTTTAAGGCCTCATAGAGGGATTTGGCTAACAGAATCCTGGAATCTAGAACTCAATTCCCAAGAATACCCACTTGTGTTTTTTGTCTGTGATGCTCCTATATAAGAAATGCCCCCCTCTTTTTTTCTTTTTCTTTTCTTTTCTTTTTTTTTTTTTTTTGTGTGTAAGCAAAAGGGCATGATTTGTAGGAGCCAAGACATATCCTAGGTGAGTTATTTCCTGTTTAGTGATTTGGGATTTCTATATCCTTGTACTCAAGTCAATCCCCAAAAGACAAATACCATATGTTCTCTCTAATATAAGGAAACCATCATGCAAACTGGAATGTATAGTGATGGAGTAATAAAGACTACCATATCCAGATGTGAAGACACAATGCAACATGCATCCCTACTTCCTAACAATAAATGGACTCCCAGTGAAAGTGTTGGACATATCTAGACAATGGGATGATGAATTGTCTGTTTGACATTGTCTGTACCAGCAATGTCAGGGCACACTTAAATACCAGACTGATGGAGTTGTAACTCCTTATGAAGGAATGTACTGTTGTGACAATATAGGAAAATTCAGTTGTGGGGTGGAAATTTGGGGGAGGGGAATCCCAGACTATACAGAATTGTACAATAAAATTCAAAATTTAAAATAAAAATTTAAAAAAATAACAAAATAAATAAAAGCTGGGGGAAAAAAGGTGAGGTCTGAAGGGTGTTTTCTTTTGAGTCTCCCCAGAGGGGCTGCAAATGAGGATATCATCTGCATATTGCCAATGCCTGCAGGCTTTAATGTGAGCTTTCTAAGCTTCCAAATGAGTGCATAGCTAAACAAATGAGAGCATCCTTAAAGCCTTGAGGAAGGCGTGTCCCAGGGTACTGTCAAGTCCTGATGAGTCCTATTTGAGGACTATTTGAAAATGGATTAGAAAGGTGAGCAGAAACTGAGAGTCTGGGTATAAGGGCTCAGAGAAACTCTAGGACTGATCCAAGTGGTGTCTCCAGGGATTGTGCTAGGACAACAGAGATGTGGCACCATAGGGTGAAGTAGGATGACAGTATCACTCATGGCCCCAAAGTCCTGAGCCACTTAACAATCCCCATCTGACTTTACAATGAGCAGAATAGAGGTGTTTCAAGGGCACTGGCATGGAACCAGGACTCTCAGAGTGGGAGATTCAGAAGTTGGAGTCCCCACTTGGGTTCTGATTTTTAAGGGTCTTGGTTTCAATGAGGACTAAGCCTTGCCTTGTCCTTTAGGAAGACTGTAAGGGGGACAGCAGGAGCAACCCTTCTGGGTGTCCCCTGATCAGAGCCTGATGAGCTACTGAATTTGAAATGTCTCCAGTTTTGGATTTTTCTCAATAATCATTAGTATTATAACAAAATGTCTAAATTTAGGGGGTGAGTAATCTGACAGACATGTTCAGGTATATAGCAGATTCCTGTTGAATAAAGGAGTTAGATGCTCTAGTTTCACAAAAAATGGGTAAGAAATGAAGACACCTCCTACCCAACAAGCCAGGGGCAAAGTGAATTATTGGGACTGAGACTTGCATCAGCTCCTGTGATGACACTGCTCAGAATGGGGATGCCACAGGGGCGTTCAGAACAGAGTGAAGACTCCTCATCAATCAGAAGAGTAGTGTCCTTATGTGTGACATCCAGGGTCACTCAGGGCTCCCACAGTGTGATGTGGGAGCCGCCTGACTTTCCTAGGCCCCTCCAGGTTTTGGGCCCGAGGGAGATAAGAGTCCTTCCCTCCGTTCTGTGCTGAGGGCAGTCCTGTTTCCAGGGCTCTCTCGCTGATGTTGAAGATGAGGGCCAAGTGGGCCTTCCAGGAGGTTTTCTTGCACCAGAATCCTGGCTTTCCACACACAAGCCATGCTCTCTTGGGCTTTTATATGCCCTTAGGTGGCCTTGGGGCTGCAGGGTGCTGCTTACAATGGTTGTGTTTGGATGGGCCTGTTGTCTGGACAGCTGCTTCCATGTTGAAACCCCTTTTCTCCTCAGTTTTGTTTTTATTGTTAGTCTATATCTAGGGCCAGATCATGGGGGCATGAGGGTACCAAGCTCTGTTTCTGGAGTTTCCCTAGAATATTTGTGGCTAATTAAAGAAATGGGTACTAAGACCTGCTCTTCAGGTTCATGTTAGTATCTTTACCAGTTGTCCCTGGTTGTATTACTTGTCTAATTTGTCATAATTTGTGAGTTTTACAGTATATTTTTTCTTTTAAAAACTATTTGAAATGCAGTCTCTCTCTGTCTCTCTGTCTCTCTCTCACACACATACACACATTCTCTGTGTATGTGTGTATGAGAGAGAGGGAGAAAGAGAGGGAGAGAAAGAAGGAGAGAGAGATCTTCCACTTACTGGCTTACTGTCTGAATGGCCACATAATGACTAGGGTTGGGCCCAGCTAAAACCAGAAATCTGGAACTCCACCTGAGTTTCTCAGGCTGGTGGCAGGGACCAAGCAGTTGGACCACCGTCTACTGCTTTCCCAGGACATTAGTAGAGAGCTGGATTCAAAGTGGAGCAGCTGGGACATGGTCTGGAGCCCATGAGGAATGCCAGTGGTGTTGGTGGCAGCTTAACCATCTCCAACCACAATGCTGGCCCTGATATATTTTTCCTTTGCAGCCATTAGACAGGTTGCTATATGATCTCAGCATTTTGAATTTTCATGACCCTGTAAGCAAACTCAGGCCCCAAGTATGGGACTTCCGTGGCTCTTACACTTTCCTGATCAGGCTACTGAGCTGCCAAAGAGTCAACATGGGCTCGAGCTTCAGCCCAGATCTAATGATTTCCTTCAGGGATACAACAAGTGTACAGGACAATGTGAGGGCCATCCCAGGCCCAGTTAAGGTCAGAGTAAGGGCCTGAAATTTCTTAGTACATTTAGTGGGATCTTCTAGAAGTTTCTCAGCTTTGGTTTATGTTGACTTCACTCAGTCCTGGGAAAGTGGGCACATCCATGGAATCTCTGCTAGCCACCTCAGAGAACAATACTTACTTGTATCATGATGGCAGTAGGTCCCATTGCAAGTGATTCTGTCTGGGCTGTCCTCCAGTGGGATGGGGGAAATACCACTGTAGGATAGAAGTGGGCTAGTGGGAGATGAAAGAATCAAGTTTTAGGGTTGGGTGAGGACTCATTACCTCTGGGTGGTTCTGGCAATAATTCAAGATGAGCCTGAGGTGGTAGAGCTGCTGTTGTGGTGCAGTAGGTTAAAGGACCACTTGCAATGCCAGCTTCTCATATTTCAGCCTGAGCATTGCATTTCCTATTCCTCTTTCTTCTTCTTTAAGATTTATTTATGGATTTTGAAGGCAAAGTTACAGAGAAAGAGGGAAAGAGAGAGAGAGAGAGAAAGCCTTTCCATTTGCTGATTCACTCCCCAAATGGCTGTCAATGGCTGGGCTGGATCAGGCCGAAGCCAGAATCCAGGAACTCCATCCAGTTCTCTCACATAGGTGGCAGGGATCTACGTACATTTTCTGCTGCTTTTCTGGGTGTTTTAACAGAGGACTGGATTGAAAGTGGAATAGCTGGGGCTTGAACTGTTGCCCAGGTGGGATGACCACTCATAGGAGTAACTCAACTTACTACACCGCAACTCTAGCCCTGTTATTTCACCCAGTTCCCTGCTAATGCACCCTGGAAAGCAGCAGAAGATGCCCGGGTGTTTAGTCCCCTGCACCTACATGAAAGACCAGCATGGAGTTCCTGGTTCCTGGCTTCAGCCTGATCCGGATCTGGCTGCTGCAATCATTTGGAAACTGAGCCAGTGGGTAGACGATCTCTATCTGTCACTATAAATATATCTTTTTAAAAAAGATAGAAAAGGATCATATTAAAGTTAAGGCCCGGCACGGTGGCGCAAGTGGTTAAAGGTCCTCACCTTGCACGCCCGGGATCCCATATGGGCGCCGGTTCTAATCCCGGCAGCCCCGCTTCCCATCCAGCTCCCTGCCTGTGGCCTGGGAAAGCAGTCGAGGACGGCCCAAAGCTTTGGGAACCTGCACCCGTGTGGGAGACCCGGAAGAGGCTCCTGGCTTCGGATTGGCATAGCACCAGCAGTTGCGCTCACCTGGGGAGTGAATCATCGGACGGAAGATCTTCCTCTCTGTCTCTCCTCTCTGTATATCCGCCTTTCCAATAAAAAAATAATAAAAATAAATCTTTAAAGTTAAGGATCCCATTTGGTGAGCAGCTTTCCTTGTTCTGTAGCTTCTATTGTGACCACACAGTGTGGCAACATAACATAACGCAACAAGGCTTCCCTAGTTTGAAACAGTATCTGTGCGAGATCCTCCCAGGATGTGCAAAGACGAAAACGCACTGTGACTCAAGCCCCTGGCATCGCACTTGCATAGAACCTACATAAATCCTCCTGTGTACTTTGAATTAGCACTAGACGACTTGTCATACTGACTACAGTAGAAACTCTGTGTAAATGGTGAGACTGTTTATGGAATGAGGGCAAAAAACCGAATTCTGTACAGATATCGCTTTTCAGTCACACCACGGGTTGTTGTGTTGTGGATGAGCACATGCAGGGCCGACTGTGTAACTCTCCACTCTTCATTCCCATGTGAAGGCAGAAAATGCATGAGCGAAGCACAGAGATCTCAGAGTAACAGCTTCTTTCGGGGAGAAAGTGAGAGCTGGGACGTGGAGGCAGAGACCTCTACTTTATTTCATATAAAATAGATGGGTGTTCAAAAGCAATCGCAATCAAGACCAAGATAAACAAATGGGATGACATCAAACTAAGAAGCTTCTGTACAGCAAGGGAAACAATCAACAAAGTAAAAAAACAACTCACAGAATGGGAGAAGGTCTTTGCACACTACACAGGCAACAGAGGGCTCATCTCCAGAATATACAAAGATCTCCAGAACAACCAAAACACCAAAACAAACAAACCACTCAAGAAATGGGCACGGGAAATGGGCAGACAATTCACAAAGGAACAAACCCAAATGGCAAACAAACATATGAAAAAATGCTCAAGTTCCCTGGCAATAAGGGAAATCCAAATTAAGACAACAATGAGGTACCACCTAACGCCAGTAAGAATGGCTCACATACAAAAAACCCACCAACAACACTTGCTGGCGAGGATGCAGGGAAAAGGGAATCCTACTCCACTGCTGGTAGGACTGCAGGTTGGTACAGCCTCTATGGAAATCAGTATGGAGAACACTCAAACAACTGAAAATCTGCATACCATATGATCCAGCAATAGCACTCCTAGGAACATACCCAAAACACCTGTTACACGAGAAACCAACATGCACCCCTATGTTCGTAGCAGCACAATCAATAATCTCAAAAGCTTGGAAGCAACCGAAATGCCCATCAACAGAAGACTGGATAAGAAAGCTGTGGTTCATTTACTTCATGGAATACAAATCAGCTATAAAATAGATGGGTGTTTACTAAGGGCGTGCTGAGGGGTTAAAATTCAATGGACATGTGTGCTGCCTTCTAGGTGCCCGGGACTCAGCAGGGAGCAATGCTGGCAGAGCTCCTACTGGCCTCTGAGAGGACAGAGTCGTGCCTGTTATGAACAAAAATGAGATAACTGCTATGGAAGGGATCGAGGCACCTCTGTGAGGACTGACACTTGAGCTGGAGTTGAAGGTAAGTGAGATGTGAGTCAAGCAGGTGTCTGGGGGAAGGGCGATCTGGGCAAGTGCAAAGGTCCTAGGGAGGAGAGGAGGGATGGAGGCTTCCTGTGTTCCTGAAAGGCAAGAGTGGGCACGTGATATGCTTTGAGGTCAGAGGGCAGTGAAGACAGCCCTGGGTGCAGTGCTGGTCAACTCCAAGTGGTAGAAATACGAGGGTTCCTTTATAGTATACTTTAGATGTTTTCATAATTTCAGAAAAAAAAAAGTAATGGAACATTCTAGCAAAGATAACATAGGTTTTAAAGATAGATTCACCCAACTCAATGGCTCATTTGGATAAATCCTCCTCTTGCAAGCACCAGGATCCCATATTGGTACCGGTTTGTTCCCATCCAGTTCCCTGCTTGTGGCTGAGGAAGGCAGTGGAGGACAGCTCAAAGCCTTGGGACTCTGCAGTCACACGGAAGACCCAGAAGAAGATCTTGGCTCTTAGCTTTGGATTGGCTCTGCTCCAGCCATTGTGGCCACTTAGTGAGTGATCCAAAGGACAGAAGATCTTCCTCTCTCTCTACGTAGATCTGCCAAAAAGCAAAACAAGACAAAAAAAAGACAGCCGAAAATGCAGCAGCATGGTTTGCAAGGATGAAGGAAATCACCCACTAAGTAAAAGTCCTGGCTTGGGACAAGGATTAGCTGGGAAGCCTGCACCTGGACAGTCATTCCTGCAAGACCAGGGCCACTACCCTCATACTCTTACAAGCAAAGGCTAGGGACCAAGTCCAGCCCTGTTCCACCCAATGGAAGTCACAGAATCTATGAATATCAGAACTTGGTCCTGATGCAGAGAGAGCGAAGGCCAGTGGCTGCCGCTCCTCTTGCTACTCCACCATGTCCCTTTTCTTACACAGCCTACGTCCAGCCTCTGAATCCTTCCCAACACAGAGGCCCAGGCAGCTACTAAAACCAGTCTGCCTTTTCCTTCTAATCCAACCTGCCGTGATATGGATATGGATACTCAAGCCAGGAGAAGGTCTGGCACAAGGTCACACAGGGAGAGGGACTGGAATGGGGATTCCCTTGAGTCTCTGCTGGCTGCCTGCCTTGCTCTTCTGCAGGGGAACTGGGGCTGAGCTGTGCTTGGGTGCTGGCAAGAGGCAAGGAAGAGAAGGAGGTTTTGCTGGAGCAAGGGAAGAAGACAGCTTGGAGGAGGCCTTGCTGGTTTCCTTCTCCACATTTCCTGGGGGTCCTCCTGGAAGACCGGGCTGGCCACTGCATGCCTGGGTCCTGGAGATAGACGGAATGGGAGGAGCTGTGGAGTGCTTTGCAGAACCTCCTGCCCAGCCTGCAGTGTGACTGCGGTGGGCTCAATTCAAGCTGGGGGCCTCTTGGAAGGCAGGAGGGCAAATTGGAGGAGCAGATGGAGAGGCAGTTGCAAAGTTGTGGCTTACACCAAGCGTGGCTTCCTGTTCCTGATTTTAGGACATGAGACATCAAAGCATTTGGGGTTCTGAGATAAGCAATACAAGTTGCTTGCTATGGCTATGGGCCAGGCTGGGTGGGAGATTTCTTCTGCTACCCAAGCCACTCCTGAAACATGGGAACCCCGGGATCCTCAGATCCTGGACCAGATGCACCTGGGAGGCCTGAGCTACACTGTACGCAGCTCCTCCCAGCTCAGCCACAACTCAGCCCTCCAAACTGTCCTGGGTCACAGCTCCTGTCCCACCCAAGCCCTGTAGCTTTCTCAAGAAGTTCTCAGTCACCGGAGGCTCATTCAAAGGTCAGGTCAGGCCCTCCATCAATGTGGGCAAGGGGCTCAGAAATCTACCTGTGCAGTGAGCCTTCCAGATGATGCTGAGGCTGGCAGACGCTGCAGTCGTGGTTCTGGAAGGTCCCCTGCCATTGAAGATCCTATATCTTGCAGTGTGAGTAGCAGTCTGGCTGAGCTGGTTTTCTTGGCTGTTGGCTGAAAGATGAATGGATGTGTGGAAGGAAGGCAGTGTCCAGTCTCAAGTACCTACCTAGTCCAGCCCCATCACTCCCAAGTCTTGGCTACCCCCAGCCTGGGCTTCCAAGTTCTGCATCTTACGTCCCCAGTCCCACTTGCTCTGTGAATGGGTGATGGGCAGATATCCAGCAGAGACAGGACTATGGTCCACAGGACTATGGCCCACAGGTCTGTAACCCAGCACTACCTGCCTTGACCTGGAACTCTGTCTTTAAGAGAGGTCGGGGTCATGTAACTAGTAATAGCAAGCAGAGAGAGTAACAGTCTATGGGAGGCCCATGCTAGCCTGCCCTGTCAAAGACAGCTTCACAGTGGACAGAGTGAGGCTGGGACTGGAAGAACAGACATGTGGTCAAGCAAGCAAGGGAGGACCCCAGGCAGAGGATGCTGTGTGGACACAGATTTGGGCAGGTGGAGCTCAGTAACCCCAAGTGAGGACAGGAAAGGGGTCATGTGGCCTAGGCTGTGGCAGACGGTAAAGGAAAGACCTCTGTGGTGATTGAGTTTCCCCGGATACCCCATTGGGAGGTATAGGTACAGCAGGGTGGGTGTCAAGCTCAATCCCCATCCTTAGATGAAAGTTAGCTCCAAACTACCTGTTCAGGCCATGCTGAGAGACAAAAGAGTTCAGTCAGAATTTGCCACCACATGTGCCCAGCCTACACAGGCCATGTGCTGGAGAAGGCGTGAGGAAGGGTCCTGGGAAGCAGAGGCCGCTATGTTCCCTTCTCAGGAGGAGGATGGGGCAAGGGTCCAACTGGGGTGCTCTGTGGCTCAAGAGTTTAGGGGCTGTCACACAGAAGGGAGTCCTCAGCACCCCTGAATAGGCACACATAGGAGTATTCAGGGAAGGACATCTTTGGAGGGAGACAGCAAAGGGGAAAAAACTGGGCACCCCTGGGGGGAGCCAGCTGAGAGCTCTCTCCACCAAAAGCAGCTTCCTGGGCTCGGCACGGTAGCCTAGTGGCTAACGTCCTCGCCTTGCACATGCTGGGATCCCATATGGGTGCTGGTTCCAGTCTGAGCTGCTCCACTTCCCATCCAGCTCCCTACCTATGGTCTGAGACCCAGAAGAAGCTAGCTCAGCTCCGGCTGCTGCAGCCACTTAGTGAGTGAACTAGGGGTCAGAAGATCTTCCCATAGCTCCTTCTCTCTGTAAATCTCACTTTCTAATCAATCAAAATAATTAAACCTTTCAAAAGGAGAGGTGCTTCCTGTTGGGGAGGTGGCCTCAGAAGGAGCAGTTGGAAGACCACCGTTTATACGGGAGCTCTTCGGGGGGAGGGTGGCTAGGGAGCTATGGGTGCAAAGAACATCCCCGGCCCCCAACCATCATGTGCTTCTAGAAAGAGTAGACCTGAGCCAAGACTCCCAAAAGGTCCCCTGCCACTGGACACTGGGGCCTTTTCCCGGAGCCCTCACCCTGGGCCTGACCCCAGAGGGCTCCAGGACTACTTGAGAAATTTGATAAAGATGCCTTGCACCAACATGGAGGCGCGCTCACCAGATGCACCCTTTGACCACCAGAACCACAAGTCAAGACCCACCTCTTCTCTAGAACCTTCTAGCACACCCATATGGGATCCCGGTGGTGTTGTGTTGTTGGTAATAGCAAACAGCCTGTTCTGGACTATAGCAGCATGGCCACGCCTTGGGGAAGGATGGTGCCATTCACCTCCCGGGTTGCGGAGGTGGGGGGAAGCTGGCAGGGGGACAGGTGGGAGGGCAGGAGGTGGCAGGCTCCACGGGCTCGGAGGCATGGCAGGAGACTTCTAGAGAACACCTGCCCCTGATGTCCATCAGGTGACATCTCACTGCTGACCTGCCTCCAGCTGCTGCAGGCGGGGACCTGTACAGGCCAGCTCCCGCTCACTCTCACTCTGACCTTCTGCAGAGCCTAGGCTGGGGGTTGGGCTAGCCACACCCTCCGCATGCTGGAGTCCCAGAAACTTGTGGGCACCAGGTAATTTCCCAGGCTCCTGACCAGGAGGGGGGACTTTCCATTCCCCAAGATAACTTCCCTGCTTCTCACTCAGCACCTAGAAACACCATCCTTGCTGTCCACACCCTGGGGGCTGAAGGCCAGGACCCGGGTCCACTGCCCCCCTGCAGACAACCTGCCTGCCCTGCCCACACCACCCCTCAGAGATGTCCTCCTCCAGGTTGCAGGGCCAGGAGACATCTGATGGCCCTCGAAGTGGGATGGGGAGCACAGGGCAGCTGTAGCAGGTGCTCAGGCCGTAGCCCCCAGGTGAGCCAGTCCTTGGGCTGAAGTCGGAGTCACCCCTCCCAGGCTTCTGGCATAGCGTTCTCTCTCCCAGCTTCAACAGCACAGGGTCAGGCTCACTCTGAGAAGGAGTTGAGGAATGTTTAAGAACAAATGGATAAACAGGATAATAAACAGTAATAACGACTCATTCTAATTTAATACGTATGAACTAATGATTAAGTAATTCCCAACTTCTCCCAAAAGCTCATGAAAATGCATATTATCAGGATCACAACATTTTTTTTGCACACACACACACACAAAGATGTATTTGAAAGGCAGAGTAAATTACAAAGAGAGAATCTTGCGTTTGTTGGTTTATTCCCCAATCGGCAGCAAGGGCTAGGTTGGGGCTCCATGGTGAAAATCAAGAATCTGAACACCACGGAGTCTCCCCAACAGGTAAGGGGCCCAAGCACTTCAACCATCTTCTGCTGCCTTCCAGGTACATTAGCAGGAAAATGGATTGGAAGTGGAGCAGCTGGGAATAGAACCTGTTTATATGGGATGCTGGCATGTCAGGAAGCAGCTTAACTCGCTGTGCCATAACGCTGGTCCCCCAGTTTCTCAATTCCATTTTTCCACCAACTGTTGGAAATGCCTTATATGATGTATATTCCACACTTTCTAAAAAAAAAAAATCTATTTATTTTTATTGGAAAGGCAGATTTGCAGAGGACAGAAAGACAGAATGATCTTTTGTCCACTGGTTCACACCCCAAGTGGTCACAACGGCCAGAGCTGAACTGATCCAAAGCCAGGAGCCAGGAACCTTCTCTAGGTCTCCCACATGGGCGCGGGGTACCAAGGCTTTGGGCCGTCCTCCACAGCTCGCTCAGGCAACAAGCAGGGAGAGGGATGGGAAGTGGGGCAGCGGGGATTAGAACCAATGTCCATATGGGATCCTGGCACGTGCAAGGCGAGGATTTAGCCACTAGGCTGTTGCGTCCGCCCCTATTCTATACTTTTTTAATTTTCAGAATAACTCCAAGAGGCCAGGGCAGAGATCCAGACCCAGGCGGTCAGACTTTAGAGCCCAGAGTGCGGTCAGCTTTGGGGGGGCGATCATCCTGGTCCACAGGGTTTGGGAGGCAGGTGGTGGGAGGCAGGTGGTGCGTGTCCTCCTGTCCGAGGCGTGGCTCCTCCGCTTCATTCCATCGCTCTCACCGGCGGCGCGCCGCCAGGGCCGGCTCAGGTGCTGGCCAGGTTGACCGGAGAGCCGGGAAGGGGCGTGTCCAGAGGTCCGCAAGCCCGGTCCCTCCCACCCGGCCCCGCCCAGCCACCTCGGCCCCGCCCCGCCGCCCGAGCCCGGCTTACAGCCCGCGCCCGCTTTCTGTTTCAGTCGGAGGCTGCGTCGGGGCGCGTCGAACCAGGGTGGGGGAAGGCGCCAGCGCGCCGGGGCAGGCACCGCCGGACTCCGCGGAGCTTGGCCACCGCCTCCTGCACCCATGGCACCCGTCGCCCTGTGGGCCGCTCTGGCCGTCGGACTGCAGCTCTGGGCCGCCGGGCACGGCATGCCCACCCAGGTGGGACATCTCAGCGAGTGCGCAGCTCCTCGTCCCCCCGAGATGCGCAGCGCGCGCCCCTAGGAACCCACGGGGGAGACACTTGGCCTTGTCCTCACGCGCAGGGAGGAACTCGGGCCCTGCCGCCCCGCGGGTCCTGGACGCACCCGGGTTCCCCAGAGAGCGTGGGCGAGGGCTTGCGTGGTGAGGAAGGTGGAATGACTGACGCGGGACCCCTCTTCCTGCGGCCGCCGCGACCGTCCCTCCCTCGGGGACGGGGCTGGGCCACTCCGGGTATCCTCTCCTGTCCTGCTGGGTTGTCCTCTTTTCCTAGAAACGTGCTTGAGAGAGCCGGGAAGTTGTTGAGTAAGCGCCTGATGAAGGCGCCGTTGGGTCGCCTCCTCCTTGCCCCTGCCTAGGATCTGTCCTGGATGAGATCTGTGCGTGTAGGGCAGGGAGGGAGGCCGCGTGGTGCAGCCCCCCCGGAGAGCTGAGAGAGCCGGGGCTCAGGGAGCAACCCCTCGGTGAGTGCTGGGGGCCCCAGCGTGGCCACCACCTCCGATCAAGGCTAGCTGTGCAGAGGCCTTGGGTCCTTCGCTTTTTTTGCTTTTTTCGTTGTTGCTTTTTGATGGTCACCGTGGTTTCTTGACTCAGGCTCACCCCATTCGATAGAGAAGGACCAGTGAGGCACAGAGAAACCTGAGTGTCCTGGCAGGATGTAGGGCTAAATCTTCCTCCAGTTGGAGGTTGCCGTCCAAGGCCACAAGCCAGGGGAGCTGGGCCCCAGGGGACTCTCTCTCCCCCCAGCCCTGTAGAGCCTGTGTGGGTACATCCAGGAACCCTGGCCACAGTCCTGGGTGTCTGAGGGGTTTCCCTTCTGCCTTCCTTCCTCTGGTGGCCAGCGCCAGCCAGCTCCGGGTCCCCTCTGCCAGGACTGGGTGCTGTAGCCTCGCGGCTGGGCTGCTATCCACAGAGACCCTCACACACACTTCCTGCTGCTGGGGAGGTCTGCTTCCTGTGGCTGAAGTTGAAGCCACCCCAGGTATCCTGGGCTAGAAGGAGGTGTGGGTGCTTCCTCCCTCCTCCCCATGGTCATGGTGCCCCTGTGGACCCTATCAGTGCCCACACTGTGCCCCCCTCATGGTGCACTCCTTACTCCGTCCTTCTGCTGGGAACTCCTCCTTCTCCTGGCTGGCTTTGCCCTTCCCTGGAACCCTGGCTGGGCAAGTGTGAAGCCCTGCTTCTCCACCTGCTTCTGTCCTATCCCATCAAAGGGGAAAGAGCCTTGGGGGCCCGCACTATGGGCTCCTCCACTATAGCTCCACTTAGTGCCAGGCCTTGCTGCTGAACATCCCTGTCCCTTACAGGCGGTCCTAAAAGCTGGGTGATGCTGTTCCCACTTAGAGATGTGGAGGCTGAGGTTTGAGAAGTTATGGTGCTTCAAGGATCCTGGAGCTGGGGGCCCAGAGCAGGCATTTGAATTCAAGTTGGTCTATTTTGCAGTTCTTTTCACCACCCCCCTTCTGTGTCCCCGCTACGTTCTTAACCAGCAGGTGCACAGTCACCTTGGTGCCACTTGATTGAGCTGCAAGAAGAAAAGTGAATGGGTGGCAGGGGCAGCAGACCCACCTTGCTACCTGGGCCTTTGCACCCTTTAGCAACTCTATTGGCGTCATGCATTGTTCTTTCATTCATTCATTCCATCATGAAATGCCAGGCATGTGTGAGCACTCGGTGCCCTCTGATGGGAATGGGCAGGGCCCACTTGGCAGCTTTGGCCTGTCTACTCCTATGAGTCCTGGGACCAAGGGGGCTGCTACTGGCCTTGTCATGCAAGGGTCTGAGGGCAGGTTAGGGGAGACCTAGAGTACCTGCTGGCCCTGGGTACTCTTCCATCCTCTCCACACTTCCTACTCCATTCTCAGGCATCCTGTGTGCTAACTGCAGCTGTGGTCCTTCAGAGGCAGCAAGCAGGTGGCCAGACATGCTGATGCAGTGCCTCCTGTCCGGTCGCTCGTTGCCCCAGTGCTTGTAGGTACCCATAGCAAACCCCGCTGAGTGCCCAGCTCTGAGGATGCCAGATAACCAAGAGCCCTCCAGCAGCCACCCTGCCAAGTGGTTGTGAGACCTTAGTGTTTGGCTGGGCTTGTGCCGTGGTGCTTTCCCTGTGGCTGACAAGAGTATGTTCCCCAACCTGCTCGGTGCCCAGGGCTGGGCAGGGTGAGAGACTAGGGGCTGCCTGTGTGGACAGAGTTGTGGCTGTTGTCCAGTGGCTTCCCGTGGCATGACCACTCTCTAGGGTCTTGACATCCTGTGTTTTCTAGAGAAGGAGCCAGGATGGCTGGGGAGGGGAAGTGGGGAAGGTAGGGGGAGTTTTACGACCAGCTGTGGCACATGCTTTGTGTGTGTGTGTGTGTGTGTGTGTGTGTGTGTGTGTGTGTGTGTGTGTGTTGTATTCAACTCCACACCGGCTGGTTCTTGCTTTTATGCTGTGCTGCCTGCTTTCCTGTTCCTCAGGTGTGCTGCAGGTGTATCTGCCTCCGGACCTTTGCACCGGCTTTCCCCATTTCCTCGAGATTCCCTCCCACAATATTGTCCTGGTCCTGTTTTCTCACTTCCTTCTGATCAAAGGGAGCACCCTGCCTGTGCAAGCTGCCTGCTGGCTACTGTGGCCCTGACCTGCCAGATGTCCCTGTGTGTGCCCCCCACCCTGCCCTGTCCTTCACTCTGATCGCCTGCCCTCCAGCAGTGTAAGCATGGTCAGGGGAGGCACTCATTCACTACTGTGGACTCATCGCCTAGGACGGGGTCTCAGGGTCAGCACTGTTGATGTTTGGGATGTCCGCCTGTCTGTCTGCAGCCGTCCTGTGCTGGTGGGGTGGTCGCTACACCCCAGGTGTGGGGAGCATTCCCCTTAGGCTGGGACCATGGAAACTATCTTGAGATGTGACTGAATGTTCCTCTGAGGGGGAGGAAATGGTTTGAGAGTCGCTGTACTAGGATAGTGCTTGGCACTTAAGCAGATGTTCAAAAGACTCTGGGCAGGTGTTCGAGCAGGTGCATGGACCTCTGCAGTGGTAAGAAGGTGCAAGGGTTGGAAAGGCTGGTAAGGGCAGAGCTGGGCCTGACTTGCCCCCTTCTTTGGGTTTGTTTTCTGCCTGCTATATTCCCCATGGTAACCGCCCCCAGACCTCCACCCTGGCTTGTGACAGGGCTACCCACTGGCAGTGACTCCGGTCCCACTAGGAGTGTGATTTTTCCGGAAGCAAGCATGGAAGGAAGTTGGGGCTCGGGGAGGGTGGAGAGGGGTGCCCTGGGGTGAACAGAAACCAAGTGGCAAGCCTGAGGTCTGGCCACTCTTGGGAACACAGGGAAGTAGTGTCGGTGGCTTCAGGGAAGGTCCAGCCTCTGCTGTTAGCGGGCTGAGTGACCCCACCCGTGGGACCTTCTGGGTTGGCAGGGTGGGACCAAACACCTCCCGCTATCACTGGGTGTTTAAGGACTGTGGGTGTTGTGCAAGCTGTGGGGCCCACAGGCAGTGGTTGGAGGCACTGTGGTTGTGCAGGCCTGGCAGGGCCATTTGGGTCACGGGACTAGTGCAGCCTGCACCAGCTGGGGTCGGGATGCAGCGTGGCGTGAGACTCTCAGGCCACAGGCTCTGAAACATGCCTGGGAGGTCTGGAGTTCTGGGCCCAGTGGCTTTGCTGTCCAACACCCCATGAGAACAGCTTCCTGCCTACCTTTCTGGATTTCTGGTTGTCCTAATGTCTTCCTCATACCCTGCTCAGCTGGCTAGACATGGGACCCCATGCTGTGGCCAGGACTGCGGTCAGGAACCCAAGACATCACTCCCTGTCCCTGTCCCTCTGAGGGAGTGACAGGTGCCACATGGGTAGGCCGAGAGATTTGGAGGTATAGATTGGCTACCTCAGTCCGTCCACCTGCTTGATGGACATAGGCAGGCACCAGGAAGTCTCTGGAACCTTGCCTATCTCTACCCTTTTCCTGAGACCCCAGGTAGGAGAAGTCTGGGGAGAGGTCTCCCTTCTGAAGTTGTGATGTCCATCCCCTACCTGCAGGCACCTTCCAGGACTGCTGTGTTCTGAGAAAGGAGGCTTGGAAGACCAGCACTCCCCACCTGAGCACCGTCCCTTGCTTTGTGAGCTTGCTCTGGCGGCTTAACCTCTCCAGCCTAGCCCCCCCTGTTTATAAGCCTACCAGCTCTTGGACTTGGTCCCAGTGCCTTTCCGGAACTGAGACACACTGGGTGGACTTAACAAAAGCTCAGCTGCCCCAGGCTTCTCCAGAGAGGCCAGCATTCCCCACTGCAACCATAATGGCTGTCCTGCTTTTGTCCTTCTTGCTGACTTCAAGCCCACCTCCTCTGGCCATAATTACATCCGAGGCTTAGCTGCAGGGGCACCAGAAGCCGAGGCACCGGTCAGCTTGCCTGAAAACCGTGCAGGAGACCTTGGGCAGCCAGGGTGGGTGGAGGCTCTCCTGCCTCTCTGTCCCTTAGCTCTTGACTGAGCAACTTCAAGGCCACAGGAGGAAGGTTGTGTCCTGTAGGTCCCGTGTCAGGTGCTTGGGCACCTGTGGTGGGGAGGGCGTCTCTCCCTGTCTACAGAGCTGCTGACGCCAGCAATGCTGGGTCCCAGCCTGGGGCCCGCTTCTTTGAGGCCCACGATCTTTTTCCACCATGTCGTGCTGTGATGTCACAGGAGGCAGTGACATCTATGTGGTTTGGGGCACGGGGCTGTGAGCGCCGGGAAAGGAAGTGTTTGTTCACCGGCTGGGGTTTGGGGATAGTGACCTACCTGCTGCTGGAAGGAGGGTCCCACTTTGCTGAGGCCTGGGACAGACCACCCCCCCACCTCGGAGCCTCAACTTCCTCTTGGCACCTGTGACGCTGTACCTAGAATGAGGTGGCTGGCAGAGCATTGCCTGCCTCAGAGGGGGCTGCGGGGTCCACAGGAGAGCCAAGGGGGTATGTTGGGACAGCCTGGGGTGACCTCCAAGGCCATGGGTCCTCACTGTCCCCTGGGTTATCGCTCTGAGCCGAGACAGGGCAGAAAGCCCCTGGGGGTTTTGAGTGTTTTTTTCTACACCCAGACAGTGCCCACCCTTCCCACCCCCCCGCTTCAAATCTGTTTCAATCTGAGCCTGGCCCTGCAGTGGGCAGGCTGTTGTGGCTACCAGTCCAGAGAACTGAGTGGGCCAGGGTCAGGGGGCAGAGCGGAGTGAGGAGGGGCAGGTAGGCTGTGTCTTCTAAGCTGTCAGGAGAAAGAGGCTGTGAAAGTGGACAGAGCTGGGGACTGGCTCAGAGGTCTGAGACCGCAGGCCTGGATCAGGGTCCCCCCGGGGGCAGTGGTTTTGAGCAGGCACTATGGGGGGCAGCTGAGAAGGGCCAGCTCTGTCCTGGCAGTGGAGGAGGTGGAGCTGTGACACTCTGGGAAGGACCTTCCTGGTTTGCTGTACTCAGGGGGCGAGGCTAGCCTCCTGGCCGCCTTTGCCTTCCTTCTGCCAACCTCCAGTCGCTGATTCTGTGTGCAGCTCCCAGAGGCTGCGCTCCTGGTGGTCCCGTGGCCACCTGTGCCCCTGCTGCTCCCTGGAGCCCCCTCCTACCCATTGTGAAACCCCATCCTCTCCAGTCATCACCCCACCCACCCCTAGAATCCAGTCACTTCCTGTCCCGCCTCAGTCCTTTGGCTGCTGTCTGCCTCTTCTCTTGTCCTCTTTCGGATTCTGTCTCCCACCCCGTTCCTCCTCCAGGTCCTCTTCTGTGGGTGGGCAGCTTTGGGATGAGTGGGTTCCAGGTGGGGAATGTTGGAGAGGGAGGTGTGGCAGGAAGAGCAGGGGCCAGGCCAGGGCTGGTCCAGGCTGGTCCAGGGCGGAAGGTTAGCTAGGGATAGTGGCAGCATGGGAGGCTGCAAGCTGGGGCCAGTTCAGGAAAGTGGAGATACTAATTGCCCTAAAAATTACAGCAGCTCTAACTGGGGAGGAATTTACTAGAGCCTTTACATTTGTTAACCTCATTTCATCTTAACATCAGACCTAGGAGGTATGTGCTAAGAACAGTCCCATCCTGCAGGTAGGAAGACTGAGGTGTGTCAACCTCTTTTATTGAGAGACCAAGTGGCTCCTTCAGCAGTGTGTGTGCGGGTGTTAGGGTGTCCGGGTTAAATCTGTATCTTTGAGGCTGTGGTCACAGCTGCTGTACTAACTGTCAGGAGTTAACTGCCTGTCAGGAGTTGAGGCACTGGGAGCTGCTGGAAGATTTTGAAGGAAGGAGCCCTGGGGCACAGAGGGTACAGAAGGGGCACGTTGGCCTTGAGGCTGGAGTCAGGGAGGCCTTACGGAGGCTGTGGTCATAGTTCAGGCATGAGCGCTGGGTGTGGGCAGAATTGGAACAAGGAGGACGGCAGGGATGAGGGGTTCCAGGGAGGTGAGGTGGGGGGGCGCGTTGGACTGGACTGGGAGTACGAAGGAGGGAGAGCAGGGTGCTCCGCCCACCGCTTTGGCCTGGGCTCTGCCTGAGCCAGGGGACTCAATTCTAATCAGCATCTGCCTTGCCTGGTGTGGGGGCTTCTGGGACCAGTCGCAGGGCCAGCTGGTCCGCTCAGCTGTGAGATGCCCCGCTGTTCTCTGGAACAGGATTCCTGGAGGTCTGCCTGGCGCCCTACAGTGGCCCTCGCAACACCTGGACTCCTTTCCCAGCTGTGTAAGGTTAGGAGAAAGTGCCACTGTCACTTCCCATGAGGCCACCAGGCAGGGACACTTCCTGGGGTCCAGGCCGAGTCCTCATGGTGTCTTTCATTTTCACACCCTGAGTCGGGGTACCAGGTGACGAGGGGTCACTGAGGCCTATTGTGCCCAGGGTCTCACAGCACCCAGAGGTGGATCCAGGGTTCTGCCCCAGCTCACAGACCTCCAGATCCTGGGTTCAAATCACCACCCCACACGACACTCTGGATGACCCTTGGGGCTGCCGTCTGAGAACCGCCACCCAGCACGTCCCGTCTTCTCATGTTTTGTCCACTTCCTTGCACCTTCCCCGAGTGAGCAGTGCGGCACTCATTAGGCACCTGCTGTGGGCTGGGTGACGCCTGGGTGTAGACTGATGAGTAATAAACCCACAGTGAGGGAAGCTGTGCCCCTGCTCCCGGCCAGACATGGTGTCGGCTGCTGCAAACAAGCTCACTGTGTGAATCATAACAGCCCTAGGTGACGGGCACTGCTTTTGTCCCCATTTCATAGATGGCAAAATGGAGGCAGGAGGAGGGCATTGAAATCTAGATGTCTGGCTGAGGGCTCATGGGAGGGCGTTTGGGGAAGTATAGTCCCTTGAGGGGTGACACAAGGCTAACAAATAGTGAGACAAATGGTCTGGTTTCATGATACAGTTCCACACCTGTGATGTCGCAAGGCTCCCTGGAGGGACCTCTGACCGCGTCTGGAAGGGCTCGGAGGTTTCCCTGAGATGAGGGGGTGTGCACTCTGCATGTGGAGGGCCAGCCTTGCCAGGGAGGGGACGGGACACATGGACAGAGCCCAGCACTGGTGGTGAGGAGGGGCTGCCAGGAAGGCAGATGTTTGCATCATTAGAAGGTGCTATGTGAGGGGCTGGCACTGTGGTGAAGTGGGTAAAGCCACCATCTGCCACGCTGGCATTCTATGTCAGTGCTGATTTGGGTCCTGGCTGCTCTGCTTCCATCCAGCTTTGCCCCTGGGAAAGCAGTAGAAGGTAGCGCAAGTGCTTGGGTCCCTGCAGCCATGTGGGGACCCAGATGGGACTCCTGGCTACAGCCTGGCACAGCCCTGGCCACTGTGGCCATTTGGGAAGTGAACTGGTAGTGGGAGAAGGACTTCTCCTTTTCTCTTGCTCTGTAACTCTGCTTTTCAAATAAATGAACAAAAAAAAATTTTTTTTAAAGTGGCATGTGAGGTAAACCCAGGCCAGGCCTCAGGGGTCCTGCACACCCAGCCAAGGCTGTGTTCCTGGTTTGAAGACAGTGGGTGGCCAGGGAAGCTTTTTGGGAGGAGTTGGTATGGTATACAAGAAGCTGGCTGAGGTGCCATCTGCAGAGGGATGAGGTTGGGACCCTGAGTGGGAAACTGCAGCTGGAGAGAGGTGCAGGTGCAAGGAGAGGCCTGGGATTCAGAGGAAGCCACTTGGACCTGCCTCAGGGAGGTGGGCAGGGAGAGCTGGGGCATTCTAGACCAAGTGTCTCCTGGGGCAGACACTCCGCAGCATCTCTCTCCTCTGGCACTTGGCACAAAGCCCAGCCAGATGCAGATAGCAGCTCCTGTCTGCCTCCAGCTCACCTCTGAAGTAGCATTATAGGCGGCAGGTCGGGGTGGGAGGCACCCGGGGATCCTGCCTGTGGCATGGTCAGGGACATGCCCCCAGTGACAGCAGCCAGCCCTCCGCTGCCTGGCACCGCTGTTGTGGCGCTGGGCCTCCTGTGAACCCCCCTGCCCCCCGCAGACCAAACCCACTGGCCTCATCCCAGGGCTCTGGGGACCTGCCGTGTAAATGTTGTGGTTTCTCAAGGCATGGGGGTCCTTGGGCTGATGCCCCAGGCCCTGCCAGCAGTGGTAACACCTACTCCAGTGATGCTCTTGCCTGGGAGGATCTGTGACCCACCTGCCCCTGCTCACCTTGGGCTCTCAGGGGTCCCAACCTGTGAGCTCCTCTACCATGAAACGGGAGCAGCACCAATCACAGGGAATGCAACTGCTGGGATGTGGAGGCAGATGTAGTTGCTATTGCCCCCGGCCTGCCACTTGCAGCCTGTATAGCCTTGAACAATACTTTGCACTGAATCTCATGAAGCCTCCATGTCTTCATCTGTGAAGTGGGACTGTAATTTGGGGGTGGTGCTGTGGCACAGTGTGTAGCTGCTCTCTGGAATACCAGCATCACATATAGGCACTGGTTTGTGTCCCGGCTGCTCTGCTGCTGATGCAGTTCCACGCTAATGGCCTGAGAAAAGCAACAGAAGATGATTCAAGTGCTTTGTCCCTTCTACCCAAGTGGGAGACCTGCATGGAGCTCCTGGCTCCTGGCTTTGGCCTAGCTGAGCCCTGGCTGTTGCAGCCATCTGGGGAGTGAGCCAGCACGTAGAAGATCTCTTTCTCCCTGCCTCTGTGACTCTGGCTTTCAACAAATAAGTGAATCTTTTAAAAATGGAGCTGTACTGACCTGTGCATGGGTGCAAGGGTAAAACAAGGAAGTGTGCATGGCTGCCCAACTCTGTGTCTGCGCCTAGCAGGTGCTTTTCCTCAGTCTGAGTGTGGTCAGCCAATCCTTCTAGCTCTGGGCCAAAGCCGGTCCAAGGAGGGTGCTCTGTGTTGAAGTTTCTGCTTACCACTCCTACGTGCCCCCTTCCCATCATCGGCTGGCAGTTCCTTACCCAGGGGAAGCTTGAAGTGTGGTGCTTTCCAAGGAGTGAAACTCCCAAGAGAGACCTCCACAAAATTAAAAAGCAAAGACAGGGCCCTGCACGATAGCGTAGTGGTTAAGGTCTTCATCTTGCATGCGCTGGGATCCCATATGGTCACTGGTTCTAATCCCAGTGGCCCTGCTTTCCATTCAGCTCCTGCTTGTGGCCTGGGACAGCAGTTGAGGATGGCCCAAATCCTTGGGACCTTACACACGCGTGGGAGACTTGGAGGAGCTCCTGGCTTCAGATTGGCTCAACTCCAGCCGTTGTGACTACTTGGGGAGTGAACCATCAGACGGAAGATCTTCCTCTCTGTCTCTCCTCCTCTCTGTATATCTGCCTTCCCAATAAAAATAAATAAATCTTAAAAAGAAAAGCAAAGACAATCCCAAGGGTGCCAAGGGCAGCAGGCAGAGCAAGAGGTGCCCTGTGCACTTGGGCCCTCTGACCTAGACCCATGCCCTGTCATGATGGCAGGGGTCCATGCACCTGGGAGGGCAGACAGCTCTGGCCCCTTTCCTCCCAGAGTTCACCTACTCGGACCTCCTTCCCTGTGGAGAGAGGGGCACGAGGGGCAGAAGCCAGAGCAAGGAAACCTCACCCCACCTCTGCCCTCAGTTCTCTGCTCCCCAGATGCCCAGTCCCAGCCCACCTCTCCCTCGCAGCCCAGCCCACCTCCTGGCTCAGTCAGCTTTTCCATCTCTCAGGAGGCGGGCCGTCTCCAACCCCCAGCACCTCTGAGGCCTCGAGGGGCAGCTGAGCCTTTTGACGGCCGCCTGCACAGGCTGGGCCTAGAAGCTGCTGGGGCACCTGCAGTGAGAGTTGAGTTTGATTCCTGACTCTGCTTCCAATCCCGGCTTCCTGCTAACAGACACCCTGGGACTCAGATCTGTGGATCTCTGTCACCCACAGTGAGATCGGGATCGAGTTAGTGGCTCCTGAATCTTTTTTCCTTTAAAGATTTATGTATTTGTTTAGAAGAGTTACAGAGGGAGAGAATGCTTCTGTCTGCTGGGTCACTCCCCAAATGGCTGTAATGGCCAGGGCTGAGCCAGAGTCAAGAGCTCTATGCAGTTCTCCTAGGTGGGCGCAGGGGTCCAAATACTTAGACCATCTTCCACTGCTTTCCCCAGGACATTAGCAGGGAGATGGATGGAAATTGGAGTAGCGGGGACATGAACTGGCACCCTTATGGCATGGCCACATTGTAGGCCTCAGCTTGCCTGCTATGCTAGAAGGCTGGCCCCTTGATCTTGGCTTTGACCTGACCTGGCTGTGTCTATTGGACACATTCGGTGAGTCAATGAGTGAATGAGAGATGTCTGTCTCACCTTCTGCCCTCTGCCTGTCAAATAAATAAAATGGATTTTGAAAAGTTAAAACAAAACAGTTTTCCTTTAAAAAAGAAGCCGAGCTGTCCTTTTAGTCTTTTGAGGCAGAACACAAGCAGGGAAAGTGGGTTACAACCTGCAAGAGGTGCCTGAACGAGGGGAGGTGGCATGATTTGGGGCCTGTGATTCAGACTCACACCAGAGGTCAGCCTGATGCCCATGAGGGGGTAGCAGGGCAGGGCACAGCGGGCAAACGCCTGCCCCTCTGTCAGCTGGAATGATGGTTGTGCCCACAACTCTGCAAGTGGTGATTGCGAGCCTCCGTGCAGCTCCAGCTGGCCACAAGGCTCTGCCTGCTCCCTTCCCTCCTCCTTGCCCTGGCCCAGCCACCCTGACCTCCTGGCTGCGCGTGCAACATTCCAGACATGTACTCTGGTCGCTCTTGGCCCTGTGCCCTGGTCTTCCTTTCCCCTGAGTGCTCGCCACTGCTCACGTGTGTGTCTGTGTCACCTCAGTTCACACATTAGCCTCCCTGGCTGAGCGCTTCCCTCTGCTCCGTGCCACAGGACCAGTTCCCAGCAGAGCAAAGCAAAGAACGGGAGGCTTCCATCGCCCTGGGCTTCCCCGAGGCCACTTGCCATGCTCTGGGGAGCCCTGGGCCCCCCCAGCCTCTGCACTCCCTGCGGAGACCCAGGCCTGGCTTCATGGGCTGCCATCTGGACCCAGCCTGTGCTTGGGGGACGACTGTAACCTCAAGGAGATGACCTTTTGTCCCCCTCTGCCAGGGGGATTTTTGTTCCTCGTAGTTTAGCCATGACGGGGCTGTGGTTTGGTTTTTTTCTGTCCAAGAGGATAAACAAGCCTGGGGATTGCTCAAGAGTGGGCGGTCTCCTCCACTAGTCGTGGACACTCCGTGAAATGGCAGCAAGAAGCCTGGGCTGGTCACTCACAGCGAAACTTCAGGGAGGAAAGAACCTGGAGGCAGCCAGGGGCTGCTGGGGAGTGGGGTCTGGGGGTCCGGGCGCTTGCTCACGTGCTGCTCTCCTGGGGAGTGGCACAGTGTGCACTTGGGATTTCTGCCATCTGCAGCTGCCCTGACCCTGTGGCTGCCAGGCCACAGATAGATCGGGGGTACCCCAGCTACCAGCACTAGGGCTACGCAGGGAGAATGATGAGGCCCCAGGGCATGGGGTGCAGGAAGTACAGCCCCTCCCTGCCCTGGGGGTGTTGGCAGCAGCTGCTGGGGCACTCAGAGGGGCAGGCCCAGCCACTGCTTTCCGGGGTGTGGGGGCGCACTTGGGGTCGTGCGGAAGCAGCAGGCCTCTCTTGCAGTGGGGCTCAGCTGGATGCTATGCACAGGGGGCACTGCAAAGGGCCCCATTTCTTTGGTTTCGGGGCTCTAGCCTGCCCCCCAGCTCATCTTGCTCAACCAACCCTGGCATCCTTCCAAGTGGCAGCACCACGGGGCCGAGTTCTTGCTTTTTTTCATTCGCTCTACAGTTTTTTGGGCCCACCCCGGTTGACCAGCCAGGAGAGGAAGTCAGAGGAGAATGGGTGCAGGTGCACCCCGTAAGAAGCCCCGAGAAGGGGTCCTGGCTAGGCCCATTCTCCCCCCTTTGACCAGGGAGCCTAGAAGCCATCCCCCATACCCGACTGTGAGAGAAGAAGTGCTGGGATCTGTGTGTGCACGTGGGTGCATGGGCTCATGTGCGTGTGTTTACAACTGTGTGTATGGTGTACATCAGTGTGAGGCGTGTATATGTGTGTCCATATGAGTATGTGTGTATGCACCTGTACATTGCAGGGCTGTGTGCATGTGTGAGTCTGAATGCACACGCATTTATGCATTGTACATACGTGTTGTGCAGGGACGTGGTTGCAGGCTTCCCAGCCAGGAGGAAACTCGAATTGCCTTCTGGACTCCAGCTCTACTTCCCCTGCTCAGCCACCTGCATAGGGAGATCCCAACTTCACAGGATCTGCTTGTCCAGGGGTCGGCCCTGCGCCAGGGATGTGGGTGGGTCCAGGGTCATGGGTGCATCCAAGTTGAAGTCTCATGGCCCTGAGTGGGGGCAGGCCTTTTCAGGAAGTGACGCTACAGCTAAGTCCACTGCATGGGTCAACAACCTCAAAACACTGACCCCACGCCAGGCCCTGGAACAACAGCTAAGAGGAGTTCCAAGCCCCCGCCTGCCCCAGGGCTCCCCTTTGGTGGGACAGGCAAATCCACTCATGGGTACCCTGGGTCCCAGGAATGAGGAGGAGGAAGACCAGACCTCTGGCCTGGGTGATTCACCCAGGGTGGACTCCTAGGGGTGGAGATGGCATGCTGCTGTCTGGGAAGACCCAAGGCAGACGGGGCTTGTTGCCAGAGCTGTTCCAAGGCTGCTGCAGGCGGAGGGGTCAGTTAGAGGCACAGCGCTAGGAAGACACGGGAATGCTCCTTAGCAGGTGCCCCCAGCCGCTGTGGGCCACATCCCTGAGCTTCCAACTGTGTGAAGCTGGGGTGGCCGGTGCTGCTCACCAGGCCACGCCAGGAACACAGCCACATTTCCGGGCCTGCTTGTCACATGCAGAGGGACCAGGCCAGACCTCATTGCCCCAGGCCCCTGGTAGTCACCCTTCCTAGGCAGTGCTGTGGAAGGAAAGGGGAAAGACCAAGTGGCCCCTCATCTGCTACACATCAGATGGGGAAAATGTGGTCCCCGGTGCCCAGGCTGGGTTTGTTCAGCTTGGCTTGTTAGTTGCTCATGTCCAGGCAGACGGCTCTGGTTGTTGAATAGCCGTATGTGTTAGCACTAAAGCCCAGGGACATTCAGGCACTTGCCTAAGGCGACACAGACTTAAGTGGCTGGAAACCAGGTTTCCCTGCTTCTGCCTACACTTACCTGTGTAATGCAGGCTTTGTCAGGCATGGATCAGCCATGCGATTGCGGCTGGCCATACAGCAGGCCAGCCCTTTCACTAGGGCCGCCCCCTGGGACTTGGGGTGTGCACTCACCCTCTTCTGGCCCACGCCCACAGCTTCCTATGCAGGAATGCATCAGCTCTGGGCGTGCTCACAGCAGGGCTGAGCAGGGGCTTGGTCATAGCTGGAGCTGGGATGTCCTGGGCAATGAGTGTGCCAGAGGCTGTCCTGACCTGGAGCTAAGGGCTGGAGAGCTGCTGCCAGCCAACACCTGTGGTCATTTGGTGGGGCCAGCGGCAGGTGCCAACCCAAGCAGCAGAAACCCCTAAACACAGCCTGAGCCAAGATTGTTGTACTTGTTGTTAACTATGTCCATTTGCTGAGTCCAGGGCGTCATATTAAAGGCTGAGGGTTGGAGACCAAGGCCAGGAATATGCACACCTACACGTGTGTGCACCTGTACATAGGGCAGAGGGACAAGCTAGCCCACCATTGCCCCGCTGCCGTGCTTGTTACAAGGGGCCACAGCTGGGCTTCCCGGCTTGGGTAGTCAGGGATTCCTGCAGGAAGCAGCACTCAGCTAAGAGGCGAAGGGGCATCTCCCGGGTGCGAAAAGCAAGGGGAGGCACTGGGGGTGGAGGGCAATGTGGTGATGGAGGCTGCTGGGCTGGCAGCTTCAGGGCTACTGTCTGCCCTCTGCTGTGAGGAGGCATGAGGCCAACACCGTCCCCTAGCCAGTCAGCTCAGCACCTCCACTGCAGACACGAGTGTGCTACACTAGAAGGGGCGGGCGTGGAGGCAGAAGCAGGCAAGGGGTCCCTCCAGTTGCCACATGTGTAGAGCTGCAGAGAAGGTAGCATGCGGGATGAGAATCTGGGCGGCCGTGTGGCTGCACCCTGAGGTGGCCATGCTGATAACTGTCTTGCCTCCTTCTTACAGTTCACTGTCAACCCCAACAGCCCAGAGTCTGGGGACAAGTGCCAGTTAACCCAGTACTATGACGACAGGGTCCAGCGGTGCTGTAGCAAGTGTCAGCCAGGTAAGGAGGGGACCAGGGCCCTGGATGGAGGGTGTGTGCGTACATGCATGAGGGGTGGGAGGCCCGGGGTCACAGCCTTTGGTTCTTACTGGATTCTTCTAAGCCCATGCAGTAGCCCTGGTTCCCGCTTCCGTCCAGGCTTCTGCACGTGCTGCTCCCTCCGTTGCACACTTTCTGCTTCCTTGTCCCTGCTTAGTTCCTGCTTATCCTCTAGACCACTGCTCAGGGGCCCCTCCTCCAGGAAGCCTGCCCAGCCAGGTCATGTACTCCTTTGAGCTCCCACTGGCCGCTGATACCCTTTTTAAATCTTTTTTAAAGATCTACTTTTTTTAAAAAAAAAAAATTATTATTAGAAAGGTAGAGTTACAGAGAAAAGGAGAGACAGAGAGATCTTATGGTTGCTGGTTCACTCCTCCCAAATGGCCACGATGACCAGAGCAAGGCCAAGCCAAAGCCAGGAGAATGGAACTCCATCCAGGTCTCCCACGTGGATGCAGGGACTCATCTTTCACTAGTTTCCTAGGCGCATCAGCAGGGAGCTGGACTGGAGTGAGTGGCCAGGAATCAAGTTAGTGCTGATGTAGGATGCTGGAGTCACAGGTGGTGACTTAACTAGCTATTCTACAACATCAGGCCATATAGTCCTGTGACTACAGCTTGGTTGCTGTCTCCTCATACCCTCCTGGGTAGGCACAGTATCTTGGCATTCCTGACACATGGCACAGTGCCTGGCACCTGGGAGATGCTCAAGCACATCTGACTGTATCAGTGAGTGTTTATCCATTGTACAGATGGGAGACTTGAGAGGTCAGCCCGCTTGTGAGAGCCAGGGGCCCGACACCCAGTGCTGCCCTTCCTCTCGGTTGTTGATGTGTTAACACAGAGAAAGCATAAAAAGCATCCACTGTATGTTTTAAGTACTAGACTCCAACAGAGAGAGAGAGAGAGCAAACAAAAAATCCTTGCCTTCCTGGAGTCTGCGTTCAGATGGAAGCAACAGAGCTAACAGATGTGCAGCTCTGTAAGTGCCTTGACCCAAACGAGACAAGGTCAAAGATGGAGGCAGAGTTGGCCGTGGTGTCTTATGCAGAGAGAGGGGGCATCCGAGAAGGCGACATCTAGGAAAAAGGCATCTATGTATGACTGACCCACCGACTAGTTCTGGTCTGTTCCTGGCAGCTGGGGAGAGCAGAGGGGACGAAGGGTTCAGAGCTGGAGCACCTGCTGGCACAGCCAGACATGAGACATTGAGTTAATAGAGGCATGGGATTCTGTCAAAGAGCTTTGGGGGTGCAGGAGATGAACCACCCCCGAGCCCTCTTGCCCCTGCTTCCCCAGGCCACCGTGTGAAAGCCTTCTGCACAGAGAGCTCAGACACCGTGTGTACCCGCTGTGAGGACAGCACATATACGCAGCTCTGGAATCTGGTCACTGAGTGTTTCAGCTGTGGTGCCCGCTGCAGCCATGGTGAGTGGCCACCCTGGGAGGGGCAGCCCCAGCATCCGTCCCAGCCGACCACATGCCCCCCATTATCCCACTACCCCTACGGCTGCACACGGCTTGGGAACAGCCTAGGCCAGCAGTTTTCAAGCCCTGGGGCCTAGGGTGGTATAGGAATAGCTCTTTCCAGTTTGTAAGCTGCAGCTCCTGCTCTCTTTGCCAATGGCTCTTCAGCCCCTTGAGTAAAGCAGGTAGCCCATGGGTGGAGGGAGATGGGTGCCCATTTGGGGGTCAAGGAAATAGTTCCCAGGAGAGCAGCTGTGTTTGCTCACGCTGTGATGGAGCTGGGACCAGGCAGTAGCCCTAGGGACGCTGGCTGGTCTCCCCTTGACCTGATTCTGGGAAGGGGTGGTGGGCTGCCCGGGAGGGCTAAGTGGATGTGGCAGGACAGGCATGACCCGGGACTGTCTTTTTGCTTCCACAGACCAAGTAGAAACCCAAGCATGCACCTTGAAGCAGAACCGGATCTGTATGTGCAAGCCAGGCTGGTACTGCATGTTGAAGAAGCAGGAGGGCTGCCGGCTGTGCGTGCCTATGCGCAAGTGCCGCCCCGGCTTCGGCGTGGCCAAGCCAGGTATGGGACAGGGTTGCAATCCCCCAGGGGCTTTCCTTCGTGGGCACCGCTGTGGTGTCACAGGAATCAGTGCATCTGCCCAGCCTGGGAACATGCTGGGTGAGTGGCAGCCAGGTGCTGGCTGCCCAACATCCGTCCACCTGCCTAGCATTTGTTCTTTCCTCCAGCACACGTCACCAGGCACCTGTTGTATCCTTGGGCCTGGGGATCCAGAGATGGATCAGATCAAGCCGTGAGCTACCGCAGTGTTGGGTGATGCTGTGGGAAGCTGGACCCACAGAAGCCTGGATGCTGGCTGTGTGAGCACATGCACATGTAATTGCATGCATACATGTGCATGTGTGCAGCATTTCAGTAGTGATGCAAGCCGAGGTCCTCAGGCCTCAGAGCCCACTCAGGCCTCTAGGACGGAGGCTCCCCTATTCCACGACCTCACCGAGTCGCCTTCTGCCTCCCCCACCCCCGCTTTTCCCTTGAAGGCACTGCAGCATCAGAAGTGGTGTGTGCGCCCTGTGCCCCAGGGACATTCTCTGACATGACCTTATCCACGGATACCTGCAGGCCCCACCGGATATGAGTGGCTGCATCCCGAGTGGGAGGGGGAGGGTACTGTCCCCTGGCATCTCTGCCCTAGGCGAGTGGCAGCTGTAGCTGCCAACCCAGACTGGACATTGCAGGCGATGGTCCCCACAGTGGGGGTGGGGGCTGGCACACAGACTGTGGGGTTCCTGGCTACAGTTCTTGTCTTCCGACCCAGCTGCCTCCCCCCCACAGCTGCCACCCCCGGCAATGCGAGTATGGACACAGCCTGCGCATCTGGGTTCTCGCCCCCACAAGTGGCTTTGCAGCCAACCAGCCCACCCCAGCCAGTAGCCACAACTTCCCAACACACGGAGCCTACACCAGGGCCCAGCATCAAGTTCTCTGTCCCACTTCTGACGGGCCCTAGCCCCCCAGCTGAGGGGATCCGCACCGGCAGTGTCTCTCTTCCCGTGGGTAAGTCATGAAGGGTTTCCTGCCCTACCCCACCCCCCGCATGGTCTTCCCCAGAGCCATGGGGCTGGACCCTGCATCCTTGTGCTGGGATCCAAGTGCCAATGACACTGGCCTCACCCCGAGGCTAGGCACTGGCACTGCAGTCCTCGGTGGGCGGAGATGAGGCCACAATTTGGCCTAAGGTGGAAACAGTGCCCAGGACACCGTTTCTGGTGTATCCAATTGGTCAAGGAGATGGCAGGTTCGTTTGGCCAGGTTCCTTCCTGGGCTCCCCTGTCAAGCCAGGGGTCTCAAACTGGTGGCTCTTGGACTCAGCCTGGCTCACTGAGATGTCTTCTTGACAGTGGGATGTAAGATCCCCCTGGCTTGGTCTTGCCCCTCAACAGTGATAACTCCGGCCACCTTGGGTCTCACACCGGAGCACTCAAGCTTGCTTTGTGCCTCAGTTTGAGTCACTCTCTCAGAGCACAGGACCAGTCTGTCCCTGTGGCTCAGATTCTTCAGCTGAGTCCTCAACTGAGCAGTTTGTCATGTTGGGAACAAAGTTGGTCTTGCTGCTGTTACGGGAGCTTCAGCCCCAGCCATGCTGCGCTGTGCCATTGCCATGGCCAAGTGTGCAGACTCTCCCGTCTCGGCCATTGCCCATGAGCAGACAAAAATCTGTTTTAGCTCCCAAATCCACGCCCTGGCAAGGCAAACATGGGGTTTGGACATCATGGGTCCTGCCCACCCCCGGCTCCTGGAGTTTTGGAAATGGTACTTTACAGCTCATGTTTACTGCACATTTCAGAATAATTTCATTAAGAAAAGATTTATTTATTTATTATTGGAAAGTCAGATTTACAGAGAGTAGGAGAGTCAGAGAGAAAGATCTTCCATCTGCTGCTGGTTTACTCCCTCCCCAAGTAGCTGCAACAGCCAGAGCTGAGCTGATCCGAAACAGGAGCCAGGGGTTTGTTCTGGGTATTCCACTTGGGTGCAGGGTCCCAAGCCTTTGGGCCGTCCTTGACTGCTCTCCCAGGCCACAAGCAGAGAGCTGGATGGGAAGTGGAGCATCTGGGACACACGCCAGTGCCCTTATGGGATCCTCGCATACACAAGGGGAAGACGGCAGCCACTAGGCTACTGTGGCAGGCTCTCAGAATAATTTCTTAAGCAGTGTGCGGCTTTGGCTTAGGGCTGTGGCGGATGGTTGAGTTCAAGGACGGTCCTCCTGGAGCCTCCTGTTTTCTTTTCTAGGACTGATTGTGGGTGTGACAGTCTTCTGCCTGCTCATTATAGGACTGGTGAATGTTGTCATCCTGTCACAGAAAAAAAGTGAGACCCCAGGCCTTCCTGCTTGCCTTTAGGAACCTTCTCTGGGCATGTGCTGGGCATTCAGCTGTGGGCATGGTCTTACAGGCTGTGCAGAGCATACCTGCTCCATAGGAGCTGGGGTCTGGGTGAAAGGCACTTCTGCCAGCTGAGCAGGGCTCATCTTGGAGGGTCAGGGTTCCTGTCTGGGGAGCCGGGGTGGGGGAGGGAGACTCGGGCCTCCTGGAGCAGGTAGCCTCCAACAGGTGGGCGTATAGGAAAGAAAGGGCCCACATAGCGTAAGAGAAAGCCGAGTCAGCAGAGAGCAGGGGAACGGCTGGTGGGGACCCAGCGGGGGCCCAGCTTGGCAGTTGGATGTGGGCTTCTGTGGGCGTCGCCTGGCAGGTACCTGTGTACCCAGGGCCGGGCTGACCCCACTGCCTCTGCACGGGCCCCTCACTGCCCTCCTCGATACAGCAGCGGGGGCCCAGGGGATCCCCCTCCCTGACTTGCCCCTCTGTCTCCTCTGTAGAGAAGCTGTCCTGCCTGCAGAGAGAAGCCAAGGTGGTGAGTGTCCCCATGCCCCATCCCCCTCCTCCCCTGGGCTCCTGCTTGGTGAGCTGGATCGACCCACGGGAAGTGATGACTTCTGCAGGCCAGGCCTGGGAGGCAGGGGTGATGCAACCCTTTGTGGACCAGAGGCAGTGGTGGGAGTGAAATGTCAGGGGGGAGAGAGCAGGGGACTGAGTGGCATGATGTTGCTTGTGGCTCCTTTTCATCCCCATCAAGTGGGACTCGGGTCACCTCACCCTGCTGCCCATGCTCCCTGCTTCCTCCACCCCTGCTGGCTTTGCAGAGCACCCATCTGCAGACCAGGTTCTGGGATCCCCTGGCACTCCACAGAGGGCTCTGGGCAGTCCTCTCTGGGCTGCGAGGTGTAGCCTGCAGGGCTGGTCGCTAGGTCCTGCCCCCACTTCCACAGAAACAGCTCACCTTTGCTTTCGGCTACGATGTAGGGACCACACAGGAATTTCTTGGAGACACTGGTGCCACATCCTGCTAGCGGGGGTCCTTCTGTGGACCCAGTAAGACTCCTGCTGTGTTGGCCTTTGCTCTTTTGCTTGTATTCTAAGAGGATAACCTGACTTCATGGTGTGGACTCCAGGATGGACGTGGGAGGAAGGGGGTAGGGGGTCTGCCACGGTGCCTTTGTCAGTGCACCAGACGCGCTCCTGGGGGCCTGGGTGGCTGGCTTTCACCTCCTGGCCAGGACCGTGGCCTCTGCACAGCTAGCTCAAGGGCAGCTGAGAAGAGGGTCACGCAGGTCTCCCAGGTTTGTTTTCCCTTCTGTCACTTTTCCACGAGAGGAAATCATCTGAATTTCCACGACCCCAAGAGAGTTTTCTCAGGCCCTAGACGGCGCAGTTAGATGGCTGATTGTTTTGAGGGGCTTGCCCCTGCAATGTGGCTGCTGCTCTGAAACATCCCCGGCCCCCATTCCCAGGGTAGCGCCTGCACACCAGTAGTGACAACCACAGTGTTCCCTTGGGGGACAGCCCCTGTGCTGGGAGAAAGCTCAGCTCCTGGGGGGCCCGGAGTCAGATGGGCTGTTTTTCTGACAAGATGCGAGGTGCAGAAAGGCTAAGTGTCTGGTCCTAGGTCGCACAGCATGTGGCTCTGGAATGCCAGCCCAATGTTCTTGTCCTGCCCTGTGCATTTCCAGTGGCGGCAGCAGTGCCAGTAGCTGCCTGGTGGCATGCCTGGTGGGTGAATGTCCACTCTGAGGCCCGCTGCAGAGCCCAGCTACTGCCTTCGCTCCTCCCCTGACCGGGTGCCGCTTGGTGCCAGGTGTGCAGCCATGGTGGGGGTGTGGCCGTGGCCTCCCCTCTCCCTTCACTGTAGTCACCGAGTGTTGGTAGACCCAGCTGAGCACTGCAGTGGGCAAAAGCCAAGCCCTGCTCTGTACGGCGGGGTGGCGCCTTGGAGAGGCAGACATGCCCCCAACCCACCCCGGGGCCAGTTCAGGTCCCCGCGGCCTGCTTGGATATTGAGTTGGAAGCCCGAATCTTGGTCACTAAACCCTCAGGTGTTTCGAGAGAGTGGGGGGCGGAGAGCAGGAGGGGGGCTCCAGCACCCCCTTTCCACATAGGAAGAGCAGGAACTCTGCAGTGGCCCGAGTGTAGTGCCTGCCGTTTCCTGCTGTCCCCTTTGCAGGCGTCCCTGCTCTCTCTTTTCTTTCTCGGGTCCAGTGGCTACCTGGAGCCCCAGAGTAAGGCCTTGAGCACCTGTGAGGTCAGGGTGGGCAGTCAGCAGCTCTGGGGGAGGATGGGGAGGGCATCTCCAGGTACTCCCAGGATAGGACATGGGGACCTGCCTTGAGTCATCAGAGCAGGTTCTAAGACACGCAGAGAAGGTTCGGAGCCCAGCTGCACCACATCCTAGCTGTGACCTTGGAGCGACCTTGGGCGAGTAAGCCAGCATCGCCCTCCTTTGGCCTCAGCATCTACAAAGCCAGGAAGACACTGGGCAGCCAGGGGAGCTTTTTGATACAGTGTCTGAGCAAAGAACTTGGCATTGGGAGGCACTGTGTCAGTGCTGCTGATGGTGGTGGTGTTTTGGGTGGAAATGGCGTTGGGAGGGCAGCCTTCGGCGATGGCTTGGAGAGGGGAGCTGAGGCCTGCACAGGTACGGCCCCAGGTGCGTGGCCCCCCGCCTGGGCTGGCTGAGCCCAGCACTGGTCACACACGCGTCCTGCAGAGGATTGCAGGTCTCTGGAACTTCTGCTTGAGCCTGACACATAGTAGGACAGCAGAGAGAACCCATGCCCAAGTGAGTACAGATGGATTCCAGCAGTGATGTCTTCATGAACATGGAAATTTAACTCACATAACTTCCTGGGCCACAAAAGTGTATTCTTTTCAAAATAGTTTTCCAAACGCTAAAAAAAAAAAAAACCATGAATGCTGTCCTTAGCTCGCAGTCTGTACAAAAATAGTTGGCGACTGCGTTGGCCTGTGGGTGGCGCTTTGCACACTTTTCTTTTTTCTTTCTTTCTCCCTTCCTTCCTTCCTTCCTTCCTTGCTTTCATTCTTTCTTTCTTTCTTCCTTCCTTTCTTTCTTTTTTAACATTTATTTATGGACTTGAAAAGCACAGCAACATAGAAAGAGGGAGTAGGAGAGAGCTTGTCCATCTGCGGGTTCACTCTCCAAATGGCTGCAGCGGCCAGAGCTGGGTGAAGCCAAAGCCAGGAGGAGACCGCAAGTCCCCCTGGGTGACCCTCATGGATAGTGACACCCAGGGTGACAGTCACTTGGGCCGTCTTCCACTGCTTTCCTGGGTGCATGAGTAGGGAGTTAGATTGGAAGTGGAGCAGCCAGGACTGGGCTCTTGGCCTTGCAGGCTGTGGGTTAACGTGCAGTGCCACAACCCAAGGCTGGCTTTGCCTACCTCACATTCAACAAACTCTTCTGTCGCACTTACTGCATCTTATAAAACTTGTAAACTTCAGCTGTGTGATCTTCCCAATCACCCCAGAAGCAGGCTTTTCTCCTTTTACAAAAGAGAAACAAAGGTACAGGGAGGCACGTCCTGGGCTACACAGCCAGTAAGGGGTAACGTCATACCTATGGCCTGGGGCCAGAGTCTGGGCTCTGGGCAGCTATGCTGGGTTGCGTCCCCCTGTGCTGATGGGATGACCTCGCATTGAAAGTGACTCTCCTTGCACTTGCAAAATGGGGCTGCAAACCCTGCCCCATTTCTCCTGGACTCTCGTTCCCATCAGGCAGTGAGGTGCAAATAATAGAAGCAAAGAAACCACTGAGAATCACACCTCTAGAAGCGAGCTGTGTGTAGAAAGAACGTGCAGGTGTCGGCTGAAGCGTCCTGGAAATGGTGCTGTCAGCAGTAGGGCAGGCAGGGCTGGGGGTGGGGCTGAGGAGCTGGCTGCTGGACTGACTTTGCTCTCTGTGTCGCCTCCTGCCTCCCCTAGCCTCACGTGCCTGCTGACAAGGCCAGGGGTGAGCCCGGCCTGGAGCAGCAGCACCTGCTGACCACGGCGCCCAGCTCCAGCAGCAGCTCCCTGGAGAGTTCCGCCAGCGCTACAGACAGGAGGACGCCCACCAGGAGCCAGCCCCCGATGCCGAGTGTGGACAAGGCCCCTGGGTCCAGGGAGGCCCAGGCCAGCTGCAGGAGCTCCGGTGAGAAGCGGGAGTGGGCCTGGTGTTCTTCCTTGCCCCTTTGTACACTTGGGTTGGGGTCGTGTGCTGATCATGTGATTATAAGCAGAAAATACTGAGGATGCAAAATGCATGCAGTCCCTGACCTACCTCCTGTGCACCTCTGGCTTAGCAACACACGTCCTGTAGCACCTGCTTGTTTCCCTGGGGACTGTGGTGCTGACTGGCAGGCCAGGGCCGGCAGGCCTGTGAGACACAAAAGCTAACTCCAGCATGGTCGGTGGGAACTTGAATGCATGTGACTTTGGTGTGGTTGGGAAGTCAGGGACCATCTGGGCTCGCTGCCTGGCATCTGCCGTAGGTATCTCCTGCAGCTGGAGCTCCCAGTGGCATGCCAGGTCTTTGCGTGCTCAGCAGGCCTAGCTGCTACCCCCGCTCCAGTTCCGTGGAACCGTGTGGAGCTTCTTTTGCTCACTGAACCCCCAGGGTTCTCTGCACCCCCTCCTTCCTGGACCCCTGCCTTTGCCGGTGCTGGTCTATGTACCTGGAATACCCTTCCATCTACTGCACCATCAGCTCGCGGTCCTCAGGCCCCAGTGGCCTGCTGGGGACAGTTCCTGAATCTTCCTCCCCATGGTTTCCTCCCACGGCTACCCAGGCTTCTGCAGGCTCCATGGCCTTGCTTCTCTTCCATAGGATTGTCAGACTGTAGAGGCTTCTCTGTCCTTTCTGCTGTCCCTCAGCCGCCCTGGGGACCCCTGTGAGCCTGTACCCACAGCCCTGCACACCCACAGCCCTGCACACCCACAGCCCTGCACACCCACAGCCCTGCATACCCACAGCCCTGCACTTAGCCACTGACTACAACAATAAAAATAGTGATGGTGTGTGGTGCATCGGGCACTGCGACTGGGCCCTTTCTGGGGACAAAATCACCCTGCCCTCCAGTGCTGAAGATCGGTACTGTCGCTATCCCCACTGCACAGAGACAGAAACTGATGCCCCTGGAGGCTAACTCCCATCGTGGATATAGAGGTGGGAGATGAGGAGCCGGACTGGCCCCTGACTGCTGGGTCACCAAGGAGAAATGGGTTCTGTTCCCTGCAGCCTGCTGAGGGGAGGGTGGAGAGGGGACGGGGGTCTCTGGGTCCCAGGCTGCAGGCTGATGAGCACCTGCATGTGCCACAGGCTGCCTTGGGCTCTGCACCTCATCTGTGACAGGTGTCACCTCTGGCTGGCAGCTCTAATGCCTGCCTGGGAGAAGGCCTCTGTATGGGTCCTCCAGAAGGCACAAAGCAGTGACTGTGACCCTGGCTCATTCCTGATCCCCCTGCTCAGCTGCTCTGGTGCGGCTTTTCCTGTCTTTTTTTTTAAGATGACATTTATTTGAAAGGCAGAATGTTGGGGGAGAGAGAGAGCAACGCCCCCCCATCTGCTGCTTGACCCCCTCAATTGTCCCAGTGGTTGAGAGTCGGCAGCTTCTTCCAGTTCACCCACCTTGGTGCAGGGGCCCCAGCACTTGGACCAGCCTCTGCTGCTCTCCTAGGCCATTAGCATGGAGATGGATTGGAAGTGGGGCAGCCAGGACTCGAACCATAGAGGTATGGGATGCCAGGACTGCAAGTAACACGCTGTGCCATGGCACCAGTGCCCCGAACAAACTTCTTCGCCCTGCTGAGCTGTGGTTTCTTCAATGAGAGATGAGCTGCACGGCCCCTCCCTGCAGGGTGTGAGCCAGGAGTCCTGCCTGGCACCAGAGTGGCACCAGGCTGCTGCCTCCAGGCTGGGACTGACAGCTGCAGCCGCCCCGCCTACTCCCACACCTCCCCGTCTGCCTGTGGCAGCTCCCCACCCCCCACCCCTGGTACCTGACTGCCCGCGTGCCTGACGTACCCGCCTGATTCCCCCTTCATTGATGTCCGAGGGACAACCTGGGCCAGTGCTTGGAACAATGCAGGTGGCCCTAATTGTGGGCTAAATGACCACGTTCAGACCGCGAGCTCTTGGTCTTGGCATTGCCCTTTGGATCCCTGCACTTGGCTTTAGCCAGAAGGCTGAGAAATGATTGCCCTTGGGTTTTCTTAGCTGACTTCCTGTGGCTTCCTCCTTGGGCCCCCGAGAAGACCCTGACTCCGACTGCCCCTCCTCTGCCCCTTCCCCCATGCCTTCTCCCCTCTCCTCCCCCTCCCCCACTGTTCCCCACCTGTCTTCTGGCCTCTGCTCTCTCCTCCTCTCGCCCCCACCCCTCACACCTCTGTCTCGGTTGGGGTCGTGTCAACCCCAGAGCTGTGCCCTTTATGGTGCCCCAGCCGCCCCCACAGTGTCTCTTCCACCCAGGGTAAAGGCCACGGCGACCTTTGGGTGCACTGGAGGCTCAGGGTGGAGGTTTCTTTCCAGCCTTAACATTTGTTGCAGCTTCCTCCAGGGCGCTCGCCAGCACTGCCCTCCTCCCCCAGCTTCCTGGACTCAGCGGGAGGACTGGCTGCCCCCGAGTCTGGACCCCCAGCCACTCCCTGAAGTGGATCCTGCAGCAGCTCACATTGTGTGTGGCGCTGCATGCCACACCCCCTCACCCACTTCCTGGTGACACTGTCATCTGATTTCTCATGGCAACAAAGAAAACACGGGGTGCACGGCTGGGCTGCCCGCTCAAGTCCTTCCCACCAACTCTAATAGATGCGTGCCCACCACAGCCAGGTTCCCCTGCACCTGGCTCCCAAAGCAGGCCATACATTCAGGTTTGTTTTTAAAGATTTATTTCTTTTTAGTGGAAAGACTTACAGAGAGAAGGAGAAACAGAAAGATCTTCCATCCAGTGATTCACTGCCCAAGTGGCTGCAACAGTCATGGCTGAGCAGATCCAAAGCCAGGAGCCAGGAGCTTCTCCTGGGTCTCCCACATGTGCACAGGGTCGCAAAGACTTGGGCCATCCTCCATGCTTTCCCAGGGCATAAGCTGGGAGCTGGATGGGAAGTGGAGCAGCCGGGACTCAAACCTGAGCCCATATGGGATCCTGGCACCTGCCAAGGGAGGATTAGTTAATTGAGGCATTGCATCAGGCTATTGGATTTTAAGTGTTGGCAGCCAATTTGCTTAAATCCTCCTGCGTTTGCAGGAACTAAGCCTTCCTGGGTGCATAATTTGATCCACGTCACACATGTCCCTGTTAGGGGCAGTGGGAACACAGTGAAGGACAAGCAGAAAGTTGTCACCTTCCTGGGCCAGCATCTGGTGGACAGGCCACAAATATGTGACCCAGCAGCCAGAGGCCCTGGAGTTCCCAGAGGTGGGCAGGGTCCCCTGAGTGATGGGTGGACAGTCTGAACGGGGAAGCCAGGGGGGCTTTGTGGAGGCAGGAGCTCCGAACAGAGTAAGCTGTGTTGGGAAGGGACAAGCTCCCCAGGTGGAGGGAACAGATGGAACATGCAAAGGGCCTTGCCAAACCAAGGTGGCACAGAAAGCACAGCTGGGCCACCCTCCCTTCTGTCCTCTGTCCCCTGGCCCGTCCTCTGTCCCTTGGACCAGGGTTCTTTCCCATATTTTTTTTTTTAAATTAAGAGATTTACTTATTTATTTGAGAGGCAGAGTGATATAGAGAAAGGATGAGACAGAAAGAGAGAGTTCTTTTATTAGCTGGTTCACTTTTGTGGCTGGTTCACAGCAGCGAGGGCTGGGCCAGGCTGATGCCAGATGCCAGAAATTCCTTCTGGATTTCCCATATGGGTGGCGGGGCCCCAAGCCCTTGGGCGATCTTCTGCTGCCTTTCCAGAAGCCTTAGCAGGGAGCTGAGCTGGGAGCAGAGCAGCTGGCCTTTGAACCAGCACTTTGCTATGGGATGCTGGCATCTCAAGTGCCAGGAAACTGGTCCTTTTGTCATGTGCTTTAGTCTGACACCCCTCTGCATCAATCTCCCTTGGTCTTGTGCCAACAGAGCCCGCCCCCGGAGGCCCTGGCGGCCCCGGCACCCAGGTCAACGTCACGTGCATTGTCAATGTCTACAGCAGCTCCGACCCTGGCTCGCCCTGCTCCTCCCCGGCTGGGCCCGCCATGGAGGACACAGATGGCAGCCCTTCGGGCCTCTCCATGGATGATGAACAGGTGCCCTTCTCCAAGGAAGAGAGCCCCTTCGAGTCCCACCCGGGGCCCCCCGAGACTGCTCTGCAGAACCCCAAGAAATCTCTACCCCTCGGTGTGCCTGACGATGGCCTGAAGCCCAGCTAACCAGGCTGGTACAGGACGTGTCACAGCCGAGGTGGGCTAGCCCAGCGGATGGACAGCCCCGGGGCCAGTCCCTGCTTCACTGTGGCCTGCTCCGGGCTGGACCTTCAAACTCAGCTTTTGTGGTAGGTTTGCTCACTGCTGGGCCCTGACCTGGCTCCGGCGCCCAGGCGGTCCTCTGCGGCCGCTGGCTGGGGCGGAGGAATGACTCATCCACAAGAAAGGGCCACACTTCCGCGCGGTGCCGGCAGCGGCCGTCTTAGCGGACAGTGGGCCTCAGATCAGCTCAGGCCGCTGGCAGGCGCCACCTCTACCTCCAGTCCCCAGGCCAGCTGCTGCTGACTGCAAGTTGTCCGACAGTGACGGGTGGGGACTAAACACCCAAGCATGTGCCAGGCAGTGCCTGAGCCACCCGCACCAGGGCCCTCTGGCTTTAACCTTCACTTCAGCGTAGCCCTGGTACCAGCGCCTCCCCTCTCACTGTCCAGCGAGCCCGTTCAACGCCTCACTTTTTGCCTGTCAAGGAATTCCAGGACCCCGTGGTGGTCGGAGGCCCCCAGCCATCTCTCCCCTCCTACCTCAGCCTGAAGCCCCTTCCTGCCTCTGGGGGGTGGGGATGACCCTCCTTATCCCAACACCCCAGCCCAGGGGGGCTGGAGCCACTGTGGTGCCTGCCTGCCATGATCTTGATAGACGCCAGGGGCTGCCAGCCAGCCCTGTGCCTACGTCTGTGTCCCCGGTCTATGGTGGCCACTCAGAGGCAGCTGGAGCCAGTAGTTTCACAAGGGAGTCACGGTTCCCTCCCCACCAGCAAAGGTGCCAGGGTCCCGCAGGGATGAATAGAAATGGCCTTGACCAACAGGGAAGCAGCTTGCAGGGTGGGGGGTTCAGCTCCGTCTCAGGTACTTGAGTCCCTTGTTGACAAATTCTGCTGGACTTGAACTTGGCCGCTGAACTGTTGGAAGCTAGGAGAGCCAAGCCATCACCATGGAGACAAGAAAAGTTTTCCACACGGGAAAGAAGTCAGAGCGGACATCTCTGCCCATCGTTGACCCTCCGCGGCGGTGGAGCTCGCCTGCCCCCTGGTGGACAGTCCTGGAAGAGCCGCAGGCTTCCTGGGCTTGGCTGAGCAGAGCTGGGAGCCCCGGAATCCGAAGGAGACTGCTGGGGGGCCTCAGTTTCCGAGGCTTGGGTGAGAGTTTGCACTGCATGCTTATGAATAAAACTCGGTTTGTTTTACGTGCGGATCTCTGGTGTTGGCTGGGGTCGGCCCAGGGTCCTGCTGGCCTGCTGCCGGGTGTGTTCTGGCCACTGCATGCTTGGACCCCTCCAGGGTGCCCCCATTGCAGCTGCCTTTGATGAGAGCCTGCACCCTTCCGGGCCTTCCTGCTGGCTCCACCCAGCTGGTCCCCCACTGCACTCTGACCTGCCGCCATCTCAGGCCTTCACCTGCTAGGTCTCCTCAGCCTGTTGTTGAGATTGGGGTGAGGGGGGTCTTTGCAATTGTGCTGTTTTTTGGGTTTTTTTTGAAAAAGGGGAGATTAATTTATTTTTACTTGAGAGGCAATCAGAAGGTAAGAAAGTTCTCTTTCATCTGCTGATGCTCTCCCCCATGGCCACAATGGCTGGATCGGGGCCAGGCTGAAGCTGAGAGCCAGGAACTCTGAGTGCTGGCAGAGGGCCGAGCACTCAGGCCGTTGTGCGCTGCCTTCCCAGGAGCACCAGCAAGGAGGGGTCGGAAATGGAGCAGCTGGGACTCCAACAATGCTCGCGTGGGATGCTGGCGCCACGGTCTGCAGCTTAACCCACCTCTCTACAAGCAGCTCACTCTTCACTCAGAGCCAGCACAGGGCTTTGGGAGCACAGAGGAGGGCCTGGGACTCAGTGAGAGGCGGGCAGGGCCATGAGGATGACACTGTTGCGTCTGGAAGGATAAGAAGGTCAAGGGTGCTGAGTTTAGATCCTGGCATTAGTTAGAGCTGTGGCCCATGGAGTCACTGAGTGGACCCCTGGCCATCCTGCCCCCTCTGCCAGCTCACTGGCACCCCCTCAGAATGGCTGGCGCTGTTCTTTGTGATCTCAGCATCTTGGCGGTTAGGGGGGCGGACCCCGGACCTCCTTCTCCCTTCCAGTACCCCTCCCCACCAACCTCCACTCAGCCACTCACACCCAGACCAGGGCTTGGGAAACTCCAGTTGGGAAAAAAGCCAGGGACTCTGCATGCTGGCTCAATTGGCTAATCCTCATCCTGCAAGCTCCAGGATTCTATACCAAGATTCAAGTCTTGGCTGCTCCACTTCAATTCAGCCCTCTGCTTGTGGCCTGGGAAATCAGCAGAGGTTGGCCCAAGGCCTTGGGACCCTGCACCCACGTGGGTAACCCAGAAGAAGCTCCTGGCTCCTGACTTTGGATCAGCTTTGCTCTAACCGTTGTGGTCGTTTGGGGAGTGCACCAGTGGGTGAAAGATCTTTCTGTTTTTCCTTCGCTCTGTAAACCTGCCTTTCCAATAAAAATAAAATGAAATCTTAAAAATAAAAATAAAAAAGGAAGAGAGCCTGGTGCAGTAGCTTACTGACTAAAGTCCTTGCTTTGCCTGCGCCAGGATCCCATATTGGTGCCAGTTGCCCATATGGGTGCCGGTTCTAATCCCAGCTACTCCACTTCCCATCCAGCTCCCTGCTTGTGGTCTGGAAAAGCAGCAGAGGATGGCCCAGAGCCTTGGGACCCTGCACCCGTGTGGGAGACCTGGAAGAGGCTCCTGGCTCCTGGTTTCAAATCAGCTCAGCTCCAGCCATTGCAGCCATTTGGGGAGTGAACCAGTGGGTGGAAGATCTTTCTCTCTGTTTCTCCTTCTCTCTGTAAATCTGACTTTCAATAAAAATAATAAATACATCTTTAAGAAAGAAAAAGGAAGGAAAAAAAAAAGCTGGGAGTAGATGATTTCAACTTAGCCAGCCTTACCACCTTTGTGCTGGCCTGTTTTTTGTTGCTGTCACTGTCACAAACCAGGGTGGCTCATAAACCAAACATGGTCATTTGCTGCAGTGTTGGTGGCCTGGAGGTCAAAGGTCAGAGGATGGAGTCTGGTGGAAGGGGGATCTGTCCTTGGCCAAGGACAAGCCTGGGGCAGCTCGGACAGCTCTCTGCAAAGAGTGTATTGACTATTTCTTTAACAGGCAGAATGACAGACACCGTGTCTCTGCTGGTTCACTCCCCCAAGTCCCCCAGTAGTCAGGGCTGGGCTGAGACCAGAGCCCACGGGCTGGGCCTCACCCAGCTCCAGCCATTGGACACCATTTGGAGAATAGATGTACAGACGGGAAAATCTTTCTCTGTCTCTCTCTTTTTGTAACTCTGCTTTTCAGATAAATAAAACAGTGAAACACTGAATGACCCTCTGACCCTGCCATTCCACTGCTGGGGCTCTCCATAGGAGAATGGAATATTTGTATACCAGGGCTTGCTGCATCACCGCAGAAACTTAGCAGATGAACGCATGAGCAAAACGCGGTCGGCCCCTGCGGTACGCTGACATGATCTCCCCGCTTGGGAAGGGAGTTGGGATGTGTTACAGCATGAATGGACCTTGAGGACAGTCTGCCAAGGGACGCAGGAGGTTCAGTGCTGCCTGAGTGCGAGCCACAGCAGCCAGGCTCACAGCCAGACGGCAGCGTGGGTCTGGCCAGCAGCCTGCGGGGGGAGAGGCCAGGAGCTGTTGTTTTATGGGGACACTGTGGCCGTGGGCAAGATGAAAGGCGCTCTGGAGGTGGGTGGGGGTGACGGTTGCACCACAGCATGAAGGTACACGGTGCACAAAGCTGAGCCTTGGGAAATGGCTAAGACAGTAGATTCCGGGTCATATGCATGTCACCAGCTCACAAGGACGGCCACAACCCGCCCCTTGCATTCAGTTCTCCCTTCAGATGCTGTTGAAGTCATTGGCTAGTCTTCCCCCCAAACACCTGGGAAACCCTGTGATTTCAAGCTCTTGGTCAGCAGCTCTTGCGCCTCACGGGGCACCCCTAACCTTCACCCTGATCTTCACACTGATCAAGTTGTGGTTGCTTGCGTTATTCTCCTGCCGCTGGCCCCTGACCCAGCAACCACGCTCCTCCTTGAAGCTCCTGCCCCGAAGGGGCTCCCAGGAGCCGCTCGCTGCCTGGCTTCTCCCACCCTCCTGGGGGCTCCTGGGGCTGGGTCCTCCCTGCTTGGCCCACGTCCAGGGTTGGAGGGACTGCCTTTTCTCTGCTCGCTTGGGATTGCTTCCTGCTTGAGGGCTTCATTGTCATTTTTTAAGTTTTGTCTTAGGGTGTGGCATTGGTGGCCCCACAGGCTAACCCTCTGCCCTGTAGCGCCAGCATCCCGTATGAGCACCGGTTTGAGTCCCTGCTGCTCCGCTTCCCATTCAGCGCTCTCCTTCTGGCCTGGGGAAGCTGCAGGTGGCGGCCCAAGTGCGTGGACTTTTATATCCATGTAGGAGACCTGGAAAAAGCTCCTGGCTCCTAGCTTCAGATCAGCTAGCTCTGGCTATTGTGATCATTTGAGAGGTGAATCCATGGATGAAAGATTTCTCTGTTTCTCCTCTCTCTCTCTCTAAAGATCTGATTTTCAAATAGAAATAAATATTTTTTAAAGTGTCTATTTAAAAAGCAGAGTTGATAGCAAGGGAGAGACAGAGACAGAGACCCCCTAAATGGCCACAGCGGAAGCCGGCATCCAGAAACTCCATGCTGGTCTCTCCCAGGAGTGGCAAGAGCCCACGCAGTGGGACCGTCTTCTGCTGCCTTTCCAGGCGTGTTAGGAGGGAGCCGGATGGGAGGCAGAGCCAGACTTGGAGCAGCACTCATGTGGGATGCTGGCATTACGAGGGGAGGCTTCACCCGCTGTCCCACAACACAGGTCGGCCACTTCGGGGCTCTGAGCATTCCTTGGCAACTCTTGACATTTGAGTGCAACCTGATTCTCCTGCTTTTGGTTCTTAGTAGGTGCTGGGAGCCAGCAGCTGCTGTAAGAAAGCAGGTGGAGTGGTGGCGAGAAAGGAAGCAGATTCTACCAGGTGTGACCCAGAGGACAGAGGGACGGATGCCCCTTCCAGCAGGAGATCAGGGCAGCTGTAGAGACACAATGGCAGCACAAGTTGCCCCCGGGCCACTGGCAGAACAGCTGGGCATAGCGACAGGGAAGTAGGGTGGCCCCAGTGCTGCCAGGGTGGGACTACAGGGAGGAAACTCCCCCAAGCAGAGCCAGGAAGGACCCTCTAGGGAGTGCATGGTGACAGAGGGGCAGCTGACCTGGGGGCAAGGGTGGTCCCTGCTGAAGCCCCTTGCACTGGCTGTATCAGGGTCAGAGCAGGGTGGTAACTGGGAGGGCAAGCGGGTGGCAGAGAGACCAGTGATGTGCCAGCTTGTCTCCATCCTGCCCTGACACTTCCTCTCTGCCAGCTGCGGGCCATGGTAACTGCCTTCTGTCTGTGGCTTCCCTGCTGGGCAGGGAGCAGATGCGACGGTGCCTCTTTATTCTTTGGCTGCTTCTTCCACAGGGTGTGGTGCGTCACCTGCGTGCTTGGCCTGAGGGAACCGTCCTATGACCTGAATCCGGGCTTGCTGCTGCACAAGGCTGGCTCCCGAGCTGAGGATGTGGGGGAGGCACCTGATCCTTCAGCGTGTCGGGGGCAGGCCTGGAGTGCAGCCATAGTCTGTGGGAGTTGCCGCAGCCCCTCCGGCTAGGACAAAGCCGGTGGCGGTTTAGACTTCCTTTTCAGCCAGTTCCCATTAATTTCTTATCATGAAGGAGCAGGCGGACAGAGTAGCACAGAGGTCAAGAGCAGTGGGTTTTGGAAGTCACCCTGCCTGGGAGTGAGACTGGCTGTACCACTTCCTGTCCGGGTGACCCCAGGCCAGTGAATGGCCTCCATGCTACTGCCTTCTTATCTGTAAAAGGAGGCTAGAATAATAGCTCTGTTGGCAGGCAGGTGTTCACGCTACCTCCTGGTGATGCAGGCCTGGCACATGGGCACTGCTCAGCACTGTGGGCTGCTGGAGAACAACAAAGGCCAAGCAGTACCTGGGCACAAGGGATAGACAGCCAGGAGGGGCTAAGCAAACCCCCCCAGGCAGGGATATGCTCAGAAGTACAAAGCAAGGCCTGGCGAGGTAGCCTAGTGGTTGAAATCCTCTCCTGGCTTGCGCAGGGATCCCATATGGGTGCCGGTTCGTATCCCAACTGCTCTACTTCCCATCCAGCTCCCTGCTTGTGACCTGGGAAAGCAGTGGAGGACGGCCCAAAGTTTTGGGACCCTGCACCCGTGTGGGAGACCTGGAAGAAGCTCCTGGCTCCTGGCTTCGGACCCGCTCAGCTGCAGCCATTGCAACCACTTGGGGAATGAATCAACAAACAGATCTTCCTGTCTGTCTCTCCTGCTCTCTCAAGACCTGACTTTCCAATTATACACATACAGACATACATATATACATGCAAAGCAATGTGAGTGGACAGGGTGGATGTGCTCCTGGGGTGGAGGTGGGTTGAAGAGGGCTTCCTGGAGGTGCTAGCCATGGAGCAGATGCCTTAGTGAAAGGAACACAGGGCAGCCCTGAGGCTCAGGGTGGGACAGGATGTGGATCAGCATGCTTGGAGGGGTCCCAGCCAGAGCCAGGGGTGTGGGAAGCCCTAGTCCTGAGCGGGCGGGCTTTGCTTAGTCTGGCAGTTGAGAAATTGAACTTGCATAACTTCATCTGCGCAACTGCCTCAGGAGATAGGCAAGGAGCCCGCTATCCCACTGGACGGGGTGGGCCAGGGGGCGGGGTGAGCAACCTGAGTGATGCTTATCTGAACTGCCAGGTGCACAGTGGACTTGCTGTTGTTGACAACCAGCTCTTAAGCCAGGCCTAGGCTTCCAAGACCTCTCTCTATGGACTTCTGAGGTCCCCCTGGAGTTCCCCCATGCAGAAGCCAGCAGTGACAGCGGCATCCCCAACTGGGGGAGGGGGGCGATGAGGGGCTAAGGCCGCAGGGTATAAGCCCAGGAAAACTGATGCTAACATGCGGCAGCGTCAGGCCCTCTCGGCAAGTCTGGCTCTCTGATTGGGAGTTGAAGGGCTGACTCGGAGCTGCAGCCTCTTCTTTGTCTTGTCCCACCATCCCCTCCAGGTGACAGGATTACTCCCCTGTCCTGGGAGATGCTCGGACCTGGACTTCCCAGTATGGTAGCCACCAAGCACTGGCCACGGCTGAGCTCCTGCCATCGGCTAGGCCACCTAGAGCTGAATCTAAGCACAGCATACCTGGTAAGGAAGGCTTAACACAATAAAACCTACATGTCCCCTGGGAGCCGTGGGGAGTTCTTTCTTAGAGATTTATTTGTTTATTTCGAAAGGCAGATTAACAGAGAGAAGGAGACACAGGGAGAAGATCTTCCAGGAATTCCTTCCAGGTTTCCCAGGCGGGTGCAGTGGCCCAAGGCCCCAAAGCACCCTCTGCTGCCCAGGTCACAAGCAGGGAGCTGGATGGGAAGTGGAGCAGCCAGAATTAGAACCAGTGCCAACACGGGATGCTGGCACCACAGGCAGAGGATTAGTCTGGTGAGCCACCTGTGCCGGTACCTGGAGGATTGCTTCTCAAGTACCCCCTGCCGGAAGCCCCTCACCCCTGGAAGGACAGCAGAATCCATGGGTGATCAAATCGCCTCTAAAAAATAAGGACTATTCTCATATATCCATGAGCCCCTTCCTTTATACTTCATTTGGAATTTTTTTAAAAAGATTTTATTTGTTTATCTGAAAGGCAGAGTGACATAAAGCAAGGGAAAGAGAGAAGGGGAAAAAAAAAAGCAGAGAGAGATCTTCCATCATCTGGTTCACTGCCCAAATGGCCGCAATGGCTAGAGTTACACTCAACTGAGGCCAGTAGCCTGGAGCTCCCCTGGGATCTCCCACATAGGTGACAGGAGACCAGGGATTTGAGCTGTCAACTGCTGCTTTCCCAGGTGCATTAGCAGGGAGCTAGGTTGAGACTAGAGCAGCTAGAACTGAAACCAGTGCCCATATGGGACACTGGAGTTACAGCCAGCAATTTAAGGTGTTGTGCCACAATGCTGACCCCATACGTCATTTTTAAAAAATTGCTCTTTATTTGACAGGCAGAGAAACAACGGCATAGAGAATATTCTATTGTCTGGTTCAATTCCCAGGCTAAAGCTGGGAGCTTGAATTCAGTCTGAGTCTCCCACGGGAGTAGCAGAGCCTCAAGCAGTTAAGCCATCGCTTGCTGGTCCTCAGGGCGCGCATGAGCAGGAAGGTGGAATCGGAAGCCAAGCTGGAATCGAACTGAGGCATTGTGATACAGGCTGTGGGTGTCCCAAGCCATGGCTTAACCACAGCATCAAACACAGGCTCTAACAGGTGTCAAGGTTGAGGCAGTTGCCCTAGGCAGACCCTAGGAAGACCCAAGGCTAGATCAGAGTGGGCTGCAGCCTCCCAGGAGAGGCCTGCCTTGTACTGTGCTCTTCCAGTATGGCCTTGAGTTAGTCCCTGTACGAACAATGAGAGCTCAGAGCTGATTCAACATTTCCAAAGATGTCATCTTGGGGTACTAGGTTTCCACAGCAAACTCACTGAATTATAACCGTGGAGGCCTGGCCACTGAGGCCTTTGGTGGCCACCCACGAACAGTTGTGCACTCTTGCTTGCCATCTTATTTCACCGCTGACACCTACAGAATGCAGGAGGACAATATTTTGCTATTGGCTTTTGCACTGGGCCCCACCAAACCAGGCTAGAAATTAAAAGGGAGGGGCCCAGTACCATAGTATAGTAGGTTAAGCCTCTATCCACAGTGCTGGCATCTCCTATGGGCACTGGTTCATGTCTCAACTGCTTCCTGTGCTTGGGAAAGCAGTGGTAGATGGCCCAAGTCCTTGGGCTTCTGCACTCACAAGGGAGATTCGGAGGAAGTTCCTGGTTCCTGGCTTCAATCTGATCCAGCCCTGTCTGTCGTGTCCATTTGGGCAATGAACCAGGGGATGGAAGATCTCTCTGTCTCTCCTTCTCTCTCTGTAATTCTGCCTTTTCAAATAAAAAAGTAAATTTTCGAAACTGTAAAAGAAATCAAAAGGGAGTAACTTGTGCTCAAGCTCCTTAACACAAACTGAAACCAAGTTATCTGTTTGACCTTGACCCCTCCAGAAATCTGGAGACTGAGAGGCAGGTAGACATGATAATGAAGTTCCTTCTTCACTGATCTGTATTCCTTTGATCCTTTAAAATAAGATGTGTTTATATAGAGTTAGACACATACAGGGGGAGAGAGAGAGAGAGAGAAAGGGAGAGAGAGCTTCCATGTACTGGTTTACTCCCCAAATGACCATGCCAGATCAGATTGAAGTCAAGAGCCAGGAGCTTCCTCCAGGTCTCCCACTCAGACTTGGGGCCATCTGCTGCATTCCCAAGCCATGAGCAGGGACCTGGACGGGAAGCTGGAGCAGCCGAGACACTATCTGGTAACCCAAATGGGATGGTGGCACCGGAGGCAGATGCTTTATTCTGCTACACCACCTGACGGGTCCTTCATTCCTTTAATCCTTAAACAAAGTAATTCTGTCTTCCTGTGTCTGTCTTACAAGGAAAATCGCATGAAGTGACCAGCATGCCCCTGGTCCTTTGTTTTTATTTTTGACCATCCTTCTCAATAAAACTAACCTTTTCTGCTTAGCCCATCAAAAACCTCATCTTATTTAAACGCAATGAAATGCTATCCGATTCTAGAATCACAGTCAAGTCAGTGGCAATCTTTAAGCTCAGCGTGCTGTGTCTTGTCCTTCAACGCAGCCCTACTTAGTCCTTAGTGCCTACCACGCTGTCGGCTCTGTTGATGTTGATTTTACTGCTTGGCTGGTGTATAGGCCCCATAGTAGCAAGGATTTAACAAAACAACAGCTTGAGGATGTGTGTGGCAGGGGTAGTGATGCAGCTCACTCACCCACATCCCTTATCAGAGTATTTGGGCTCAAATTCCACCTTCACCTCAGATACAGACTTCTTCTAATGTGCACCTGAGAGCAAGCGGGTGTTGGCTCGAGTACTTGAGTTCTTGCTATCCTCATGGGGAAAATGGATGCAACTGCTGGCTGTTGCCTTCTGCCTGGCCCAGCCCCAGCTTGGCATCTGCCATGTGCGGGTGAACTGGAGGACAGGGCATCTCTTATTCTTTCTCCATCTGCAGTTCTGCCATATATATATGTGTCATTTATATATATGACACATTTTTAAAGATTTATTTTTACTGGAAAGTCAGATATACAGAGAAGAGGAGAGACAGAGAGCTAGGTCTTTCATCTGATGATTTACTTCACAAATGACTGCAATGGCCAGTGCTGCGCTGATCCAAAGCCAGGAGCCAGGAGCTTCCTCCAGGTCTTCCACGCAGGTGCAGGGTCCCTAGGATTTGGGCATCCTCAACTGCTTTCCTAGGCCACAAGCAGGGAGCTGGATGGGAAGTGGAGCTGCCGGGATATGAACCAGCACCCATATGGGATTCTGGTGCATTCAAGGTGAGGACTTTAGCCACTAGGCCACCACACCGGGCCCTATACAGGACACATTTATGACATATATATGACATGATATATATGTCATAATGATATATATATATATATACACGTATGTGTATATCAATGTTATTGATGGATAATTTACATAAAACACAATGTATTGGTTTTAACTGTGCACAAAATTAAAATTTTTTTAAAAATTAATTTTTACTGGAAATGCTGATCAGATTTATGAAGAGAAGGAGAGACAGAGAGGAAGATCTTCCGTCCACTGAGTCACTCCCCTGTAAGGTTCGCCAACCACCATGGAAAGAAAAAAGCTTCAGCCAACAGTTGATAAGAGGCCTTTACTGGGGGTGGTCCGTTCTTGGGTCTTTTCTCCACACAACAGAGAGACAGAAGGAGAGCAGAGATCTGCGGGGATGAAAAGCACAGACAAAAAGGCATGCAAAGGAGCATACAGAAGGCGTTTATTCCCTTCCTGCCTCTCCAGTGCTTATTAGGAGATGAAATACCAGCCCGAGGACATCACTGGTCCACCATGGCTCTGTTGCCCTGGTGACATGCCAGATCTGCACCACCCCTTCTGCGTCCATCTGGAGGTCCAAGTGACTGTAAACTCCACCAATCTCCATAGCCAAGGTAACCATCATTCAGGCCTCTTGGTAACAGGAAAAGGGGCATGAAGTCAATCTGGCTACTTCCTGCTGAGGAGGGGCGTAGTCCCTATGTGAGGAGTGGAAGAGGGTCCACGGGCACCCGAGTATAGGGGTGGAGAAGCATCTATTTGAAGGTGACCCATGAGGCGTCACAGATTTTTTCTTGGACAAACCTTAGCTAACAAGGGGCAGTGGTTAGTAAGAAGCCTATATTTATTAGTAGAGTGAATACTGGGATGAGCCATGACATGAGTGGGGATCCCCAAATATTCAGACCAGAGTTGTTGCCCGAGTTTTGTAAATTGTTGAGCCAGTTGCATACTGATTGTGAATTTTATATTCTAGCTTCTATTAGACCAGATTCATTAATATAGTAGCAACATTTCTCTTCTAAAAATATGCAAGATCCCCGTTTACTCGCAGTCAGAAGATCCAGTGCTCGATGGTTTTGTAGGGCAACTTCTGCCAATAATGTGACCTGTCGCATGTAAGGGTCTGTTTAGTTACTGGGAGGCAGAGTAAGATTATTAATAGGATTGAAGGCAGGAGAAACATCTTGGTGTTTAAAGGTTAGTGTGTTAGGCCCTATCTGTAAGGGTTTAGGAGTTCCATCAATACCCATAACTGAGATCTGGGAAGGATATGTATGGCTGGCATGAGCAGGCAACACAGAATAGGTAGACCTTGTGTCCACCAGGAAATTGATGGACTTACCCGCCACCTGAATGGAGACCCAGGGCTCAACCAGGCTGATGGGGATATCTGTCTGCAGGCCCTGCTAATCTTCAGTCAGTTCCAAGAGTTTGGGTGTTGGCCGGGTAGGTAGGACTGCTCCGGGGGAGGGTGTAGCATTCCAGGAGGTGGATTGCCAGACTCCCACATTGGGCAATCCAATTTTCAGCGACCTGTTTGCAGCGTGGACATGGCTTAGTAAGCCTGCAAGAACCTGGGTTGGGGCACTGTTGGGACCAGTGTCCCTCCTGTCTGCATTTAAAGCAGGCTCCTGCTGGTGCCTAGGCTCCACGAGGTGTGGTTGGCGGTAGTGCCGCCATCAATGCCTGGGACTTGAAGGGTCACCTTTTTCTCTAGTCTATCTTGCCTCACCTGTTCAGCCACCTCCTTAGGAGTATTGTAAACTTTAAAGGTCATTTTCACCAGTTCCTAATTAGGGGTTTGAAGGTGAGAGGTCTGAGTAACACATAGTTCCTACACAAACTCCGCCCACCTCCATAGCTGTGGTAACCATCATCCACAAGTGGTCAGAGCTGAGCTGATCTAAAGCCAGGAGCCAGTAGCTTCTTCCAGGTCTCCCATGTGGGTACACAGTTGCAAGGCTTTGGGCCGTCCTCTACTGCTTTCCCAGGCCACAAGCAGGGAGCTGGATGAGAAGTAGAGCAGCTAGGACACAAACTGGTAGAAATGGATTTTAATAGCAGTATACGGTCTTGTAATCACCACACCATCAAGATAAGGCACAGCTGCATCATCCTCCCCACCCCAATTTATTCCTGCTCCCCGCCCCCTCCCCCAGGCCACCCTGCCCTCCACCCCAGTTACCTGGCACCCTCTGCCCTGCCTGCTCCACTAGAGGCGTGGCAGTGTGGAGTCAGGACAGGGGGAGGCTCACACTGCCTTAGGAGTGACTCAGCCCATAGGCACCCTTTCTAGGCTGGCATCACAAGGGTTGATAACTACTATAGTAAATTTCTCATTGCAGCGTGCATCATGTTTCCTGCGTTCTCTGGTTTTATGGGAGTTGGTTCACTTTCCCAAATGCCCACAACAGCTGGGGCTGAGCCATGCTGAAGGCAGGAGCCAGGAACTTTACCTGAGGCCTCCCACATGGAGGTAGAAGGGCCCAAGCACATGGAACCATGATCCATTGCTTCCCAGGCATTTTAGCAGGGAGCTGGATGGGAAGCAGAGCGGCTGGGACTTGACCAGGGCCCTCATGTGGGATGCTGGAGTTGCCATGTGTGGTTTTAACTCCATAGGGACGGAATGTTGGTTCCCTTGGGGATTTTCTGTGCCAGGTAATGTCTAGGTATTTAAGAAACCTTTGTGAAAAAGTTGAAGTCTTCTTTGGTGAAGTTTTCAGGGTGGGGAAAGTATATAGTCAGTCTCCAGCATACACTGATGTGGGAGAATCAGGTTGGCCTGGGCTAGGTCTTGGCCTCCACTGAGCCACCTGAGAGCTGTGTCTGGATGCGGACCAGGTGTGGCTGGGCTGTAGTGCCCAAAAGCAAGAACCAGAATGGGTGTGAGCCAGTTGGGCAAGGCCACTGTTCCTGCCGGAGCAGACCAAGTCAGCCTGGGCTAAGGACCCACCAGTGTGTATGAGATCTGCCCCTGGAAGAAGATCTGATAGAGGAGCTTGGGAAACTCCTTTGTCGGGACTCAGTCCCTGCAGGTGAGCTCGCTCAAGAACCAAGACCAAGAGCAGCTCAGACCAGGCCAGGTTACAGTACCCACCAGCATAAGTGTGGTTCATGTATAGGGGTGGGCCATGCTGGGCCAGTTCATGATACCCACTGGCAAATCTGAGAACCATGGTGTGGGACAGGCTGGGTCAGGACACAACTCCAGCCAGTAAACATTAGGGCCAGGCCTGGGGGATGGCTGGGTGAGGTTGGGCGGCAGCACCCACCAGCGTGAGCTAGAACTTGGAGGCAGACCAGGTCAGGCTAGGCTACAGTACTTGCTGGTAAATGCTGAGGTGAGATAGGTCATGGCCAGACTGGGCTGTGGCATCCACCAGCATACACAAGACCTGGTGTGTGGGGGGTGCAAATCTGGTAGGGGAGCTGTGGGGACTCTCCTACTGGATGACTGATCCAGTGAGAGCTGAGACTGGGGGCAGACCAGGCTGGGCAGGGTTACAACACCTGTTGGCTTGAATGTGAACTGGGTTGTGGGCGGGGGGAGGGGGGGAGCCAGGCTGGGCTAACTGACTATATCCACTGGTGCAGGCATGAACCAGAACAAGGGAAGGCTGGTTGGGATTTGCCACAGCATCAGCTGGCAAAGTGCTGGGACAGGGGCAGTCTAGTTGTGCTAGACTGCAGAACCACCTGAAGAGTGCAAGATACAGGGCTGGGAGTGGGCCCAGTAGGGAAACTGTGGGCACTCCTCTGATGGGCTGCAACTCCCACTGGCAAGCATGAGAACAAGGACTGGGGGTGGGCCTGGCTGGACAGGCGGTGGCACCTGCTGGTGCTCTGACTGGGCGTCAGCTCCCGATGGTGTATGTGAGGGCCCACTGGGTGGAGGGCAGGGTTGGGCTGGGCCGCAGCACCCATTTGTTTGTGTAAGAAATGGGGCTGGAGATAGATCTGACGTAGCAATTGCAATGAGCAGTATGGACGTAGGCTGATGTGGGCGACAGCATGAACTGGACCCTGTACAGATGGGCACACACACAATAGGTAGGTCTAAAATCATCTAGGAAGAGATTTCTTTTGAGGATCCTCCCAACTAAACTGCTGGAGTTATAACTCAAGCTGTGGGGAGAGTGGCAGGACCTGTGTTTTGACAGTGGAGTGCGTCTGTCAAAACTAGACCTCTTTGGTAGCTTCGACAGAGCAGTGGACGGCATACCCAGATGCACGTGGAGGACAGGTCAGACCATTGGAACCTGCAGAGGACACCTGGTCCCATAGCAGAGGAAGGAGGGCAGAGCAAATTGACCAACTACCCCAGGGGAGCATGACAGCATACGCCTGAGCAAACGGACACTCAGGGGTGGCCTGCGTCAGCCAATGGACCTTGGGAGGACATCCTCATCCTGTGTCTGGGAGATGGACAGCATTTCAGAACTATAGAAACCACTTGAGCAGACCCCTTGAGGCACGCGGCACATCAGGGACCCTGGGATGACACCGGGTGGCCGTTCCCCATCCCCGAGTGCTGAGGTGGTTGGGGGGGGGGCTGGGTGTGACTTCTCCCCTTGTCTCTCCCTTCTCCCCGATATAGGAAGAAGGAAAAGAAAACGTGGAAACAAAGGTCTCACCCATTTCTCCCCTGATCTTGGATCCATCTCACCCCAATCACCCTATGTAATCACCCTAATGTAAACATCATCAAAAATAAAATTAAAAAAATACAGTCTGTGTGTAAAAAAGTGAAACCATCTCAGGTTAGCAAACAGCGCAGCCTTGGATGCAGTGGTCCGTGAGGCGGAGCATTTGAGGCATAGCATGAGCCGACTTGCAGGTCCCGCTGTGGCCCCAGAGGTCGCTGGGCACCGGGAAGGGCGTAGTTTGCTTGGTGATGTGCCTCAAGCACAAAATCCGCTTCACTCATCAGCTTTTTTTGCCTGTTGGTTACACGTTGAAAGGATAGTATTTTGGGCATACTGGATTATATATGGTCCATCAAAGTTAATTTCACCTTTTAAACATATACTGAGCTGGGCACCGTGGCATATCTGGTTAAGCTACTTCTTGGGACACACCTCCACACACCCCGTCCCGGTGCGTCTCAGAGTCAGGGCACCTCTGTCTCCAATCTAGCTTGCTGCCTATTGACCTGGAAAAGCAGAGTGTGAGGATTCAGGTGTTTGGGACTCTGCCACCCCTAGGAGAGACCCAGAGGGGAATCCAGGCTCCGGGTTTCAGCAGTCCCAGCCAGGGGCTGTCACAGGTATTTGAGGGAATGAACTAGTGGATGGAATACCTCTCGCTGTCGCTCCCTCTCCTGTCAATCTGTCTTTCCAATATATCCCCCCCAACACCACCAAAAAAAGTGCAGTGATCTCCTCTGTTGCCTGTGTGCAACTTGCATTGCATTTCCTGCCTGGGGGAGGCCTGGAAGGCAGGAGGCAGGAGGAATCCGACGCAGCTGGGGCACCAGGTGCGGGGAGGGAGGTCAGGAAAGAGCGGCTGGAACTGGAAGGAAGCAAACCCACCGGGATGCGCAAATGCACGCACCTGCAAGGGTGTGAGTGCTCCCGGGAGTATGGTCGGGATGCTGTTTTAAGAAGGGAAGGAAGTGGCCTGCCCCAGTAGTCCCTAGAGGCTGCCGCGCGGGTGGAGGGCAGACTGCGTGAAGCACATCAAAGGGCAGTCGCTCCTTCCACGTGGGCGATAAGCAGGGCCCCAGTCTTCCCTGAGTCCGTCCCTCCCCTGGGCCTCAGTTTCCCCACCTCGGGAGCCCGACCCAGCGGCTCTTGGCAGAGGCAGCCGACGCCAGGGGGCGCCTCCTCGATGGCTCGGCGCTCGGCTGGCCAGGCTCCGGCGCGTCGCCCGCTCGATTGATCGGGTCGGGGCGGTCCGGAGCGCCGCCGGCCTGCGCCATTGAGGAGCGGCGGAGCGCAGGCAGAGCCGGGCTGAGGCTGCGGCCGGCGACACCTCAGGTAGGGGCCGGGCAGGGTCGGCGCGGGCCGCGGGGAAGGGCAGGGCCGGCGCGGGCCGGCGGGCGGCCGCTCGGGCCCTGCTGGGGAGCGCGGCACGCGGGCGCCGGCGTCCGGGCCCTCCCCGGCTCCCTGGGCGCCCTCCCCGGCTCCCTGGGCGCCCTCCCCGGCGGGGACTGCTGAGTGCCAGAGCCGGGCAGAGTGCAGCCAGCCCGGGGTCCCTGGCCGGGGTCCCAGCAGCCTGGCGCCTCGGGCTGGCAGCTCTCCGCCTTGGGGCCGCGGTGCGAGCCCCCCGCGCGCTCCCCAGGTCTTCCTCTCACGCCCGGGAAGGGGGCGTCCAGCACCTCTAACCAGCCCCTCTAGGGGAGCGGAGGGCGGGGTGGGGATCCTGGTCTCCCCGCTCCCTCCACCGGCACCTGCCCCTCCAGACTTTGTGTGGGACCCTGGAGGGGGACTTGGGGCTTAGGGCGGCCCGCGTCTCCCCCGCACTCCGGGCCCGGAGCTCCCTGGCCGCCTCGGGGAGGGACGCCCCACTCCAGTTGCCAGACCTGCCCGTTCCCGGGTCTGGCAGCCTGGCCGGGCAGGGGCCTGGCTCAAGGTCACACCCGGCTGCCTGCCCCGATGCCCAGGGACACCTGTCCCATGGCGGGGTGGGGGCCAACGCCAGGCAGCTACCGGGAGCCCTGCTAGGCTGTAAACACTTGGGGATTCTGGCCGATCTGGCGCCCTTTCCTGCCGCCGGATTCCTAAGGGGACTCCTTGGAAGTGGCCCCTTGGAGCTGCTGGGGGTGCTTGCTGGTCTGGGCCTCCCCGAGCAGGGACAGGGACGCGTGACAGCGCCCCCTCCCACCCGCTCCGTGTGTTTTTCACCTGGGCTTTTACTTCTCCCACCTTCAGAGCCAGCCGGACACGGCCTGAGCTTGTGGACCACTTGTGTGTGGTTGGCCGTGGTTTTCCCGTTGCCGGGAGAGCGTGTGCTGGCAGCGAGGGCTGACTTAGTGGTAGCAGCCACAGTAAGGAGGAGCACTCTGCCTTTGGCTCCTCCTCCTGGTGCGCCCGCCCTCTGGCACCGGGTCAGTTTCACATTCTGTTTTCATTTACTTGCTTACGGTTGCGACAGAGAAATGCTCCTTTTATTCAGTCTGTTAAACATTTCTTGTTTAAAAAATTTTGCTCCTGTAACCTGTCTTTAAACAAATACCCAGTCATCCCTAGCAGATTGGTGGCATAGTACAACTGCAACCTTAAACAGAAAGTGAGGAAATAGTTTGCCAAAATTTTTAAACTCATTGTCAATAAATAAAAGTGTATCTTGGGCCCTGTGCGATGGCCTAGCGGCTAAAGTCCTCGCCCTGAACGCACCCGGCTCCCATATAGGCGCCTGTTCTAGTCCCGGCTGCTCCGCTTCCCATCCAGCTCCCTGCTTGTGGCCTGGGAAAGCATTTAAGGATGGCCCAGAGCTTTGGGACCCTGTACCTGTGTGGGTGACCTGGAAGAGCTCCTGGCTCCCATTGGTGCAGCATCGGCCGTTGCGATCACTTGGGGGGGTGAATCAATGGGCAGAAGATCTTCCTCTCTGTCTCTCCTCCTCTACCTATATCTGACTTTGCAATTAAAAAAAAATGCATCTTGTCTGGCAGCGGAAGATACTGTTGACAAGTCAGTCTCGGAGGGTGGCATAACGGTGGCTTAGCACTTCTGGGGGCTTTGTGACTGGGCTGCTGTTCGGGTGGTAGGCTCTGGTGCCCCTCACTCGAGGGGGGCTCAGGGCTAGGAGAGGACCCCCAAAGCAGGCTGCTTCTAAGTAGAGTGCCTGCTTTGTTGACTCTGGAGTCTCTGGCCTAGTGGGGAGGGGGCCTTCCCACAACACGAAAGGTTGTGGTAGGTTTTTTGCCCCAAAGTGGGAGCAGGTGCACAGTAGCTGTGTTGAATACCTGTATAAATGTAAGAGTGTTAGTTTTAGAGAAGGAGAGACAGAGAGGAAGATCTTCTGTCTGATGATTCATTTCCCAAGTGGCTGCAGTGGCCAGAGCTGTGCCGATCTGAGGCCAGGAGCCCAGAGCCTCTTCTGGGTTTCCCATGTGGGTGCAGGGTCCCAAGGCTTTGGGTTTCCTAGGCCACAAGCAGGGAGCTGAAAGGGAAGCTGGGAAACCGTCATTAGAACTGGCGCCCATATGGGATCCCAGCGCTCCCAGTGTGTTCAAGGTGAGAACTTTAGCCTTTAGGCTACCGTGCTGGACTCTCATGTTAACTCTTTTTTTTTTTTTTTAAAGATTCATTTTTATTGGAAAGTCAGATATACAGAGAGGAGGAGAGACAGAGAAGAAGATCTTCTGTCCGATGATTCACTTCCCAAGTGACCGCAATGGCCACTGCTGCACTGATCCAAAGCCAGGAGCCAGGAGCTTCTTGTGGGCCTCCCATTCAGGTGCAGGATCCCAAGGCTTTGGGCTGTCCTTGACTGCTTTCCCAGGCTACAAGCAGGGAGCTGGATGGGAAGTGGAGCACATGAACAATTGCCCATTTGGTATTCGAGAGGCCGAGGACTTTAGCCACTAGGCTTCAGTACTGGGCCCCTGAGGGTGTTTTTTGAGTGGTCTTGATAGCCGTGATGTGTGGTCGGTTTCATTGATCTGGGGTTGAGAAAATCTTTCCAAAGTTTGTTGGTTGACAGATTCCACTTTCGTGCAGCCACAGACTTAGAAGCAAGTTGCAAAGCTTGGCCGAGAGAGTGGTCCAACCTGTTCTGCCTTCTATCCTTTGATGAAGCAGTTAACGACGTCCCCAGCTGGCCTAGAGCGTTCTGGTTTTTGTAACTATTGACCGAGGTAGTTCATCCTGTCAGCATAGTTTGGTGCCCAGGCAGCGTAGTGCAGGCCCCAGACACCGCAGAAGGGTGCTAAGGCACTGCCTTCTCCTTCTCATTTATACTATTTTATGAATGAGCCTCAAGAGGAGATTTGTAGAACGTAGTTGGGGCAGTCTGGTGAGGATCATTGCAGAAGGTAAATTTTATTCATACAAAGATGTCTGAGGGCATCTCTGCCTTTCGTGGGCAGTGTAGTCTCTGTTGATGTTTGGGCTGGGTCATTCTCGGCTGTGAGGGGCTTGCCTTGTGCTGTAAAGAGGACTTCGCTTCCGTAGTCTACTCGCCAGATGCCAACAGCAGCTGCCACAGTCAGGGTGGTGAGAAGTGTCTCCAGACACTGCCAGGTCACACGCAACTGAGAACTGACTGATCAGGGCGGTCTAAAGGGAAGGGCAGACCCTGAGCAGGTATATCTGCAAGTTGCACAGGTGTTGAACGGCAGGTACTTTTTGGTCCACTTGTAAGAGTATCGAATACACTTCCAAATGTAGAGGTGTCAGTCGGCCCTGCATGTACTGACCATGGCGCATGCTGCCTCCCCCATCTTTTAAAAACCTGTTGTTTAGTTTACCTCCAGGCAGGCAGAGTAGGAAGTCAGCTTAGAAAATCATCCAGTTTTCTGCTGATTTTTTTCCCTTTCCTTTTATAGATCCTTCCATAACCATGAGTGAAAAAAGAATAAAGAGTGATGCATGATTTTTAAACATCTTTTCCTGAGAACATAGTCATGTTGGAAGGTCTTGTCGCCTGGGTTCTCAATACCTACTTGGGGAAATATGTCAATAACCTGAACACTGACCAGCTCTCCGTGGCGCTTCTCAAAGGTGAGTGGCATGTGGTACCCTTTGGTCGAGAAGGCTTGGCAGGGGCTGCGTTTCTGTTTTTCTCTCTATAGTATTTGTTCTGTTGACAGTAACGAAACTAATGCCCAGCTGGTTTTGTACTAAATGTGTCTAAAAGGTAATTATCTTCTCCCAAATGACTGCTGATTATTATAGGGTAACTGAAGCATGTAGCTGTATTGGTGTAGATTTTCAGGAATGATTAAATTCTTTGGAAATCGAAATAATTCTGCTGATTACGGTGTGTACTATGGTTTAATATTTTTAAAAATATTTCCTTTTTTATGGAGCATTGTAGAGACAGCCATGTTGTAGTGACAGTTTCATTAACTTTGGCTTCAGTTATGGTTTCATTACTAATTTTGAAATTGCTAATATTAAAATTCTGAGCTTCACTTTCTTTAGAACTAGGGAAACAGATTTCTACAGATTGCCAGTGATCAAGTGGGAAAACGCGTGAAAACCACCAGCCTGCTGGCATAGCGATCATCCTAAATGACCGCCCAGCAGAGCGCTGGGCACTCGTCCTGTGAGGGCTTCGGTGGGCTTCGTGGCGAGCTGCTGATGGCAGGACGGCGTGCCGTGTGAGGCCCTGGAGAGCTTGGCCTGTGCTTGGCACATGTAGCCCACGATTTAGCGTGGGAATTGGAAACCGCCTTCTCTCGTGTTCTTCGTTTTGATGGCACTTCTGTTGGGTCTACTCATAGTGGAGCCCTTACCCAGCGAGAGAGGGGAGGTCAGTCTGCAGCCCGTGAAAGCGTCGGAGGCAGAAGGCAGACCTCAGCCGTAGGGAGAGCCCAGCTCCCTGGAGGTGCGTTTCAGGGAGACCCCGTCAGGCTGGGAGAACTAGCAGTGGCAGAGGTGTTGGCTTAGTGTACTAGTTGAACCCCAGGGGCTCACTTGTCCTTTCTGAGTTTTTCTGACATGTCTAGCCAAGGACTGCAGCCACCGTTGTCTTCCTTGCGTGGGAAGCAGAAGTGGCTGCTTTCCTGGTCTTCTGCTTTTCCTCCTGTTGCCAAAAGGGAGATCTAAGTAGAAAGTGAAAGTAAGTGTCCTGCCTGTCCAGGAAGTGGATGCGTTCAAGACACAGATGGCATGTCACGTTCCCCTCTGGTCGCTTGGTGTCTGGCTCCTAGACATGTTGGAACTGAGGCCAGCGTAAGTTGTGTGAGATGAGGCCGAGGAAGAGAACTGCAGGCCACCACTTTGCCAGCAAGAGAATGCTCTCGGGAAGAGTAGGTGCTGAGGAACTGAATGGATGCAGAAATTTATAGTGTCTGATTTATCAGTCAAGACTAATAGCAGATTTCTAATCTCTTCATTTTAAACAAATATATCTAGTTACGGCAACTGTGTGTGTGTGCCTGGAGATACTTTTATATGTTATTTCCTTTTTAGAAAGTGTTCTTCTCTGTGGCTTTGAATGAATTTGTGGGATTTGAGAGCTGTTTGTGGAATGGAAAAGTGCTTTTTCTTTTGTAAGTGGTGTTATGGTCCATGGGCCTGGCCTGGTAGGCCTTACTCCTTGCCTTGTAACCACTATGTTCGCATATGGGCATGCCAGTTCCATTTCCCATCCAGCTCCCTGCCTGTGGCCTGGGGAAGCAGTCGAGGACGGCCCAAAGCCTTGGGACCCTGCACCCGTGTGGGAGACCCGGAAGAGGCTCCTGGCTCCTGATTTCAAATCAGCTCAGCTCTGGTCTTCGCTGCCACTTGGGGAGTGAACCAGTGGATGGAAGATCTCTCTCTCCTTCTCTCTGCAAATCTGTCTCTTCAATAGAAAATAAATAAATCTAAAAAAAAAAAAAAAGAAAAAAAGAAAAAGATGTGGGAGCCCATGTTTATGGGCCCCAGGTTCACTGTACTGTAGGGAATAGTGGCAGGCACTGAGAGAAGGGCTTTGTGAGGAATTGACACTGTGTTGGGTACTGGGGAGATAGCTGGGTGCCAAGTCCTAGAAATAACAATGTTCTTCAACCCATCTGCAAACAGGTACTAATCTAGATGCTTTGGGAGATGCGAGGAGACTGAAGTAGTGGTCAGGCTTCTGAATTTCTTGCTTTTCGTTTTTAAAGATTTATTTATTTTTATTACAAAGTCAGATATACAGAGAGGAGGAGAGACAGAGAGGAAGATCTTCCATCTGATGATTCACTCCCCAAGTGAGTGCAACGGCCGGTGCTGTGCCGATCCAGAGCCAGGAGCCAGGAGCCAGGAATTTCCTCCAGGTCTCCCACACGGGTGCAGGATCCCAAAGCATTGGGCCGTCCTCAACTGCTTTCCCAGGCCACAAGCAGGGAGCTGGATGGGAAGTGGAGCTGCCGGGACTAGAACTGGCACCCAAATAGAATCCCAGCACGCTCAAGGCGAGGACTTCAGCCACTAGGCCACACCGCCGGGCCCCCAGGTTTCTGAATTTCCTAGCCACAGTGTGGGTATGATTTCAGTTCCTCCGTTTACCAATACCTTGGGCAAATCTGTTTCTTGCTTCAGTTTCCTGTTCTGTGAATTGAAAATCATATTGTCTTTTAAAGTTCTGAATGTGGGCCGTGGGGCTGTGTTTGTGCTAGGCGTTAGCATCATTACCATTGCCCTGACCATCAGCCTAGGACTGGCTGGTGGGTCGAGTTTCAGGAGGCGACTGTGCACAGGCAGTGATGGGGAATGTGCAGTGACATGAGCAGCTGAAGGACACCGGGGTTAAGATTTCACAGGTTTAGTCATTCGGCAAACATTAATTGAGCTTTTGCTTTGGGCAAAGTGTCTGGATTGACAGCAAAGGGGAAGGAGTAGCAGGCCTGAGTTCAGACTTAAGGTCCCAGGCTGGCCTGCCTCAGAGCTGTCAGCACTGCCGCCGACTGGGCAGGCTGCGGAGGCCTGTTCACCTCTCCTCCCGTCTGTTGCCTGAGGCTTAGGGCTCTAGGATGAAAATCTCTGTCCTCCAGGCCTCCTTCATCATCTCAAACTTGTGAGAATTAAATGAGGTAATGCATGCACACAGTCAGTCTCACTCAGTGGTGCCTGCTGTTGATAGTCCGCCCCAGCTGTGCCCTCCACCCTCAGAGCGCGGTTAACTTGTTGAAGTGTGTCGTAATGCAGGACAGCACCTGTTCAATACCTGTTACCATGCAGTGTGAAGGAGGGTAGAATCCTTCCTTCTGTCTGGGGGGTCTGGGGAGCTACTGTGAGGAGGCCGTTGATTGAGAGGCTCTTCGCAGGATTTCAGTTGGTGACTTGGGGGTAAGACCCCATTCCTGGCTGAGCCTGGAGGATACCCTTGGAATGATTTGGGGCCACTGTGGCAGAGGCTCAGCATTATTCTGTGAGCATCTGTGTATCTGTAACCCAGAATTGCAGTTCTTTTTGCTGTCTTTTTATATAAACTGAGTATCAGGCTAGCACTTCAGTCCCTGGGAGCAGAGGAGCTGGCTTTTTGCTTGTTAGGGGTTGCTGGCAAGTGACCGCCCTGTATTGCATCCTGCTTTTAATGAGTGGATTTCCTAGTGATGTGAGGGGAGGAGTCTGGGATTGGCGTCCAGGAATAAGCCGGTGAGCTGTCTGCCTGGATGTTAGTGAGCAGAGCCTCCGATTGTAACATCTTACCCGACTTGGGTGCTTGGCTTGCCCCTTGGAGGCAGGGCTCTGTGGGTGTGTGCCAGGCGGGTGGGTACAGGAAGCGACCAGTCTTGAGGCACAGCTGTGTTTGCCTGACCCCTTAGCTTTTTGGTTCTTCCCTCATCGTTCTTTGCTGTTCCTTCAGCCTGTGAAACCCTCACCGTGCTCTCTGTGCACGTTAGCTTCTTTTGTTTTCATGATGTGAGTCACCTAAAGGTCTTCCCACTTCCACAAGGCGACCTAGCAGCCAGGAAAACTAGGGCCTGCCAGCCTTTGTGACAGGTTGGGTGGGGCATTGACAAATAGACTGTTCCAGAAGGAAACGAGGCTCTTGGACAGCAGCAAAACCTACAGAGATGCTTGCCGCCTTGAATTAAGTCACTTTCAGCTAATGACGCCATGAAAAATACTTTTTAATCCCTCTTAATGATCTTTTTTCCTTCCTGTGGGAATTAGATTGTTTTGCTAGGGTTGACAGTGTTTCCTTGCGATTAGTCTTAAAAATATATGAAACCGCATCTGGACAAACGCTCCTGCAAAAACCAGGCAATGAATTCAGTGCATTCGCTTGGAGTCTGCCAAATTGCTGGACTTGAGTTTTTTAGGATCCAATAACTGACAGGTTCTAAACAGTCATTTAGAGGGAGAATAATCAGGTTTTCTGCTCTATTTTGTATTTGGAGTGAAAGGCCTGTCCTTTGTAGCTAGTTCATGGTGGGTGTCTGTATTCGCTGATCCTGAAGTTGCACATCTTAGGTTTAAGTGGCTCGGAAATCGTCTTGTGTCATGCAAACACTTTTATAAAAACAACGGCTGTCTCTCCAGCATTTTGGGCCTGGGCACCCTGCCTTTTCCCTGTGTTCTCATGGAGTAGGGATCACCTGTGGCTGTAACTGAATGGTGGTATAGCTCGGAGAGGCAGAGCCGGCTCCTCCGGGATCCTGGTTTCTAGATTGGAGTCATCCTAAGAACTGGCTCTGCTTGCATTCTTTTCGTTCTTTTGCCTTCAGGCCACATATTGCACCTGTAGTGGAGGTACAGAAAACGGGTGGAGGCACTCTTTTATTAGTATAATTTAAAAAAATACTTAGCTATTTTTATTGGAAAGTCAGATTTACAGAGAAGGAGAGGCAAAAATCTTCCATCTGCTGGTTCACTCCCCAAATGGTCACGATGGCCAGAGCTGAGCCGATCCAAAGCCAGGAGCCAGGAGCTTCTTTCAGGTCTCCCACACGGGTATCGGGTCCCAAGGTTTTAGGCTATCTGCTATCATTTTCCCAAGCCGCAAGCAGGGAGCTGGATGGGAAATGGAGCAGCTGGAACTTGAACTGGCACACCCATGTGGGATCCTGGGCTGGGAGAGGATTAGGCAATTGAACCATCATGCCAGACCCTGTCAGTTTTAATGAGCTAAACCACGTGCTTTCCAACACTGTGCACCATGCTCTCTCTGCAAGGGTGGGCTTGGGGAGTGGGGTGAGGGTTGGGGGAACTTTGCAGATTCCCGGGTTTCAGTTGCAGAGATTTCTGTTGTAGTGGGGCTGGGTGGGGCCCTGGAGCCTGCCCTTGATCAGAGTGGGTGGATGTTGCTGTCCTCTGGGAAATATTAGCCAGAACTAATGGCCTCTGGGCTGTGTCTGACGTGGAGTCTCGGAATGGCTCTTACATTTTTAGCGCTTATTAAAAAAAAAAAAGAATATGCAACAGATACCATATAAAGCACAAAATACCATCTTGCCTGTTACAGCAACAGTTTGAGCCTCATCTGAACTCTTGGCTGGCAGCTGTGTTCCCGCTTTGCCAGGTGTGGTAGAGTGGGTGGTGGAGAAAGGCAGGCAGCCGGAGCCAGCTTAGCCCTGGCCTGGTTGTAAGGCTTTTCCTTCGGCTTCAGTGCTCTGCACATAGTGGGCGGCTACTCTTTGATTGGATCACTGTCACATGATGATGTTTTTAATTTTAGGTGCTGTTGAATTAGAAAATCTGCCATTAAAGAAAGATGCTTTGAAAGAACTGGAGTTGCCATTTGAAGTCAAAGCTGGTATGTGGAACTCAGGGAGACGGGAGATATTTTGAGTATAATGTTGTGACATGAAAGCTCTTAGACCTTGGGCTGGAGTTGTGGTATACGCTGCCACTACAATGCTGGCATCCCTTAAGGGCTCTGGTTTTAGTCCTGGCTGCTCCACTTCCAGTCAAGTCCCTGATAATGTGCCTGGGAAAGCAGCTGAGGACAGCCCAACTCCTTGGGCTCTGTTCCCATGTGGAAGACCTGGAGAGAACGCCTGGCTCCTGGCTTCAGCGTGGCCCAGCGCTGGCTGTTGCTGTTCTGTGGGGAGTAAAGCAGAAATGGCAGCTCTCTGTCTCCCCTCCCTGTAGCTAGCTCTGCTAGAGATCTTCCCATCTCTGCCTTTCTTCCCAGGTGGCAGCAACAGCTGGGGCTGAGCGGGGCTGGACTGGGAGCCAGGGGCTTCTTCCAGTGTCCCACGTGGGTGCAGGGGCCCGAGGAATGATGACTGAGATGTATCCAAAAGAGGATTACAAGAGACTGTGGGAGAAATGGATTAAAGTTTCTAGTGTTTTGTTTTTCAAATAGCCATGTTTTCTGAAAAATGAAATCGAAGGAACAGTTACTATATTTTGTTGTCCTTTAGCTGTCGAAGGCTATCTGTCCTTCCTCCAGTTAGTGAGAATTACAATTGTGTACTAATTATTATTAAAATTCTTTGTTGTGAAATTTGGCATATGGTTTCAGTTAAATCATAAGTTTTATTATAAAATTTATTTCACTTTTTTAAACAATCTTGTTTTAAAAATCATTTGTTGTAAACTTTCTCAATTTGTTACTGGATGACAGTCATTTGCTGTTGTTAAATACCATTTTCAAAAAATATTTATTTGGTTGAAAGACAGTTACAGAAAGATCTTCCATCCTCTAGTTTACTCCCCGAATGGCCAGAATGGTTGTGGCTCTGAGCCTGGGTGTGGGTGGCCAGGCCCAAGTTTTCAGGCCATTCTGTGCTGCCACAGATGCGGTAGAGCAGCCAGGACTCGAGCCAATGGTCCGAGAAGGGGTACTGGCATCACAGTTGGCAGTTTAACTCACTGTGCCACGATGCTAGCCTTGAAAAGTGCCGTTGTCAGTGGTATTATTACGACTGATTCTGCTGGCATCTCGGGTCTCCATGGGTAACGAGCATGCTCTGTTAACCTGTGCTGCTCTGAGAGCTAGGGTGGTAGTTGGGCCGTGTGGCTCTTTGAGGGACGTATTAGGGCAGTGCAGATGTTCTTACACTTTTCTGTAGTGGTGCCTTGGCCTGAGGGCTTGCATTCTCTGAGGCTGAGTTGGAGAATAAGCAGCACCGGCTGCCAGGCTAGTCTGCCTTCTCAGGAGGCCGGGTTCTCTGTGGCTGGCGGTGTGTCACTGCAGTACCAGCTACTGCTACTGTGGAATGGGCATGTTAGATGGGGCGCAGTCTAAAGTGGTAACTACTGGACTCACCTAACTAACTCCTAACTTAATAAGCCAGATAGTCATTAGCAAATTAGTTTTGTGTCCATGGGCTTAAACAGTTGCTGTGGGAAGAAATACACTCCCAGGAGGTTCAGGATGTAGACCACACGAGGAGAAGGTTTCTGGAGCAGAGAGGTTGTGTTTGATAAGAGCTTCTTCCAGTTTAATTCCCCAATGCCTCCTTACAGATCCCAGCTGGCTTATGCTTGTTTCATGTGCCAAAGCCTGCTGCTTATTTTTACTTAAAAAAGAAATGACAAAGTAAATACTTGCTCCTTAAAGCTAAAAAAAAAATATTTTCTAAGGATAAAGACTTAGAAATGTGTAGTGGCATTTACCAAGACTTTCCTTCTTCCAGGTTTCATTGGCAAAGTAACCCTTCAGATTCCCTTTTATCGCCCCCACGTGGACCCTTGGGTGATCTCCATCTCTAGCCTGCACTTAATTGGAGCCCCTGAAAAAATACAGGACTTCAACGATGAAAAGGAGAAGCAGCTGGAAAGAGAGCGCAAGAAAGCGCTACTGCAAGCTCTGGAGGAAAAATGGAAGGCAAGCCAGAGACGTTTGCTGTAGAGCCCCCGTGACCCTCACCAGATGAGCAGAAGTGCTGGATTCCACTCACTCTGGCTCTTTCCCTTGCAGAGCGAGCGCCAGCAGAAAGGGGAGTCCTACTGGTACTCAGTCACCGCCTCTGTTGTCACGAGAATCGTGGAGAACATTGAAGTAAGTCCCTTGACTTTCACCAGGTATACACGGGGGCGGTGTCTCGGGCTTCACGGTGTTGTACTTGTTCCCGTAGGAGGTAGAGGGTTGGCTGCGCCCGTGTGCCCTGTGGTTGGCTGGGCCAAAGGGCGAACCTGAAAAGCAAGTCTTGTGCTCTGTGGGAGGTATAGGTTTTTCTTGTCTCGGCTGAAGTAAGAGTTTTCATCACACTTTTATTTTCCTTACTATACTTTGGTCTACAATTTTTGTTTCTGTTTTTTTGAGAGGCAGAGAAAACAGAGAGCTCCCCTCTGCTGGTTCACTTCCCAAACACCTCACTGGCCAGGGCTTGGGCAGTCTGCAGCTTTGAGCTAGGAACTTGACCTGGGTTGGAGGGACCCAAGCACTTAACAAATGGCATGCTTCGCTTCCGGGTGTCTATTAGCAGACAGCTAGAATTGGGAGCAGAGCTGGGACTCGAACCCAGGTTCTCTGCTGTGGGATATGGGCAGCCCAAGCAGTGTCTTCATGTTGGCAGGCCAGACTTAGCACCATAAGAAGTGGATCTCGGAGCTTTGGTGGATGTCTAACTGAAGTGAGGGCTGGTCCCGTGATCTCTCAGGTCTTCGTTGCTTCATCTGTGAATTGAGTGGCAGTGGGGACATGGGGTCTGGCTCGTGTCCCAGGTGTCTGTGGGCAGCCCACTAAGTACTTAACCCCCAGCTGTGCCGCTGGTGACAGTTTGGTGAGCTGCCCGACTGGGGCTTGTGGCCACATTTTCTACTTTAATTATAGTGTGTTTTGCTTTCAAAATCTGAATCAGGATCCACACTGATTTTCCCAGCTGTCCTAAGACATTGCCCATTTTACTGCTTCTAAGGTGTTTTTTGGGAACAACACCAAAGTGACACAGTCCAATGTGTTCAAAGGATGCTGTCACTTTCATCACATTGAGAAAAATATTGGCACAGTTGGAGTGGCTGTTTTTAGTTCTATTCCAAGCAGTTAGTTTTTTGGCTGTCATTGGTTTTGATTTCAAATCAGTCATTTCTCTGTTGGTTTAGCTTTTCTTAAGATTTATTTTTATTTGAAAGGCAGAGTTATAGAGAAAGAAGGAGAGACTGAGATCTTCCACCCTCTGGCTCACTCCTCAAATGGCTGCAACAGACAGAACTGGGCTGGTCTGAAGCCGGAGGTTTACTGTTTGTCTCCCATGTGTATTCAGGAACACAGGCACTTGGCGCTTCTCTGCTGCGTTCTCAGACTATTAGCAGGGAGCTGGATTGGAAGTGGAGCAGTGGGGTGGCAGGAGCCGCCACTGCTGTCCTGGCAGAGACTACGCCTTGTTCTTCAGCTGCTGCCTCTCCTTGACACACTTGTGCTGCTGCCTCTCCAGGGCCAGCAGGTGCTCCCCACGTTCGTGTGGGAGGGCAGGCACTCCTTGTCCCTCTTCTTGTCAGCCTGAGCCTTCTCCCAGTGCTTGTGCTGCTGCTGCCACCGCTGCCAGGGTCGCCAGTCCTTGAGCGCCTGCGGCATCTTGGCCATGCTCTCCCAGCACGGCTGCTCCACGGTCAGCTACTTCTCCCGCAGCGACTCCTGCATGCTCACCAGGCTCGGTACCTTCCTTCTCATGGGCCTCCAGCTCGCACAGCTGCACCCACAATGGCCACAGCATTGTACCACGAGAACTGCTGGGCAGCATGGCACGGCCCCAGCTGCCTGTGTGGGTCTGGCCACTAGGTCCCAGTGAACAACATGGGGGTGGTGGCACCCAGTAACCCTGACAGCTGGTGCCAGAGCCCCTGCCAGCCTGAGCAGGGAGAGCGCCATTTACATTTTAATGAGCTACCAAATAGTTTTCTAAAAAGGCTGCACTATTATATATTTTCATCAACAGTGTTTGAGCATTTTATCAATACTTCTTATTGACAGTCTTGATTATAGCCATTTTAATGGATGCTATAGCCATTTTAATGGATGCGAGTTGATACCTCATTGTGGCTTTAATTTGTATCTTGTTTCAAAGATTTTTTTTTTACTTGAAAGGCAGAGTGCGGCGGAGGGGTGGAGATGGGGAGAGCTTGTCCATCCTCTGGTCACTGCCCAGATGGCTGCGATGTCTGGAGCTGCGCATTCTGAAACTTGGAGCTGCGTCTGGTGTCCTGTGTGGGAGGGCCAGGGCGGCAAGACCACGTTTCCCGAGGCAGTGGGAGTATTTTTGTATTTCTTCTTTTTTTAAAAATGTATTTATTTCTGTTGGAAAGTCAGATATACAGAGAGGAGGAGAGACAGAGAGGAGATTCTCTGTCCACGTGTATTTTTGTATTTCTTTAGCAGGGATGGAGCACCTTTTCTGCCAAGGGCCCTGTGGATACTCCTCATATCATGTTGGAATTGACTGAGTGCTGGCCATGTGTTTGATGCATTTATATAAAATGCCTGCTGTGCTTTACTGTACTGTCTCCATGGCAGTTTGTTCCCCACCGCTAGCAGTTATCAAATGTTGTTTTTTTCTCATTGCAGTTAAAAATTCAAGATGTCCACCTACGCTTTGAAGATGGTGTCACCAACCCTTCCCATCCTTTTGCGTTTGGCGTTTGCATTAAGACAGTGTCCATGCAGAATGCAGTGAATGAGCCTGTGAGTACATGTGTGGCTGCACACGAGGCAGAATGCTGTGCCCTGGCGAGTCCACGGCCACTCCTTGTCATTCTGTGTCACGTAGTGAGGTTGAGTTCTCGTTCACCCTTTTACATTGTTTGGTACATGTGCAGGTCTCTGCAGGCAACAAGTTTAATTTGCTGAAATATGAAAATAGTTTTCTTTTTGTCTGACCCTTTGTTACTTTAATTTTACATACAAGGAAACCACGCAGCTGCAAGGGTTTCCACCGTGATTTTCTACTTGACCATGTGTATTCCGGAGTGAGCTGCTGCTGGCAGTGCTTGCCCAAGGTTGTCCTGTCTTACCCTTCGTGCTCAGTTTTCTTCTGACTTCCACATTCAGGGTTTGAAAGAACACTAATGGGATGCTTTCATTGGTGTTTCATGCTTGTCTGATAAAACACCATTTCTGTATACTCTTCACACAGTGCTTTTTAAAAAATCGCATTTTAATGTTTAATACAATGGTGAGGGAGTTGCAGACCCGTGTGGGCCTCTGATTATCCAGTTAGGGCGGAGAGTGTTGGGGTGAAGGAGGTGGGATGTTCGCTCCGGTGTTCCCTGAGGGGTGGGTGAGGAGAAAGTGCCCGTCCTGTTCAGGCTACGTCAGCACCTGGGGCCTAGGTTGATGTTGCCTTGGAGACCCAGTGAGGTGTTGCTACGTCAGCACCTGGGGCCTAGGTTGATGTTGCCTTGGAGACCCAGTGAGGTGTTGCGTGAGTGCTCTTGATTGTTCTGAGGATTGGTTGGTTTTGTTGCCCCAGAGGTGAGGAGTTCTAAGGCCTGTTGCCTGTCCTCGTCTACCTCAGCGTGCCTGCAGACCTAAGTCTTAGGTGCTTGCTTTAAAGCCTGGCCTGGATTGTCCTTTTACCTGTCCTGCTTTTCATCCTTTGAAGAGACACCCAGGGTCCTCTTGGCTTAGGTGAACCAGCGATCTTGTCTTTCATGTGTGTCTGGGTATCCTCTTCGTTCTTGCATGGGAGTCAGCAGCTGAGGTGGCCCAGTCCTGCAGCATGCGCACAGGGTCAGACCACAGGTCTGTGTAATTTTCTCTGAGGTCAGGGATCGAGCACAACGGTCCAGCTGGGAAGCCCCCGGAGAAACCTCGCCTGGGAAGTCCTCAGCCCTAGCCCTCGTGCGCTGTCTGGTGCAGGGTCAGGCCCAGCCCACTGCCTGCACAGCCAGTGCGTGTACTGGTGGATAGGTGCAGCTGCCTTTCCAGTGCTGAGACCTGGCCCAGCCCAGCCACCTGCCTGCCCTCTGCCCCATTGCTGCCTGCTGTGTGCGCTGACAGGTGCACACCGTGCTTTTGATCCCAGATATGTGGACTATTACACACCAGGCAATTCTCCAACAGACTCCAAGTGGGCTTCCTGTGGTTTAACTTCATTCTGATAGTAATGATTTAAAGGCAACTTCAGAGCTTAAGGGCTTAGCCCCACAGGGCTGCTCCCACTTCAGATAGCCGTGGCATGGCCCAGGTTATGACTAGTACTTGCTACTGACCCACAGTCAGTTAGCGTTGCTGTGTCCCCGCACCCTCTCAGGTGACTTAGAGAACTCAGGACAGCAGTTCTTGTAGCACTAGCAGTTCATTATAAAGGGTTCAGGTGACATGTCAGCGAGATCCCCCCTGCCCCTTACCAAGTCTTCAGTAACCTGGATGCTTAACAGATTTCATTATTCAGAAGTCTTTATAGCGGCTGTTCCCCTGCCCGTCGCGCAGAGGCTGTAGGGTCGGCCTGGAAGTTCCACCCCTGCACTCCTCCGGTCGCTGGTGACAGCCGTGCTGAGGCTGTCGGAGGGGCTCACCCTGTGTCAGCTCATTTCAGTGAACAGTCACACAGCCTAGTGAGGAAGAGCCACGTTCGCGGCGTGGGCATGACATTGTGACCAAACAGGGAAGTGGAAGAAAGGGAAGTGGCCAGATGCTGACAGGCTTCCAGAGAGGGCTGTCCTGGGAGAGCAGGCGGCGGCTCCTGCATCAGGTGCCTGTCATCTTCAGGTGCCCAGGTCTGTGGCCTCCAGGCTGTTTTGATTTGTTCTCTTCATGTGCGTGTTAATCTGCACAGTGTTGTGGCACTGATGGAACAGGATGGATTGTAACGGAGCACTGGGTCACATGCTTGCGGCTGTGTGGGGCTGGATGTGCTAGCTCAAGGTAATTAAATGTTCTTCGTCACAGCTTGTTGCCACAAACTTTTTCATTCTTGTGACACATTCAATAACCATATTTTCTTTCCTGTCACATCAAGCAGAATTTTTTTTTTAAAGATTTATTTTGTGTTTGTTAGAAAGTCAGATATACAAAGAGAAGGAGAGACAGAAAGGAAAATTCTCTGTCAGATGATTCACTCCCCAAGTGACTGCAACAGCCGAAGCTGTGCCGACCCGAAGCCAGGAGCCCGGAGCTCCTTCAGGTCTCCCATGTGAGTTCTGGATCCAAAGCTTTGGGCCATCCTCAACTGCTTTCCCAGGCCACAGGCAGGGAACTAGATAGAAAGTAGGATGACTGAGATTTGAACCAGCAACTGTATGGGATCCTGGCACATTCAAGTGACTTTAGCTGCTAGACTACTGCACTGGGCCCAAGAGGAATCTATTTTACAGTTCTGTGTCTAAAACTCACACTGGATTTTTGTACCTGCCTATATCTAGCTTTTAGTGACTTTGTGTCACTTACAGTATGAAGCTCAGCTTCCTAAGGTGCCACATATAATACATTGTCACAGACTGGACGGCTTAAAACAACAGACATGCTTTCTCTAGATTGGAGGCCAGAAGCTGGAAGTCAAGGTCTGTGGGCTGATTCCTTGCACAGGTTCTGGGAGAGGAAGCTTCTGCCTGAGTCCTTGTTCTCTTGGTGCTTGACTGGTGTTCCTTGACTCTGCCTCCAGCTTCACGTGCTCTTCTTCCTGTGTGCCTTTTTTACTTCTATTAAAAATTGTTTAGAGCAGGCCTGGCGCATAGCCTGGTGGCTGAAGTCCTCATCTTGCTAGTGCCAGGATCCCATATGGGAGCTGATTCATGTCCTGGCAGCCCTGCTTCCCATCTAACTCCCTGCTTGTGGCCTGGGAAGGCAGTCGAAGATGGCCCAAAGCCTTGGGACCCTGCACCCATGTGGGAGACCTGGAAGAAGCTCCTGGCTCCTGGCTTTGGATCAGCGCAGCACTGGCTGTTGCGGCCGATTGGGGAGTGAATCAACAGATGGAAGATCTTCCTCTCTGTCTCTCCTCCTCTCTGTATATCTGACTTTCCAATTAAAAAAAAAATTGTTTAGGGCCCAGTGTGGTAGCCTAGTAGCTAAATATTTGCCTTGCGTGCATTGGGCACTGGTTCATGTCCCAACTGCTCCACTTCCCATCCAGCTCCCTGTTTGTGGCCTGGGAAAACAGTAAACGACAGTCCAAAGCCTTAGGACCCTGCTCCCCCTGGGAGACCCAGAAGTTCCTGTCTCCTGGCTTTGGATTGGCTTACCTGCGGCTGAGGAGGCCACTGGGGAGTGAGCCAGCAGACAGAAGATCTTTCTCTATGTGTCTACTTCTCTCTGTACATCTGCCTTTCCAATAAAAAATAAATCTTGTTTCAAAAGCTTAAAAATTTTATGTGTATCTATATCTATCTATATATCTACTTGAGTGATGCACATGCATTGCGTACACACACACACACACACACACACACACACACACACACACACACGCGCGCGCGCGCAGATAGCAATCTTCTGTCAGCTGGCTTCTCCCTGCAGTGACCCGGGGGAGCCACAGCAGAGCCGGGAGGCTGGGACTCCGTCTGCGTCTTGCTGTGGGGAGCAGGGCCCAAGCACCAGGTGAGCCAGGGTAGGCCCTCAGACTCAGCTGACTGCCACAGCCCCTCCATTTCCCCCTTCTAAAAGGGTACCAGTCAGCACACTAACCTGGTGTGATGCTGTTTTAACTTAGTACATACGCAGAGATCTGATTTTCTTTTTCTTTTTTTTTTTTTTTTTAAGATTTATTTATTTTTATTACAAAGTCAGATATACAGAGAGGAGGAGAGACAGAGAGGAAGATCTTTTGTCCGATCATTCACTCCCCAAGTGACCACAGTGGCTGGTGCTGTGCCGATCCGAAGCCAGGAGCCAGGAACTTCTTCCGCGTCTCCCACATGGATGCAGGGTCCCAAAGCTTTGGGCCGTCCTCGACTGCCTTCCCTGGCCACAGGCAGGGAGCTGGATGGGAAGCGGGGCTGCTGGGATTAGAACTGGCGCCCATGTGGCAGGCTTTGCATTAGACTCAGGCTTTTCTTCCTGTTCTTCTACTTGCCTAAAATTTATACATCTTTTGACACTCATTTTTTTTAAAGATTTATTTTTTTTATTGGAAAGTCAGATATACAGAGAGGAGGAGAGACAGAGAGGAAGATCTTCCTCCTATCTATTGCGTCAATCCTGGCTGGGCCAATCCAAAGCCGGGAGCCAGGAACTTCCTCCAGGAGCTTTTTCTAGGTCTCCCACATGGGTGCAGGGTCCCAAGGCTTTGGGCCATCCTTGACTGCTTTTCTGGCCACAAGCCGGGAGTTAGATGGGAAGTGGGACCGCTGGGATTAGAACCGGTGCCCATATGAGATCCTGGCACCTGTGAAGTGAGGCTTTTAGCCACTAGGCTACCTTGCCAGGCCCTTGACACTCATTTGTACAGAGACATTTTTTTTTTGTTGGTAGCAACTTAGAATTTCTTTCTCTGTTTCTTCTGTAATTATTTCATGATTTCGTGGCACATTTGTACCCCAAGTTGGCTAGGATTTGAATACCGTAAAACTGTATTTCTTTACTTTTTAAAACCTGTTGGCAGAGAAACAGACACAGAAACAGACAGCAGTCTTGCATTTGCTGGATCGCCCTCCAGCTGCCTGCAGTAGCTGGCACTAGACCAGAGAGAAGCCTAAGATGAACTGTTCTGTCTCGGTCACCTCGTTGAGGGGCAGGCAGCCAAATCCTTGAGCCGTCATCTGTTGCCTCTCCGAGCCTGCTGGGGCAGGAAGCTGGAGTCAGGGGCAGAGCGGTGACTGGAACCTGGGTCCTCGCTGTGGGCTGCAGGTGGCTCTTGCAGCATTCTAGCCACTGTACCAAACATGCCAGACCTGTATTTAATGTAGTGTATCCCCAAGACCTTGAACATTTCCTGATGTGTGATGGCACAAGTGGTTTGTGAAATGAATCTGTATTCATGATTGGAGACAGTCATCTATTTTCTCCCTTGTTTTCAGGTACAGAAACTAATGCGGAAAAAGCAATTAGATGTGGAAGAGTTTAGCATCTATTGGGATGTTGATTGCACTTTGCTGGGGGATCTGCCGCAGGTGGAGCTGCAGGTAGGTGTGGTGAGGGCTCTGTTGAGGGGAGGCAGTCTGGAGGCCATGCTGTGGCATCAGGCCTTTGTTCCCAGTGTGCCCTGATTCCTGTGCCCACACTTCATCCACAGACGTCTGCCTGCCCTCTGGGCTCGCCTGAAGTATCTGCTCTGTCTGCAGCTTTGAAAAGTATGCAGTTTTTAGATGTGTATGTTTTCAATTTATGTTAGAGCATAGGTGTTTTAGGGTTTTTCCCTCATAAAGCTCTGTTTTTACAATACTTTTGTTTTCTACTTGTAGTTCATTGCTTGTTACTGCTGCAAATATTGTAAATGTCACAGTTATCCATTCTGTTAGCCACATGTACTAGCATCCAGAATGCCAGTAAAGAAATCATCTGAAGTGATTCTTTTTTTAAAAAGATATTTAAGGAAAGGAAAGGAGGAGGGAGCAGAGAGAGAGAGAGAGAGAGAGAGAGAGAGAGAGAGATCGAGATCGCAGGTGCAATTTGGAAACAGGAGCGTTCCTATTTGTATTGAAACTTGATCTCCAGTCACATTCCTCTAAGAGATACTTGGGAAGATGTAAACCATTGACTGTGAAATATTAGAGAAAGTTAAAGAAAAATCTCAGTTTAATCTTTTTGTGAAGAAATTATAGGTGGTTTAAATGAAATGGGAAGAAATGACTGGTTCCCGATACCCCAGGCTGTCTTGGCTTTGTGTATTATCATCCTGAGAGGTTTTTTTTTTGCTAATTCTGTTAGGTGAATACTCAGCCATACAGTGGAACAATATGAAGCTGTGAAAAAATAAACAGGTTTCTATGATAGCTATGTAACAGTTCTGAGATTCCCGGAGATTTAAGAGCCTAGGACAAAACTGTACAACATTTGTAGAAGAAAACAGCAATCCTGGACGTGCCCACACCGCGCAGGAGGCGTGTAAGGGAGGGCGGAGAGCTGGCCTTTGAGCAGGGGGAGGCTCGCTGGGGAGTGAGCAGGAAAGGGAACTTTCCCCTCATTTTGCCCTTTCCTTTTAAACCGAGAATGAAGTAGGACTGGGTTAAGAAACAAGCAATTTTTATAAAAACATTATAAAAAACCTTTTAGAACCAAATTATATGATTTTTAAATTGTGATATGATAGATTAGACCCTCTTTCACCTGTAACTTGATCCTAGAAACATTGGCCTAGCTTGGCTGTTTCTGCACAGACCCCCAGCATTATGAAAGAATGGCGAGTAGAAGGAAAAGTCTGATGTGCTTGCGCCCCCCAGGAGGCCATGGCCAGGAGTGCCGACAGTCGCTGTCACCGCTATGTCCTGGAGCCCGTGTGTGCATCTGCTCTCCTGAAGAGAAACTGCTCCAAGGAGCCACTGCGGTCTCGGCACAGGCCCCGCATCGAGTGTGACATTCAGCTGGAAACCATCCCCTTGAAGCTCTCTCAGGTGTCCTGGGGCCCCGAGGGCTTGCGTGCCCTCTGTCGGTGGGTGGAAGGACAAACGTCGGGAGAATGTGCTTAGCACTTAATGTACTCTCAGGAAAGACCGTCCGTGAGAGCATTTTCTGCCTGCCCAAGCTTGTTAGGCGTGTGTCCACTTCTCTGTTGACAGTTCAATGGGATTATCTCAAGTTCATTTTGATTGAATTTAGATGCTGAGTGAAGTAGGGAAGAACTATAGCAAATGTAAATGAGTCCTGAACTGTCATTATCCAGAGACAAGACCTGTGATGCTGTTGTCTTGCTTCTAGCTTGTACTGGGTTTCATTTAAGTGGCTTGGTGAAAACGGATTGTTCTTGTTAGATAAAAGGTGTAACAGAGTAAAAGAAACAAATCTTTCCTAACTCAGTGTATCTTAATCTCTGATAAAAAGCTACAGTATCGGCAAATCATGGAATTTCTCAAGGAGCTGGAGCGAAAAGAGAGGCAGGTGAAGTTCCGAAAGTGGAAACCCAAAGTGGCGGTATCAAAGAAGTAAGGGCTTGTGTGTGTTGTATGTCTGATGTGTTTTACAGCATGCTGTTGTCTGTACCTGCATCAGAAATAGCCTCGGGGCTCTTTCACAGGATCCATACATTTGATTTATGTTTGATAAAATACAGTTGATAGTCCTTAAAATGCTTTTCTGTTATCATTATTGATACTGTATGTTTATTTGATTGCTGTACTTAATTCAGTGTAATGAAATTCAGAAAACCCTGCCAGTCTTATTTAGCAAGTAGAATGGTAAGACCTGCTGTGTAGTAAGCACCTTGCAGCTTTTGCTTGCTTGAGTCTTCTCGGCATTAACATAGTCAACATTTCAATTTACATAACAAAAGTAAGTATATTTTCATGCTTCAGTGATAACAGTAGTAAGCTTGGACAGTAATATGTTAAAAGTTCCTAAAATTTCCAGTTCTTTTCTTGGCATTTACTTTTAAATTTTAAATCCTTAAAGGATTATTCATTTGAAGCACTCAGAGAGAGTGAAAGAGAGGTCTCCTATCCACTGATTTACTCCCTAAATGGCCGTAGTGGCTGGAGTGAGCCAGGAACTCCCTTGGTCCACCATGTGGTGACCGGGCCTGTCGTATTTGGTCCAACTGCTGCTGCTTTCCCAGGTGCATCAGCAGGGAGTGGTGGTCGAGTGGAGCAGTTGGGCATTGAAGTAGTGCCCATGAAATGCCAACGTCTGGCAGCAGTTTAACAGGCTCCTCTATAAGACCAACCTGTGAAGTCCCTAGTTTTAAAATCTTTAGTAGTTAAGTCCCTGATGATTATTTCAAGATATATTTACCTTATGGTAGTTGAGTTTCTGTCATTGGAGGGGACTGATACTATGGGTAATTCAGACCATTTGAATCCTGTGCTACTGTGGATTTATGTGGGGAGCTATTATTTGATATTCTTAGGTGACAGATTTACTTTCCCCATGTGTTGGATTCACCTTGATATTACAATGAACTTGGGAGATAAACTGATGACTGGTGGGGAGAGATATTTTGGGAAGGAGTGGTGGTACATGGATTGTCCTGAATTGAGTGTTTTGGTTGTTTTTATTGTGAGAAATAATTTTATTGCTGTGGTCTCCCTTAGCTGCCGAGAATGGTGGTATTTTGCTTTGAATGCCAACCTGTATGAAATCAGAGAGCAGAGGAAGCGTTGTGCCTGGGACTTCCTGCTGCATCGCGCCCGTGATGCTGTATCCTACACTGACAAGTATTTCACCAAGTTAAAGGGAGGCTTGCTGTCTGCAGGTGACAAGGTGAATAGACTGGAGCCTTATGTTTCTTGCCTTCATTTGGATGGTAAGAGTGTTCTCTCAAAGACTGGTAAGGTTGCAAACTGTGACGACATAAAATACCTTTCCAGGAACAGAGGGAGAGAGAGAGACAGAATGAGAGAGTTCTGCTGGTTTACTCCCCACATGCACTTACGGCTGGGCCAGGCCAAATCCAGAAGCCCAGAATTCCATCTGGGTCTCCCATGTGGGCAGCAGAAACTGCAGGTGCAGTAGTAGCAATCTGGGTTGGAAACAGTGGTGTAACTCAATCTCAGGTACTCTGGTATGGCGTGCATGTGTGCCCAGCGACAGCACAACCCAGTGTGCAAGAGCTCCCACCCCAAGAACTTCTTGGGGGGCCCCTATTCATGTATTGATCGTTAACACCCTCCCACTCTGCTGCCTGGGAGAGCCAACCTATGAGTGAGAGGAAGCCAGCATGCCTGTGTCCCGCCATGACCTGTGCCTTCCCTCCACGGCTCTGTGGGCGCAGAGCCTTGTTCACGGGACCCTCATTCTTTTTCTCTGAAATATGTGAGTGACCTTTTCAGACTTTGATCCACGTGTCTGCAATCCCCTAGTTTCTGGTGATTGAGACACAAGAGAAGCTCTTGTTTGGGCTGTAGGCTGGAGTCCCCTGCCCTGGCCCTCCTGGAGTCCTGGCAGGGGACCCCCCTCTTTGGTCTGTCTGTCCTTGCTCAAGGCATGGCATTGGGGGTTGCTTTGCTCTTTGATTTGCAGTTGTGTGTAGTAGTATTTTAGAGCATTCCAGGTGTTTGGGCTCAGATGATATCTCTAAGAACTTAATGTTCTCTTCACACTCCTTGGGTGATGGCCAGGCTGGCTCTCTATGTAAAAACCACTCACTTAGTTTACGCTTTTCCCTTTAGTGTTGATGTGGGTGCTAATGTAGGAACCTCATGAAAAACATGGGGCAATCCAGACTGTTTGTTTTGATTGGCCTTCCTCTCTTTTTAAAAATATTTATTTATTTATTTAAAAGACAGAGTTGCAGAGAGAGATGGAGAGACAGAGGGATCTTCTGTCTGCTGGTTCACTCTCCACATGTCCCAATGGCCAGGCTTGGTGTGGCTGAAGCTAGAAGCTAAGAGCTTCATCTGGGTGTCCCATGTGGGTGGCAGGGGCCCAGACACTTGGGCTATCTGCTGCTTTTCTCAGACCCTTAACAGAGTTTATTGGAAGTGGGACAGTTGGGACGAGGCATGTGGGATCAGGTGGTAGCTTAACCCACTTTGCCACAACAACAGTGCCCTGTAAGGTTTTCTTAAAGGTATGGGAAAGACATGAAGGGAGAGAAAAATCTAAGCTACTACTAAGGTAGACAAGTGTAAGTATGTGATTTCTTTAGTGTTGGGATATAAGAGCAGGTTAAGATAACTGAATTAGGTAAGGTAGCTAAGTTGTTTTCTTTTTATATGGACATGTGGCTGGCTACCATTGCTTTTATCTGAGTATGCTGAAATGATCATTTCTGGGAGCAGTGATGTGCGTGACGGGTAAAGCTGCCACATGCCACACAGGCATCCCATACAGCACCAGAGCGGGTCCTGGTGGCTGCACTTCTCATCTCCTGCTCATGCGCTTGGAAAAAGGGTGGAAGATGGTCCAAGTCCTTGGGTCCCTGCACCTATGTAGGAGATCCTTGATGAAGGTCCTGGCTCCTGGCTTTGGTCTGGCTCAGCTCTGGCTGGTGTGGCCTTTTGGGGAGTGAGCCAGCAGATGGGAGATCTCTGTTTGTCTTCTCTGTCTCTGTCTGTGTCTCCTCTCTCAGTACCTCTCTCAAATCAATAAAATAAAGAGATGATAGTGTCCTGCTCGTATCCCGCGTGAAACAGAGGGGCTGGGGGCCTGCCCGCGCTTGTGTGAGCTTGCTCCTGAGTTTCCTCCTCTGCAGGTGGGGAGCGTGGTCTCCCGCTGAGCAGAGTCCGTGCAGCAGGCAGTCTGTGAACTGCATCTTTGCTGTGCCTGGGATGGAACTGTGAGGCAGTGCTTGCTGTGGCATTCTGCTGCTGCTTCTCTGCTTCCCAGCAGGCCTAGGCACTGCAGGACTTGTCAGTGAGGTTCTGGAGGGTGATTGAAATCTCTTGGGATGCATGGAAAACTGGTTAAGCAGAAACTGCAGTCATAGCACTGCTTTGTTCTTGGCTTCCTGCAGCGATGGTGGGGGCCAGATGGGTTTGTTTGTGGTCTTGTAGTTGGTGAGGTTGTAGGGACAGCATCCATTTTGGCTTCTTTCTCCTTTCACCTCTTCAGGAGGAAATGTATCGGATTGAAGAGGAACAGAGCTTTGAGGAACTGAAGATTTTGCGTGAACTGGTTCATGATCGATTTTACAAACAAGAAGAGCTAGCAGAGGTAAGCAGTGCTCTGTGAGAAGGTGTGTTGCTGTGCTGCTGGGGACACGTGGCAGCTGTGGCTCAGCACAGCTTGCCTCTCTCCTTGGGCATGCGTGTTTACTCCCCTGTGATTATTGACAGAGTCTACGAGAGCCTCAGCTCGATTCTCCTGCAGACTCTCCCGGAGCTCCGGAAGCCGGTGGAAGCAGTGGCATGCTGCAGTATCTTCAGTCGTGGTTTCCTGGCTGGGGTGGCTGGTCCGGGCAGCCAAGCCCTGAAGGCAAAGCTGTGGAGGGGCTGTTGGCAGAGCCTCCTGAGCACTGGGCTCCCGAGGAGCTCCTGGGTATGTGGAGCTGCCTGCACCCTGGGCCTCTGGGGAGCGCTTGGCTCATATGAACTGGCCTATTAGCCAGGCAGTGACTTTCAGCCTGTGTAAAGTCTAACGGAAATAGACATTTAGAAAATCATGTGTCATGTTCACAGAGGCAGAGGGAGTTATTAGGAGACCCTCCATTTGCAATTCCGTCACTGAATAGGAATGCTGGTTAGTTTCAGGTGGATCTGCATGTCAGTGATTGTAAGAGAACTAATGTTAGGAAGTTCAGAAATTCTTTTTTGAGGATTTATATAAGGAATAAAATAGACACACACACACAGAATCTTCCATCTCCTGATTTGCTCCCCAAATGGCTGTGATGCCAGGCTGTGCCAGGCTGAAGCCAGGAGCCCAGAACTCCATCCGGGTCTTTCATGTGGGTTGCATTGCCCTTTGTACCTAGGCAACCTTCTGCTTCTTTCCCAGAAGCATTATTATTGGGGAGCTGGATCTGAAGTGGAGCAGCTGGGGTTCAAACTGGTGCCCATATGGGCTGACACCATTGCAAGTGGCAACTTAAATTAACGTAATATTCCAGAACACTGGCCCTAGTTAAAAAAAAAAAAAAAAAACTCTGAAGTTTGAAGACTAGAGCATTCTTCTTTTTTTCTTTCTTTCTTTCTTTTTTTTTTGTTATATTATTTTTTATTAATTACATTGCATTATGTGACACTGTCTCATAGGCTCTGGGATTCCCCCAACTCCTCCCCATACCATTTCTTTAAAGATTTATTTGAAAGTCAGAGTTAGAGGGAGGGGAAGACAGAAAGAGATCTTCCATTCACTGGTTCACTGCCCTCCTTCCAACCCCCCAGATAGCTGTAACAGCCAGAGCTGGGCCAGTCCAAAGCAGGAGCCAGGAATTTCCTCTGGATCTCTGGCAGTGGGTGTAGGGGTCCAAGAACTTGGGCCATCTTCAGCTGCTTTCCTACACACATTAGCAGGGAGCTGGATTAGATGTGAAGCAGCTGGGACTTGAACCTGTGCCTATGTGGGACCCGCGCTGCAGGCTGTGGCTTTACCCACTGCATCACAGGATTGACCCCCAGAGCACTCTTTAGATCTGTGCTGTCCAGTGTGGTAGCCAAAGCCACAAATGGTTGCTTGATTGAAGTTAAATGAAAGTGAAAGTTCAGTTCTGTGTTTGCACTAGCCTTGTAAGCACATGTGCCCAGAGTGCCCGTGGGTGATGTAGAATCGTTTCACTCTGTGGGCATAACTGTTCTCAGCTTTGCCCTGCTGTGATCTTTCCTCCTGGGTTTGATAAGTTGATGAGGACGCCTCAAGAACCTTGGGGTGTGCTTCATTGGCAAGTCCTCCCCCATGGTTTGGGCGTTCTTTCCTAGAGAAATGCCCAGTAGCATCGTCAGAATCGTGCCTAGTTGTGCCTTTTTCCTCTCCTGTGTTTTTTCTCAAAGGCTTTTCTTCTTTACTGTTCAGGCACCGAGGAGTTTTTCGACCCCACTGCCGATGCCTCGTGTCTGAACACATACACAAAGCGCGACCATGTCTTTGCCAAGCTGAATTTGCAGCTGCAGCGAGGTACGGTGACACTGTCACACGAGGAGCAAGGCACGCCTCACGTGAGCGAGAGTGCGTTCATGCAGCTCGAGTTTTCAGGTACTGCCCCAAGAACTACCTGCTGCTGCTTCCATATCCAGTGATTGTCACGGTGTGCAGCACGTGGCAGTACATGCCGAGTGCTCCTGGGGAGACCCTGCTGGGTCCCTGCCAGCCTCTGGGTGTTACGAGTCTCAGCTGACCTGGGTCTGACTTGTTTATTTTAGGATGTGCTTGTGGTTTAAGGAGTGGTTCTTTAATATCTAGTTATCTATCTCTAGCTGATTTGTTAGTATTAAACTCACGGCCAGTAACCCTGTCACTCATGCCCTCACACAGCGTGTACCTATTTTCTCTGAAAGACATATCACTTAGGAGCTTTTAGGAGTACTAGGCAGCAAGCACTTCAGAGCTATGTTTGGGACCTTTTCTTAAAAAAAGATTTATTTTATTTTTATTGCAAAGTCAGATATACAGAGATGAGAAGAGACAGAGAGGAAGATCATCCATCCAAGCGGCCGCAGTGGCCGGAGCTGAGCCAGTCCAAAGTCAGGAACCTGGAGCCTCTTCCAGGTCTCCCATGCGGGTGTAGAGTCTCAAGGCTTTGAGCTGTCCTTGACTGTTTTCCCAGGCCACAAGCAGGGAGCTGGATGGGAAACAGGGCTGCCGGGATTAGAACTGGCACCCATCTGGGATCCCGGTACGCTCAAGGCAAGGACCTTAGCCATTAGGCTACCATGCCGGGCCCTGTGTGGGATCTTTTCAAAACAAACTCACCTACAAAAAGCATGGATGTGTGAAAAACTTGGCTCTCCATAGACAGGAAAAGGGGATTTGTTTATTGCGTGAGAGCTGAAATAAGACAGCAGACAGACTGTTTCTGTGTTTACACTTAGTTGGGCATGTGCATTTCCGGGGCCCAAAGTTCTGACAGCTCTGTGAGTGTCCAAATGATTGGGAAGGCACCATGAGTCTTGGTTTTAAGGTTACAGTGGATTTCAGGGAGTAGGCAGATGTGCGTGTATGGACTCTGGGAATAATGAGGGTCAGGCTATGCTCGACTTTTAAAAGATTTATGTATTTATTTATTTAAGATTTATTTATTTTATTTGGAAAGTCAGAATTATAAAGAGAGTAGAGACAGCGAGAGGTCTTGCATCCACTGATTCACTCCCTGAATGGCTGCAGTGGCCAGAGCTGGGCCAGTCCTTATCCAGGAGCCAAGAGCTTCTTCCAGTCTCCATGTGGCAGGAGCCCAAGAACATGGGTCATTCTCTGCTACTTTCCCACACCATCAACATGGAGCTGGGCCAGGAAGTAGAGCAGCTGGGACGTGAACTAGTGCCCATGTGGGATACTGATGCTGACAGGTAGGGGATTTGTCACTATGTCAGCACCCCTGTATTTGACTTTTTTTTTTTTTTAAGTTTTATTTATTTTACTGGAAAGTCAGATTTACAGAGAGGAGAGACAGAGAGAAAGATTTTCTATCGGTTGGTTCACTCCCCAAGTGGCCAAAGTGACCAGAGCTGAGGTGACCTGAAGCTAGGAGCCTCTTCTGGGTCTCCCAGTGTAAATGTAGGGTCCCAAGGCTTTGGGCTGTCCCTCCATTGTCTTCTGAGGCCACAAGCAGGGAGCTGGAAGGGAAGTGGAGTAGCTGGGACACGAACCAGCGCCAATACTGGATTCCGGTGCATGCAAGGCAAGGATTAAGCCACTTGGTTTCTGCACCAGACTCTATTTGACCTTTTTTTTTTTTTTTTTTCAGTTTATTTGAAAGGTAGTTAGAGAGGGACAGACTCCCCAAATGCTTGCAGTGGCCGGAGCTAGGCCAGGCTGAAGCCAGGAGCCTGGCACTCTGTTGATGTGGGAACCAAGCATTTGAACTGTCCTTTGCTGCTTTCCCAGGTGCATTGGCATAGCACTGGATTGGATATGAATGAAGCACCTGGGACTTGAACCATCACTCACAGGGGAGGCCAACATTGCAGGCAGTGGCTTTACTGCCTTAGCCATGTCCTTTGACTGCTTGCTTGCTTTTTAAAAATTTTTGTAAGATTTATTTATTTATTTATTTTAATTGGAAAGGCAGAAATACAAAGAGGAGATAGAAAAATTTTCTGTCCACTAATTCACTCCCCTAGTGACGATAACAACCTGAGCTGAGCTGATCCGAAGCCAGGAGCCAGGAGCTTCTTTCAGCTCTCCCACGTGGGTGCAGGGTCCCAAGGCTTTGAGTCATTCTCTACTGCTCTTCCTGGCTACAAGCAGGGAACTATACGAGAAGTGGAGCAGCCGGGACACGAACTGGCGCCCATGTGGGATCTTGGCATGTACAACGTGAGAACTTAGCTACTGGGGCATCGCATCAGGCCCACTGTAAAAGATTTTAAGATCTATACACATGCAGGGTCTTCCAAAAAATCTCGTGGAGAAAGCATTTTACAGAAAATATTTGCTTCAACTCAACAGTTTCTTTGATCAAATATTTTTAACTGCATATTTTGGGAAAATTTTTTGAAGTAACTTCAGTTTTTATGGGGTTCTAATTTCAAAGAAAAATAGGTTGTAATACCTATGATACCCAGTAGTCCTTGCCAATATTATTTCTAACACTTTCAAAAAAGCAGCCTGCATTGCATAGTGTCAGTGCTCTGTTTTTCTTTTGTAGATGTGAAATTGCTGGCAGAATCTCTACCTCGAAGACACTCATCTTTGCTTTTAGTCCGGCTGGGGGGACTGTTTCTTCGAGACCTGGCTACGGAAGGAACCATGTTTCCCCTTCTGGTCTTCCCTAACCCAGTACGTACCACAGTGGGAGGGCTCACATGGGGTGTTGTGTTATTGTGGTGTGTTTTAGGCGAATGATAAGCAACATTAAGCTGATTGATTGTGGTATTTGATCACCTGGACTGGGTAGAGTGGGGTTGGAAAGTTTTTTTTGAATTAGCTAAGAGCTGTTGGGAAGGTCAGGGTTAGGCTCTCTCTCTCCTGTGTTGTGTTTTCATGGAGTAGTTTACTCTGACTTGGAAGAAAATTCCATAGACACCACTTCTTGCATTTGTGTCCTCTAATTCTGACAGTCAATTTCACTGTGACTCTGTGATATAATCTCATTTTCCTGGCTTACAAAAAAGAACCATTCCAAATTTTTTACGCGTGTGTAGCTTTTATTTTACATAATTAGTATTAATTATGAAATATACGATTTTGTTAAGTTAGCAAATATACTGATCCAGATAATTGAGTATATCTTGAGTTGGGTTTAGAAGGCATGGGGAAGGCCATGGAGAGGGTAGGAGGTCCAGACTTCAGCTTTGGGAAGCTCTGCATTTTGACTGTGTGTTTAGCACATGTCTGTTGAGGATGCTGAGAGCAGAGCAGTGCGCTGGCAGGGCAGAAGCAGAGTCTTGGCTTGAGAGAAGGGTACACATTGGATCAATCTGCCAGAACTCCATAGTGTGAGGGCACTTAATTGGGACCTGCTTGTGCTGAGTGGGAGGGATGCAAAAGGGTTAAACGTTTGTGTCTATAGCAGTATAAAGTGAGTTGTCCCCGTTCCCCGACATTGATGCCGCTCTATGTGTGTTTAACAGCAGAAAGAAGTTGGCAGAGTCTCACAGTCTTTTGGTCTTCAGGCCACATCGACAGACAGAAGTGATCAATATGTTGGTAATTTATCATACTAATTTATCTTAAAAATACTATGATTTCAGAGCAGTATCTTGATGAGTAGTAAAAGAGGCAACATTTTGTGCCCCCTGTGTAGTAATTTTGCACGTGACTCCAGGATTAGCCTGGAGACAGCTTGGTATGTTCCCAGAAAGGCCGTGAAGATGGGTGTAGCAGGAGGTACCCCAGATCCTTGGTTTCTGTAGAGGAAGCCAGTGCCTCGGCCCAGGCCGCGTGATTTCCGGTGGGATGGGGCCAGTGCTCAGGGTCTGTGTTTGGAAGAGTTCGTGAATGTGAACAAAGTGGAGAGCAAGTTGGGAAATGTCTTTTTCTGCATTTCTCACAGTTCTGTTCAGCATAAGGTGTTTGCTTTGCTGTCTTCCCTGTTCTCTCCTTTAGCTGCACATCCGGATGACCCCGTTTTTGAGATGCTGTATGAGAGAAACCCAGCACACAGCCACTTTGAGAGGCGACTGAACGTCAGCACGAGGCCCCTGAACATCATATACAATCCGCAGGCCATCAAGAAAGTAGCTGACTTTTTCTACAAGGGAAAGGTTCATACCTCAGGTTAACTTTTTTGCTTGATCTTTTGTTACTTTAAAAAACCTCTGTCTTGTCCTGTCTGGTGCTCTGGCCCAGGGCTGCTGTCCTGGACGGCCTGGGAGTGGCAGAAAAGACCTACTCAATGAGGGAGGATCAGCCTTAGTTACTGCCTCATGCGCTCAGTCTCTAGGGGAAGTCGTATCCTTACGTATTTTCTGCTTGTCTCTTTCCACTTGCTATTTTTTTTTTTTTTTCATCATACTTCTCATTCTATTCTAAGGCAGTTTCTTTGATAACTAAAATAGTTTAAACCAATGAACTGAGGATGTTAGAGAATTTCCTTCTGGGTGACAGGCTCAGTAGTCTCTTAGTTATGTGGTGCAGCATTAAGTACTGCCAACTTCCGAATGTCATCAGTGATTGATGGATTTTTTTTTTTTTTTTATTATTTTTTCATTGGAAAGACGGATATACAGAGAGGAGAGACAGAGAGGAAGAGCTTCCGTCCGATGATTCACTCCCCAAGTGAGCGCAACGGGCCGATACTATGCCGATCTGAAGCCAGGAGCCTCTTCCGGGTCTCCCACGCGGGCGCAGGTTCCCAAAGCTTTGGGCCGTCCTCGACTGCTTTCCCAGGCCACAGGCAGGGAGCTGGAAGGGAAGCGGGGCCGCCGGGATTAGAACCGGCGCCCATATGGGATCCCGGGCGTGCGAGGCGAGGACCTTTAACCACTTGCGCCACCGCGCCGGGCCCGATTGATGGATTTTTGTCTCCCTGTTCCCCAGGAAGATTTGAGACAATACAAACAGTAAAAGCACTTTGACGCTGGAGGGGCATGTGAGGAGCATCAATAAACCAATTGTATTTTTCTGAAATGTATTCTCTCCTGCCTTCATAATGATGAAACCATTTTAGTGTCATGTAAGCAGGAGCTCCCATTGTCATGGCTTCTTTTCTGTCTCACTGATAGGGAAAGCATTCCCTTCTGGATTTCATTTTCCTTCAGTGTAATGACCTGCTCCCTAAAGGTCTGGAGATAGTTTGGAATCTTTTAGAAAATGGTTTGTGAGAGTGTGGTATCTCAAGTCCCTTTCCCTTGAACCTCTCCCAGCTGCTGCACACTTTGGCCCTGTGTTATGCCAGGTCCCATTGGAGTAAGGAGCTGTTGTTGGCACTTGATTGTTTTTCAGCGCTGGGGAAGTTTTTGATGAGAGTAGCTGTTGTGACACTTCATTTTCATCTGCTCATTTCAAAGTTCTGACTGATAGGGCCGGTGCAGGGTGTAGTGAGCTGGGCCTCTGCCTGGGATGCTGGCATCCCTTGTGGGTACTGGTTCGCTTCCTGGCTGCTCTGTTTCTAATCCAGCTCTCTGCTGGATTGCCTGGGAAAGCAGTAGAAGATGGCTGTAGTCTTTGGGGCCCTGCATCCATGTGGGAGACCTGGAAGAAGCTGCTGGCTCCCGGCCTCAGACCCCCACGGCTCTGGCTGTTGTGGCCATTTAGCAATGAACCAGTGGATGGAAGAGCTCTCTGTCTCTCCTTCTCTCTGTAGATCTGTCTTTCTAATAAAAATAAAATATACTTTAAAAAATTAAAGAAAATTCTGACTTGCCTATATATTTTTATTCTTTCAGGTTTTGGTTATCAGTCTGAACTTGAGTTGAGAGTAGCTGAAGCTGCCCGAAGACAGTACAACAAGCTGAAGATGCAGACCAAGGCGGAGATCCGGCAAACCCTTGATCGCCTGCTAGTGGGGGATTTCATTGTAAGTGGGTGCGCAGAGCACTCTGTGAGGGGTGGCAAGCCTTCTTTTGTTGAGGTTTTTTTTTGGGGGGGGGATCCTACTATGTGTCCCTGTGTCAATTACACTGATTAAGTACATGGAAAATATGGAATCCTTATTCCTAGCATCAAGCAAAATCAGATTTCATTGAGAAAATGAGCGACTGTGTAGAGTCCTGTTCCTTGTGTGTACCAGTCTGGAGATGCTGTAAGGCTCATCTTTATTCCATTTTCCAGACCTGATCTTTGGTAAATGTTTCGTTTGAGAGCTTCCCCACTGCTTGTATGTCTTTGAGAGACAGACAGCTCCTCTATGTGTTTCCCTGACGAGATGTCCTCAGCACATGGGGTTGAGCTGGATTGGGGGCCCGAAGCTGACAACTCAGTCCAGGTACCTATGTGGATGGCAGGAACCCAGTTCCCTAGAATTATTATCGCTGACTCCAAGGTATTGAGCCCAGGCACTCCCCTGGGGGCCATGGGCATCTGGCCTGCCAGGCTAGCCACCTGCTCCATAGGGAACAATCTTCCTATTTGTGCTCACTGTTATCAGAAGAAAAACTAGAGTGCTGCCCCAGCCTCTCCTCAAGGGAATGATGGTCACTTTGTGATGCTGAGTGGCCAGCTAATTTGAAAAATGCAGTGGAGTGGGAGAGCCAGGAAACATCTTACCCATCCAGAAGAACATGGTGGTGCAGTGCTAAGATCCAGCAGTAGGTGGAGCAGTCAGGCAGAGCGTGGTTGCCTTTGGGCGCGTGGTTGCCTTTGGGCGCGTGGTTGCCTTTGGGCGCGTGGTTGCCTTTGGGCGGTGTAGACCCTGTTTTAGGAGTGGAGGCGAACAGAAACACCAAAGGGCCTAGTTCCGTGGGAGGGAGCCCCAGTGCAGTTTTTGGTCTGTGATGGTGAGTAACAATTAGTATCCTCTTGTTATAGAAAAAAGTTTATTTTTGAAAGCATTTCTATAAATTAGCTTTTTTTTTTTTTTTTTTAAAGATGTATTTATTCTTTTTTTTTTTTTTTAATTGTTGTTAACATTGTATTATGTGATACAGTTTTATAGGCACTGGGGATTCCCCCCACCCCTCCCATACCCCTCCCCCCATGGTGGATTCCTCCACCTTGTTGCATAACCACAGTTCAAGTTCAGTTGAGATTCGTTCCTTGCAAACACATATCTAGCATAAAGTCCAGCGTCTTATTGTCCAGATAAGTTCAGTGGCCTCTTGGGGAGACCTTCTCTAGTCTGAAGATAGGGCTAACAGAGTAAAGATCCGGTCAGTTAAAAGCCCCAACAAAACCTCAGTATCAATATACAACATTATGGAATTAATTGACATAGTATTGGGTAAACAATATGTTAAAAATAATGCAAGTTCCATTCTTCGAAACATCTGGGTTGAGACAGTGTCAATGACAGGTTCAAAAAATAACCAACAACCAAACAAAAATTACAAGTTAAATCAAGGCAAACATGTGGTATCTAAATTTTTAACGTGTTATTTTTATCATTTTATGATACAGTTCCATATTCCCTTTTCCCCTCCCCAATTCCCTCCCCCATCACCTAGTTCCTCTGTATCATTACTAACATATAGATCTTCCTACTCAGTCATATGTCCATCATTGCGGGCATGGACAATGACAGAGAGTCCAGAATCCTATTGTCAAGATATAGTAAACAGTTTCATTGTAAGTCCATCTTTGTCTGGAAGCAGAAATGCATACTACACTGCATCCTCACGTCTGGATGTTAGTCTCCATTTCACAGCTACTGTACATCCCCTTAAATGAAAAGTCATAACACAAAATCAACAATAGAAAGAAAAATCAAAATTTACAATGCCATGAAGTTATATGACATGTTACTAGATATGACAGTCTCCATTACACAGCTACTATACATCCCATTAAATGAAGAGCCACAAAACAAAATCAACATCCAGGAGAAAAAATAAATTAACAACACCAAGAAGTTAAATAACGTGCTATTAAATGACTAACGTGTAGCTGAAGAAATGAAAATCAAGAACCTTCTTGAAGAAAATGATGCTACTGTATGATGTACAAGTCATTGAATGTTTTAATCAGAATAAAGTGTTTTGAAGAGATGAAACCAACAGAAAACAACAAAACCCATGTGATATAGTTTCCGCTGATCTTTGTTGAAGCGTGTCTCCTCCAGACTATAAACAGATGGGTTTTGTTTTTTAATCCAGTCTACTAATCTATGATGTTTGATTGAGCTTAAGCCATTTATATTCAGAGTTAAATATGTTTGGATGGTACTTTGGTCCTGTCATTTTAGGAATGGGGTATTCATTGGTTTAGTCTTCTGTTGTCTTTTTACTGGGATATTCTTCCCATTTGCCTTTGCTTTTGGTAGGTGCTGTTCCTCTTCTCTGTCAAGAGAACATCTTGAAGTATCATTTGTAGAGCAGGTTTGGAAGAGGCAAATTCTTTTAGCTTTTCTTTACTATGGAAGAATTTTATTTCATTTTCAAAGAGGAAAGAAAGCTTTGCAGGGTGTGTTATCCTAGGCTGACAATTTTTTTCTTTTAGAATCTGGAATATGTCACTGCATTCTCTTCTTGCCTGTAGAGTTTCCTGTGAGAGATCTCCTGTGAGCTTAATTGGCATTCCTTTATATGTCAATTGATGTTTTTCACGTGCACATTTAAGGATCTTTTCCTTATGTTCAATTGAAGAGAGCTTGATAATCATATGTCTTGGTGAAGATCACTTTTGATCAAGCCTGTTGGGAGTTCTGTGTCCCTCCTGGATCTTGTTTCCCAATTCTTTCTCCAGATTAGGGAAATTTTCCTTGATTATTTCATTAAATACATTTGCAAAGTCAGCTTCTCTTTCTGCACCTTCTGGGATTCCCATAACTCTTATATTTGGCCTCTTAATAATGTCTTTCAATTCTTGAATACTTTTTTGGCCTGATCCAGCTCTGCTTCCAGTTTTTTGTTTGCTTCCCCCTGGTGACAGGAAATATCTTTCAATTCTGAAATTCTTTGTTCTGCTTGCTTCATTCTATTTTGGAGACTCTCCACTGTGCTTTTAATTTGTTCTACTGCGTTCTTAATTTTTGATATATCAGCCTTGATTTGATACATTGCTTCCTTAAATTCTTTGAACTCTTGTATGTGCTCCTCATTTTTGATCAGAATCTTTAAAATGAGTCTTATGAATTCTGTGTGCCCCGTTTTCTTGATGTCTTCCTCAGTTAACTCTGAGGTTGGCATAGGGTTTTCCTCCTTTGCAGGGGAGTTTTCGGTAATATTCATTGTGCCTTTGTCTCTTTTGCTCTGATCATTGTATTTCTGGTTAGCAGAGTCTTCTCCTTGGGGCAGTTTTCTAAGCTGTGTCACCCACACGTCTACAATGCGACTTTACTTATTGCAGTTGGTACACAACTTTTTGCTTGCAGCCACTTGTGCCACAACCTCCAGCGAGTTCCAGGTCTGGGTTCTTATGTCAGATTTCCACCGTGGTCTCCACAGCCCCAGCTCTTGGCTCACCACTCTCCTCCTCCTGTGATACCGTGCTGAGGCTGCACTGTTGTCTCTGCAACCTTTTTCCCACTTCAGGTTGGAGCAGGTCCAAGGATTAGAGAGACAGCAGGTGTCCTATATAATGGTTGTTGGTGGCGCTGATCTTGTCAGAATCTGTTGGACATAGGGTCTGGGTGCCACATGGACCTCTTTTGACCATTACGATGCCACAGTTGGTGTTTTCCTGCAGGACCAGTGCAATCCACTGAACTCAGCGAGTTCTTGGGAGCTCAGCACATGCGTAGTTTACTGTTGTCGCCTGCAGGCCTAACGCTATTGCCACGGTGCGCAAAATGGCGTCTGACGTACCACCACTACAGTTCTTGATCTGCTGGCCATCAGGTCTGAGGGCTACCCAGACCTGTCTTGGGTGGAACCCATAGATTGTCACATCGCTGCAGTTCACTGCAGAAATGAGTTCACTTCCAGCTCAGTGTATGCTCAGTCCTTTCCCTTGCCCTTTCCTCCTTACTCAAATTGGCGCCCAATTCAGCTCTAGGGGGCTGACTGAGCTATGAAATCCACCCTGTTCTCGCACTGCCCATCTGAGATCTGCTGCTCTGTCTCTGCTCCTGGTCAAATCAAACAGACCAGCAGGATGGACAGTTTTTTGTCTGGGTTTACCTTCCAAGCTCCCAGCGAAAGTCCCTTCCCACCTGGTTGCCGGTGGAGTTCCAGCTGTTGGTGGAGTTCAGATCACCCTTAGCTGAATGCCGCTGGAGTATCAGTCACTGCAGCACCACACATTGTGCCCGCTGCTTTCCTGTGTCTGTCAGCCTCCAGGTACCACTGTGCTGTCGTTCTGTCCTTTCCTATTTCCTGAAATCTGTCCTCTCTGCTTCATCCTGATTAAATGTTTCTCTGTCCGTTTAAAGGCGTCCTTACCCTATTCCGCCATCTTGATTCCTAAATTAGCTTTTATTGTTTTCCTCTAGTTGAGGCTAAATTTAATTGCAGAGAAGACTAGTGAACAAACTCAGGAGTTGGTAAACTACTTGCATGTCTGATATTAAAACTTATGTTTTATACTGAGGTCTTTTGAAAAGAGAGTTCATTTTTGCCTGTGCCTGTAAGTAAAAATATCTAAATTTCTATCTGACTTCCATAATTTCTACAAAGCATTAAAGGACTAAGCCTTATAAATGAAAATAAAACCAAAACCAAATTTTTCCCAAGCTCTGGATCATCACAGAGTACAAAAGAAGTAATTTATGATTTTTTTCTCCCTACTTTAGTTTATCAAATGTTCCAGCTTTTGCCTTGAACATATTTCTCAACATTAAAGACCACCAAATCACTCCATTGCCTTAACTGTGACTTCCAGAAGTGCGCAAATCACTGAGAAAGTTTCTAATTTTCAACAGGTACACTTGTGTTGTCTAATCAAAGTTGATGTTATTTTTACAGGAGGAGAGTAAACGGTGGAGTATACGACTAGATATTTCTGCTCCTCAAGTGATATTCCCTGATGACTTCAAATTGCAGAACCCCGTGTTGGTTGTTGTGGATCTAGGAAGAATGCTGTTGACGAACACCCAAGGTAGTATCAGCATGATGTCTCAGAATCACTCTGGGCTGAATCAGTGTGTGGGCGGACAAAGTAGAGCTTGAAGTTCTATGTCATTCTAAACTCGAAAGTTTACTTGCTTATTTGTAAATAATAGCTCTATTGAGATATAGTTCCCATTTAAAAAAAATTTGCAGTTTGGCTATTGGGATATTGATGGACTTATACAACTACTGTTTTTTGTTTGTTTGTTTATTGTGACACCACCCCTCTGAGTTCCTATTTGTATGGTGAGAATTGCAATGAGGTAGTTATTCCATCTCTAACTTTATCAAGAGAGCAAGTGGGGTCACCCGTTCCACCCTTCCGACTGCTTTTTTGTTTTAGCCCGAGCAGCCTAGGCAGGAGTACAATATCAGCCTTGTGATAGGTTGTCAGCTGCTGTGCTGTTCTTCCCCAAAATTGGTTAAATTTCATGGGTCTTTTTCCCTTGGCGCCCCCTTCTGAAGTCTGTGGCAAGAGGTTTCTGACTGAGGCAAACCTTGCTTTACTCACTGTCCTGTCCTTGTGGAAATTCTTCTACGTGAGACAAGAACTGAGGTCGCCTTCTTCGCAGCCCTTCCCGCCAAGCGCTTTGGTACATCCCCACCCGTGGTGTGCTGGGGTTCACAGAATGTGGGACTGCTGATGCTTTAGGCCATTCTTAGAGGTGTGTCATTACTGTTTAATTCCAGACTACTTTCATTCTCCCAAAAGAACTCCAAATTCATTGGCAGTCATTCCCCATTTCCCACTATCCCCCAGCCTTTGGCATCCACTAATTTTTTGTCTGTCTCTATGGTTTTGTCTATTCTGAACATTTTGTAGGACAGAATGAATAGCATATGGGATGTTCTGTGTCGGAGAGCGAGAGAGAGAAATGTCTTCCATCTGCTTTCTTACTTCCAAATAGCTGTAATGGCCCAAGCTGAGCCATTCAGTAATGGGAACCAGGAGCTTCTTCTGGGTCTTTGCTGTGGATGTAGGGGCCCAAAGCCTTCAACCATCCTCTGCTGCTTTCCCAGATGATGAGCAGGGAGCTGGCTGGGAAGTGAAGCAGCCGGAGCTAGAACCAGTGTCTGTACAAGATGCTGATGTTGCAGGTGGATGATCAGCTCCTGTGTCACTGTGCCGTCTTTTCAGGGATAGAGATTTAACCTATTTACATTTAGGGCCATGTATAAAAATGAGGTTAGATCCAAATAGTGTTCATTGAGATAGACTAAGAATGAGAGGATTCATGGGGAAGTAGAAACTTTTTAAGTTTAGCAAGTAATTGCAACCTTATTGTCTCCTTGAAATCCTTGAAGAGAAGGAAGTGGGGGTGGAAAAGTCTAATTTGGAGGAGAGTGTTGAAAGGGAATTACTGAAGGTTGAACAGCCAAGGAAAGCTCCTCCTGGAATTGTTGAAACATGAACGTGGCACAGAGCTGGCAGTGACAGAACCGAGTGGCATCCTTCTGTAGTTACCTCAGTACCACGTGGCTGCAGAGAGGAATTTGAAGTGTGGCTTCTGGGTAGGAAGTCATATCTTGAAACCGCTTTCTGCCTCCCCAAGTACTAGTCTAGGCTATAGGGATGCTGTGTGGAGCCAGGTAAGTGGGAGCTGTCTTCTGTTTGACATGCCAGAAGGAACAGAGAGACAAAGGCCAGTCAGTACAGAGAGTGACCCAGGAGGGTTGCTCGTGGCAGCTCAGGAAAGTGCTGCTCAGAAGCTGGGAAATCACAGTGGTCCCTATTCTCTACGTGCTCAGAGTCAGGATGCCTCCATGGGAAGGGAAAGGGGAAGAAACAAACATCCACTTTGGATTTTTTTTCCTTTTCCTTTGCAGATGAGTCCAAGAGGAAAAGTGGGGATGGGTCGGCCTCGGATGAGAACCAGTTCAGTGATGACGAATATAAGACCCCTCTAGCCACACCCCCCAACACTCCGCCTCCGGAACCCGGCAGCCCCGGAGAGAACACCCCTCCGTTTGCTGGGGTGGAGTTCAGTGAGGAACAGCTGCAAGCACACTTAATGAGCACCAAGATGTACGAGAGGTACTCCCTGTCATTTATGGACCTGCAGATCATGGTCGGACGAGTCAAAGACAACTGGAAACATGTCCAGGCTATTGATGTGGGACCAACCCATGTGGTGGAGAAATTTAACGTCCACCTGCAGCTGGAACGCCGATTGATTTACACTTCAGACCCCAAATACCCAGGAGCCGTGCTCTCAGGCAATTTACCAGACCTAAAAATTCACATCAATGAAGATAAAATATCTGCTCTCAAGAACTGCTTTGCTCTCCTCACCACGCAGGAAGTGAGGGCTTCTGACACCCAGATTAGAGAGAAGATTTTCCCCGAGGAGGATCAGCAAGGAAGCTTGCAAGACTCGGTCATGAACCTAACGCAGAGCATCGTGATGCTGGAGCAGCACACGCGGGAAGTCCTGGTGGAGTCCCAGCTTCTCCTGGCCGAGTTTAAAGTTAACTGTATGCAGCTTGGTGTCGAGAGCAATGGCCGGTACATTTCTGTGCTCAAGGTATTCGGTACCAACGCTCACTTTGTGAAGAGGCCTTACGATGCAGAAGTCTCCCTGACTGTTCATGGTTTGCTCCTGGTAGACACCATGCAGACATACGGTGCCGATTTTGACCTTTTGATGGCTTCACATAAGAACTTGAGTTTCGATATTCCAACAGGAAGTCTTAGAGACAGCAGGGCCCAATCTCCTGTTTCTGGACCTAATGTGGCCTGCTTCACTGAGGCAGCCATGCTGAATGACCCATCTGCTGCTTCCAGCGTTTCCCTTAACAAAATCCTCACCAAAGAACAAGAGTCCCTCATTAAACTGGAATATCAGTTTGTGAGTTCAGAGTGCCCATCCATGCATCTGGACAGCACTCTTCAGGTGATCTCATTACAGGTGAATAATCTGGATATTATCCTAAATCCAGAGACAATTGTGGAGCTGATTGGTTTTCTTCAAAAATGCTTCCCCAAGGAAAAAGATGATTTGAGTCCTCAACCCTTAACGACTGATTTTGAAAGCAATGTGAAAGAACAAGGGACTTACCAGTCTACATATGAACAAAATACTGAGGTTGCTGTAGAAATCCACAGACTTAATTTATTGCTCCTTCGGACTGTGGGGATGGCAAATGGAGAGAAATATGGCAGAAAAATTGCAACTGCAAGTATAGGGGGCACTAAAGTTAATGTCTCAATGGGTAGTACATTTGATATGAATGGTTCTCTGGGCTGTTTGCAGCTAATGGACTTGACACAGGATAATGTTAAAAACCAGTATGTTGTCAGCATTGGGAGTTCTGTAGGCTATGAGAATCTCATCAGTGACATTGGCTGCTTTGAATCTGTGTATGTCAGGATGGAAGATGCAACCCTTACTGAAGCTCTGAGCTTCACATTTGCTGAGAGGTCTAAACAGGAGTGTTGTCTCCACCTAAAGATGGCCTCCTTGCATTATAACCATTCTGCTAAATTCTTGAAGGAAGTGACATTGTCTATGGATGAACTGGAAGAAAATTTTCGAAGCATGCTGAAAAGTGCAGCCTCCAAAGTCACCACAGTCCTAGCCACCAAGACTGCTGAGTACAGTGAGATGGTGTCACTCTTTGAAACTCCAAAAAAGACTCGAGAACCCTTTATCTTAGAGGAAAATGACATCTATGGGCTTGGCCTGGCTTCACCTCGTTTGGATACTGTAAAGTTAATCTTGAACATAAACATTGAATCCCCAGTTGTTTCTGTCCCCCGGAAGCCTGGGAGTCCCGAGTTGTTGGTTGGACACTTGGGACAGATATTTATCCAGAATTTTGTGGCTGGAGATGATGACTCCAGAAGTGACCGTCTACAGGTGGAAATCAAGGACATTAAACTGTATTCCCTGAACTGCAGCCAGCTGTCAGGCAGAGAAGGTGCGGGGTCTGAGGCAGGCCGGGTGTTCTGCCCATCGTCTGGGTCTGCCAGTGTCAACAGCCAAGAGGATGCTCGTTTCACCAGACACGATTTCTTTGAGTCTTTGCATAGAGGTCAAGGTGAGGAGCATAAACCTCTTGTTTCACTAAAAATGTCAACAGAATCTATTCTTTTAGAATGAACCCCAGCTACCATAAAAGAAATCAAAGTATAATTTTAATATACCGCTTCGTGGTAGGTTGATATATTTTTACCTTTTTCTACTTAAGGTAACGTTTGACAAAAGGGTTTTTTAAAGCATGTTCTCCTTTTGAATTGGGTGAGTGCTCATTATTGCAGGTGCTTGAGTAGACAAATCCTGTTAAATTATTATTTAATTTGGTTAATTATATCCTGATTTCTTGTTCCTAAGCATAGGTATTTAAATGTTGTTAGTATTTAGAGTTAAATATTGGAGCCCATGATAGCTCAAGGGCTGATGTAAATAGAACATGGAATTTTGTCTGGGTGTTATGGCCCCACTCTAGCACTCTGCGAGCTTCTGTCATGGTTGGTCGAGGTTTCTAGGATTAAAGAACTTGTATTTGTGTCCTGGATCTGGATGGCTAAAACCAGACAGTTGAATCTGTTAGTTTTGGCATCCACAGAAATAGATAATCTCTAGTGCATGGCTTTATTGGTGAACAAGTTAGTGCCTTTGAGAACTCAGATGTTGTTCTCAGATGTTAATTCCCTGGTGTATTTCTGCACGAGGACTGAGTTACTTGAGCTGTTACCTGCTGCCTCCAGGGGTCTCCCTTTTCACGGAGCTAGACTCGGGGGCAGCCAGGACTGAAAGCCTGGTACTCGGATATGGGCTCTCAGCGTGCCAGCTGATATGTTAACTTAGGTGCCAGGTATCTGCCCCATACCACATGTTTTTTTTTTTTTAAAGATTTATTTTTTATTATTTTTTCATTGGAAAGGCAGATATACAGAGAGGAGAGACAGAGAGGAAGATCTTCCGTCCGATGATTCACTCCCCAAGTGAGCGCAATGGCCGATACTATGCCAATCCGAAGCCAGGAGCCTCTTCCGGGTCTCCCACGCGGGTGCAGGTTCCCAAAGCTTTGGGCTGTCCTCGACTGCTTTCCCAGGCCACAGGCAGGGAGCTGGAAGGGAAGCAGGGCTGCCGGAATTAGAACCGGCGCCCATATGGGCTCCCGGGCGTGCAAGGCGAGGACCTTTAACCACTTGCGCCACCGCGCCGGGCCCATCATACCACATGTTTTGAAGCCAGCAAATAGAGAATGTTGTGAAAATATTATTGTTATTAGTGTAAATTTGTTAGGGTCCAAAATCACCCCTCTGTTGAATAGCAAAGAACCAGACGTGGATGCAATCAGCAAGCAAAGTTTATTGAGCTGGCTAGCCAGGGTCAAGCTCCTCACACGGACACACAGGACCGGTGGATGAAGTAAGACCCTGAGCTAGGGACAAGCCAGATTCTTATAGGCCAGTTTGGCTGTTACAGCAAAGCCCGCGCCCGCGAAAAACACTCCAATCATTTTAAAGCAAATATGAAACACTCCAATCAACCAAAAGCCCATGAAATGCCTCAAGTCCCTATTCATCATGACAAGACAAAACTATTCTAAGCTAAGGGGTTACAGATGCAAAGCAATAGGTAACATATCTGTGAATTACAGACCATGGTTTTTTTTTATTTTTACCCTTATCAGGGCTACTGACCCTGACTTACATCCTGAGCCTGGGTACTGTGGACAATGGGCTCTTGCTCTTACTCTTATCAGTGTCTGCAAAAAACCCACTGACCCTCACAGCCCAAGCCCAGGAGTGTGGCCCAAGTTATGTGTAGAATCTTTTCCTTTTTACTTTAAACTCAAGTTGCTTTTGACTTACTCAAACCACTTCTAATATATAGACCTTTTAACATCTTATACATCTCTTTAACACCTTGGTTGCCTCTAACAAATTTATTTAGTGTAAATACAACCTCTGTCTGCTACGAGCTTTGGTGTTGGGATAGTCACTGGAGTGTAATGTCTGTCATGGCGCACGAGTGCCAGGCCTGCCTCCACTCCTGGCCTAGAGTTACCAATGGCTGTCTTTTATACACTGCAACCTTAATCAGCAATGATGAAGGAAATATCAGTGCTTATAGTCTGTCATTTCCTTTCTCTCATGGCAGCTTTTCACATCCTGAACAACACCACCATTCAGTTTAGACTGGAGAAGATCCCCATAGAGAGAGAATCTGAATTAACTTTCTCCCTCAGTCCGGATGACCTGGGAACTTCTAGCATCATGAAGATCGAAGGCAAGTTCGTCAATCCAGTTCAGGTAAACACTGGTTTGAAGTCATGCATAGGTGGAGTATCCCTGACCCAAAATACTTGAGATCAGAAGTGTTGCAGATTTGAGGGTTTTTCAGATTTTGAAATATTTACATAGATTTTCCTGGCTGAGCATCCTTAAACTAAAAATCTGAAATCCAAAACTTCAAGGGCATGGACTCAGAAAGCAGTTTGAATTAGGGATGCTTAACCTGAATTTACTTATTTAAAGATTTACTTTTATTTTTATTGGAAAGTGAGATATACAGAGAGCAGGAAATACAGAGAGAAAGATCTTCCGTCTGATGATTCACTCCCCAAGTGGCCGCAATTGCCAGACCTGCACTGTTTTGAAGCCAGGAGCCAGGAACTTCCTCCCTGTCTCCCATGCGGGTGCAGGGTCCCAAGGCTTTGGGCCGTCCTTGACTGTTTTCCCAGGCCACAAGCAGGGAGCTGGATGGGAAGCTGTCAGGATTAGAACCAGTGTCCATATGGGATCCCAGTGCATTCAAGGTGAGGACTTTAGTCACTAGGCTACTGTACTGGACCACCTGAATTTATTTTATACATTCACACACACAGTATATATATATATATACAGTATATATATATATATATATACACACATTCACACACACAGTATGTATATATAAATGTTAGAGGGAAATACAGAAATCCAGAGATAATTTTTGCATATAACTGTTATTGATAGCCTGTTCTAGTAAACATGAGATCGTTTTATATTGTCATTCTGTTCTTGGCATTAGTCTTGTTTCATCATGTATAGAAGGAGGGACTTGTGTACAAGAGAAAACAGGGCCCGGCGGCGCGGCCTAACGGCTAAAGTCCTCGCCTTGAACGCGCCTGGGAAAGCAGCAGAGGACAGCCCAAAGCTTTGGGATCCTGCATCCATGTGGGAGACCCGGAAGAAGTTCCTGGATCCTGGCTTCGGATGGGCACAGCATCGGCCGTTGCACTGACTTGGGGAGTGAATCATTGGTTGGAAGATCTTCTTCTCTGTCTCTCCTCCTTTCTGTATATCTGACTTTGTAATAAAAAGAAATAAATCTTTTAAAAAAATTTATAAAAAAAAAAAGAAAAAACAGATTCTTAGTTCTGTTGCCATTCAGAAACTGAGAAATTGAGTCAGTCTCTTTTTTCCTAGGTGTATACATATAATTTTTAGTACACTTTTGAGATGATTGATCCAGCCTATAAAACACAGTGATTATCTGAGCCGTTGATGCGTCCTTTCAGAGTAGAATTAGTCTTGGCCTCTGAAATGAGATGGGTCAGGAGAGAGACTTTGTGTGTATGTATGGCGACTATATACATCTGTTTTTCTTTTTCCCTCAAAAGTGTCCTTTTCTCCTGATTTCGCAGGGAGTGGTACAGAGTTTTTTATAAAACAAGGTCAGGCAGGACTAGAAGACAGTGGCCCCCAGGCTGGGCAGCATTTTCTCCTGGCTGCCTGGCACTTACTCTGGAAGAACCCACGCGTGTGGTCAGCAGAACTTCTTTCGACATCAGTGACTCATCATTCGGTCTCCGCATGGGACTTCCTGTAGCTTTCCCTCTCAGCTAAGCTCTTAGCTCGTCAGTGGTCGTTACCAGCAGGAATATTTGCCTGAGATCGGCACTTGACATGAATTTTTTTGAATTATCCTGATTTATTCTTAGGGTTATCATTGATTTATTGTTGCTTCGACAAAAACCGTTTCTTTTAAAGATCTTTATTCATTTGAAAGTCTGAGAGCGAGGGAGGGAGTTAGGGAGAGAGAGCTCTTCCATCCACTTTTCACTCTCCAAATAGTCCCAGTGGCCAGTCCTGGGTCTCCATCTGGGTGTCCCATAGAGGAGTGCAAGGATTTAAGCCATCACCCGCTGCTTCTCAGGGTGCACAGTTAGTGGGAAGGTAGAATGAGGAGCGTAACCAGAACATCATCCCGGCTCGGTGCCAAATGCCCACGACTGAAAATATTTTTAGTAATATAGCGTAATTGTAAACAAAGCAAGGGAGACAGCAGACATAGCCAGTCCGGGGTCATCGGCATCATCATCTGAGGCGTACTAGACCCGGGTGCGATCAGCCAGAATCAGCGCAGTGAGTTGATTGCTTCAGGATCCTGTGGCGTACCCACATTATGCTTTTAACAGCGTCCCTTTCATTTTTGCAGTTGTTTTTGGGGGATTTGAGAGAGTGACTGCCAATTGAAGCCTGCAGTGAATAGCACTTACTGAACATGTATTGTCTGTGAGGTTTATGAGGGAGGGAGAGCCTCAACAAAAGTGAGGCAGAGTAAAAGATCAAGGCAGAAAAGAATGAATGGAATTGTCCTTGTATCAACTAATTTAACACCTTGGCAGGGCGGGGAGAATTCCATTAATAACAACTGTGGCCATTCATGACTGAGTTTTTCTCTGTGACTGCAGGTGGTGTTAGCCAAGCATGTATATGAGCAGGTGTTACAAACGTTGGACAACCTTGTATACACTGAAGATCTGAATAAATTTCCGGCTAGTGCTGCCTCCTCCTGCCCCAGCTCTCCGCTGCCTCCCCTCAGCACCTGTGGAGAACCTCCTGCTGAGAGGAAGGACAATGGATTGTTCAGCCATGCCAGCCTTTCCAGCACATCGCAGAAGTCCTTCCCTGTGAAGGAAGTCAGATCCTTTACTCAGATTCAAGCCAATTTTTGTATATCAGAGCTTCAAGTTCAGCTAAGTGGAGACCTGACTTTAGGGGCCCAGGGACTTGTGAGCTTAAAGTTTCAGGATTTTGAAGTGGAATTCAGTAAAGATCATCCTCAGACTTTATCCATTCAGATTGCGCTGCGCTCCCTGCTGATGGAGGACTTGCTGGAGAAGAATCCGGATTCCAAATATAAGAACCTGATGGTGTCTCGAGGAGCTCCTAAGCCGTCCAGCTTAACCCAGAAAGAATACCTGTCTCAGTCTTGCCCTTTGGTGTCCAATGTGGAGTACCCTGACATGCCACGCTCGCTCCCTTCCCACATGGAAGAAGCTCCTAATGTCTTTCAGTTTTATCAGAGACCCACCTCTGCCTCCCGGAAAAAGCCAAAGGAAGTCCAGGACAAGGAGTATCCCTTAACCCCGCCTCCTTCTCCAACCAGAGACGAGCCCAAGGTGCTCACTGGAAAGAGTAAATTTGATGATTCCTTGGTCCATATCAATATATTCTTGGTAGATAAGAAACATCCAGAATTCTCTTCCAGTTACAATAGAATTAACCGTAGCATAGATGTTGATTTTAACTGCCTCGACGTGCTGATCACACTGCAGACCTGGGTAGTGATACTGGACTTTTTTGGAATTGGCTCCACTGCAGACAACCATGCATTGAAAATGCCACCTGAGGACATTCTGCAAAATGTGAGGTCAGAATCCAGTGCTGTAGCAGAGACTGAACTTCAGGATCCAGTTAACACAAAGTTGGATCTCAAGGTAGCATCCCAACCTTTGGCTCCCTTAGGTTCTGAAAGTGAATTTGGGTTTGTCTATTTGAATGTGAGCATGTTACATTTATTCTGGAAAATAGCTCTTATTGCCAGTGATTGTGTGCCTATTAAAAAAGGTAAAATGTAAATATTTTAGTGTAAATCCTATCTAGAAGCAGGAAAAATAAGTGGTTTAAATAACATATGTTCCCTTTGAAATATGTGAATGTTTTATTTATTTTAAAGATTTGTTTGAAAGGCAGAGTTAGAGAGATAGTAATAGAGACAGGCACCTTCTGTCCGCTCATTCACTCCCCTAGTAGCCACAGCAGCTAGAGCCAGGATCCCGGCACTCCATTTGGCTTTCCTCCCATGGCCTGCAGAGGGCCCAAAGCAGGATTATATTTGTATCTTTCTAGGATCATTATCAGGAAGCTGGATCAGAAGTGGAACAGCCAGGACAATAGGAAGATGGGATCTCAGTTAGATGGAGCTGGCTGTTTTGGGGTACACAGGCCTGTTGTAACTCACTCCAGTGCATACCAAGCCTGGGAGGCCTGCAATGGTGGTGAGACTTGTGGTAAGATATATTGATTTACTTGGATTGCAGAATATGGCCACGGTTGGGCTAAGGCAAAACCAGAAGCCTGGAATTCTATCTGGTTCTCCTCTTTGGGTGGCAGGCACCCAAGGCCATCTTTGTTGCCATCCCAGGCATATTAGCAGGAAGCTGGATCAAGTGGAGTAACATAACAAGAACTGGCACTCATATGGGAGGTCAGTGTAGCTACCAACAGCTTACCTACCAACAGCTTACCCCACTGTGCCACAAGATCAGCTCCTAGATTGGGCGTTTGAAAATGGAGTTCTTCATCTACTTACTTTATTCTATGTGAGGTGTATTTATGCTGGGGAGAAGTGTTTTATTCAGTTTTCCTTTTTAAAGATTCTTAAATTTTATTTTATTGGAAAGGCAGATTTACAGAGAGGAGAGACGGTAAGAAAGATCTTGCTTCTTCTTGTTCACTCCCCCAAATCATTACAACTGAGCTGATCCAAAGCTAGGACCCCTTCCACATTTCCCACACAGGTGCAGGGTCCCAAGGCTTTGGACTGTCCTCCGCTGCTTTCCCAGGCTAAAAGCAGGGAGCTGGATGGGAAGTGGAGCAGCCAGGACACAAACTGGTGCCCATATGGGATCCTGGCACTTGCAAGGGAGGATTAGCCAGTTGACCCAATGTGCCAGCCCCTTTGTTCAGTTTTCATTTTCTTTCCCAAGCTGTAGGAGGCTCATTCCTCTAGAAGTGAAAGAGTTCTTAGGGGGGAGTTGGAAAAGAACCGTTGCCCTCGTGTTCCGCGTCTCGGGAATGTACAGCTGCAGGGTCCCAAGGCCTCCGGTACTTGATACTTGGTACGCCAAGCGGATGGGCCCCGGAGGGCTGTCGGCCCACTACGTGTGTGTGACTGCACCTTTGTTCTGGAGGCGCCCGGCCGTCATGATGGGCCACTGGATCTTTCGCTGCTGCCTGTGTGGGTTCCCAGGGGGCTTGGCTTAGGTTGCTGTCTGTGACTGCTGTTATAAATGCTCCTTAATAGTATGCTTTTTAAAACTAGAATTTTTGAAGGACATTTAGATTGTGAAAAATTTCAGAATACTATTAACAGAAGGGTGTAGTGAATTCCCCCAACACGCAACCCTATACTTCATCATTTCTTTTCTTTTTTTCTTTACTGAAGTATTTTAAAGCAAATTCCAGTCATCCTATGATTTTGCCTCTACATGCTTCAGTATTCAGTTATAAAATACAAAATGAAACAAAACCTGCTGGCATTCTGTAATGTAGCAATAATGTATTGTTGTATCTAGCTAAATACATTTACAGAAATTCCTTGATATTGTATAACACCCACCAGTCCATAATCCGATTTCCCTGATTGTCTCAAAAATGCCCTTTTGTTGGTGGATTAGAGAGGAATGAGTGTCTTTCCTTAGGTCTGTATAATTCTGTAGAAAATCAGGGTTTCCTGAGCCAAAGTTTTCCCATTTTCAGCATGATAAAAGTAAAATGTATGAAATTTTTGAATGAGAAGCCAGAAGAGAATCCTATGTGATAGTTGTTGTCTAGAACTAGGCTGGTGCCTTGTAGAGGGGTCCCATTCTGGATTTGTCTAGATACGGTTTTTTTTTTCCTCTTTTTCTTTTTTTTTTTCCCCATAATTTTCTAAGGTAACAGAGGTTTGCTATTTCTTTTTCTTTTTAATTCTTCATGGTGTGATTCCATAGGCACAAGATTCCCCTCCCACTCCCCCATTCCTCCGCTCCACAAGTGCTTCCCCCATGTTGTACACGTTCTTGTTTTAGCATTTGAACCTTTGATCATCTGCTTTCAGGACTCCAAGCCAGCTGTGGAGATTGGCCCACTCCATTGCAGTTTCTCAGTGGAAGGCCTTTAGTAACGCTGAGGTTCAGCACTTACACAGCGGGATCAGGTGTTGATGGCTGGAGCCCCTAAAGCATTTTTAGACCAAGTTTGTGTTTTGGTAATTAAATTATTAGGGGTTTTATTTTCTTTCTTCCTGATAACCTTGTTTCCTTGGGACCCTTTGTGGTTTGTTTCAAAACTCCTGCTGTAGTGGAACTGGAGTGTCCTTCAAGGTCGTACTTTAAAAATCTCCTTTTTTCTGTGTCTTTCATTCTTTCCTCATGCTGTTTTCTCATTCATCCACTTACTGAACTTTTTTTTTTCCTTTTCCTTTTTGTAACTTGAAAGGCAGTGAAAGTGGTACAGGGAGAGGCAGGTAAGAGAAAGATGATCTTCCGTCTTCCGGTTCACTCCCCGAAGGGCAAAGGTGAAATGCAGTCCAGCAGCTGCATCCTGGGCTCCCACATGAATGACAGGGACCTCAGTGCTTGGGCCACCTTCCAGTGCTTTCCCCAGGATCATCCACAGAGAGCTAGCTCAGAAATGGAACACCTAGGACTGGACCTGGCTCTCTGAATGCCTGGCCCCTATCCTGCAAACATTTCTGAGCTCCCTTCATGGTGGGCACTGAGGATAGAGCAGTCAGGCACAGGCTCAGGTGGGTGAATCCAGGAGTGACCCCGTGCTCCGTCCTCTCCTCCTCGTCCTTCTCAGGCCTTCCTCAGCCCCAACAAGGGTGCTCCAGGCTAGAAAGGTTGTGGAGACCAAACCCAGTGAACCCTCCCCATGGAAGTTCTTTGAGTAGTTACAGTTATGGTACTGTATTGAAATGCCAGCCTTGCTTGCACTCATGTGTTAGCAGCTGTGTGTCAGCTCCTGCACTGACTGGCTCGAGCACGCCAACGGGCCTCTGCCGACCTTCAGAGCTCTGCCTTCTGATGGCCAGTGTCAGTGCACTGCCTTGGTTTTGTGCTGCTGTTTGTCTGAGAGAGACTCCCTTCCATAGTAATCTTTGCCTTGCTTCATCTTCTGCATCCTAGGTTCACTCACTCTCTCTCGTGCTGAATAAGACCACCAGTGAGCTTGCTAAAGCCAATGTGTCCAAACTAGTAGCACACCTGGAAATGATCGGTAAGTGAGGAAAAGTCGACGTGAAGAATCTGGGAAGTGTTTGAACATCCTGATCACAGATGTGATTGTGGTCATCTGCCAGGTGAGGGATGAGTCGGAGGCTTGCTGTGCTTAGCGATCTGGCCAGGACTTAGGGAGATAGTTCCTGGATGCTGGGTTATAGACAGTTGGGGACACAGGTGTCTGGCACACCTCCTCCCTTCTCCACAACCCCATCTCCATTCCAGGAATCGGATTCTGGAGGTTGGCATGGACCCTGGCATCTGTGTTTTCGACACAGATTCTGTCAAGGCTTACCACACAGTATTTTTGTTGAAAATGCGGTAGATTTGACAGTGGGAGGGAGCAGTATTAATAATTGTGTCTGCAATCAGGCATGCAGCCAAGCTGCTTCTGGAAACAAGGGCCTAGGTTCTCCCTATCTTCGGTCATGACTAGGGGAGTGACTGGTCCAGGGTGTGGATGGGTGTAAAAAACTGCTGTTCTTTCTGATGGGTCATTACAGGTTGACATGTTTTTTTACTATTGGAAAAGCAGATTTGCAGAGAGAAGGAAAGAAAGATCCTCCTTCCACTAGTTCACTCCCTAAATGGCTGCACTGGCCAGAGCTGAGCCAGTCTGAAGCTAGGAGCCAGGAGCTTCCTCAGGGTCTCCCATGTGGGTGCAGGGTCCCAAGGCTCTGGGCCGTCCTCTACTGCTTTCCCAGGCCACAAGCAGGGAGCTGGATGGCAAGTGGAATAGCTGGGATACAATCCGGCCCCTGTATAGGATGTTGACACTTGCAAGGGATGGATTAGCCACTTGAGCCATTGCCCTGTAGGTTGAAGTTCTTAGTAGAATATATGTGATGAATCATGTCAAGTTTTGGACCTGACACAGTAGTCTAGTGGCTAAAGTCCTCGCCGTCAACCATTGCTACCACTTGGGGAGTGAATCAGCAGATGGAAGATCTTTCTGTCTGTCTCTTCCTTTCTGTGTATCTGACTTTCCAATTAGAATAATTTTTTTAAATAAATAAATTTAAAAAAATGAATTATGTCAAGTTCTCAATTGGAGGAGTTTATAAAGTGTTCATTGAAGCACAGTTTCTTCCGCAGGACCTTGTAATTAAATAGTGGCTATTACAAAAAGTGCTGCTGCTCTGGTCAAGATAGGGGTATCATTTGGGAGAAGAATGAGCTGAAGCTGAGGTCTCATGCACGGTGTAACTTATTTTAGAGCTTCTTGGAAGAGATTGGCTTTTAAGATCGCAAAATGCTTGAGTATTTTTGTTTAGAAAACATTGGGAGTCACAAGTACGTATATGTCTGGTTAATTAGGAGCTAACTAGTTTGCCAAATACGTTCACTTCAGCAGTTGTTTTATAGTGATAGGAGGATGCGCTTTGTTTTGTGGAAGCAGCAGCTTAGGCTGTTCCTTTTCAGTCCCTCCGTGCTGCTAAGAATGGGCCCTCACAGGTCCGCTTCCCTTGGTTTCAGTTTCTCCTTCTTACGCTCCCCGCCTCCCAGGGGCTTCAGCTTATCATATCTGAGCAGTTTCAGATTTAGATCTTTGGTGTCTAATGCCTCATTCGTTTTATTCTTTTATTAAATTATATTAAAACTCACTTAATGTTGCTTGATTCTGACCCTCCCTCCTTTATGTTTTTACCCATAGCACAACTAATAGACCTTACGATGCTTTACCTGTTCTCAGAAAGGGCCAGGTTTCTATCTATAATTGTTGATTATTTGTCCTTCAATATACGTGTATTTAGTTTTTCATTTATTTTGCCTTATAAATGTCAAGTATTAAAATTTAAGTGTGAGATATTTCGATCTCTTGGACTTCTGCATTCAGACTATTTGAAATGTTGGGTAAAGTATTTTTCTGAGTACATTGGAATGTGACAGTTTGCCTTCTGATATTTAGTTTGATTAAAAAGTGAAAATTTCAGGCATGTCTATACCAGTTTCTGTTCACATATATTTAAGGTGTATGACCAGAAAGGTACTTAATGACGTGTTGTAACGTTCACCTTCCTAGAGGGAGACCTGGCCTTGCAGGGCAGCATCGGGAGTCTCTCTCTCAGTGACCTTACGTCCCATGGAGAATTCTACAGAGAACGCTTCACGACAAGTGGAGAAGAAGCCCTCATCTTCCAGACTTTTAAGTAAAAATCTCTCTCTTTTTCTCACTTGATATTTTGTTGCAGTCACTTTCATTTTCAAATTTTTATTGAAAGAATAAAGAATGAAGAAAAGTTTTAAAAATAATTTTATAATTTTTATAAGTATAACTGGAAAGGTCTGGTTATGAATATCTTGATTTAAATTAAATTTCATTAGAATGGATCTGCACTGAGGTGGGCAGTCCAGGCTTCCTGAGCAGGTAGGGTGTACTCGAGATCGTTCAGCTTATTAAAAGGCCTGCACACCTGGCTGGTTGTGTGCCAGCTCACTAAGTGACCGGAGGCCAGTCCCTTAATTCCCATGTGGCCCATTTTCTATCTGGCTGTATCGAGGGGGCAGATTTAGAGCATTTCTCATTGAGCTCTGCAAAGCTCTGGAGTGAGTTCAGCTGCAGACATTGCTGATGCATGAGTGTTAAATTACATGATACATTTGTTGGCTTATCAAGACCATCCATATTGAGGCCTTTCTGTTTTAGATTTTAGAAGGCTTCAAAATGGATGGTCTTGCAAGACTAAGACACAGCTTGCAGTGGTGGTTTGCAAGCTTTCTGAGAGCTGTTGGGAAACACTGGCATTCAGGCTGCTCAGTTCTCTGACTCGACGGGTATAGGGAAGTAGAAGATAGAGGAGTGGAGTGGTTCACTCCAGTGGTGGCAACAGCTGGAGCTGAGCTGATCTGAAGCTAGGAGCCCCCTCTGGTTCGTCCACATGAGTGCAGGGGCCATCCTTTGCTGTTTTCTGAGGCTGCAGAGAGCCGGATCAGAAGTGGAGCAGCTGGGACACAAATCAGCACAGACAGGAGCAGCCAGTACCGCAGGGTGGACTGTTGAGCTACAATGCTGGCCCTGGGGGCTTAGTTTTTTTTTTAAATGTGCTAATATTTAACCAGGGTTGAGGAAGAACTCAGAAGTTCTGAGGATGTCTGAGGATCTTTATCTTCATTGTCAGGGCTGTTATGCATATAAAAATAAGAATCTAGATTGTAGAATTTTAGATTTTGGAATTTAGGTTGATTTGTTTACATTACAGATTTCCCTTTTATCTTATGACTTTCTCTTTAGTATCTTTCAAGTCCATATTGTCACGACCTTTGCCAAGAGCAGAGTGAGTGTTGCTTGCCCTTAAAAGCAAGGCAAGGAGTTATAGGTGCCCCCGACCCCCATGAATTCAATGCTTGGTGCTGCCTGCCTGTTTATGGTGCTGAGTGTCAAATGAGACTATTTAATGTTTTAAACACATTGTAGAAGCTTAGAGAGGGAGACATTTTTGGAACTTGCTCTTTTAAAGCTAAATTGTGAATTTTTGTTTTAATAGTTAATAGCTGCTGTCTAAGGAAGCCCCCAAGTCCAGCTGAGCTTTGCCTCGAATCTAACTTGTGTTTTGCTGTGGTGTCATATCATGGTTCGGTCCTCCCTTCGTAGGTACGGGCGGCCTGACCCACTGCTGCGCAGAGAGCACGACGTGCGTGTGAGTCTGCAGATGGCCTCGGTGCAGTACGTGCACACGCAGCGCTTCCAGGCCGAGGTCGTGGCCTTCATCCAGCATTTCACTCAGCTGCAGGACGTCTTGGGGCGCCAGCGGGCGGCCATCGAGGGGCAGACGGTAGGTCGCTTCGTCTCTGAGCTGCTGTTCTGGCTTGATAGCGTTTCTCACCTTGAGAGAGAGATCAGTCTCAAAAATTTCACTGAAAAAGGTTAAAGTCGCTATGTTTTATAATGTGTCTTCCACACTGCAGGTTACTCAGGGAGATCTGACTGTGCTTGGGGAGCTTTATTTTTTTAGTTATTTTTTCAAACATTTATTTTTACTTGAAAGAGCTACAGAGAGAAGGAGAGAAAGCAAGAGAAAGATCTTCCATCTTTGGGTTTACTTTCCAAATGATCCCAGTGGGCCAGGAGCTTCTTCTGGATCTCCCAGGAGGGTGCAGCAAATCAAGAACTCCTCTGCTGCTTTCCCGAGGCCACAAACAGGAAGCTGTATTGGAAGTGGAGCAGCCAGAACTGGAACTGGCACTTATATGGGATGCCAGTGTTAGAGACAGAGGGTTGATGTGCTAATGGTGCCAGTCCCAAGAGCTTTATTCTTTATTATATTATACTGTAATGTAAAAATGATAAGTAGGGCCTGGCATGGTAGCCTAGTGGCTAAAATCCTCGCCTTGCATGTGCCTGGGGCTCCATATGGATGCTGGTTCGTATCCTGGCTGCTCTACTTCCCTTCCAGCTCTCTGCTTATTGTCTGGGAAAGCAGTAGAGACTCAAAGCCTGGGGATCTTGCACAGATGTGGGAGACCCAGAAAAAGTTCTTGGTTCCTGGTTTCGGATCAGCTCACCTCCAGCCGTTGGGGCCACTTGGGAAGTGAACCAGTGGGTGGAGGATATTATGTCCTTCTTCTGTAAATCTGACTTTCAAATAAGGATAAATAAAATCTTCAAGAAAATGATAAGGAAATTTACAACACTTTTTGTCCTTTTAGGGGCTCAGTGCAAATGCTTGATAGGCTTTTTTTCAGAATAGATTGGAAATTCCTAAACTCTGTGGTTCGTGGCATACTCATCAGCTTGAAAGTTTTTTTCACGACACACTCTAGGCCAATAGACATAAATAATATTGTTCCAATTTTCAAAGTAATTAGGTTTGAACAATTTACTAAGTGAGTGTGTGTATGTAAATTGAAAATATAATATTTTTTATTGCATTCTTAAATAACCACAGTTATTTAGCACTGTCCAGCTTCTCATAGTTGGAGTAAGGATGGACACCATGACTTCATTTCTTGTTGCATATTGATTTTCTCTTGGTACTTGCTTTTTAGCTCAGCAGCAATTAAGGTCCCTGGTTTGTAAATGTGCATGCATTAAGAGAAATGTGGCATGCACTGATTCCAGACTTGAACCATTTTGGTGTAATGTTGGGCTGCTGTCATGTTCCACTGGAAAATCTGAGGTGTCCTGACAGCAGCTCCAAGCAGCTCCTGTAGCCTCCAGTGGCGTCTTGGGGCAGTGTAGCAGCCCCAAAAAGCAATTGCAGTATGGTTGTTTGGAAAAATTTCTTGGTTTTCTTTCTTTTTTTCTTTAAGTCACTCTATTTTTGAAAAGATTATTTATTTTACTTTAAAGTCAGACTTGCAGAGAAAGGGAAAGACACAGAGAGAGGGATCTTCATCTGCTGGATCACTCCCCACATGGCTGCAATGGCTAGAGCTGTGCTCGTCTGAAGCTAGAAGCCAGGAGCTTCTTGCTAGCCTCGTGCACGGCTTTGCACTATCCTCCACTGACGGTTTTCCCAGACTGCTGGCAGGGAGCTGCATTGCAGAGGGAGCACCCATGTAGATGCTGGTGCTGCAGGCCAAGGGTTAACGTCCTGTGCCACTGCGCTGGCCCCGAAAAAGCTTGCTTCTTATTTATCTCCTGGAGAATGTATCTTTTCAGAAAATATGAAAGTAATATAGTAAAATTACAGAAGATCTGAAAAAAGTAGTGGTTTTGCTTGTCTCCTAGTATGTAGCAATGATTCAGTTTATTTCATTTTTTCCTTTATATTTTTCATATTTATTATTATATGTTATATATGTATTATTTTTCCTATATGTTACATTTCCTATATATTTCCAGTTTTCTTATTATGATCATGGAATAGATGAGGGTACTTAAAAACTACGTGGAAATGGAATTTAAAAGAATTTATTGGTGGCCTTTTAGTGTAACAGTTAAGACACCAATAAAGAAACCTGTGTCCCATGTTGGAATACTTGTTGATTCCTGGCTTTGGCTCTAGACTCCATCAATTGGATTCTTATATTGAGCTGTGTACTCCTAGCTTCTGCCTCAGCTGTTTGTGGTCATGTGGGCATTCAGGGAGTGAACCGTGGTGGGAATCCTTTCTATGCCTCGCACCGTTTTTCCTTTTGTCTTTCTTTCTCTCTCTCTCCTCTTCTCCCTCTCAAGAAAAAAAAAAAGATATAGATAAATAAAAAAAATAAAGACTATATAAATACATACAGTTAGGCTTATTTTAACTAGTAACATTTTGAAATCCACAAAACTATGAGAGTTTGAAAAATTCAAGGAAAATGCAGATTGTGAAAAGAATGCATGAATTTCAAAGTTTTTATGCACCAAAATACTTACCTTCAAATCTCTTTTTCCATGAATTCTTTGAATTACCCTAATATAACATTTTATTCTTTCTTCAGTTTAAAATTTTAAATGGCATGCATGCAATGATGTATAGCACTGTGTCAGTGCTAGGATTTTATGAAATGAACGTTTGTGAACACACCCAGCGTGCTGCGAGTTGAGATGGGATGCACTGTGGCTGTCTGCTGCGTGCATTCGTGTCCCTTGCCTATTTCATTCCCTGTCTGCTCCCTCAAGTAGCTGTTGCCTGATTTTTATATTTTAATTTTTAAAATTGAAATGAATTCCTAAGCAATATTTTTTGTTTTATTTTTTTGTTTTACATTTTATTTTTTAAATATATTTTGTTTTTTTTTTTTTTAATAAATGCTATTAAACTGTCCTGTGATTTTTCTCTTGCCCTAATTAGTGCGTTTGTTAAGCTTGGTTCATGTTGTTAAATGTGATTTCATTTCATTTTTTTTTAAGATCCATTTTACTTTTTATTGGAAAGGTAAAAACTCAGAGAGAAGGAGATACAGAGACCAAGCTCCTTTATCCACTGGTTTGCTCCCCAAGTGGCTGCAATGGCTGGAGCCAGGAGCCTCCTTCAGATGCCCCGTGCAGGTGCAGAGTCCCAATCTGGGCCATCCTCAACTGCTTTCCAGGTCACAAGCAGGGAGCTGGATGGGAACTGGAGCAGGTGGGACCTGAACCGTGCCCATGTGGGATCCTGGTTGATGTGAAGTAAGGATTATCCACCAGGCATTGCGCTGGGCCCCATTTCATTTTTTTTTTTTTAAGATCCATCTATTTCTTTGAAAGTGGGAGAAGAGGAGAGAGAAGGAGAGTGAGTGTGTGTTCCACATTTCATCCAGCTCCCGACTTGTGACCTGGGAAAACATCAGAGGATGGTCTAAAGCCTTGGACCCTGTACCCGCATGGGAAACCCAGAAGAAGCTTCTGGCTCCTGGCTTCAGATCAGCTCGATTTTGGTTGTGGCGGTACTTGGGGAGTGAATCAGCAGATGGAAGATCTTTCAATCTGTTTCCCCTTCTTTGTGTAAATCTTCCTTCCAATAAAAATGAGTAAATATTACAAAAAGATTTATTAATTTAGAAGTCAGTGTTGTATAGAGAAGTAAAGATCTCTTCCATCTACTGCTTCATTTCCCAAATGGCCACAGCAGCCAGGGCTGGGCCCCTCCAAAGCCAGGAGTTTGCAGCTGCAGGTCTCTCGTTAAGCGGCAGATCCCAAGCACTCAGCCATCTTCCACTGTTTTTCTAGCCCCATTTACAGGGAGCTGGATCAGAAGTGGAGCCTCTGGGACTTGGACCAGTTCTCAAATAGGATGCCTTTGTTGCAAATGGCTACTTGATTGGCTGTGCCACAATGTCAGCCCCTAAGAAATCTTTTAAATTTATTATCTTGCTAACATTTGTATTTTCAGGCCTTCTATTTTGAGCCAGTTACTGGATATAAAATGGTGTTGCATTTGTAGCTAGTTTTTATTTATTTGATTTGAGAAGTAGACAGAATGAGTGACAGAATGAATGACCCATGCATTGGTTCAGTCCCCAAATTCCCAGGAACCAGGAACTCTGTCCAGGTGTCTCCTGTGGCCAGCAGAGCCCTGAGAACTTGAGCCGTCACCTGAGGCTTTATAAGGAGGAAGCTGGATTTGGGGGTGCAACAGGTGGTCTGGCCTGGGGTGTTAATTCTCAAGTAGCATCTGGACTGCTGGGTTCAACACCTGCCCTTGCATATTACATTTAAAACAATGAGTTTGTATTTGTGGTTTCAATAGTTCTTACTGTGTTCTTAGTTCTTACTGTGAACATAATTTGGCTTAGGAAATAAGATGTTTTTGCATTACTGAGTAATTGGATTTAACTTCCTGAGGTAAGAGGAATATAAAGATAAGTCTTTAAAGCTTTGCTTTGTCATTTTATAAAAGGCAAATAGAAGGTTAAAGAAATGTTGCTTATGAACATTTTTAAATACGTAAGCTTTAAGGAAAAGCTGATCTTCTCAACTACCTTTAACCTTAGCCATTTGAATGACAGATTTACAGAGAGAGCTAAAGACCTAACTTTTATTTGCTATGAGATTAAAAGACCATTTTGTTTATCCAAATATTCTATTGACAACAGATATATTTTATTCTAGCTGACTTTTCCCCCCTAAAGATTCATTTATTTGAAAGGCAGTGTTATAAAGAGAGGGAGCAGGAGGGAGGGAAGCAGAGAGAATGAGTGCTTCCATCCACTGGCTCATGGCCGTGTGGGCCCGAGCGCTTGAATCATCTGCTGCTGCTCTCCCAGGTGTGTCAGCAGGGAGGCTGATCTGAAGTGGAGCAGCTAGGAGATAAATGGTGTTCTTTTGGGATGCCCATGTTGCAAGCAGTGGCTTAACTTGTTTTGCCACAATGTTGGCCCCAGCTGACTTTTTTATTTTTTAATTTTTAGAAGAATTTGTTTATTTGAAAGGCAGAGTTAGAGGGAGAGGCAGAGAGAGAACTCTGCCTCAGGCCCTTTGCCCTAACCCCTGCACCCTGACAGTCCTTCATCTGTTTTCTATCATCATGATTTTGTCTTCTAAAAAAAATTCTGCGTAAATGAAGTCATATAGTCTGTAGTCATTTGGGTCTGGCTTCTTTCACTTAGCATAATGCTTTTAAGATTCATCATTTGTAGCAAGCAGCAGTTCACTTCACTTTATTGGTGAGTTGTATTCCATTGTTTGAATATGATACAGTTTGTTTATCTACTTGCCCACTTGATGGACATTTGGGTACTTTATAGTTTGGAACTGTTGTAAATAAAAGTGATATGAACATTCACATTGATATCTTAGTGAGGATGTATACATTTCTCTCTTTTTTAATACACATTTCTCTTGAGCATTACCGAGGAGAAGAATTGCTGAGTCATAGAGGATTTGTGTGTTTTAATATCATAAGGGACTGCCTTCAGCATATTTTAGCTGGTCTCGATTCTTTGCTTGCCCATGTAACTGTTAGAGTCAGCTTGTCAATTTTTGTAACAAAGTCAAAGCAAGTTGCTTGGGATCACATTGGAGTTATGCATCATTTTGTGAGTGATTGACAACTCTACTGTCTTCAGGTCCTTTGCTGAGGTGGACAGGTATCTTCCCATCTTATTAGGTCTTTAATTTCTTTCAACAGTGTTCTGTATATACCAAGCTTACCTCTAGTTAAACTTACTGCTTGGCATTTCCAATTTTTGATGTTGCTGTAATTAGGTTTTTTTTTTTTTTTTAAAGATTTATTTTTATTATTTTTTATTGGAAAGGCGGATATACAGAGAGGAGAGACAGAGAGGAAGATCTTCCGTCCGATGATTCACTCCCCAAGTGAGCCGCAACGGGCCGATACTATGCCAATCTGGAGCCAGGAGCCTCTTCCGGGTCTCCCACGCGGGTGCAGGGTCCCAAAGCTTTGGGCCGTCCTCTGCTGCTTTCCCAGGCCACAGGCAGGGAGCTGGAAGGGAAGCGGGGCTGCCGGGATTAGAACCGGCGCCCATATGGGATCCCGGCACGTGCAAGGCGAGGACTTGCGCCACCGCGCCGGGCCCTGTAATTAGGTTTTTAAAGAATTTCAATGTCCAATTTGTTGAGAGTATAAAAATTCTAACTGTCTTTTGTATATTGACTTATAGACCTGTATCCCACAGTCTTTTTTTTTTTTTAATGATTTATTTATTTTTATTAGAAAGGCAGATTTACAGAGAGAAGGAGAGACAGAAAGAAATATCTTCTCTTTGTTGTTCACTTCCTAAATGACCCCAATGTCTGGAGCTGAGCCAATCTAAAGCCAGGAGTCAGAGCTTCTTCCAGGTCTCCTACTTTGGTGCAGGGTCCCAAGTCTTTGGGCCATCCTCAACTGCCTTTCCCAGGCCACAGGCAGGGAGCTGTTTTGGGAGTAAATCAGCTGGGACTGGAACTTGCGTCCACATGGGATCCTGGCGCATGTAGGCAGAGGATTAGCCAATTGAGTGTTGCGCCATCCTCCCCCCTTCTTCCTCCCTCTGCGCCTCCCCCAGGAGGGACCACAGTCATAATAAATTTGCTCTAGGTGTTTTAGGATTTTGTATATGCACATAGGTGATTGTCTGCAAATAACAGTTTACCTTTTCCCTCCCAGCATATATTTTTTTTTTGTTTCTGTTTCTTTCCTCTTTACATGGTTTAGGACTTCCAGGGCAGTGTTGATAGAAGTGGTGGCACTGGTAAGCCTCACCTGTTCCTGATTGTAAAGGAAAGTATTCAGTTATTTGTAATGAAGTATGATGTTCGCTTCAGGGTATTGTTTATTTTTAAAGATTTATTTGTTTAAAAGGCAGAGGCATAGAGAGAGGAGAGACAAACAGAAAGATCTTCCATCTGTTTCACTCCCCAAGTGGCCGGAACGGCCAGACCTGAGCTGATCTGTAGCCAGGAGCCCAGAGCCTTGTCTGGATCTTCCACATGGGTGTAGGGTCCCAAGGCTTTGGGCTGTCCTTGACTGCTTTCCCAGGCCACAAGCAGGGAGCTGGATGGGATTAGAACCGGTGGCCATATGGGATCCCAGTTTGTGCAAGGCAAGGACTTTAGCTACTAGGCCTACTACCGCACCAGACCCACTGGTTTCTAATTTAATTCCATGGTTGTGTAAAATATAGCTCTATGTGGTTTTCATTGTTTTATCAGTTCATGTCAGTTTTCCTTCCTCTTGCAGGTGCGAGATCAAGCCCAGCGCTGTCCACGGGTCCTCCTAGATATTGAAGCCGGGGCTCCTGTTCTTCTTATCCCAGAAAGTTCCAGATCAAATAATCTGATTGTGGCAAATCTGGGGAAGCTGAAGGTCAAGAACAAATTTCTCTTTGCTGGTTTTCCTGGGACCTTTTCCTTGCAGGATAAGGTGAGTTGACTCTTCCCAGCTGTTCCCTTCCTGGCCCTCCTGGAATGCAGCACTGACAGACGGCCTCAGGTTCTGTCGTGTACCCTGTGGCATCTACAGCTCCTGTTGCCACCATTGCAGAGAGTGTGACTGGAAGGGGTTTTTGTTTTTTATATTTTATTGACACTTCATTAGCCTTTAAAATGAAGGTGATATAATCCTTATTAACTGTGTGTAGTAACTTCCATTACATAGCAGAGCACCCAAGGGAGCTTACCTTTCATCTTTTTATAATGCTTGCCATTTATAAAATATTTGTCCTATGCTAACAGCCTTTTCTGCGACTTTTTTCAGAGGAGTGTCTGTGATTTGGCGTGTATTTGAAGCCATTTCAAAGCATCTTCATGAGACGTTGTGCACCTCTTGCTTTGTAACTTTACATCATGTTGGCACTGATTTCTTACAGCGATGGCAGGTAGTTAGGATGAGCGTGTCCTTTTCTTTCGCATTTGGGAATGTTCTTGGAGAATAAACTGAGGATGGAAGCAGCTAAGAAATCCAGCGCGCTGAGGGCCATGGAGCTCGCAGCTGCTCTTGCCAGCCCCTTGCGCTGTTTTTCTTTTGAGGGTTGGAGGGATGTTTCTGGAACTAGAAATAAGGGCTTGTCATTGTTGGTGTGTGTTTTCATCATTCCTTGCTGGTTTCCACAGCAGCTTTTTAATCTGTGTGTTTATCCAGTACAAACTCATTTTAGTGTGCCAGGAAAGCACTTACCAAAATCCCCATCTAGTTTGGTCTATTTTTAGTCTAACAGCTAATAACATAGAGAGGGAGGGAACCTTTGAGAAGATGTGTGTAAGACTTGATTCTCAGACCTCATAGCTGTTGAAAGTAGCAGTACATATCTGATGTATATTGACTGGTAATTTACACCAGCATCTGCTAAATTGTTTACATATAAAAGGAAACCATTTCCTGTATTCACAATGCTGTTAATACCAAATCTGTGAGGTCCTTTCCTCCCACCCCTCCATCAGTCATACTCTTCCTGTCTTCCTATCCTTCCAATACCAACAAGGCGTTCTGCAGTTCAGGTCCAATGCTGCTGACCTGAAATTAGCATGGGCTCGGTGGGTTCAGGGCTCAGTCTTGCAGAGAGCCCCTAGAAACACGCGTCTAGCTCTTGGATATTTCTGTAAATTCGGAGTTTCTTTGTAAGAATCCACTTCTCCATACTAGGATTAAGTTTCTTTGAGAAAAATAATTGCCAGCGACAATTTTTGTATTATTTGTCACCCTTTCTAGAGTGGATAATAGCTCTTTTGGATTTTCAGAAGTGTATGGCAATGGTTGATTAACATAGATGAAAAATTGCATTGTTACTACAGAAAATAACTTTGAGCAGGTGTGGTCAGGTTCTCTAGATCTTGAAAGGAGAGAAACCAAAGGAGGTGAGTAGACAAAAATCATCCTGTGCCAGCAGTATTTATACAGTCCGGTAGTGAGGACCTGATGAACTATGTGCGGCAGCATAGCTGTGGCCTCTGGATTCAGGGAGGGGGGATGGGACAAAGGGCTAGAGGTCAGGTTCTGCAAGTGTCATCTCACTGACAGCTAGCTGTTCAAGTAAACTGGATGAAGTGATCGCCTTGAGCAACAGCGAGTGAGACCCCCGCAGCAGTGTGCTGCCCTGGCAGAGGCAGAGCAGGGTCGATGCTTCATGGGTTCCCTTCCGACACAGCTGCTGAGTGAGAGCGGGAAGCCTTCACCATGGCTCGCCTGCTCTCCTGCCGGAAAGTACGTCCTTGTGATCAATCTTTATTTTGAGGCCAGAGGAGATTTTCCAGGAAAGGGTCAATTAGAAAGGGTGATCAAGTTTAATGATACCATTTTTTCCCTCACCATTCCTTAAAAGGTTAGGGACCAATTTCCAGTATTAAAGATACCTATATATGGAATATACTAGACTCTAGGGTTAGCCTCGGGAGAAAAATTGCCAGAATATTTCAGGATGATTTTGCAAAAGTGTTTGTTTTGTTAAGCCAAACAGTGGTACGTGATTTATAGCATTTTAATGATATAACTTTCCTGTATTTGTTTTTTGAGGATTTGATTTTAAGTGGCAATACATAACAAGGATCCTTTTCTTTTCAAAGAGTAACACACTTTTTTGTCTCCTCATTATTCTGAAAACCGTTAGGGGATTCAGCCATCAATTCATATTCATATGCTTAAGAAAGTAAATCCAGGTATTTCATTACTTGGGAAAGCCTTCTTATCAGTCATCCCTCTTTTTTTTCCCAAGACTTATTTATTTATTTATTGGAAAATCATGCCCTTGCAGCCTGATAATGAAAATCTTTTTTTTTTTTTTGTTAGCACTAGGGACTAATTTTTTTTTTTTTTGATGCTGTTATTTTATATCCTGAAATCCTAGAAAAGTTACCTTGTTACCTGCTGGTGGTGGTTCTGTAGAATTCCACAAGGGCTACTTGGAGCGCGTCATTGGCTGCAGTGCTTGTGTTCCAATGGAGCTAAATGGGAAGCTCAGCTTTCCACACGCTTAAGCTCGCCATGCAGGGCCTGGCCAGGAGACCCGTTTCCTTCTTCGACAGATTTGCCCTTTAATAACACTCACATGGGAGGTTTGTCTTAACACGCATTCCAGTGGTTAACGAAGAGGAAATAATCCTGAAACCAGAGCTTGCAGGGAGATAATTTGCTCTGGAGCTTGGCGATTCTTGTGTGTTTGGAAATGTTTTACATAAATCCATTGCTCAAATTGTACAGGTTTGAATTTTTGCTTATGCTTTCCTTTCACTTATGTCAACTACAACGTGTCCTTAATGCTTTCCTTCCAAGTCAGAGCGTTTCACACACTGGGGTCAGTCTCTCCACGGTATTGATTACTTACACCTGAATAGAAGGATAGCGATGAAGCAGATGAAAGAGCAGCACTGCTTAGTCTATGAATAAACTAAATAAGAGGGGAGTTTTCATGTTGATGTACTTAAATAATATTTACCTCATAATTTGCCTTACCAAAAGAAAATGTGTGTAAGAACTGATTTCCTTTTGTGTTTCCTGTAGTTACAACTCCACATAACTGTGGGAGAGAACAGCGCTTTTTCAGAGCTGGCAAGAGTCACGTGTCTGTGGCAGTGCTAGCAGGAGGCTGGCAGAGCCGCTGGTCCCTTCCGCCCCGTCGGCACGTGTGAGTGGCTCGGCGGGGCCAGCCTGACGATGCAGTTGCTGCTGCACAGACTTGTAGGTCAGAGACTTCAGTCAGAAGAAAGTGGATTATTGAATCATAGATCTTTAACTGAAGATAGTATGTATGAAAGGAGTATAATATTTTCAGTAGAATTATAGTCTGTCGTATCCTGTGTTCACTCTTCTTAATTTTTACATCTGAGCAGAACTATCATTGGAGTGTGAGACCTGTGTTTTCCAGGTTAATCTAGAAAGGCAAGACGTGTGAACGTGTGAGGTGTGACCTCTGTAAAGTGCAAGCATGTCCCCGTGGTCCGCTCCCCACGGTGCCGTAAGGCACGTCTTCTCAAATGAGGGCTTTCCCCTCGGCAGGCAGTAAGATGCTGTATTGCTGAGATACTTGTTTTTTGTAGGTTAGGGTTTTGTTTTTTGTTTTTTTTTTTTTTTTTGCATTTAACTTAAGATCCAACCACCTGAAGTGATTAGTGTAGTGACATTTACTCTTGGCCACAAGATGCTATGTTTCCATAGAATTGCTATTGTTCTCAACAGGTGTTGAATAATATGTAACATCTCTGCACGTATAATTTATATGGCAGAAAATGACATGACTGTTTTCTTCTTCTTCATGAAATCTAGGAGGCTGAGAGGAGTGCAAGTGTGACTACATCTTTGAAATTCCTAGAGCAAGAGAGGACTTACAGTATATTAAAGATACTGTTGTGCCTGCATTCTAGAATGATGTTTTTCTTTCTTTCTCCCCAGGAATCAGTGCCTTCAGCTTCCCCAACAGGCACCCCCAAACACAGTATGAGGAAAATGACAATCACAGAGAACCCCAAGGGAGCCCATTCCTTGGGGCTGTTCATGATGCCTTCTGTTGGAGGCGGTCCGGAGAGCCAGAGGGACTCTGTGCCTAGTACCTGTGCCAGGCAGCGAGGGCAGCAGGCCGCGTCATTTGCAGGCCATATTTCCAGCAGTCCAGGTAAAACCAAAGGAAGGGACTATATATGGTGGTGGGGAAATTCCTGTGTGTGTTCTAGGAAGCTAAGGGGCAGGGGAGGTGGCAGTGTGTGGGGATTGACATGGGTAATGCACTGTGCCAAGCAAGTGCCAACAAAGATGGCATTTCTTGAGTGATAATTAATATTAGTGTTGCTTTAAAAGACTTAAAGGTGTTAGATATGGATCTAGCATCAATAGTATAGTAAGGTTAAATTAGCAAGACACAGCATAAATGAAAAGATTTTAGATTCTCTGTTAGAATCTCATAGATTAAGATAGATACCTCAGGGCCCGGTGTGGTAGACTAGTGGCTAAAGTCTTCACCTTGCACATGCCAGGATTCCATATGGGTATAGGTTTGTATCCCCAACAGCCTGGGGACCCTGCACCCGTGTGGGAGACCCAGAAGAGGCTCCTGGCTCATGGATTTGGATTGGCACAGCTTCAGCTGTTGTAGCAGCTTGGGGAGTAAAACAGTGGATGGAAGATCTTCCTCTCTGTCTCTTTTCCTCTCTGTGTATCGGATTTAAAAAAAAGATAATTACCATTAGATGGTGATAGTATGACTAGAACATCACAAGTTCTTTTAAGCCATTTCAAATGCTGTCATTGCAGAATACTAATTCTGAAAACTAAATAGGAAATAGAACGCTTTGGAAAACATTTTTGTGGGGCCCAATGCAGTGGCCTAGCGGCTATAGTCCTCACCTTGAACACGCTGGGATCCCATATGGGCACCGGTTCTAATCCCGGCAGCTCCACTTCCCATCCAAGTCACTGTTTGTGGCCTGGGAAAGCAGTCAAGGACAGCCCAAAGCCTTGGGATCATGCACTCGCATGGGGGCCCTGGAAGAGGCTCCGGGATCCTGGCTTTGGATCAGCACAGCTTTGGCTGTTGTGGCTGCTTGGGGAGTGAATCAGCAGACAGATCTTCCTTTCTATCTCTCCTCCTCTCTGCATATCTGACTTTCCAATAAAAATGAATAAAAAACTTAAAAAAAAAAAAAAGTGATGGCACCTGTAACAAGTGATTTGGACTATTGGAAAAGGTCTCTTTTTTTGGCCTGGCGCAATGGCTCAAATACTAAATCCTGCCCCCACATGCTCCTGGATCCCACATGGGCGCCGGTTTGTGTCCTGGCTGCTCCACTTCCAACCAACTCCCTGCTTGTGGCCTGGGAAAGCAGCAGAGGATGGCCCAAGGCCTGGGGACCCTTCACCCACATGGGAGACCTGGAAGAAGCTCCTGGCTTTGGATCAACTCCGGACCTAGCTGTTGTGGCCATTTGGGGAATGAACCCCTGGATGGAAGATTTTTCTCTCTGTCTCTCCTTTTCTCTGTAAATCTGCCTTTCTAATAACAAGAAAAAAATCTTTTTTTTAAAAGAACATTTCTTTTTTTTTTTTTTTTTAAAGATTTATTTTTATTATTTTTTCATTGGAAAGGCGGATATACAGAGAGGAGAGACAGAGAGGAAGGTCTTCCGTCCGATGATTCACTCCCCAAGTGAGCGCAACGGGCCGATACTATGCCGATCCGAAGCCAGGAGCCTCTTCCGGGTCTCCCACACGGGTGCAGGTTCCCAAAGCTTTGGGCTGTCCTCGACTGCTTTCCCAGGCCACAGGCAGGGAGCTGGAAGGGAAGCGGGGCTGCCGGGATTAGAACCGGCGCCCATATGGGATCCCGGGCGTGCAAGGCGAGGACCTTTTAACCACTTGCGCCACCGCGCCGGCCCAAGAACATTTCTTTTAAACAGTATTTTTCTTCCTGATTTGCTTTTTGTTTCTGAAATTCCCCTGTTTGTGAAACATTGCCTTGGATTTAGGGTAGTGGTTTTCACCTTGTTTTCATGCATTCCTAGGGTTTTGTCATAGAACCCTAGGGAATCTCTCAGAAGGCTGTTTCATTCCCATTCCTTATTTGCTTCCATCCAGGTTAGCTCATTTGCACATATTTCTCATATTCACCAATGACATCAAGTAATAAGAACTATTTTATTTAGTATCTACTTTATGCCAGCTAGTATAATAATTTATTGTATAATGCATTAACATGGTATAAGATGTGGTTCCTGCTATATGCATGTTCTAGAGGCTAATGAGAAAGACATTAAGTAAACATATAAATATTGATAGCTCATAATGAATGTTTTCATAGGAACCCAGTTTAGATGGAAATGAGAAGGAGGTGATGTCACATTGGATTATTCAGGCAGCAGAGAGCCTGGCATTTGAATCCATAAGCCTGGGGCTTACTCAGCCAGTGAGAGGATGGCTTGAGATGAGCTTGGAGAGTGAGCAACAGGCTGACATAGGGCCTTGTAGGGATCGGAGGGGGTTTTACAGAAAAAATTTTGGATTAAACATAGCCATTAAAGTGTATAAAGGAAGGGAATGTTATGGTGCATTTATTTTTTTTAAGGATTACACAGGTATTTTGTGGGGAGAGTGGTTTTGTTAAGCCCAGAATGGAATTCTGTATGTGTGTTGCAGGATTGTTTATGGTGGTCTAGGAAAGAAAGAAGTGTGGTTTAGATTTGATCAGTGGTACTGGAAATGGTTACACATACTACTTGGAAAAAGCATGTTGCTGCTGGGAAAAGTTTGTAAACCTTTGGATAAATTTGTCTTTAGGGAACAATTGCAGGTTAAGTCGTTTTTACTTATAAACCTTTTAACATCACTTTGTGCCTCAAAATAGGAGGCAACCTGGCATGTGCCAAGTATGGCAGAGGGGTGCATTGAGCTTGTCATGGGGAGGCCTTGCTACCATGGTGCAGACCCAGTGGCCAGTTTCCTCAGTGGATAGCTGGGTCAAGTAGACAGTTCAGCAGACAGAATTAACGTACTTGAGCTTTATAATTGTATTCGGGGCCAATCCTTTTTGGGACCCCTTTTCTTCATGATCTCGTTCTTTGGGCCTTCTAGAAGACCACGTCTGCCTTCTGGACTGCATTGTCGTGGATCTGCAGGACATGGACATCTTTGCTGCTGAGCGACGGCCACGCGAGTACTCTGCCCCTTCTGAGGACAGCAGTGGAGATCTCGTCTTCCCCTCCTATTTTGTGCGGCAAACAGGAGGAAGCCTGCTAACTGAGCCATGCAGGCTCAAATTGCAGGTGGAGAGGAATTTAGACAAGTGAGTGTTTCCCTTTCTGAGTGACTATTGTGAGTAGCATCTGCTGTTGTAAGTCACAGAGGGCATTCGCTGTTTCCTCGTCTGCTGACGCATGTTAGTGAGTCCCTGCTATGTGTTAGACATGAGGTCACAGTTACTGGGATCAAAGAGAAGTCTTCTTAACCTTCAGGAGCTTACTTTTTTGGGGCTATGAAAAGGTGAGTAGATGATTCTAGTTTAATGTTTGAATCAGTGCTGTAAACTGTGTGCCAAGATTGTAAGTGCCTTGGAAATAGATGGATTTGGGTGGTGATGGAGGATGGTGACGCGGGGACAGTCTTCTGGAAGAGGTGGACATTTAGATTCCGGGTTCCAAATGCAGTAGACTCCAGACCTGCTACTCTGATCCAGAGTCAGCATAACTGTTTAGGTGCAGTTTTGTCTTTTTTATTCCATTGAATGATGAAAGCGTTCTGTAAAGACTAAAGAGCTGACCATGACTGGCCCTGTGGTCGGTCTCAGCACTCAGGATGCTCTTTCTATGGTTCAGCCAGTGCTTTCAGTTGTCATTTCTTTATGTGCCTGGAAATTTCTAGGAAAAATAAAATTGCTAGATGCTATGTGAGAGCAGGTTCAAGGCCAATGTCCAGGTGTGTATTTCACCAGGTCCTCTGAGGGTCCCTTAGCTCACCTGCTCCTGTGCATGGACTAGACACTTCTGGTTCCAGTGGGTGACCAGTTTCATTTTGGGGCACTAATTATGGAGAAGGTAGCAACATTTTTGCATCTTGACTCCGGAGAGAAAGGTAAATGTGGCTATGTGGTGATAGAAGAGATTTTCATTTGTGGCATTTTGAAAAGCAGCCACACTAATTGTGTAGAGTGTGATTTTAAGCTTGCTGTGGCAACTCCCCTTTGTAATTTTCAGGTTTGGGCAAGTCATTTATGCCCCCACCCTTTTTTCCTCTGGATTAATGATGCAGTGTAGCTGTTCTCACTGGGATGTTTGTGTTTCACTCTTTCTTGTTATTCAAGTGCTGCCTGGCTGGTGTTCAGTTATGGTTGGCATGGGTTCTATTTGGTTTTACTGGCTTAGCAGTATTAAGAAGAGCTTCAGTATTTAGAAATTGAACACTTTGTTTTCTTTTGAGGCAGTGCTTTAAAAAAAAAAGTTGCTCTGCTATTCTGCTTATCTAAACTTTACCCACTCCCAATAGTGTTTATGTGTGGATAATTATAGTCTGTTAGTCCCACTAGGAGGTGAGACTGGGCACAGGGTATCCTGTCAGCTTCTCACAGCACATAAATAGGAGCCCAGGAGGCAGTTGGTAATCCTATCCAGTTTCGCTCTCTTGATTACATCATTGGTCTTGACTGTTGCATGTAAATTTTTCTGAATAGACAATATAATTGTTTATATTTTCCATCCCGAATCCTAGCCCTCCATGTCACATGTTCAGAGCATGGTGTCTATAGGATCCATGATGCCCGTTTTGCCTGGGGAAGGCTATAGGAAGAAGCCCGTTGGTGTGGAGTCTCCTGATCCGGGCACTTCAGCTGTCTTCTGTCTGTCCCACCTGTTCAGTTTCTACCAAAGTCCCATCTGAGTTTTTTTTTTTATTACTACTGAATGTGAAAGTAAGAGTTTTACATCTTCTTTATTTGCTTTCCCAGCTACAAAGTTTAAGCTATTTTGCAACCCCATGAGGTTTTCCTTACAATAGGTAAACTCACTCATGTTAGATTAGAAGGTTTTCTAAATGTATATTCTGAAAGAAGAAAGTTGATGTATGCATATATGTCAATATATATATGAAGTATAATAGTCATACTAACTTGGTTCATTTGGAGCTCCAGCAAGGTTTTGTTATTGGAAATTAGAAATTAACTATTTGAAAGTGCAAGTGAGTACATTTAAACTTTTGTATTCAGAGGTACACTGTCAGTGTTAAATTAGTGACATTTTTGTTGAAATGATCTTTTCTTTTTCATAGAGAAATTAGTCATACTGTGCCAGACATATCTATCCATGGCAATCTCTCTTCAGTCCACTGCTCCCTGGATTTGTCAAAATATAAGCTCATCCGTGGCCTGTTAGAAAACAACCTTGGAGAGCCCATAGAGGAATTTATGCGACCCTATGATTTACAAGATCCAAGAATTCATGTGAGTGAGACTTTATGTTCTGTAACTCTCACAGTTTTAAGCGGATGATCCGCCTAGGCACATGTTGTTGAGCATCACCTGGACGAAGAAGGTGACAAGCCAGGCGGCTTTCTTGGCTTACTGACCTAGTTTACATTGATGCCATCAACTCTGTGTTGAGCAGCATTTTCCTTTTGCAGACTGTTCTCAGTGGAGAAGTGTACACCGGCATGTGCTTCCTTGTGGACATGGTAAATGTAAGCCTGGAGCTTAAAGATCCAAAAGGAAAGGAAAGTGCCAGCTCCCTGGCCAGGTATGGCTTTAAACCTGTTGTTCTACTGTTGATGACAGTGGATGCAAAGAGTACATGCAGTTTCATTTGCATTGAATCAAAGAGTGTGGCTTTCTAAGGGCCCTTCGGTTAGTCTACGTAGTGCTTTGTAAATGTTTAAATTCAGGACAGGCATTTAGCCTAGCAGTTCAGGTGTAGCATCCTGAATTGGAGTGCTTTGCTTTGATGCCTGACTGCACTCTTTAATCCCTGTCCCGACTGGGGAAGCAGCAGGTGGTTGCTCAAGGGTCTGTGTCCCTGCAGCCTTCACTATTATATCCCTGGCTCCAGAGGCCCTTGTAGGCATCCATACCCTCTATCGATCTCAACAACAAATAAGCAAATTAATTAGTTAATTAAAAATGAAAGGGTTGTTTATTTGCCCTCAAATACCAGTGGCTTCCTACAGTGACTTCCCCGTAATCTTGGCACCTGATCACTGTGGGGATTAGGCTGTTTGTCTCATTGTATTAAGGATGACAGAGCAGCCAGCATTCTGATGATTCTGAGAGAAACACAGGGGCTCTGTAATGGTCCTAAATGACAATGGAATGCTCTTGCAAACTGCGGGGAGCTAGCGCGTGGGCCTGCCTGGAGCCAGCAGTAGAGACCAGCTTACTGAGTGTTGTGAGGCAGTACTGACTGCCTCTCTGGCCAACATTGCAAAACTTTAGAAATTTTACCTAAAAAGTTTGGATTTTAGCTTGTTTCTTTACCCCTTGTTGTTTGTAGCTGCTTTTGACTTGTGATCTGCTTTCTTGATTATGTGAAATGGATATTATGTTTAACATCTTGTTTGCTTTCTCCTTCTTAGATTTGACTTCAAGAAATGCAGACTGCTCTATGAGAGCTTTTCCAACCAGACTAAGTCCATTAACTTAGTTTCCCATTCTATGCTGGCCTTTGACACTCGCTGTGCTGGGCAGAAGGCCAGTCCTGGCACAGCCAATGTGTTCAGTTGCATCTTCCAGCCTTCCAAGAGCAGCACCACTCAAGGATCTATTCAGATTGAGCTGCATTTCAGGTACAGGAGCAGAACCTGAAGTGGCCTTTCTCTGTGGAGTCGTTTCCTGTGTGTCCAGTGGGGGCCCAGTGTGTTCCGGCTTTAGAACATCAGGGAACCACAGAGTCCCAGCGCAGCGTGTCATGTGTTAACATGTAACTTCTGTTACCTTGCAGTTACCTCTTGTGACCAAAAGATGTCTCTGTTGCCTTTAAAGATTAGTATTGAATCAAATTTTGAAAATGAAAAATTTTTGAAAACCAAAACATGATTTTTGAAGATCAACCTGCCTATAAACCATAGCTTGTTAGGATTTATAAAGTGAAAAAGTTATGCTGACTTAGGGGAAAAAAAAAGATTCTTGGCCTATGAAAATAGTGGAAGGGAAGATGGTTTGGATTTGAATTACATCTGTTTATTTAAGTGTCATTGATTTCCCTGTATAAAGAAAGTTTTACCTTTTTGAAGTACATTTTTTTTTTTCCTTTGTGTTGTGGAAGGCAGGATGGTGTATGTGCAGTGAAGGCTTTGGAATCAGACAATCATGGTCTCACAACCTCAGATTTACCGCTCAGCTGTGTGTTTCAGGGCAAGTTGTCTGGCCTCTTTGGGCCTCAGTTTCCACTGCTGTAACTATACCTACCTTCCAACTGGACATGATAATATGAGTGGTTCTGGCGTGTTGCTTGGTAAAGATGGTGGCTGTCACTGTTACTCACTTAGCTCTGCTCTAGTGAGATTTTATGACCAAATGAGCATAGGCCTGGAACCTGAAAAATTAGATCTGCTCTCAAGAAATTCTTCAGCGAAAATCCCAAAAGGACATCTCTGGAACCAATGTCAGTTTCATTCTATTAGTTCTTGATGTCATCTGACATATTATAAATAAAAACCATTTAATAGTAAGGCTGGGGAAAATCTGAACAACAGCAACAACAACAAAAAGCATTGAGACTATTCTGTATTGCATGTGTAGGATTTGGTGTGAGGAGGGCAGTGGGGATTCCACTCTCCCTGAATGCCTTTAAAGAAGTCCAGGAAGGAAGACAGACTTCTTCCTGAACTCTGGAAAGGCTCAGTAGGGGGAATGCTCTCTGTCTGCTTCTGGGGTCTGTTGTGAGTTGGGTGCTTCACTTATTGTCAGCGAAGCCTCACAAGTCTGCTTAAAGGGTGATTTTGACTTTATAAATGCAGACAGAAACTTGGGGAAGGGCTAAGTAACTCTTCTAAGGACACACAGCTAAAGTAGTCTGAACTCAGGCCTTGGTCTCTGACATGAAAGCCCAGGTCCTTTCTGATGGTTTTCAGGCTGCTGGTTGCTTGATTGCAGTTAGAAGTGAAGGTGGTTATATCTTGAACTTCTTTTTCTTTTTCTTTTTTTGAATAGTTTATTTGAACAGAAAGTTTGTGTGTATATACATATATACATATACAAAAATATATACATATACCAAAAAAGTTTGTATATGTATTTGGTTCATGAAAATAACTGTTTTTTGTTTTTTGGGTGTGCTTGATTTTCACTGATCTAGCTTATGGAGCTTCTAGCTGCTTGCCTTATTGAACTTGTTTGAAATATATAAAAAGCCTTGAAATATCTTTATTTGTATTCTAAAGCTTTAACATTTCTTGGAGCAAGTAATAAAGTCTTACCTTGGCTCTTGCTAACAGAAATAGCATTGTTGGTGAGCAGAGTAAAACATTCATTCTCTTGATTGGAACTTCAGAACGCTTTCCGTGTCTCAAAGAGAATTACTCTTCTGTTGGGATTTTGCATGTCAAATATAAATCACTTCACAGTGTTTAAAGGCTTGACATATTTTCCAGAAAAGGATCTGACACACTCTGACTTTCCAGTTTGTGCTGAGCTCTGACAAGCTGTGTTCAAAATGGGGTGGAAAAATTTTACTGAGGGCAACATTTTTTCTGTATTACAAAAGGATGGAGTGTTTCTGAAGAATGCTGGCCTGTGAGAAGGAGACATGTAGCATGCTGCCCTTTTACCAGAGGCAGTGAGCCAGGTTCAGCAGAAGTGGGGCACTTAGACCAGTCTAGCAGTGCTTTCAGATGAGCCTCCCTCAAATGGGCATGCCTTGCAGGGCAGGGGAGTTCCTGCTGTGGGTTTGGAAAGCCAGATTTAATCTGGGAGACACCGTTGAAGCTTTCCTAGGCCTCGTTTCTTCTGTCTATCAGAGAGGCTTGAACCAAGCTCCTGGCCACTCCATGGATTCAGGCAAGACCTCAAAGTCTGGGTTTTTATGTCAAATAGGAAATTTAGGGTAATGAGGACCATAAAACTCCACCCAGTTCTACATTTTCCCTATTGAGGAAATACTCATGATAAATGTCATCTTATTTGTCCTTTTCAAACTAAAATATCTAGGCTCTCCCATCCCATCTTCTGGAGACATCATCTGGTGTTTTGTAAGCTTGGTGTGTTATAAAGGTGCCTCCTCTTTGCCTGGGGTGTTCTCTCTTAGCATGTGAACATTCCTCGTACGTGAGGAAGCCAACAGGGAGGATAGAGTGACTAGCACGGCTTGGAAGTGACAGTGGTTGGATCTGGGCTTCTGACTCCACAGACTGTACTTCTTCTGCTTCGGCAGAATCTCACAGCCTTTGCACTGCAGGCAAGCATCCCCTCTGCATTTCACATGGGGGATTTTTGTATTAGATTTTGGAGCACTTGCATAGACTTGACTTGATTTAGCATGCCTAATCTATAAAACTCCCAAACATGAAACTGCATCATGTTGGTGCTTAAATAGTTTGGATTTGGGGTTTTCAGATCAGGGTTACTCAACCTGCACTGAGATTTTGGATAAAAATTTCTCTGTTGTGGGGATGTCCTATTAATTGTGGGATGGTTAGCAATATCCTGGCTTCTGTTAGCTGCCAGCAGCAACCTCTTCTGAGGGATAACAAATACCTCCAGACAATGCCAAATGTCTCCTTGGGAGCAAAACTGCCCTGGTTGAGAACCACTAAGCTACCCAATATTGTTTTTTCTTAGCATATTCCTTCTTGATTAAAAAAATATGATGTTACCCTTTGAAAAGCATATACTGAATATATTATTAAGCCAGTGTTGAATGTTTATTGACTCTCAAAGCTATCAGTTTAGAAAATACTGTATGCCCTTTGCCAGGAATGCGTAATACATTTGCAGATCATTAAAATGTCATTTTTTTCTTTGTCCTATTCTTTATTCTCATAGGTCTACCAAGGATTCCTCCTGTTTTACAGTAGTTCTCAACAATCTTCGTGTGTTTCTCATATTTGATTGGCTCCTGTTAGTCCATGATTTTCTTCATACTCCCAGTGATATTAAGAAACAGAATGTTACTCCTCGTCACCGGCACTCTAGCAGTGAATCCACTGTGGTTCCCAAAACTGTGAAGAGCGGAGTAGTTACCAAGCGGTCCTCCCTTCCTGTGTCTAATGAAAGACATCTGGAGGTCAAGATCAATGTAACAGGTGAATATACGTAGGCAGAGCTCACTGGTTCTGAGTTTAGCTGTCAGACTCAATCTCTGTCTTATTGGATAATTTCTCTTAATGCTTTTCATTTTTGACATGAGCCCATATACATTTGCATCTTTTAAGACTAAAGGACTGCATGGTTTCAGAGTCTCTTGTTCCTCTGACAGTGTGTGTGTACCTGGCCTGAGCACCTGGCTGAACACTGGTGTTTTTTTCCCCAATGTGAAGTCTGGTTTTAATTTCTGATTGATCTTTAGGACCCAACACATGGATCTTAACTGAATCTTGGCAAATGTAGTGCCTTGGAAAAATTGCTTTTGAGGGTGAATCAGTCAGAGGGTTGTTACTTTCTATCCCTTTACAGATGGACTTCCTTTTGTTTTCCTTTAACTAGAGAGCTCGCCCGGTGCATCTGTGGGGTTTGTGTCAGGAGGGCTGTTTGTCATACCCTCTGCCTGCTTCTCAGTGGTCTTGATGCAACTTGGTAGCACAACACGTTTTAAATGGATTCAGGCACAGATGCTTGAGCTGCAGATGATTTTTTACAAAAGCACCGTGTGCAACAGAGTGAATTTGCCGTGTGTGAATGAATTTGGAAAACTGCCTGCTGGCTTAAAAAATCTCAAGCTTGAATGAGTCTATGTTCTGTGTGAACAACTGGACCAGCTGCATAGATCCAGCATAGTGCTTATGATGTCTAACCAATTCTAGTATCTGAGTCCACCTCCTGAGGTTTTCTAGCAAGGTGCTACTTGGAGAAAGGATGCTTTCCAGGGTTTCTGAGTGTCTGTCAGCCTTCCCAGAGGACTGGGATGTAGTTTCTCTCTCCAGCTTAAAAATAGATGCTTCAGAGAGAAACCTAACCTTGGGTCGATTGCCATTGCTTCCATTGCAGGCACGGAGTTTGTGGTCGTTGAAGATGTGTCCTGCTTCGATACCAATGCCGTCATTCTGAAAGGCACCACAGTGCTCACCTACAAGCCCCGCTTTGTTGACCGCCCCTTTTCAGGCAGTTTGTTTGGCATTGAGGTAAGAATTTTGTGAGTTGATCACACCATCACATGTTTAGCTCTGAAGAAAAGCATTATCATGTGAGGGAAAAGAACTCATGGATTTGGAGGGTTCTTGCAATGTTCTGAAGTTACTGAGTTACTGTAATATGTGAATTCAGACCTGCAATGTTAGGCTGTAAACCGATGGAGCGACTTTCTCTCTTAGCCCCTTCTCTTCTCTTCTCGTCCCTGAAAGCCTGTCAGGCAGCTTGTTGAGGCCTCTAGTTCTGTAGGTCTGCTTCATGGCAGATTTGTAAACATGAGGCAGCAGATCTCCTTTCCCCACACCAAGTACTGTCCTGGGAAGATCTAGGGCTTTTGGGTAATGGAAACGTGTTTACATAAAAGGTGTGAAGGATCTTGGGTAGTTTCTAACTTTTGGAATATCTGATCTATGAAAAGGCTGGAGAAGCACGTGTAGTCCCAGAGTACATCTCTGACCGTGGTGCTTTAGGTTCTGATGTCGTCTCGTGGAGATCCTTTGTACTGGAGTAGCCTTTGTAGCTAGAAATTTCATCTGCAGTACTAAGCAAAACCTGCTGTCTCTTTCCAAGCCAAGGGAATGTGACAGCTTCTTGATTCCATCACATGTTCTTAATTCCCTGATCTCCGCTCACATTCCTCTCGTTACAATGTGAGAAGAGTTGGGCTGGGTTCCTCTCCCTCTACTCCTGAACTGTTCCTGCCTTTTCTTTCCACCTGTGTTGCTCAGAGGTTGGATGAGCAATATGTTATGCTTTTGTGGGGAGATGTGTTAAATATAAATATAAATGAATAAAACTTATAGATATGTCACATATTTAAATAAATATTGATAGATTGATTTGGAAGGCAGAAATATTAGGGGGAGGGATTGAAAGATCTTGCATCTACTTCCATCCGAATCTCTCGTGTGGGTGGTAGGAACCCAAGAACTTGGGCTGTCAGCTGCTGCCTTCCCAGTCCTAAGCAGCAGCAGCATGTGCTGTACCACAGCGCTGGCCTCCACACCTCTTTTCTTGGCCACTTGTTTTCTCATGTAAAGAAGGCTCAGTGTGAGAGGAAAGATTTACATGCTGATGTGATGTGAGTTGATCTTGAAATCTCAGTTCAATTTTCTTTCCAAACCACCGCACTACCCGCTTTGAATGAGAAATGTGGGTGGTTGATGAATGAGCTGTCAAGCACAGCTGAGTTTGTATGGCAGAAGCCCTGCAAGGAAGATGAAACTTCCTTGCTTCACAGCCTCAGTAAAGCTGCAGGGCAAGATGTTGGAGACCCTTGGAAGCTCTGCTCAGTGTTGTGCTTTTCAGTTAGGTTAGGACAAACCCTCAAGGGGAGGAGAAGGGACAAAAGAGCCTAAAACAAATGGTACCTTCCTTGCTGTGTGCACTGCTAAGCACAGTGTTAGCCTGGGAGTCCTCCTGCCTTCTCTCTCTCCCCACAAATGATGATTATTTCTTGTAGCATTTTGTTATAGAATATTCTAAACATGTAAGATAAGCAGAATAATGTAGTGAACATCTAGGTATCTACCATCCGGCTTTAATAATTCATGTATTTATTTTTAGTTAAGGAAAGGGAAAGTCACCTTTACTACACATAGGTAACCTCTATTGACATTTGATTTTTTTTTTCTGAAAATAGAAAGTCATGGAGTAGTACTATTTGCTTTGGGCTATCGTTTCATATTACCTGTGCTATAACTGTCTTCTTTCACTCCATATAATCTGTTTAACACTCATTTCTAAATGGCAACAAATGTTCCGTAAAACAGAAACGATATCCCTTTGTTGTGGTTTATTTTTTTTGTCAAAAATTTTTATTTTATATACTTGAACATCTGAGAAAGAGCTCTGTGAACTTTTCTGTATTTTGCATTATTAACCCAGTTTCTAAAGAGAAGTTAGGAATTTGGGGTACAAAGATGTGAGATCGTCATGGCTTTTGGGATGAATTTTCCAGGACCCCCTTTCTCAGCGTGTGTGCTTGTGTGTGCTCTCGGTACTTGCCGTGGGCCTTGTGATGATACAGGACTGATGCCTAGTCATCCCTGCCCTCTGCATTTTGTTCTCTAGGTGTTTTCATGCCGACTTGGGAATGAACAAGAGACAGCACTTTCAATTATCGATCCGGTACAAATTCAGGTGGAGCTGGTGGGGAATTCTTCTTACCAGAACAGCTCGGGACTGATGGATGCATTCAATAGTGAAGATTTTCCGCCTGTCTTGGAGGTAATGGTGAAGGATCTCTCACTCTAGAACCCACTCAAACACCTTCCGTTGTCAGCTTCTCCCAGGCTCAACTGGGCAGAGGCAGTACAGAGATTTGGTTCTATTTCTGTCCTAGGAGATTTGGGGAGGAGAAAAGACCTTCTTGTTGCCTGATGCCACGTTGAACTTCTGTGACAATTTACAGGAAGCAGAACTCAGAGTAGGCAGGGGTATTTACTGTGAGTGGAGCTCAAGGTCGGGTGAGTCCCTGGGGAAGTGCGGCTTGTCAGTTGGCAGAGTGGAAGAGGAAAAACATTTGATGTTACAAAGCAAAGTCTTTGTGGAAACAGAAGCTGTTGGACCAGGCCAGTCAGCTGTGCAGGCAATGGCAGAGGACCAGAGGGTATAGCCAGACAAGGGAGAGTTAGTTTGGTGTTTTCATGAATTGGTTGAAGGAAATAGTCTATTTGCACCATAGAAGATTGAAAAAGCGAGAAAAGCCTTTGGGTATTTTTGTCTTAGTAGTGTCTCATGGGCAGATAAAAAGTGAACGAGGCAGCACACTGCATGTTCTGATGGTTCTGTGGCATTGCCGTTCTTAGTGTTCTGGCAGGGAGGCTGCTGTAGCCTCCCCACCGGCAGCCAAATTGCTAATCTCTGAGGAAGACTGGATTTCAGGAAACACCCTTTGTCTGTGTCTAAGTTGATATGTTCAAAATTATGTTTAAAGAAAGAAAAGATAGGGCCCGGCGGCGTGGCCTAGTGGCTAAAGTCCTTGCCTTGAACGCGCCAGGATCCCATATGGGCACCAGTTCTAATCCCAGAAGCTCCACTTCTCATCCATCTCCGTGCTTGTGGCCTGGGAAAGCAGTCGAGGACAGCCCAATGCTTTGGGATCCTGCACCCCTGTGGGAGACCTGGAAGAAATTGCTGGCTCCTGGCTTCGGATCAGCACAGCACCGGCTGTTGCGGTCACTTGGGAGTGAATCGACAGACGAAAGATCTTCCTCTCTATTTCTCATCCTCTCTGTATATCTGACTTTGTAATAAAAATAAATAAATCTTAAAAAAAAAAAGAAAGAAAAGATAAATTTTGTTCCTTAGTTTAAAAATTTAAAAAATTAATTATATCCATACCAAATGGATTAGGACGTGTTACTGATCTATATTCTTGTTTCCACCAAGCCGTTCTCTGATCCTTCCTGTTCATGATTAATGCACTTGCATGGAAATCATCCTGCTGACATATTAAATGTTACAGCAATTATTCTAGCTTCATATTTTTATTTGGTGCAGTTATGTGACCATTTAAGCTCAAGGCTGTCCTACTTCATGGTTATTACTGCTTACTTTCAAGATCTTTGCAGTGTTTAAGTGAGAAAAATCTTTTAAGTGAGGACTTTTAAAACTTAAAATATGAATTCTATCTGTTAAAGTGTGGATGTAAAACCAAGTACCTCTAAAAATGTGCTACCTTTTGCATTTTTTAGATTCAGTTGCAAGCCCTGGATATCAGACTGTCATATAATGATGTTCAGCTGTTTCTTGCCATTGCGAAATCCATCCCAGAGCAAGCTAGTGCTGCGGTGCCGGAGCCAGTGGCCTCGGAGTCAGACTCTGTTGGCAGTCACCTCTCGGGCACAGCTCGAGTTGGAGAAGAAATCAGAGAAGGGACAAGACATAGCTTAGATCCGGTCTTGGGTAGGTGTCTGACATTAAACCCACCCAGTGCTACTACCAACCATTTTCCCTTTTTAATCTTAAACTTGTTCAGAATCTAATTGTATGTCATTAAGTGTAATTGTGAGTCATGACTCTAATTTTTTTTTTAATTTAAAAACAAACCAAGTACCCTAAAAGAACCGCTGAAGCCTATGCTGTTTTTCTTCTTGCAATTAATTCTGGAATTATATGGATAATGCTAAAATTTAGTTTTAAACCATAAGTATTTTCCTCCAAGTTATGTGGATAATACTTAGTTTTAAACTTTTAAAAACATAGGCAATATAAGGGAAAGACTTTACATGTCAGGTACATTTGCTGGAAGCCTTCAATGAAAAGTCCATTTTACATATGGAACTGAAATATGTTGATTGCCAATGTCTGAATTTCTTAAGTTAGTCTGTGGATTAATTTCCATAAAATTGTTCCTTAGAGTTACAATTGGCAAGACTGCAGGAGCTGGGATTCAGCATGGAGGACTGTCGCAAAGCCCTGCTGGTGTGTCAAGGTAATTTGAATGAAGGTTCCATGACCTAGTGCTTGTATCTAGAATATGCTTCCTTTCCCTCTCCTCTCTCTGTGCTGCTGCCTGTCTGGAAGACCCCCCACATGTCTCTGCATTTTAGATAGTTAATGATTTCTTGGGGACAAGAAAGTGGGCTCTGGAGCTGACTGCTTGGGTTGGATCCTGGGTTTGCCCCATCTCAACCATTCATGAATGAGTGTGAGCCCAATGCTCGGTCTCCTGGACCTTAGTGCTCTGTTGTCTGTGAAATGAGGTTCAGGAGACACCATTCAGAGGGTTTATGTAAATACTTCATCGTGTGTAAGTGCTTGAGAAGCACCTGCATGGCACACTGTGAGCCATTGGCACAAAAGGTGGTGGTAATAGTGGATGTGCCAGTACTGCTTCCTGCACTCGCTGAGTTCCTATAGGCCTGTCTCTTGGATTCCCTGTTGACTTCCTAGCTCATGGCTCTAGCGGTGAGCTTTGCTTCAGCTGAGGAAACTGGCTCAGGTTATGGAAGCTTGTGTTAGTGAGGCCCCAGTTGGTTTGAGGTAGGCCCTGACTCCAAGCCCGGGTTTTTTCCCGAGTCAGGAAATGCTCCCAAGGTTGTGTTTCCTTGAGTTCCTTACACCTGTGGGTGCCCTCTCCCTGTCTGATTCTCTGTGCTGTGCTCAGCCATCCACTTCTGTACACGTACATTTTGTAAACTGGTAGATTATGTGGTAAATATAGTCTTACAGGCTTTTTAAGTAGTATTTTATTGAAATATTTTATTATGGTTACTTAATATTACATTAGCATCTTTCTATATCATTAAATCTTTTGTAAACTGATTTCTTTTTACATTAGCTCTAAGAATATATTATACTTTCTAACCTTTCACTTGTTTTTCTTTTTTTTTTTAATATACATAGTTGTGTAGTAAGCATATTTTTGGTGTGAACTTTTGTCTTTTAACGATGCCCTTGATAGACCCAGAATTATAGCCACTGGATAAATGTGTATATTAAATTTTTCATGCCATGTAGTGGACTTGACAAGTCTTTTTTCTGAAAAGGCTGGGCCTGAAGTGCCTCATTGTTTATTTGTGAATTGACCAGAATCTGGAGTCTGAAACAGTCCCAGAAATTTTTAGATATTGGATAACCTTTATCTAAAATGTAACCCTTAATTAAGTTTACCTTTTCCGTGCCTTTCACTCTTTTCTTTAACAGTGAAAGCACATTTAAAAAATGTCTAAGAAACTCTGTGTCTTTGTTAATTTGTTTTCTTTAGTATCTAAAACTTCATGCTATCATTAGTAAGGCTGGTAATAGAGCTGGGGTTTATCACACCTTTTGAACAAGCCGGCCTTTGCTGCCAAAGCTTCGAGTGTGCCCTGTATTTTTTCCTCAGATCAGCCCTATTTGTGGATATGTGGGTGCCAAAAGATAAGTACCACCCTGATCCAACAGCTGGTACATACAGAACCAAGTCTGGATCCCATGCCCTTAACCGCTTACACCGTTCCCTGAATGTTCTCTGGTGATTTATAAGTGTTGCTTTTCTGGATTTTTTTTTTTTTTCTTTTCTTTTGAGAGGAGTAGAACTCTAAGCAATCTGTTCATATTTAGGTAGCTGGTATTTAACTCTTGTTTATTACACACATGCCATTCTCATGTTGCTGGTTTTAAGGAATTTATGATTGGTTGAGAAGATATTATACACACAATAGGACATTTGAAAACAATTAAGCAGTGTACCACAATATGCAAAGCTAGGTAGTGAAGATGAACTGCTTCAGCACCAGGTAGCCTTTAGAGGCTGGATCCTCTCATGTTCTTCCTGTCAGTGGTCTGGGTCAGGTCCTGACAGGTGTGGTGAACTTGAACATAAGATACAAAGAAGGCTGCCTTCTACCACTTCAAAACAGGATTCCTATTGTTAGGCTAAGTCTGAGAACACTTCTGGAATCAAGGCTCCTTTGGGCTTTCCAGGAGGTCCCTGACAAACTTGGTTTTTTCAATTTGCTGGGTTAAGCTGTGGAAGTTGGTGTAAGCTGATCCCTTTTAAATTTGTTTGAAGGGCAACTGAAGAAGGCAGCAAGTTGGCTGTTTAAGAACGCAGAGCCCCTGAAGTCTCTGTCGGTGGCCTCCGGCAGCCGGGACAGCCCTGGGGCCGGGGCAGCCGCCCGCCTCTCTGGCGTGGAGATCAAGGCCGAGAGCGTGTGCATCTGCTTCATCGACGACTGCATGGACTGCGATGTTCCTCTTGCTGAGCTCACCTTCTCCCGTGAGTGCTGTCCTGGTCTTCGGATGAACCCAGTGATAGCTGAGTTACTGGGGCCCTTTTAAAATGTCAGCATTCATGGTGAATTCTGCTTAATAGTATGAAATTCAGTAGGGTAAAATTTAATTGATGATTTTCAGATGCTTTTTATTATGTGTATAAAAAAAAAGATTTATGTGTTTGTTTGAAAGGCAGGGTTAGAGAGAGAGAGGTCTTTTATCTGTTGGTTTACTCCTCAAGCTCCTCAAATGGCTGTAGTGGCTCAGGTTCGGCTGAAGCCAGGGCCTAGGAGCTCCCGCCCAGTCTCCCACATAGCTGCTGGGCCACAAGGACTTGGGCTGTCTTCTGCTGCTGCTTACTCAGTCTGTTAACAGGGAGCTGGATTGGCAGTGGAACAACCGGTACTCAAACTGGCACCCATGTAGGATGCTGGGCCCTGCAAGCTATGGCTTAACTAGTTGTGCTGCAGTTATGACTGTGTATTTTAAAGATGTTTGTAAGCCTTTGCCATATGTGGCCTTCTGCCTGTAGCTTAGGAATAGTAGAAACTGTGATTGATATAATTCTACTGTGTTAATAACAGTAGCTAAGTAGCTCTTGACCTATTTTATGTATCTAAAAATGGTAGTGAATGCAATTACTAACTAAAGGCATTTAAAAAAACAAGTTCAGAAAATAATGTTTTTACCTACTTACCTCTTGAAAATTAACAAATGCCTAGAATCTTGTTGGAGAGGTCACCTCTTTGCCCGTCCCCATGCCAGTGTCAGAGGTGAGCGCTCTTTGGGTAGGAGCTGTTCTTTAGTGGAGCAGGGCCAGGGCAGGTCTGCTTTATCCTGCAGCGCATCTCCACAGGTGCTGTGGCAATGAGGTGGGAGAGCAAGTGAACACCTCCCTGCTGTGTCTGCCTTTCTTGCCATCTTTCCAGCCTGCTTTCACTTCAAGTCTAGTTGCTTCTGAGGCCTTAACTTGACTTCTCTTCCCCTGTGCTTCTAGAGACTGCCAGGGTTACTTAATTGAAGTTGTTCCTGGAGATTTTGGCTTAATTAAAGTAACCCCTGGAGATTTTTGTAAATAGGTGTTCTTTTGACAGAGATGAATTAGATGATTACTTATTTTTCTATGATAATCCTGAAAGTTAAAACAGTGTTTTTTCAGAACATAATTACTCTCAACACTATGCATTCTCTAAATGTGTTTATATAGAAATATCTTTTTTAGGTTCCTACTGATTTCAACGCATGTGAGTGGTAGAGCTGGGAGGCACAACATTTAAGGAAGTGCCAAAAAACTGGACAGTCACCATAACTAATACTTAATGCAGTGTATTTTAAAAGTAAAATTGGTACCAAAGTCTCTGACCAGAAGTTGGGGTTGTGTGTGCTCACACTGAGGCCACTGATGTTAGCGGTAATGTCCTTCCAGGGCCGTCTGCAGGCAGTGCTCCTCACCCCTGGCCCACTGCAACAGTAACATTTGCTTTGCTTGCAGGTCTGAATTTTCTCCAGCACATGAGAACCAGCCCTGAGGGCTATGCCCATTTCACTCTTTCTGGAGATTATTATAACCGTGCTTTGTCAGGTCAGTATGAAAAAGCATATATTGTCATGGGATTTAAAAAATAAATTTAAATGTTTGTGTGATGTAAATTCTACCTGAGGAAAAGGGGAGTAGAGTCAGGGTGAGAAAGATTAGAAGCAAGTGTCTGGTAGGCACAGAGATACAGTTTTTTGTTTTTCTAAAATGTTATCAGGTTGCAAGTGAATTATTTAAAAAGATGTTTTCTTGGTTAATTCTTCTTCATGCTGGAGTTTGACTCATTCTGCAAGAAGACATTGCTCAAAACTGAAGGTAGCTAAATTTTCAGTGGCTCTCTAAATCCATTAGTGTTTTTAACCTCAGGTCTCCAACTCCCCTTTGGTTGTTTCCTTGGAAGTATATGCTGAGTCAGTGATAACCTACCCCCTAAAGCAGGCACAGTCCATCAGACAGGTTGAATCTTAGAGAATGTTTAATTCAATTATACTTCAAAGCGTTTCCAGGTTTCTTGCTTCCAGCCATCGAAAGGACCAAGACAAAGGCCAGAACAGGTTGAAATTTTAAAGTCAGCCTGCACTAGGGCCATGTGATTTAAGCTGTACACTTCTTTGTCCTTAAGAGAAATGAAATGATTTCCCAGAAGCGTTGTGCGCAGGAGAAGCACGGTAGTCCCACACAGTTGGAAGTGTAAACTGATGAGTGATTTTTTTTCCCTTTGATGTCAGTGAAAAATTCAGCCTCCCTTGGTTGTGCTGCTGCTAGTGGTTGCAGGGAGCATATTCGGTGTTATGGTAGTTAGCATTTCCCTGTGTTCTGGAGTCAGTTAAAGAGAGCACTTGTTTCCTATTGTTCAAAATGCTTAACTTTAGAATAATGACCCAAATCTTCCCAGCTGACAGAAACTCTTGCAGGGCGTATGGTAGTTATTTTTTCTGAGAATGATTTATTTTCCTAAACAAAATGTTGCCTACTTTTGAATGAACACATTCTGGTTACTAAGTGCCAAATGAAGTAAGAAGAGCAGTGTAGCTATTCTGCATTACAGATTGGCTCGGATTTCTGTAGGTAAATCACCTACCCTGTGACTAACTGAAATAACAATTTTTCATATCCAACAGATAGGTAAAAATTAGTTTTGACATTACTATGTATTGGTGAAGATTTGATCCATAGTTCCTGTTATTAGACTTGTATATCACAGTTACTAGTTGGGAAAACAATTTGACATGATCAAGTAAAGTTGATTTCAAGTATACCCAACCCAGCAATAAACTGCCTCCAGGTGTGTCACTCAGAGAGTCACTTGTTTGTGTGTACTAGAGTAAGAGTACAAGACAGTGAGTGTGTCATAGCAATGTACATCAAATATGCAATAATATGCTCAAAGACATGTTATTGAGGAAAATAGAAACTTGAAAAGGAATATGCACAGGGACTCTGTTGTGTAAAGATCATAAACAGGAAAAGACAAGTCAGTATGTGCTTCAAAATTATATATGTGATAAACTTAGGAAGATCAAGCAAATGCATAATCAAAATGTTAAGACACTGTTTACTTGGAGTGTGGTGGGAAGCATTGGGAGGAAAAGGGACGACATTGGGGAGTGGCACTTGGGGACTTGAAAGGAATGTGTACATGTGTATTTGTGTTGTTTTCCTTAAACTGTACCTGTGTGATGTTTATATACCTTCATATTTATGACTGTATTTTAAGATTTAAAAGATGTGAAAATATTAAGTTCATGAGCCTCCAAATTTATTCATTGAATATGTCACTCTTGCAACCAAAGAATCAAATGTAACAGTCATTATGCTACTATTTTTTGAGCCTGAATTAAGACACCTTTTTCCGTCTTGAGTGGCTCAGCAATAGGTCCTGCTTGTGCCTCAGTGGGAGAGGGCATACATGCTCCCTACCCCCTGCCAAGCATGGCAGGGGCACCTATCTGCTCTTCCCTGGCAGCCTCTGGGCAGCGCAGCATCTGCAGGGGGACCTCTAGCTAAAGGTGGTACTTTTGTGGTAAAATTGAATTGCAAATAGAAAGGCATTAAGCTCTAGTTGTCCTTTCTGAGTGTTTGTCAGATGGGTTCCCTGGAGCTCTGATAACTGCTGCACGGTGCCTTCCTTCCCATGTACTTCTAGGTTGGGAGCCGTTTATTGAACCCTGGCCGTGCTCTGTATCCTGGCAGCGGCAGGCAGCTAGTCGGCTCCATCCTTCTCGCCTGAAGCTGGAAGTGAAGGCCAAACCCCGCTTGGATGTCAATGTCACTTCTGTACTGATTGGTGAGTGGGGAGTTGTCTTTACAGTTGGTCCCTTCCTGTGTCTGAGTTCCTGGTAGCCACACTGACCTTCATGTGGTCATCTCTGCTGTTCTCCTGTCACAACTGAGCTGGCCTCGTGGTTCTCCACCTGTTCCCCTAGCCTGGGCATCGCTCGTTAATGCTGGCAGTTCAGGAGCAGCAGCTTAACTCATTAGGACACACAACTTTCTCCTCCTAATGTTTGGTCACTAGGGCTTATTAGGTGTTCTGGAAGTGAGTTTAGATTCCTTCCTCTCAAGTTCACAAAGAATCCAATAAAGACATGACTTTCATCTTGCCTGTGTTGTTTGCCGTCGAGTAACATGTCGACCTCATTGTCAATGTGATTTTGCGGCAGGTGCTGCCAGGCCAGTGGTGTGTGTTCTGAATGTTTCCATTTGACACTGAGATGTATACTTCTGGATATGAGAGAGTGAATAAGAATCCCCTGCACCCACGCCCCCCAGCACTGCCCTTGCAGTTCTCTCTTCCTACATGTCTGTCCTATAAAGGAACAGCAGCATCACCCTGCTGTTGGGTAGAAGATGCCTCCACTAGGAAAATCCACGCTGAGTTGCTTTAACCATTTACTGATTTTGGTAATATTGTAGTTGGCATTGAATCATAACACACTTTTGCAAATTGTCAGCTTGCTTCAGTATGTATGTATGGGATTGAGGCTACTGAAATACCCATTTTGTTACTCATGTTAGAATAAGAAGGAAAGAGCAAAGTGCAGTGAAATGAGTTCCTAAGGTTTTGACTTCTAAGTTTAAAATCAGATCATGATCAAATTTCATTTATTAATCTACCTAGACAGTACTATCACTTACAGAATAGCTTATTTTATGATACTTCTATACTTAAATATGTCTAAACCATATTAGTTTGACTCCCATATTGTTTCTCATATAATCTCTTTCTTTAAAGATTTATTTGTTTGAAAGGCAGAGTTAGAGAAGAGAGATGGAAAGACAGAAAGAGATCTTTTATCCACTGGTTTATTCCCTAAATGGCCACAGTGGCTAGGGTTAGGTGAGCCTGAAGCCAAAAGCCAGGAGCTTCTTCCAGATCTCTGATTTTTCCTGGAGCTGAATCAGAAGCTAGAACTCAAACCAGTGCCCAAATGGAAGCCATCATTACAGGTGGTGGCTTATTGTGCTGCACCATAGTACCAGACCTTACATAGACTTTTAATTTTGAAGATTAAGCATCTTTTATTTGAAAATCTGTCATAAGCAAGAGCTTATCTCCAAAGGATTCTTGTTGGTATTTCTGATGTGCATCTGTTATTGTAAAATTATTATCCAGATCATCCAGGTCATCTGTGGTATAACAGGTTAAGTGCCAGTTGGGATACCCACATCCCAAGTCCCTGGCTCAGCTCCTGGTTATTCCATGCTTTCAATCCAGTTTCCCTGCTAATGTTCCTGGGAGGTTGAAGATAGTGGCCAGAGTACTTGGGCCTCTGACACCCAAAGGGGAGGCTCAGATGGAGGTCCTGCCTTCTGCCTTCAGGCTGGTCTAGCCTTGGCTATTGTGGGAATCTGGGGAGTGAAGCAGTGTAGTGCGCAGTAGCCTGGGGCTGAGGGCTGGAGCCTGGAGCTCAGTCCTGGCTTCCCAATCTTGGAACTTTTGCTGCTGCCTCCCAGGCTCTACATGAACAACAAGTGGAGTTGGGAGGCGGAGCTGGGGATCAGACCCAGGCTCTTTGAAATAGATGTAGGTGTCTCAGCTGGAGTCCTCACCACCATAGCAAACACTGTCCTTACTGGTTTTTGAATAGCCTCCCAGCTGGTCTCTGTCTACCAGCCCACTCCTTTGCTGTGGCAGGCTGTGCTCTTTGCAGGCCCAGTTCTTTCCTTTTTCAGACTTTCTTTGTTAAGTGATACTGCAGTATGCTCTGCTAAAGCCACATCTGAGTATTCACTTTTCCCTAAATGTACCATGTGCTTCAGCGTCTTTCTAGATGCTGTTTCTTCTGTCTGGAATGTTATTCGGATCTAGATCAAAGGTCCCAGGTCTCTGAAGATTTCCCTGTTTTTTCGAGTATACTACCCTGCTTGGCCACGTGGAGACAGTCTGATGTGTCTCCCCATAGAACTGCATTGCAGTTTGTTTTAGGCAACGTGATTGTGTTCATATAGCTCCCTTGCAGTGGAGGGTGAGGCTTTCCATGGCGTGACCTTATCAAAGCTTAGCAGAAGCCCTCCTTCCAGGGAGACATGCTTGGTTTTCTGAACAACGGTGGTATGACCTGAACCCTAATTTTCTCTATTTTCTTTAATGTCTTTGGGATTCGCTGTAGATCAGTATGTGAGTACCAAGGAGTCATGGATGGCGGATTACTGTAAAGAAGATGAACAAGCAGAGGCAGCAAAGTCAGAAGACTGGATGGGCTCATCGGTGGATCCTCCATGTTTTGGGCAAAGTAAGATCTTCCTCTGCAGATGTGTCCTGGAGTCCCTGTTGATAGAGCAAGGTTTCACTGAGAAATTAAATTGGAACCATCGTTCTCCTGGGGCCAGATAGGAAACTCTGAGTAGCATCTGTAGTTCCGTTTTCATCTTTAGAGAGAATTTTCTGACATGAATTACTGAGTTTTGAATTTTGGTTCTAATTCTGCTTATGTTGGGGAAAAAGGATGTGTGGGACATTCCTGCTCAATTCCTGTAGCCTGTGTGTGAGGTGGTGTACCTGAGGATGCCTCAGCACCAGCACTTGGATAGCTGTGCTTTATTTGGCATGACATTGAATTTCCAATTGGTTGTACATTTTAACTGCATTTGATCTGTTTATTTTCATGTTATTTGGCAGGGAAGGAGGTGGGTGGATTGAAAGACAGGTAGAGAGAGCTCTTCTGTCCTCTGGTGCACTCTCCAGAGCTGAGCCAGGCTAAAGCCAGGACCTCCGCTGGGCCTCCCGCTTTGGGGGGACCTCAGCACGTGAGCTGTCACTGTTGCCTTCCAGGGTGTGCATCAGCAAGAAACTGGGTTGGAAGTGGAAAAGCCAAGACTGAAACCAGGCACCCCAAGGTGGGGTGCAGGCGTCCCAAGTGCTATCTTGACGGTTGTACCAGACATACATCCGCGACAAGATTAGAGAAACTCATTAGGGCTTAGAGCTTTTCTTTTTATTTTCGTTTTTATTTGAAAGGCAGAGTGACAGTAGAGAGAGAGAGAGAAATGTCCATTTCCCGGTCTTCCTCCCCAGCTGGCTTGCAGCCGTGGACATGCATCCCTGCACTCCCTCCGAGGCTCTCCGACCTCCCAGGCACACTAGGGGTGCTGGGCTGGAAGCGTGACTGCTGGCACCTGAACTCAGTCCTCTTTGGGGTGCTAGCATCACAAGTGGTAGCTTTACCTGCTGTGCCACAACATTTTTTAGAGATTTATTTTATTTTATTGGAAAGTCAGCTCTGGAAAAGAAGGAGAGACAGAGAAAGTTCAATCCCCAAGTGGCTGCAATAGCTGGAGCTGGGCCAATCTGGAGCCAGGAGCCAAAAGTCTCCTCTGGGTCGCCCATGTGGGTGCAGTGTCCCAAGGCTTTGGGCTGTCCTCGACTGCATTCTCAGGACATGAGCTGGGAGGGAAGTGGAGCATCCAGGACACGAACCAGTGCCCATATGGGATCCTGGTGTGTGCAAGGTGAGGATTTTAGCCACTAGGCTACTGTGCCAGGCCCTGCGCCACAAATTTTTAAAAACATCCTCACTAGTTATCTACACCTAAAGATGGAGGCTTTGGCTGTATCCCATGCAAATCAAAGTTTTTAAAATGGGAGCCCTATATTGTTAACAGAATCTGAAATAATTAAATACTCAGCCTTTTAAAGAAAGCAGTGTGAATTTCTTCAAAGTGTCCTCTCTCGTTATCTCCTGCCTCACATGGAGGTCTGTTTTCCTCAGAGCTGAGGCGATTGTGTTAACTGCATGCTCTTCATTATCCCGAAGTGATTGTCACCCAGCTCAGCCCCTCTCTTGCACGGTGGTTTCTTTGGGACACCGGGCTGGACCTCACAGATCCCGTCAACGCTTCAGTGTTCCATCTGGTTTGCATGCAAGCCATGGAAGATGGGTTTTCTGAGTGTATGAAGTATTTGTATGGGCTCGTCTCTTCTCAGGGTGTATCTGCCTGTGCTTGGGAGGGAAGGACAGAGACGCCAGCTGTGCTGGTTCGCTGTGTCCCTGGCAGCTGCTGCTGTACCTCAAGGCCAGAACCACTCAGTTGTCGTCAGCCTCTCCTCTGGCTCCTCCTGCAGCCTTCCCAGTTGTGCTTAAAGAAAATAACCTGGTCTACCAGAAGACTTGTTGATCTCTGTACTATGCAACGTTTCCAAGAGAGTGTTTTTCTGAAAGCCAGAATCTGCAAACAGGAAGGCCTAAGCTTTGGGATTTTGAGAAAGAATTTTCTTGTCCTACTACTTTTCTTTTTTCATCCTGTTCCTTTTAAAACTTTTCCTCTCTTTAGTTAGCAGGCTGCCTTATCTATGTTAAATGCCAGGGCCATATTAATACTTGCTTTATTTACTTAGAGATTTTTATGACTACTTGGGCTTCTAAAGGCATAAGCAGGCATAACTGAATGTGCATAAATTTCCAAGCATATTTCTTGTTGGAAAGTCCTGGGAGCTAGTGTAGCTAATCCCAGGATTGTGTTATTTTTGTAGACCTGCTAAAATGCTTATTGGGCATTTACTTTGCAACTCAAAAATTTGATTATAAGCCTGTAGATTTTAGTCAATAATATTTTATCATATTTCCTCATATTTATTCAAGCCAGTCTCAAAATGAGCCTTTAGAATACCTCTTCCTCAGCCTGAGGGAGCGGCTGATCTCTGCGTGTGGGCCTCCTGCTGCCCTGACTGCGGGCCTGGCCCAGGAAAGCCAGCACTGGGGGTGGCACTTCACTGAATCCCTGTTGAATTCCAAACATGACAGTGTGCATCCTCAATATCCTTGAAGCGTTCAGACTTAACTAGGTGTAGATAACGCTGTGAGGTCATCCCTTGGCGGTGGTTTAGATCTGGGCCCCAGCCTGGCCTGTCCTCCCGGATGTTTGACACCCTCGGTGACTGGCATATGCTCTACTGTTTCCCAGTTGGATTGGAGCAACTGCCACCAGAATCTGTAGTGACTGGCTTCTGTTAATTTTTCTGTGCCATTTAAGATCATAACATGCTTTAAGTGAAAAATCTCCAAACCTTTATCATTCCGTTCAAGAAAAGATTTGATACATTTTATTCTCCTAATTCAGAGAGAAAGAAAAGAAGTGTGGTGCTTTAAAACCAGCCCTGGGATAAAGTCCTCTGGCCACTCTTGCTGTGTTTGCTTGGCCAAGTAGGATGTTAGCTTTTGATCACCACTGAAGGGAACCATCCTGTGACTGCATGGTGCTTGCCTTTTTTGTAACATTCTCTGTGCTTATTGTTTGCAGGGGAGTCTTCTTCACTGTATGTATCTTGCCCTCTAACTTTGTCTCTCCTGTCCACCAGGCCTCCCCCTTGTCTACCTTAGAACTAGGAGTACAGCCAGTCTGACTAACCTAGAGCACCAGATCTATGCTAGAGGTACAGTACAGCCAAGCGGGGGCGGATTTTCTCTGCTTAGTTTCAAATGTGGGTTTTTTATTCTTTCTTTCTCTCTTGTCAATGGAAGCTGATGTGGGTATTCCCAGTTGAGTACTGTATTAGCAACAGGCAAGAACATTTCCAGCTGACGGACAGAGTGACATTTTCTGTCAGGAAACCGTGTGCTGACTCTGATCTGGATGTCTTCTGTTTCCCTTAACTTTTGGTGGAAATGGAACAAACTACACAGCGCATGATGTGGAAACATCCATGGTCAGTTAGAGTGAGCTGCTAGCATAGGAAAGCAGGTAAGTGGAGGGCCAGCATCCTCCATCCGCCAGGCAGCAGGTGTTCTCATGGGAATGCAAGGACATTAGGAAGTTAGAGTTACAACCATGGAAATGGAACAAAGGAATAAATCCCCAGTAAATGGTTATATGGACACAAACCTGTGTGCTTTAGAGATAGAAAAGAAAATGTTCTTTATTTCTGTCTCTGACCTTTTGAGGTTCCTTGTGAGTTTGGCCAGTGAGTGAACACAGGAGAGCTGGGATCTGAGGGGTTTGCTCTTTCCTTTGCTTTAGGGAGCATGATTTAATCTGAATGATTTATGTTCACCTGTGGCTAATTCCAGCCTTGGATCATTGATGCATTTGTGTTCCCCCCCCCAGGACACACGATGATATTGATACGGAAGCACATTGCCTTGGGGTTTTTTTTTTTCAGTTTTGTTTTCTTGGGGGATGGATGTTTGAGGAAGAAGTTTCAGAGAAAGCCCATTGCTGAATGTACATTGCTCATGTGTTTATCCTTCTACACTTTTCTGTGTGTCATTTAACCTTTCTGACTAAGCTGAGCATCACTCCTACGTAGCCCTGATGAGGACAGGGAGACTCAGAGGGGGCCCCGCTGTTTGCCTTCCCTCAGTGGTAGACCTGGCGCGTCAGTCTGCCCGGGGACTGGCAAAGCAGGTCTTTTCCGTTCTATGGAGTTGCTTAGATAGCATGAGAACCTGCACTGTTTAGAGGGGCTGATTACTCTGGATCAAGTCCAAGGGGAAAGCCGTTTTTGTAGCACACCTTTTTGAAGCTGAACTTGGATGTGAGAGGTTTGTGGTTCATTCAGCTCAGAGCTGAGCTTGGTCACTTGAGGCCAGCAGGGAACGCTGTGATCATTGATAGATGTGGGGATTTTTTTCCTCTGGTGCTGTGCCAAAGGCGAGTGCGGAGTTACCTGGGGTCTGGGCAGATGCTGCATGGCTGCCTGCTTGTGTGCTCCCCTGTGTCTTACCCTCTGAGGAGTGGTTTACCGAAGTCTGTTACGTCTAATCCACCTGAGAAGCTTGGGGATCCAGCGTTTGCCTCCCCATGCTGTTTAATTCCAAAGCAGTGTGCTTGTGAATATCCTTGTGTGATTCTGAGCACTTACTCCATATTATAAAGTGATCAAAGCCGTCTGCCACCTGTTCTTTTTACATCTAATGGAAACTTACAGTCTGGCTCACAGTGGGATATGAAAGCACATCTGGCTTCTTTTCCTCCTGGGTCTTTTATCTACTGTAATAAAAGCAGCTCGCTCATTGCTCTCCTGGAGAGGGAGGTGCCTTTCAAAATGCTACAGTAAATACTGTTTACCCTGCAGACAGCTCTTAAATTTGTACTCCCCCTCCGCTCTTGTCAGCAGTCTTACAACTACTCCTTAATTTTCTACTTGATGAGCACAATTTTAAAGAAGATTTATTTGAGTTACAGAGAGATCAGGAGAGAGAGAGAGAGGATCAGTCAGATCTGCTAGTACACACTGCCAGTGGCTGCATAGCCAGGGCTGGGCCAGGCTGAAACAGGAGCCAGGAGCTTCACCCTGGCTCTCACATGGGTGACAGGCACCCAGCCCTTGGACCATCTTCTGCTGTTTTCCCCAGGCCAGTAGTAGGGAGCTGGATCGGAAGTGAAGCAGCTAGGACACAAACTGGCACACTGCTGTGCCACGATGGTGAGCCTAGTTGTTTTTTTTAACCTTGAGAATTCAGTAGGACGTTGGGGTGGTAAATGGGCATATTCGTCAATGGAGTAGACACTCTGGGTCACAGTGTCTCCTTGTTTGTCCTTCTGCTTGGTGGTATACCTGCTTGGTGGTATACCCTTTCCTCCACTGGATTGCTGCTGCCTCTGTGATCCCTTCCAGCACCTCTGTGCAGTCAGTCCCAGAGGGGGCACAAACCCTTGGTCACAGGGCCGACATCTCTCCTCAGCACTACCCCGAGACAGCCCTGCAGCCCCTGTAGAGGTGCCTGTGGCAGGATCCTGGGTGGCTTTGGATTTCTCATGATGTTTGTAGTTAGGCCATCTTTCTCCAGAATTTGGTTGCTTAGATTTTGTCCTGACCCTGGTTTCTTTCCAGTGTTTCTCACTGGAAGCTCCTGTGTGAAATGTTGCCAGCTTTTAAGCTCCTTGTGTGGCCTCCATTGTGCCCATCATGTAGCAGGTGGTGGCGATACCTTTGTGTATGTGTGTGTGTTTAAGATTTATTTAGTTTTATTGCAAAGTCAGATATATAGAGAGGAAGAGAGAGACGAAGAGAGAGAGGAAGACCCTTGGTCCGCTGATTCACTCCTCAAGTGGCCACAATGGCTGGAGCTATGCCGGTCTGAGCCTCTTCCTGGTCTCACATGTGGGTGCAGGGTCTCAGGGCTTTGGGCCGTCCTCAGGCCACATGCAGGGAACTGGTTGGGAAGCAGGACTGCCAGGACACAAACTGGCACCTATATGGGATCCTGACGTGTGCAAGGTGAAGATTTTAGCTGCTGGGCTACCGCACTGGGCCCAATACCTATGTTTTGAAAACATGAGCTAAGATTTTTATTTGTAAAACTTTGGAATACTATATCCCTGATTTTCCAGGGAGGAAAAAACAACTATTAATATGAGGGACTTGCAAAGAATGTTAAGTCCATGTACTCTATCTTGCTACAGTTTGGCTTATCCATCTAGAATATATTTTTGGGGGATACTGGGGAGTGTCGCCTGTTTGTTTCGTTTTTGACTCTAGCCATGGTAGTGCCTGATGATTGCTTTTCAGAGAGCTCACCTGTGCAACACTGGGAACATTGGGGGCTGGAAGTAGTCACAGGGGCCCCAGAAAGAAGTGGAACTTCCGTTTGTCCTTTTGACAGTTCTGTGGCTGTTCCGTCTTTCCTCTGCTTTGCCCAAAAGCTGGTTGTGGGCACAGCCCAGGATGGGAGGGACTCTGCCAGCAGATAGAGACGCCTGCCAATCTCTGCTTTCTGTCTGTCATCACAGAGGTGAAAACCCCCAAGCGTCGACAGCCGTTTGTCCCCTTTGCCCTGAGGAACCAGACGGGGTGCACTTTGTGGTTCGCCACCCTGACCACCACGCCCACCAGGTAATCAGCTCTTGGCCTATCTGCCACCAAGGCCTCCTTGTCCAGTACAGCCCAGCCTGCCCAATCTAGCCCAGCCCAACCCAGCCCCACCTAGCCCTGCCCTGCCTAACCCAGCCCCACCCAGCCCTGTTCTGCCCTGTTCCGCCCAGCCCAGTCCAGCTCTGCCTCGCCTAGCCTTGCCCTGCCCCTCCCAGCCTTGCTCTGCCCAGCCCAGCCCTGCCTGCCCTATCCTGCCCTGCCCTGCCCTGCCCAGTCTAGTCTCACCCAGCCTTGCCCCACCCACCCCCACCCTGCCCAGCCCAGCCCATCCCAGCTGAGCTTGGGACCCTTCGTTTTCATTGTGATTTTTTAAAATTGTTTTTTGATAAAATTTAGTTGGTACTGGGTTCTCCCCACCCCTTCCCCCAAGTTTCTTCCCCCTCCACTGTTCTCCCCTTCAGGTTCATTTGCTGTCCTGATGAGACTGAGATTGGAATCCTCTGTAATGTGGGTCCTGGGCTTGGCAGGTCATTAGGCTCCTGAAGCAGGAACGTGCTAAGTTTAAAGTGGAAGTCAAATAAGTTAAGCGTACGCATAGGAAGTGTGAAAGGAGCCATTCCATTATATCTGTTCAGAATGCTGTTACAAACAAAATGAGCATTTACATAAGCTGAGTGAGAACCTTGCTCTTGGCTCAGCATTCCAAATACATGATTTGCCCAGTGAGGTGCACAAAGCACAGAAGATGAGGGACAGAATCCATTCGTTAGAAACCACATTTCTCCTGCCTCCAGAAAGTGTGGCGCTGATCTAGAAGATGTGTCTGCTGGAGTCCCCCTCGCCTCTTAGCCAGTACTGTGCAGGGCCTGGCCTTCGTGTCTGTGTACTGCACGCTGCTGCTGGAGTGAGCAGCTTGGTCAGGAGAGCTTGCAGCTGTGTCTCCAGCCCAGAGGTGACTGGAGTGACGGCCTGTCCAGCTTGTCCTACCCAGCCGGCTCGTGGGTGGAGGGGGGGGAGAGCAGAACAGGCTGCCCTGGTCCCCAGGGCTCTCATGATGGGGTGTTGAGGAGAGCTGGCAGTTATCTGCTTTGCCTGCAGGGCTGCACTGTCTCATAGCGGGAGTCCAGGCGTAGTCCCAGAAGGGAACAGCTCATTTCTGGACGATGCTCACAACGTCAGTGAATGGCGAGAAGTTCTCACGGGTGAGGAGATTCCCTTTGAATTTGAAGCAAGAGGAAAGTTAAGGCACAGGTAAAGTGGGTTTACTCTTTCTTTAAAAAAATCAAAGTAAATGTAAGCAGTTGTTCTTGATGCTTTCCCTTACCAATAATTTTAATGTTTTTATTTTTAAAAGGTATCTTGAAAATCGATGTTGACCGATTTATCTGTCTTTATCTTAGAAATCCATTTAATTCCATTAATTATCTGTTTATGTAACATGTTAGGTGTTTCACATAACTCCCAAAGATTCTCAAGACTTGTTCATTTCATTCTTATGCACACATGCACTTACGTATATTCATATGCACACACATATATACACATAAGCACACATGTACACGTGGCACATGCATTTTATCCGAATGCATTCATGTACACATATGTGATATGTTCACACACTTGTGTATGAATGTGCCGCATGGTACTTTGAGCAAGAAGGTAACTTCAGGAAGCAGAGGCAGTGCTGATAATGTGCACATCCTGGTTCTAAGACAGCTGGAACAGCCTGTCTTGGAATACTGCTAACTGATGCAGCCTCTGAAGTAGCCAGTCAAAGAACTGGGGTGAATGTGGGAAAAGGTGATATCTGAGTCTTGTGAGATCATAAATTGTTTATTAAAAATTAGAAATGTTTTGAATGGAAGCGGGCTCCCCAATGGAAATGAATAGGTAAAGGCTCAGTGCTTGATTTGGTTGAAATTTGAGTTTGTTTTGGGGCTGAGTTGCAAGGGAGGAGACTGGCTTCAGCTTCCTGTCTTGATGTGGCTGTGTGCTTGTCGCGTGGCTATGTGCTTGTCGCGTGGCCATGTACTTGTCACGTGATTGTGTGCCTGTCATGTGGCCGTGTACTTCTCTTGCAGCCCTGAGTCCCTGTGTGCAGGCCTCTGCCTCCAGCAGGCATAGCTCCATTTCCCGCAGTAATGTCCTGGCACAAGCTTCACCCAATTGGCAAGGGTTCTAAGCCTGTGGATAGCTGGGGGCCTGACAGGGGCAGTTTTTTTCCCCCAGTCCATATGCTGGGCAGACATACCTGCAGCAGCTTCAGAGCTTCCCAGAATGTGTGGCATGCATTTTCCTGTCCTTCTACCTGGCCTTTGGAGCAGCAAACTGTGGAACAGCCAGCACTGCTTCTGTTATATCAGAAAGTCAGTTCCGTTTTAGTTTCTGTGTTTAGTAACCCATTTCAGGTCCCACTGTTCTGCTTGAATTCATCAAAATAAGTGCCTTTTCTGGCATGTTCCTCTTTGGCATTTTATTCCTCCTCCATGCCTCATTCTACCCTTCCTATGGGCCTCACTCCAGTTCCCCATTTCAGACTTCTGGCTTGAATTAGGCAAAATCTAAAATAGAATTAAATGTGCAATTTCCTCTTTCCTTCTGTTTCGTCCACTGCCTTCTGCTCCAATTTCACTTGAGCACTTCTGCCCTGAAACACTGATGGCTGTTTCTCCTACCCTGTCCAGTCATGTGGGCTGAGGGCAGATTGCAGACTGATCCTGAGAGAGCAGCTTATTCAACAAAGGAAGCAGGAAGGCATGTTTTCTGAATTTCGAAGAGTATAACTGTACAGTTATATCACTAGTGCACTTTTACCACGCCATTGAAATGATTGTAGTTGATGTCCTTATTTCTTAATAGTTGGGGAGGGTTGGTGAGGAAAGGCTTAAGGTAGTGTCCAAGATTCAGGCTGTGTGAAAGGGAGGGCGAATGCGCTCTTGTTCAGGCTGGACATATCTGAAATTTGTGCCCCAAGCATGAAACCCAAGTACATTTGTCTTTCGATTACCTTTTTTTTTTTTTTTTAAAGAAGATTTATTTTATTTTTATTACAAAGTCAGATATACAGAGAGGAGGAGAGACAGAGAGGAAGATCTTCTATCTGATGATTCACTCCCCAAGTGACCACAATGGCCATTGCTGTGCCAATCCGAAGCCAGGAGCCAGGAACCTCCTCCATGTCTCCCACACGCGTGCAGGGTCCCAAGGCATTGGGCCGTCCTCAACTGCTTTCCTAGGCCACAAGCAGGGAGCTGCCGGGATTAGAACCGGCACCCAAAGGGGATCCTATTAGATTCTTTGTGTCTGCTTTTCTTCCTTTCCTGACATTGTGCTTACTGTCTTTCCCTGTGTTCTGTTTGACAGACACACCCATGACCTCCGCATTCATCAGCTACAAGTGCGAGTGAATGGCTGGGAGCAAGTGAGCCCCGTGTCTGTGGACAAAGTCGGGACCTTTTTCCGATATGCAGCTCCAGATAAGAATTCCTCTTCCTCCACGGTGTGTGGCCATAGATGGGATATTTAATGGAGCAATGTGTCATGGCCACATGCCCTTAAAGCCAGGCAGTCAGATGGTTAAGCCATTAGTAAGTCTGCTTTAGAGAGGTTTTCATGCCTTTTATTTTCTCAAATTTAAGAAAGAAAACAAGGTTTTTTTGGTTAGCGATTGATAATCGGTATGTAGATAAACCAGGAAATAGTAAATTTCAGTAGGAGAACAAGATTTAAAATCAGCAGCAACACATCATCTCTGGTGCTGATCCTGGCTGCTCGATGTGAGTAGAGTTGTCCCTGGATGTCTAGAGCCTCCTCCTCTGGCCTCAGAGCTGACGTGCTCAGGCCGGTCTGTAAAGTGGTGTGCAGTTCTCACATAACATATGCAGCCTTGTAAGCTTTAAATCGTCTCTAGAGAACCTGCAATGCCCACTGCAATGTAAGTGCTGAGTAAGCAGTGGAATAAAGATCTCTGCGTGTTGAGGACTGGCACAGCTATTTCAGCATTTGATCCATGATGGCATGAATTTGTAGAGAAGAAAGGCCAACTGTGTTGGCATTGTTTGACATGTTGTTAATTTCCTTTATACACTTTTTTTTTAATATATATTTCTTATAATAGGACTTGGAGTCCTTCTGTGTGGCTCAAAGCAATATGTCTGTGGTCATTAATTTTTCTGATCACACTTAGTGTCACATAGCCTTGGTCTTGTTTTACCCCAGCTTGGAGCCCTGAGGTTGGATGGCCAGCCTGCAGGCATGATGCAGGTGGAGGCTGTGTCCGGGCTGCGTGGCTCCCAAGGGTGCTCCTGCTGCGTGCGCATACTGTCACGGCAGTGTTGCATTTGCCCTGTGGGGAGCAGTGATCGGGTGGAAGTGCAGGTCTGTATAGACCCTGTGACTTCCGCCAATAAAAATGTTCTTGGAGAACACTGTTCTGTGAGTGTGTCTACTATTATGGTTACCTTTTAAAAAATACCCTTCTTAGAAAAACAACATGAAACTTAACGTTTCTTGATTATCTTTTTGCCTGAATAAATGTCTGATATTGAAAGGACTAATCTACACTGCCCCCTCCACCACCCCCGTTCCATAGTTACCTTTCTCTTGTTTTGATGTATTCTGGAGAAATCCTACATACATTGAATTACGAGATGAATGTTGTTTTCATCACATCTTCCAAGAAGAGATGTTTTCTCTGCTCAGTGAACCATGCTTTGCCCAGAAGTGCTTACAAATGCTGCCCTTTTAAACATATGGCTTTGTTGTGAATTTAATGACACCTGTTCCCTGAGGCCTCTGCTGACTTCCTGATCTTGGAATCTTTCTTAGATTGGCAGCCCGAGCAGCAGAACAAACATTATACATCCCCAAGTCTACGTGAGTATGACGTTCCTGTTTATGCTGTGTATTCACTGCACATGACGCAGCGTAGATGTGCACGACTCGGTGACTGAAGGCTGTAGGACGTGTAGGGTTGGGAGTGATCTCTTCCCTTTCTGTGAGTGACTACCTTCCTTTTCCAAAACCTGCAAGAAGATTTGCTCACCTAATACATGAAGCTGATTATTACCCGGAAGGAAAAAGGGCAATTGTGTTGATCTGATATCTCCTTTTTCTGCATTAAGGTGGAAACCAATTCTAGTATGTCTGCAAGCATTTCATAAGCTTTAGCCCAGAAGTCTCAAAAACAAACAATAGGTGGGAGTTGTGGTATAGTGGGTTAAGATACCACATCAATGCCAGCATCCCATATGGGTGTTGATTTGAGTCCTGGCTGTTCAGTGTTCTCGGGCCTCTACATCCATGGTGAAGATCTGCGTGAAGCTCCAGGCTCCTGGCTTTAGCCTGGCTCAGCGCTGGCTGTTGTGGCCATTTGAGGAGTGAAGCTATGCAGGGAAGATTGCTCTGTTTGATTGCTCTGCCTCTCTCTCCTCACCCCCTGTAATTCTCTCTGGGTTTGATTTTCAGATAAATAAATAAACCTTACTTTTGTGAGTAAACAACAAGGAAAAATAGTATGATTCCCTCCCCTCCATTTGACTTCTGAAGAATTATCACGAGACTCCATTAGTAAGCTTTTTGAAAGTTTTTGTTTATGGTATCTTCTCCCTGAGGATCCGAAGTTTTGACATACGGAATTTTAGGTGGACTCAGAAGGAATGATGTCCAGATTTTCTTACAGTTGTTATTGATCTTGATTCTGTTGAATCTCAGCCGGGCTGGCTCAGTGGAATACTGAGCTTTCATGATCCCCTTGAGAACCTTCTCGATTTATAGCTTGGCTCTTTATTTGAATTTCCTGGAAGTCTTGTTTCAAAACATGGATCTCTTTGTTTTATAGTGTGTTAGATTTTCGCTTACTTTTTATTTGTTTTTAAAGTTATTTATTTCTGTATTGGAAAGGCAGAGTTAGAAGGAGAGAGAGACTTGCCGTCTAATCGTTCACTTAGGAAATGGCCGCAGTGGCCTGCATGGGCCGGGCTGAGGCCAGGAGCTCGGAGCTTCTTCACAATCGCCCATGTGAGTGCAGGGCTTCCAGCACAGGGACATCTCCCACTGCTTTCCCAGGTGTGTTAACACATAGCCGATTGAGAGTGGAGCAGCCAGGTCTTAAACTGACACTTTGTGGGATGCTGGCACAGCAAGTGGAGACTTAACTTGCTATGATACAATGCCGGCCCTTACTGTTTACTTTAATGAAAGTGTTGCCTTGGATGTGGTATCATTTGCTTTTTCTTTGAAGAAGCATTTCCAGTATGTCTGTGTCTTCATTGTAACAGAATTTCTTTCAGTTTTTTTCTTTAAGGAGAAAGAAACCTAATGTAGGATCTTATATTTACATTTTTTTCCTTTCACACACTGGTAACATGGTTATGTGTTAAATGTATGAATGAACATACAAACTAATACTAGTGGCTGCAACACAAGACCAGAAATAAATAGTTTTCCTCCATTATGTTTGGTTTTTGAACATTAGTGTTCTATTTATGAAAGTGATTATTGAATAAAAAGTAGTTATTGTGAAGAAAAAAGGCTTGTTTTTAAAGTTCTTTGAAACACAAATGTTAGTTTTCCTGTAAGCCTGCATACTAAGAGTGTATAAGGCTGAGGAGTAAATTTTTTGTCATCTTGAAAAAAGGATTTTTTGTTATTTGTTTCTGTGAAAAGCACACCAATACAGACAACTTTTTCTTGCTCTCTCTGGACTCTACAAAGGCAAGCGTTAACCTCAGAAGACTTCTGCTATGTTTCCTGGGTGTATTTGGGTAGCACCCAACCCATTGTTAGTGTTCAAGGAATGTTTTCTCAATTTAATAGTAATCTGGGAGGAAAATAACCACAGAAGGTAAATCATCTAATGGTTTGCTCATTCCTAATTCAGTGTTTCTAATTTTAGCTGCTTTGGAATAAAATTTGCTTTATTCTCCCCCGTGGAGCTGCAAACAAGCTTGTTAGTTTCCGTGTGGGGGCTGACCCAGGAGCATTGTGAATGAAGAGTAACTGCTAACAGCTCTCCTTACTAAGTTTCAGGGAGTTTGGGAAATTCGCTAGGTCACGACCACAGTTTTAGGTTCTTTTTAATGTGTGTAGAGGCCTAGGGCTGAATTTCCTTTGCATTACAGTTTATGGTGTCACATTTGTCTAGATTGTTTTAGAAATTTTATTACTGGCAGGTTTTAGTAGTATATAGGTTATAGATGTGTACTCCCTGTAAGTGTAAAGCTGAGTTTAGGGTTTCATGTCGCTGAAGAATAAAGAATATGAATAAGAGGATGTGTTTCCTATAGACATTCTGCCAGTGTTATTGTATTCTGTATGTTTCTGTAGACATAACAGTGTGCTATTTCTGTGTCTCCTTCACAGTTCTCTTCACTCCCACCTGTCCGGGTGGTCTTTGCAGTGACGATGGAGGGCAGCGCTCGCAAAGTCATCACTGTGAGATCAGCCCTCATTGTGAGGAACCGCCTGGAGACGCCCATGGAACTAAGACTGGACAGCCCATCAGCTCCAGACAGTATGTTCTGATTGTCGAATACAGTAAAAGTGTCTAAGTGTTGTGGACTGTTCCCATGACTCTCCCCAGTGGGTATCCTCTAAGCAGTCAGTGTGTGAAGTCCTTCTGCTTGTCCTGAAAGAGTCAAGCTTTGGGATGGAGGTGGGTGTGCTAACATGTTTATTTCTGTGGCAGAGCCAGTGGTGCTTCCTGCTGTCATGCCGGGGGATTCGTTTGCTGTGCCTTTACACCTTACCTCTTGGCGGCTACAGGCCCGGCCTAAAGGGCTGGGTGTGTTTTTCTGTAAGGCTCCTATTCATTGGACCAATGTGGTGAAGACTGCAGAGGTTAGTAGCAGCAAACGAGAATGTCACTCTATGGAAACAGAAAAAAGCCGATTTTTCAGGTATGTCCTGCCTCTGCAATGGTGTGCTTACTGTCTGCCCTTTTCCCCCTTCAAAGTGACTTTTCTTACTGTTTCTTGTCTGAGGACTCCTCATGATTTAATTATGCTTATTAAAAACCCTAAAGTTTTTTTTTTTTTTTAAGTTCTTGTGTTAGAGGTCCACAGAACTAAGGGTTAACCCTCACTCGGGGTTGGGAGAATTTATTTATCGTCTGATATTGATGGGAGAAGCAGCCACAGATTTGCTACTCAGGCACATAAACAACTGGGACATGTATGTAACATAGAAGAGACCATGAGGGGAAGGCAGGAAAATGACACCAACTAGTGTCTGTTCCTTAACTGGGAGGCAAAATCTTGGAGTTTTTGGATGAAAGATTTTTTAACTATTTTAGGTAAAGGTTCGTGCACCTGTTATTCACTCTGATAAAACTCTTCAGCATCATTGATCTTTAGGGACATGTAGTGTTCACAGGGCCAGAATGGATAAAAAAGATTCATTATGCTGGCAAATACTGGCAAAGGTATAGAGTGACCAGAACTCTCCTGAGTAGCAGGTAGGAGTGTAAAATGGTACAGATGCTTTGGAGAAACAAGTTGCAATGTGATAACAAAGTCGAGGACCCAGTAAATCCATTCCCGAGTATTTCCTTAAGGGAAATGAAGATACATATCCGTGAAAACACTTGTACAAAAGTGTTCATTTAGTGCGCAATTCAGAATAACCCAGTTCACTATTAACAGGATAGTAAGTAATAAATCAAAGAAATGTGTTGCTTATACCCTGTTTGTGTGCTGGGCAGTGAAAAAAACTAAATTACAGTGTATGCAACAACATACATTGAAGTCTCGTCCTGAGGAACAAAAGCCAGATACAAAGAGTAGTACTTATTGCCTGACTCCAGTTATGTGTAATTGAAAGACCAGACAGGTCCAACCCATAGTGATGTATAGGTAGAAAGCAGGTGCCTGAATGATGGGAGAGAATAGATCAGAGTGGGAGTCAGGATGGTCAGGAGTGAGAGAAATATTTTGTGTCTTGTTTTAAATGGTGAATAGGACGTTGTATGTAGTTGTCAAGACTTTTCAAACTGAACTTTAAAAATCTGTATATTTCATTGTATGTTGTGTCTAAGGAAATGTATTTGGATCGAAAATATCTTCCTTAAATAATTAACCACATTAATGTTGTACTTTCTCTTAGCTGAGGAGAAATAAGTCTGAATTCTTCATTGAAACTGATGATTTTCATGCAATTTTGTCTTTGTAGGTTTTGTGTGGCTATAAAGAAGGAAAATTATCCAGATTATATGCCTTCCAGTATATTTTCTGATAGTGCAAAACAGATTTTCAGACAGCCTGGGCATACCATATATCTCTTGCCAACTGTGGTAATCTGCAACCTGCTACCCTGTGAACTTGACTTTTATGTTAAAGGAGTACCAATTAATGGGACACTGAAACCCGGCCGAGAGGCAGCCCTGCACACAGCTGATACATCCCAGAACATTGAGCTGGGTAAGGAGTTTGGCATGTGATTGCATGTAGTAACCCCACAAAAATGTCAGTAAATGTTTTGTGAATATTTGGTAAACATCTCGAAGAAATTCTGGCACATTTATCTTAAAAATCCTCCTTAAAGTAATAATATATTTATAAGAGAAAGTGAACAGATTAGAAGATTGACAGAGGAAGCACTTTCCAGAACCATGTTACTTAGATGGCTCGCATCATACATACTCATAAGGAGTCATCTCATCTTTTCAAACCATGATCATTTTTGTGATCATAAAATGAGCAGAATCACAAGGAGCCTGGGCTGAGTTCCTCATCCTCTAGGCAGCAGTCTGGATCCGCTTCCACTGTGAAGGTTTGGAAGGTTTAATGCAATGGGTGGCTTTGCCATTTGTAAAGGCAAAGTCAAGGTAGAGAATCATTGTCACATTTTGAAGCATTCAAGGAGATACTTCCAGAGTTCGGGTGGAAAGTCTTTTTCTTTTTCTCTAAGATTTATTTTTATTGAAAGGCAGATCTACAGAGAAGGAGAGACAGAGAGAAAGATCTTCTGTCTGCTGATTCACTCCCCAAGTGGCTGCAATGGCCAAAGCTGAGCTGATCTGAAACCAGGAGCCAGGAGCTTCCTCCATGTCTCCCACGCGGGTGCAGGGTCCCAAGGCTTTGGGCCATCCTCGACTGCTTTACCAGACCACAGGCACGGAGCTGGATGGGAAGTGGAGCAGCCAGGACATGAATCAGTGCCCATATGTTATCCCGGTGCATGCAAGATGAGGACTTAGCATCTAGGCAATCGTGCCAGGTCCAAGGAAGTCTTTTTAAGACTGTCACAGACTTTTAAAAAATGATTTTCTTTACATGAGAGAGGTCTTCCATCCACTGGCTCAACCCCAAATATCAAAACAGCCAATCCTGAGCCAGGCTGAGCCCTGAATTCCACCTAGGCCTCCCAGGCGGGCAGCAAGGTCTCCCCTCTGGGAGCCCTCACCTAGCAACTCTCCAGAGCACGCATTGCTCTGGCATGCTGGCGTGGAGAGCAGGGCTGGGCGGTGACCCTGGGCCCTGCTGCAGGACACAGGCTTCTTGGGCCGTGGCTTAACTGCTGCAACTAAATACTGGTTCTCGTAGACATGTGGAAGTAGTACTAGCTTTAGATATTACATTTATCTTTGTAAGTGTTTTCACTGTTAAATCATTTAGTCTTCACGGTAGCACCATTCAGGCTAAGACAAGTGTTAAACCCATCTTGTAGATGAGGGAGTATGTCCCACAGTGACAGGATTTCATTTCAGGGGCTGACATTGTAAAGCTGCTGCTTGAGATGCTGGCATCCCGTATGAGCACCAGTTCACGACTTGGATACTCTACTACTGATAAAGCTGATGTGCTTGGCCCTTGCACCAGTGTGGGAGTCCCAGATGAAACTTTTGGCTCCTGACTTTCACCTGTCCCAGGCTTACCATGCTGTGGCCATTTGGGTTGCAAGATTCTCTCTCTCCATCTCTTTGTTTCTGTAACTGCCTTTCAAATAAACGAGCAAATAAAGACTTCATTTTGATGATAACATAGCTTAGTTTGGAAAAGAGAAAATAATAATTACTAACTCTGAAGTGAATAGGTCTTTGCCATTTTATTACTTTTCTGACATGCTTCTTCAGATGTTTGTTCAACCCCTGCAGAAAATGTGTCCTTTCACCCTGCCCCTGTGCACCCACCTAGAGTCCTGCTCTTTCACCCTGCCCCCGTGCACCCACCTAGAGTCCTTCTCTGCAGCACTGTGTGTGTCCTGGATCACCACTCTTCACAGCAGTCCTGCATGAACACGCTGTTTTTACCACAAGTTTGCAGACAGACCCAGGGAGACTGCAGCCTGTTTCCCCATCCTGTGGGTAATAGGGCTGATAAGAGAGGCCTGAGGAGTTGTAGGGAGGGAGCTTGGCTGCAGGAGCTTGACTGAACTGTGCTACTGTGTTACAAGTCCCGAGCAGAGGCCTGGATGTAGACTCCTGAGAGTCATCATTATTACTAGTGGCAGTTTGTCTTCTAATCCCGCTTAGGCAGGGGGACTGCCCACTGGGACTTCAGGCCATCTGCTTTGCTTCCGATTCCCACCTCTGCTAGAGGGAAAGGGTAATTCTCATGAGATGGTTTGCATTATCAGTTTTTCCTGAAAGGAATCTGGTTTAGTTTTGCTGGGGACTATCTTGAAAATCCAAAGGGAGAACCCAGGAAGACAATAGTTTATGTCATTTTTAGGAGTATCACTGGAGAATTTTCCACTCTGCAAAGAATTGCTCATTCCACCTGGAACCCAAAACTACATGGTGCGAATGCGACTCTATGACATCAATCGGCGGCAGCTAAACCTCACCATCCGCATTGTGTGTCGAGCAGAAGGATCCTTAAAGATCTTCATTTCTGCTCCCTACTGGCTCATTAACAAAACAGGTATGCCCTGCGACTGCTCAAGCAGCCTGGCGTTGGTCATGGGAATGTAGATGTATTTATGCAGCTATCAGTGGAGCATGGCCAGTAGATGACTTTGACAGTGGAAGATGCAAGAGCTCTCTGGCTTCCACTGTAAATGCCTGCGCTTGGCCAAAATTGTCCTTTTAGACAGGGAACTTATCCCACCACATAAGTACAGTTCTTACTGTTTTCACTCTTGAGTACTTCCCTGCACTTACCATTTGCGTCTCTCTTGGGTAGCCTGGGTGGGATTGATAGAAACTCTTCCCTCCTTCCTAAAGGGTTGCCACTGATCTTCAGACAGGACAATGCAAAGACTGATGGTGCAGGCCAGTTTGAGGAACATGAGTTGGCCCGGAGCCTGAGCCCTCTCTTGTTCTGCTATGCCGACAAAGAGCAGCCAAACCTGTGAGTACAGTTATTTATGGGAAGGGGAAATCAGCTCCTAGGGAAGGGAAAAACTTAGCAAAGGCTATCATGTATCCATGTAAATCCACATATACTGTAGATAACAATCGTCACTTGGCAGGGGAACAGAACTGTGACCTAATGGGATTGTTTTTCCGGATCTAATTTCTGTGTTATTCAGTACTGGAAATAAACCGTTTGGATAGTTTATATGGAAAGCTAGTTCTATTTTAAAGGTATTGAAGGAGTTTTCTTCATAACTCTGGCAAGGAGGGGAAATCCACATCTTCCCTTTTCTGTAGCTTCGCTTCCACTATAAGCTTTTAGCATCGGTCAGGGAGCTGGCATCGCAAGGGAGACAGATTGGCCCTGGTCCTTTGCTTAAATGCTTAGCCCCATTAATCGAGTCTGGCTCGTTTTGTGTCCACTTTTGAAATCTGTCCCTTTTCCCTTTGAAATAAGAAGGGATTCCCAGCTCTCAGAACCTTCCTTATGTGTTTAGAGGCAGGGAAAAGCAATATTGGAGGAGTTTAGGTGATATGATTTCAGCAGGAAGGGCAACTGAGGAAACAGCTCGGAGGGAATTATGTGCTTGAGGGCAGGCTGCCTGTTAGTGGTGGAGCTAGAGACACATGCAGGACTCGTGTTTCCAGAATCCATGAGGAGACACTGCCGGTGGAATATTTCTGCCATTAAAACAATGCCAGTCTTTATAGGCAACACAGTGCGGGGGCCTGGCACAGTGGCCTAGTGGCTCAGTTCTTGCCCTTGCATGTGCGGGAATCCCACAGAGGCACCAATTCATGTCGCTGCTGCTCCACTTCACTTGCTTTCTAGCTCCTGGCTTGTGGCCTGGGAAAACGTTAGAGGATGGCCCAAAGCCTTGGGACCATGTTCTCCCTGTGGGAGACCCGAAGGAAGCTTCTGGCCTTTGGTTTTGAATCAGCTCAGCTTTGGCCATTGTGGCCACTTGGGGTGTGAGCCAGCAGATGGAAGATCTTTCTGTCTCTGCTTTATCTCTGTAGATCTGCTTTTCAATAAAAATAAATACTAAAAAAGAGTAATAGTGCTCCTGCATCTTCAGTATTTTCTTTCCTTCTGCTTTTTAAAGAACCTGAAACTCCTGAATCAGCACATTGTCCGTATGTTTTGAATCCTTGCAGAACAAAAAAACTGAAACATTTTTCTCATGTATTATGGTCACAGAATCCTAATGTCATCTCCCAGTGTTTAGCTGTAGAAGTCAGTTTATTTTTATGTATGTTCAACTGTGGTTACCTCGAAGGGCTGTGCTCTCTGATTAATTTTCTTGCTCTGTTTAAGAATTGCATGAGGGTAAGGATGAGAGGCAGTGGGAAGGTGACTATGTTAGTGTTTTTTGATGAGAACAAGCTGGTAAGTCTTGGTCATGGGTGAATATATGCATCTTTGCTTTTCTGCCCACAGCTGCACGATGCGAATCGGAAGAGGAATTCATCCAGAAAGCACTCCGGGCTGGTGCCAGGGCTTCTCGCTGGATGGTGGGAATGGTGTCCGGGCTTTGAAAGTCATCCAGCCAGGAAACCGCCCAGGACTCATCTACAACATTGGTGGGTAACATGTGGGGCAGTGGTAAGATTGCAACTTGTGCCCGACGACTTCAGGCTTAGAGGAGTAAACTGACCAATCCGGTTATCCTGGTGGGTTTTTCTCATTTGACATTGGGTCCGGGATCTGTTTTCTGAATGCTAGATTGGTATCAAGCCAGATCTAGTCCCTGGGGGACTTGAGGAGCCGCGTGAATACTGCCCTTTTGAGATTAGTGGCTCTGTAAATCAAACTTACCTGGATCAGGAAAGTATCCGTTTTGCTTGAATCTTTGTTTTTTGGGAGGTGAATAATAGGAACACTTAGAATGTCTTTCATTGTCTAAGTATTCCCATGCATTCATTAAAAATTGCAGACTGTGAGAGAGTAAGAGGCTTTGTTCTTCTCGAAATCGAGACAGGTCAAGTAGCCTACCCAAATGTAAAAGGAAAGTCTGGGTCAGAGGTAGAATTAGGATTGGGGTATATATACTTGAGACAAAAAAAAAAAAGGTAAAATACACTTGGTGGTATGGTAATTAGAAATGGTCCAAGTAGATCCAAGGGGAAGGGGAGGCGGGGAAGGACACTGCTCCTGTATCCTGCTCACCTGTGAGCACAGGAAGCGTTCAGATCTGTAATGTTTTAATTCTGCCTCAGGTTGAAGATGTTAGCAGTGCCTCCCACTTTGGTGTGTAATTCTCAGGGATCTTTTTTTTTTTTTTTTAAGATTTATTTTTATTATTTTTTCATTGGAAAGGCGGATATACAGAGAGGAGAGACAGAGAGGAAGATCTTCCATCCGATGATTCACTCCCCAAGTGAGCGCAACGGGCCGATACTATGCCGATCCGAAGCCAGGAGCCTCTTCCGGGTCTCCCACGCGGGTGCAGTTTGGGGCCGTCCTCGACTGCTTTTCCAGGCCACAAGCAGGGAGCTGGAAGGGAAGCGGGGCTGCCGGGATTAGAACCGGCGCCGATATGGGATCCCAGGCGTGCAAGGCGAGGACTTAACCACTTGCGCCACCGCGCCGGGCCCATTCTCAGGGATCTTGAAGCAGCATTTCTTCCGAAGGGTTGGAGCATTAGCTTGGAGCTGCATTGTCCTGTGGAAGTCTCCAAGATGGTTAGAGCTGTTCTGTTTCATGCCATCCAGTATGGCAACTGTCAGATGATGTGAGGCTCACAAGCACTTGATTAAGGGATTGGATTTTTTGTCGTATCTCATTTTGATGATTTTAAGCTTAAGCAGCCATGTGTGGGTAGTGACTACTGTATTGGACAGTGTGGATAAAGAGTTGTGTTACAGAAGGAAAATTGAGGAAATTTTCATGTGCGTGATTCCCCTGAATCCTGCAGTTTGGGATCTGTTTAAATATTTGAGGATTTATTAGCAAAAAAATCTTCAAGTAAACTTTCCTTTTCAAATTTTTTAAAAACATGGATGTGTATTCATTCTCCCTTGACATTGGTATTTTTTTAAAAAATATTTATTGATTTATTTATTTACTTATTTATTTATATTGGAAAGGCAGATTTACCGAGAGGAGAGACAGAGAAAGATCTTCCATCCTCTCATCCAGTCCCGAAGTCGCCACAATGGCTGGAGCTGAGCTGATCCAAAGCCAGGAGCCAGGAGCTTCCTTCAGGCCTCCCCAAAGCTTTGGGCCATTCTCTACTGTTTTCCAAGGCCACAATCAGGGAGTTGGATGGGAAGTGGAGCAGCCAGGACACAAACTGGTACCTTTATGTGATCCTAGTGCCTGTAAGGACAATTAACCACTAAGCTATTATGCCAGGCTTGACATTGGTATTTTTAGGAGAAATGCACTTTGATTCTCCAGCTGATAGCAGTCTTCTTTATTTGGCCACATTGGTTAGCTTTATCCTGCACTAGACAGAAGCTGCTTCGTATTGAGTTTGGCTTTTAGCTGGGATGTCAACCTACCACAGGTTAACTGGAAGCTATAGTTGGGACAGAGTTGAAGAGGACACAAAATGAAGCTTGTTTCTCTTTAAGTAATTAGCACTAAGAATCATGTAATTCATTCCTAAAATGAACTGTGGAGTTAAAAGCTTGAAATATTGAAAATTGAAAGTGTATTTGGAAACCTCAGAAACTTAATTGTCATATTCTAGGGGGTGTGTCTTCCATTTTTCTCGTTCTTTGCTAATTTTGACTGCTGAGTTGGGCCCTGTAGATGCTCCATCAAAGTAAAGGCAGGCACATATGGGTACTGTCTCTGGAGCTGGGTTACCTGGTTTGAATCCCAGTGGTACCAGCTACTAGGTGTATGACACTTGGCTTTCTGTGCCTTAGTTTCCTCCTCTGTAAATTTGAAATAATTAAACTATTTATTCATAATGTTATAAAGAGGACTAAATCTAAAGCCTTTGGTCGCTATATTAAAGATATATTATTAAGAGTTCAACAATAGAACTTCCAGCAGCGTGGTGTCTGCTGGGGGTACCTGAGCCAGGTTGGTCTCAATGCTTGGGGCCCTAGCCACAGCCACTGCTGCTATGCGCTGAGTAAGTCCTGGGCTTTGGGCAGCCAGCACACCAACTGGTGCTGGATTTTGCCCACTGGCTGCCCGGCAATGAGCTCTAGGGTCTTGGGGGTGGAGAATTGCTGCCTAGGGACATCTGTGAATAAGGCCACTGTGGGTGTATGTGAGGAATGAATCCTGAGGGACTCCCAAAAACAGGACCACTGTGCTTACAGGTAAGCGAAGCACCCTAGACCTTGTGGTTTGGAAGGGAGAAACCGGAAGACCTATATGGGTTAGACTGATACACCAGCCTACATGGAAGTCCTGAGTAAGGCTTGTTATCATGGAATATTGCTGACCACCACACACCAGTCATGTGAAAGCTATGGCTGGGGACATGTCTAGCAGGGCTAGGCCCAAGTACCTGACAATGTCAGAATAGGGCATGGGTCACATTAGTTAGGGCCATTACACTAACCACATAAAAGAACCAGGTCCAGGGGTAGATTGTGTGGGGGATATGTGGGCCAACCCTGTGGAAATACAATCCCACTGGTTAGCTCAAGAGTTGGGGTTAGGATGCGCTGGACTAGGTGTGACCATGGAACCTGCCATACTCACAGGTACAGGCACCAAGAACAGTCTGGGCAGATCCAGGCTGCAGTACCCACATGTCCATCCTAAAACAGGGTGTGGGGTTGGTCAGGATGCAACATTCAACAGCTCATACAAAGGCCAAGATGAAGGTGCTGGCTATGCCGGGCAAGGGCCTAACACCCACTGGCATGCATGAGATCTAGGTCTGTGAATGGCTCAAATGAGGGAATGTGGGAAACTGCCTTAGTGGGTCATAGTTCCTGCTGGTGATTACATGGTACAGGTCTGGGATTTGAGTAAGCTGGGCAAGGTAGCTGCAACTTTTGGCTAATGTGTGGGTTAGATTTGGAAGGGAGTGGACTAGAAGGGGTTGAAGGTGGAAGAGTGCAGGGCTGAGCAAACCTTAGCTCAACCAAAGAGCAGAAACCAGGCTGGAGCACAGGTCATGCTGGGCTAAGCTGTCACACCTACCAGGTTGCATGAACCAGGGATGGGAGCATAATGAGTAGGGCCAGGTTCCAGCACTCACCAGTGAGAGCCAGGACTAGAGTTAGGCCGCGTCAGGCCAGGCAACAGCATCCAAAGGCAGAGGTCAAGATGGGTGTGGGACTATGCTAAGCTGGGTCAGAGCAACCACCAGTACATGTGCGATTTGTTTCTGGGAACAGGCCTGGTTGGTGAGTAAAGGAGAAATCCTGCTGGGTTGTGGTTCCCATTGGTATATCCAGGGACTGGGGTGGGAGCTGTGTTCTAGTCTGGATATGGCTACAGTTTCCCTTGTCACAAGTGTGGACTGGGGTTGGGCATGCTTGACTGGGCTAGACTCCAGCACCAACTGGTGCTTATGAGAACCAGGGTAGGTGTAGGACAGGCTAGGCTAGGTTTTTGCTTCTGCTGAGCCACATGTGAGCTGTGTCTGTGTGTTGACCAGGCTAGGCTGGGCTGTAACACCCAACAATAAAAACTAGAATGGGCTTGAAGACTGGCCGGGAAAGAGCACTGTTTCTGCTAGGACAGGGCTGGTCCATGGACCCACCGGTGTACGTGAGATCTGGCATTGGAAGAGGTTCTGATGGAGGAGCTTGGGCAACTCATCTGTCAGGACTCAGTCCCTGCAGGTGAGTGCAAGGAGCCCAGACCAGTTCAGGGAATGGTATCCAGCAGCATACATTTGGCACAGGTCAGGGGCAAATCAGGCAGGGCTAGTCCACATCACCAGTGGTCGAATATGAACACCAGAATGGAGTATGGGTCAGGCCACGTTGAGTCGCAACACATGCCAGTACACATGAGGGTTGGGACTGAGGGGTTGGGGCTGGGCTGGGCCAGTTTGTAGCTCCCACCAGTATGAGCTGGAATTTGGGTGGGTTGGGCCCGGCCAAGCTACAGAACCCACTGACAAATGCCAACATGAGGCAGGCCATGCCAAACTGGACCTCAGCACTTGTGAGACACAGGAGGGGAGGAGGCAAAGTGTGGGGCTTCCCTGTTGAATCACCACTCCCACTGGAAAATGTGAGTTGGGATGGAGGTAGACCAGACCAGGCAGGACTACAGGTGTTGACCTATTGGTCTCATGTGAATTAGATCGGAGAAAAACCAGTCTGGGCTGACTGTTCCTGCTGGTGCATGCATGAATTAGAGTGAGTGAGGGTTGGTTGGCTTTGCTGCAGCATCAGCTGGCAGATGCTGCCATGGGGGGAAGTTCTGTCAAGTTAAACTGCAGAACCACCTGGAGAGTATAAGATCCAGAAAAGGGAGTAGGCCCAGTAGGGAAACAGTGAGCATCTCCCTCTTGGGCTGCTACTCCCTTTGGTGAGCTTGAGAACCAGGAGTGGGGCAGACATGGCTAGATAGAGAGAATGGCATCTGCTGGCACATGTGTGGACTTGGTTGAACTAGGCTTCAATGCCCATTGACATGTATGGGAGCTGAATGGAATGTGGGACAGACTGGACCAATCTGCTGTACATACTGGCAAGCATGGGAACCAGGGAAAGGGATAGGCCTGGTGGGGGTTATTGCTGGTCACTTTGACTAGGCTGCACCACCCACTGGTTTGTGTGAGGGCTGAGTGTGTGGTGGGCAGGATCGGGCAGGGATCCAACTACCATTGGTTTGTGTAGAAGACAGGACTGGAGGCAGAAATGACCCAGCAGTTGCAGCCACCGGCCGAACTCTGCTCTGAGAAGCACACACAAGAATCAGGTCTGGGTTCACCTCAAGTGAAGTTTCTTTGGGGATTCCTCCAACTGAACTGCTGGACTCAGAACCCCAACCATGAAGAGAAGTGCAAGTTCCATGGTCTGACCGTGAGGTGCATGTGTAAAAGCTGCACCTCCCCAGTGGCTCAGATGGAGCATTGGACAGCATGTCCAGGTGCACGTGGAGATATGGCAGCACACTGGAGGACAGAACAAATCAATCAACTACTCCAGCCAAGCAAGAGTTGTCAGTGACTGCCAGGGCAAACTAAGGTGGACTATGTCAGCCAGTGGATTCTGGAGAGATTTCATTGTGCTTGGAATGGAAGGTTGGCAGCAATTCAGAACTGTTGAGTTATTGAAACCACTTGAGCAGTGCCTTCAAAGCATGCCCCATACCGGGGATCCCGGGATGGTTGAGAGGTTGGGTGTGGCTTCTCCCTTTGTTTCTCCCCTCCCCCAGATACAGGAAGGAAAAAAGAAGAATGCGGAAACAGTGGTCTTACCCACTTTCTGTAGCCCTTTACTGTTTGCGCCCTAGTCAACTGTGTAAAACTCGTCAAAATAAAATAGTAATTTTTTTTTTTTTAAAGAGTTGAACAACAGAGTCTGGTGTGGTAGTTTGGTGGCTGGGGTCCTCTCCTTGCCTGCGCCAGGACCTTGTAGGTGACTTTTAATTCTGGCAGCCCTGCTTCCCACCCAGCTCCCTGCATGTGGCCTGGGAAAGCAGTCGTAAACAGCCCAAAACCTTGGGGCCCTGCACCCTTGTGGGAGACCTGGAAGAGGCTCCTGGCTCCTGGATTTGGATCAACTCAGCTCTGGCAGTGGCGGCTACTTGGAGAATGAATTAGTGGACAGAAGGTCTTCCTCTCTGTATATCTGACTTTCCAATAAAAATAAATAAATGTGAAAAATTAGAGTTGAACAGTGGTTGTCAAGGTCACTATTATTATTTCTACTAGAAATATTTTCATGATTGTGTAGCTGGAGCGCAGCTCAGGGCTTTGGATATGGTTGCTATATTTATTGTTTGAATAAATGACCCATCCTACTGAGTTTTACATTTTTAAAAATTAGCAAAATTTTAAGGATCGGTTTACTTTTTAAAATTAATTTCTTTTTTTTATATCTGGTATTTTGAAATTTGCTTCTGACTTGTCCTTTTTTTCCTAGTACATAGTAGTACTGAATGCATACTGATTTTGCAAGTAAATAAATTCTGTAATGTTTAGGTGGATTCTCAGGTTAATAGGCTGAAAGAAAAATACTAGAAAAGAGCCAGTTGAGTGCAGAGGTCTAAGATTCCAGGTTGAGGGTCTTGAACCTTCTACTATATCCTATAAAAAAGGTGAATATTCTCTAGGAAGAAATTTTGTGCCCCAGATACGTGAGCAGGAATATCTCACATGAGACTTGGTGTAGTTTCATAAATGAAAATCCTGATATGTAACTGTATACCTATATATTTTAGTTGCTGTTATATATGGACGTACTTTGTAAAGAAATGAGGAATTGTGGGGTTATTGTTATTACTCTTGAAACCTTTCAAAACTTAGATGCAAATAAGGTGTAACACTTGAATTCCACTGTTGGAGAGTTTGATGTCCCCTCTGACAGGGATTTTTTTGGGAGAAGCTATGTGATTGTAAAGGCTGTGTTAGATCAGCACTTTCTCTGTTCTGATTATTTCATGGAAGTGCTGCTTGTTATTTGTAGGCATTGATGTCAAGAAAGGCCGTGGTCGGTATATTGACACCTGCATGGTCATCTTTGCCCCCCGCTACCTGTTGGATAATAAATCGTCTCACAAGCTCGCGTTTGCACAGAGGGAATTTGCCAGGGGACAGGTAAGCAGTGTGCTGCTGCTGCTTTTTCTTGTTTGTAATTTGAAAGAGAGCGAGAGAGTGAGAGCTCCTGTTAGCTAGTTCACTTCCTACTTGCTGACAACACTGGGGCAGACCAGGCTGAAGCTGGGAGGTGGGAGCATACCCCAGGTCTCCCCTATGGGAAGCTGGAACTGAAATTTAAGGCATCACCACTGCCACTGGTCTGCTGAGAGGGCCTGAGTCGGAAATCCAGCCCAGGTCCTCTCCGGGATGTGAGCATCGAACTGCTAGCTAAGCACCCAGCACAGTAGCTTGCTTTTGTAGAGTGGCTAGTGCTCATTTAGGAACACAGTGAATGCCAGCATGATTGTCAGTGACATGAGTAAAGTGTTCTGTGGCAAGGCTCAGGAGAGGTCCTCTAAACTGAGTTGGTGTCTTGACAAAAGCCAGTGATCTTACGTGTTTCAGGGAACAGCCAATCCCGAAGGTTACATCTCCACTCTTCCTGGTTCCAGTGTGGTTTTCCACTGGCCTCGGAATGACTATGATCAGCTGTTGTGTGTCAGACTGATGGATGTTCCCAATTGTATTTGGTCTGGTGGCTTTGAGGTCAACAAGAATAATTCCTTCCATATCAACATGAGGTAAGTTTGAGGTTACAACAGAGTAAAGATAACCTTGCTTGAGGTGTGGAGACATACTAAGTGAGCCTCTGCTGCTGTTTGTAAAATGGCCACATAGATTTTTGTCTTAGATGGGGGTTTTAGATCTTGTACAGTGCAGGGAGGAAGTATGAGCGAGCGTTCTGGAACAGAGAACAACAGTTTTGAACTGTGTAATTGCTGTAGTCTGAGAAGCTGTGAGACTGAGGGACAATATGAACTGATGGGACAGTTGTCTGTTCGGAACCTTCTGTCTCTGCGTTTCAGTGGAGACATTGTGTTTTTCTCTATTCGTGGACATTTGTATAAATCCATCTCTTACTTAGTGCCATTCCAGTAAATGTGGCCACCCTGAGGTGGCTTAACAAGCTAGCCCAGGATGACTTAATATTTCTTCTTGATTTTATCAGGAGCTATTACAGTTGTTTTAATGAAAAGTATGCAGAGCGTGCAGTTTACCATCTTAGCTACTTGGGAGTGTGCAGTTCACTTTGAAGTGTGAGTGTATTTACATTCTCTTCACACAGTTTGCCTAACCCTTCTCGTCTCACAGAACTGAAGCAAGCCCTGGATCATTTACACAAAACAGGGGCTCATTCCTTTTATCCAGAATGCCTGGCGACTATGTATATCTCTGTACCTAAGGGAAGTTGAATCAGGCACTGGTTATCTCTTTGTGATTGACATAAATTGTTTATAATTCCCTCAGTGTTGTTTTGTGTTGTAACATGTCAGGATTTTCTTCATCTTTTTTGTTTGTGTTTTTCTTAAAGATTTGTTTATTTTCCTTGGAAAGACAGATTTACAGAGAGAAGGAGAGACAGAGAAATAGATTTTCCATCTGCTGGTTCACTCCCCAGATGGCTGCAATAGCCAGGGTTGAACCCATCTGAAGCCAGGAGCCAGAGCTTCCTTTGGTCTGTCATGTGGGTGCAGGGTCCCTGAGATTTGGACCATCCTCTACTGCTCCCAGGCCACAAGCCAGGAGCTGGATGGGACATGGAGCAGCAGAGACGAGAAGTCACACCCATATGGAATGTCGATGCTTAGAGGTGAGGGATTAGCCAGTTGAGCCATTGTGCCAGCCCCAATTTCCTTTGTCTTTTTTCTTTTCTTGAAGATTTTTAAATTTTTATTGGACAACCAGATGTACAGAGAGGAGGAGAGATAGAGAGGAAGATCTTCTGTGTGTTGATTCACTAGTGGCTGCAATGGCCGGAGGTAAGCCGATCCGAAGCCAGGAGCCTCTTCCAGGTCTCCCACATGGGTGCAAGGTCCCAAGGCTTTGGCCTGTCCTGTCCTCAACTGCTTTCCCAAGCCACATACAGGGAGCTAGATGGGAAGCAGGGCCACCGGGATTAGAACCAGAGCCCATATGAGGTCCTGGTGTGTTCAAGGTGAGGACTTTAGCCACTAGGCTACCTTGCCGGGCCCTCCTTTGTCTTTCATGGCTCAATAACATGCACACCACTTTTTTGTTTTGTTTTGTTAAATTTTTATTCTGAATTTTTGAATTTTATGGTACAGTTTTGTGTAGACTGGGATTCCTCCCCCCCCCAGCAGTTTCATTGGGACTCCATCTTTGATTTGGAGACAGGGGTGCACATTGTATTGTATCCCCACATCTGGATATGGTAGTCTCTATCACTATACATTCCCATAAGTGAGAAGCCGCGAAATAAGGCCAGCACCAGTATGAATTAGAACAACAATCACAACGACATTACAGCACCATGAGGAAATGCACCACTGAGTGACCAACGCACGGGTGACAAAAAGAAAACACAAAACAGTCCCTTGGGTAAAATGATGCCACCGATACACACCACTTGTCAAGTATTCATGTGTTCACTCGCGGCGGGGCTGCTTCTGTCCTGCTGCTGTCGTGGTTAATGCTACCATAAGCATGCTTATCCGGGTATCTGTTCCAGCAGTGTTTCAGTCCCACTGGGATAGCTGCAGAAGTGAGATTGTCACCATCTGTTTAGTTCATTTTACTTCCAGTTGCTTGAGGAGATCGTGTACTGTTTATTGGCTTTTATGAACTGAAGAAATTTAACATTGATTGGATGCTTTAAAGTAAGTCCTTACACTAGACTGAATCCAGGAGCGTCTGTCGTAGTCGCCTTCTCTAAGACATAAGGATGGCTCAGTTGTGTTCATTGATTGATGTATTTTCTGGTATTGTTTCATCTGGAGGAGCAGTCCCATTTTTTCCTTTCTTGTTTTTATTGGCAACATTTTGAGACTTAAGCCAGTTTCTTGTAGAATGTCTTGCTTTCTGTATTTGGACTGTAGTTTCTTACATATATAAGTTTAGATCAAACTTTTTTTTTTATACCAATATTACTGTATGGTATCAGGAATCCCATTGTGTCCCAGAAGGAGGCCTGCAGGTTCTTTGATGGTGGTAAGTTTGATTACTGCTTAACTAACAATGGCATCCAACAGGCTTCTGTACTATAAAAAAGTTGCTTTTGCTTCCTTGGAAAGGAACCATCTATTGGAGCAATAATTGAAGACTGAATATTTTTTTCCCAGAAAACTTGCACCCAAGGATTTGATTGTTATTATTAGAATCTGTTATTACATTGCTAGCTATACAATGGTAATTTTTTGTCTTTTTGTTTCTTCATTTGTTGACTGGTATGCTTTTGTACAGACTCGTTTCTGTCTGATGCGTCTGTATAGACATGCATTACACACATGCACTCTGCACGTGCGTGCATACTCAGCTTTACAAAAAAAGACAGTAAATTTTAAAGAACTGAGGGAATTAGAAAATCACTACTTTGTGATTTTATTGTCAATTTTGAGTTGTGGAATGAACAAAGAGCTCATTGTGGGCTGAGCATCAGTGTTGTGGCTGGGAGACATGTGAGAGAGAAGAAAGTGCCTGTGGTTTGTTTCCTGTGTTTTACACAGCCTCTTTGTTTCCTATTTCTGCAGGGATACGTTGGGAAAATGCTTCTTCCTACGAGTGGAGATTACTCTTAGAGGAGCCACATATAGGATCTCATTTAGTGACACGGATCAGTTGCCTCCTCCGTTCCGAATTGACAACTTTTCTAAGGTGTCAAGGGGAAGCCTGTCATTTTCACATAGGGCAGGGTGAAGTGTGTGTTGCCCTTAAGATAATGATGCAAAACTTCCTGATTTTAACTTTGCAAGAAGTTGTCATATAGGTTCTGTATGACTGGACAACCCAACACTGAGGTTTCTGCTGGCTTTGCTGGTTACTAGTCAGCCCTGCAATTTCTTATCCCCGCAAACTGAGTCTGCTGTGATGCCCTTTGTGTAAACTGGGAAAAGAATCAGCTTTTCTAGCGACAGTGGGGACAGTTGTGCTGCTTGGTTACCACCAGCGTGAAGTCCTGCAAGTGAAGCTCAAGTGCAGCTCAGTAACTTGTGCTGTACCTTTAAATGACAAAATATCATCTGCTCTGTGGGTGACTTTTTATTTTTATTTATTTTTTTTTACTCTTTGGTTACTATTATTTTAGATGATGTTTGCATAGTTAACCAGTGGGAAGGATCCAGGGTTAGGGAAAAGTGGATGTGACCATTGTTTCCAGACTTTCTATTTCTTCTTCCCATTCCTGGCAGGAGGGAGAAGATAAGGGGAGAAGCTGTACCCAGCCTCCCAACCATCCCAGTGCCCAAAGATGGGGAAAGTCCACCCGATATCAACCCAGGAGTGACTTTTTAGTAGCTGACTTCCAGTTTTTTTTTCTGTCTTCAAGTGTAGCAGAGGGCGTCTGAGATGGCAGGGGTCAGCTGGAACGAATGCCATTGGAAGGGTAGAATTGTTTCCTTTTGGTCGTTTGCTTGGCAAAGCTGCTTGAAGTCACTGATTGAGAACACTAGCCCATGCTCCTTTGTTGGACTCTTTGGGATTTGTAAAATGGTTAGTTTAGATTTGAAGGGGTAAGATGGGGAGCCTTGCTGAAAATTTTCCCTGGAGAAGACTCGGTTGGGGAGGTCTGGAACTAGAATTTAGGAGGTGCCGACTCCGGACCAGTGACACCATCCTGAAAAAGTGCTCTCTGCCTTCCCTGTGCCTCTAGGTGCCAGTGGTGTTCACCCAGCACGGGGTGGCAGAGCCCAGGCTCCGGACAGAGGTGAAGCCTATGACTTCGTTGGATTATGCCTGGGACGAGCCCACGCTGCCTCCTTTTATCACCCTCACCGTAAAAGGCGCAGGTTCCTCAGAGATCAGCTGCAACATGAATGATTTCCAGGATAATCGCCAGCTTTTTTATGAAAATTTCATTTATATTGCTGCTACCTACACATTTTCTGGGTAATTCTGGATTCAATTACTGTTCTTATAAAGTAGAAGATTCTAATTATTGACATGTTTTTAGCAGTTTTGAAGGAGACCAACGTATGAGGAAAGGTTGCTCAATTTTTCACAAAATCCCAGACTTAGGATCTATTTTGAAAGATCACTTAAGTAGAATGTTTCCATCTTAAAGATTTATTTATCTTTATTAGAAAGGCAGTTACACAGAAAGGAGGCAGAAATATCTTCCATTTGCTGGCTCACTTCCCAAGTGGCTACAATGGCCGGAGCTGAACCGATCCGAAGCCAGGAGCCAGGAGCTTCTTCCTGGTCTCCCACATGCTTACAGGCTCCCAAAGCTTTGAGCTACCCTCTACTGCTTTCCCAGCCCACAAACAGGGAGCTGGATGGGAAGTGGAACAGCCGGGACACGAACTGGTGCCCATATGGTATCCTGGGTGTGCAAGGATTTAGCCACTAGGCCATTGTGCTGGGCCCTGAACACTTGTGCTTTAGCTAGATTAAAATTTATCCAAAGAGGGAAGACTTCTCCTTTCCCCAGTAATCCATTCTGATATTAGATGACTCCTCCTATGAAGTATTATTATATGTTAAAATCCCTGTTGCTTTGAGTGCTTCTTTTTTTATCTGTTCCTAAACTGTTCTTCTTGCAGTTTATATTCTGTTTTGCTCATTTGAGGCTGATCAGTGTTAATGTAATTGCTGACATCATCATTCTGACCCTCCATCCTTGAAAACACTGAAATTCACCTACAGACAAGGCTAGTAGTCTGATTTTATAAACCAGTCATCTTTACTGCTGTTTGGCTAGTTATATTTGGAAAGCTCAAGTGAAGACTATTTTAACTTCACCGTAAGAGTCAAAACACTAGACTTTTAAAAATGATCATCCACCAACATTCAAATAGCTTAACTGTTTTTTTTTTTTCCAGCTACAGTTACAGGGTCAATTTTAAAGTTTATCTTAAAAATATGGACAAATTATGAATATTTAGTATTAAAGTACATATCAGCTGATGAACAAGGCATTTAAAGTCATATTCTTTCTCAGAATACCCTGAGTAGTTTTTGTTTTAAAGATATATTTTATTAGAAAGTTAGATTTACAGAGAGCAAGATCTTCCATCTGCTGATTCACTCCCCAAGTGGCAGCAATGGTCAGAGCTCGGTTATCCAAAGCCAGGAACAGGAGTTTCTTCTGGGTCTCCCATGTGGGTGCAGGGTCCCAAGGCTTTGGTCTGTCCTGTACTGCTTTCCCAGGCTGCAAGCAGAGAGCTGGATGGCAGGTGGAGCAGCAAGGGCATGAATTGGCACCCATATGCCCATATGGGGTCCCGACACATGCAAGAGTGAGGGTTTAGCTACTAGGCTATCATGGTGGGCCGATCCATAGTTTTGTGCATGAATGGAATTGTTACCCATGCCTGGGCCCATAGATGACCTTTGCTTTCCCCAGTTGTGAATTGATTCACAGATAAGTGTCACTGTTTCCTTTGTATGTAGCAGATGCCTTTTGTAATGAGGTGTGGGGATGTTTGTCTTGTTGTAACTGAGCCAGTAATACTTGTTTGTTGTTTGTTTTTTGAAGATTATGGCACTTAGGAGAATAACATACTAAAGGCTTAGTGCCTAGAAGGCCAGTTTTGAACCCAGCATGATGGTTCAGTGGCTAAAATTCTTGCCTTGCACATGTTGGGAACCCATATGGTTCGTGTCCCAGATCTTCACTTTCCTCCTAACTCCCTGCCTGTGGTCTGGAAAAGCAGCAGAGAATGAGCCAAAGCCTTGTGACCCTGTACCTGTGTGGGCGGCCCAGAAGAAGCTACAGTTTGGCTCAGCTCCAGCCATTTGGCCACTTGAGCAGTGAACCAGCGAATGGAAAAATCTCTCTGACTCTCTTTCTTTCTGTAAATCTGCCTTTCCAATAAAAATAAAAATAAATCTTTAAGAAAGAAAAAGCTGGCTCCAGGGCAGTAGCCTTGTGGCAAACATCCTGACCTTGCACAAGCCAGGATCCCATATGGGCACTTATCTTAATCCTGGCAGTCCCACTTCCCATCCAGCTCCCTGCTTGTGGCCTGGGAAAGGAGTCTAGAATGGCCCAAAGCCTTGGGATCATGCACCTGAATGGGAGGCCCATAAGAAGCTCCTGGCTCCTGGCTTTGGATTGGCTTAGCTCTGTCTTTTCCAGCCACTTAGGGAGTGAATCAGTGGCCGAAAGATCTTCTTTTCTGTCTCTCCTCCTCTCTGTATATCTGACTTTTCAATAGAAATAAATATTTAAAAAAGAAAGAATAAGCCAGTTTTATTTTAATTTTTTAATTGTATAAATTTTATTTTTCATAATTTTTACATATTTGATTAGGGTGTGAAGAGTCAAGGGCTAGAGAAATGTGGGTGAGGCCATTGTTTTGATATTCTCTTTTTTCCTTCCTGTATCTGGGGGAGAGGAGAGATAAGGGGAGAAGCCATACCCAGCCTCCCAACCATCCCAGCGTTCCTGATATGGGAAAAAGCCAGCTTTAAATCTGTTTGTTCATCATTTGTTTTTTCTTGTGTTATATAAATTCCAGTAAAGTTACGAAGCTCTTTAAGGTAAGGATACAGGTAGAGGATGAAGAGTTTAGAGGACTGAGCAGCAGGAAGCAAGTCCCTAAGAGGCCAACTGTTCCTTCAATGTATTGGGTTCATTGTCTTTGCATGTTAAAAGAGAGCTAATGATGGTAAAGAAATCCAGTTAAAAAGATTTTTTAAAAGCCAAAACCAGAGAGAAAAAGGCGGAGACAGCGGAAGAGATCTTCCAATGCAAATTCACTCCCCTGATGGCTACAGTTGCCAGAACTTGAGCAGGCCCAAGACAGGAGCCAGAGACTTTGAGGGCTCTAACATGAGTAACAAGGGGCTCAGACACTTGGGGCAATTTCTGCTGCTTTTTCCAGGCCATTAACAGAGGACTGGACCTGAAGTGGAACAGGTGGGACTCGAACCCAGCGCCCATATGGGAGGCTAACATAGGCAGCAACTTTACCCACCAACTGGTCTTTTCCTGTGCTGCCTTTTTGTGTATTTTTAAAATGATTTATTTGTTTTTATTGGAAAAGCAGATAGATTTATGGAGAGAAGGAGAGACAGAGAAGGATTGAGCTTTCATACATTGGCTCATTCCCCAAATGGCTGCAATGGCCAGAGCTGAGCTGATTTGAAGCCAGTAACTTCTGGGTTTCCCACACGGGTGCAGGATCCCAAGACTTTGGGCCATGCTCCACTGCTTTCCCAGGCCACAGGCAGGGAGCTGGATAGCAAATAGAACAGCTGGAATACGAACCAGTGTCAACATTGGGTGTCAGTGCTTAGAAGGTAGAATTTAGTCATTGAGCCATTGTGCTGGGCCCCTTTTGCTTCTTTTGTTAAACTGAAATTCATGTAAATTTTACTGTTTCAAACTGGCAGTTTATATCTTTATATTTTGCACCCATCATGTCTACCTATTTCTGAAACCTTTCAAGCAGTTGGCTTCTCAGCAGACTTCAACAGCCACCGGTTTGCTTTCAGGCTTTGTGGGTTCATTTGTTCCACGTATTTAATGTAAATGGGACAATAGGAGTGTAAAGTGACTTGTTGTGTGTGGCTTTACTTATTTCTCATAAGTTTTCAGGTTAATGTGGATAAGCATGATAAGATACAAGTGCTTTATTCGTTTTTTAAGAGGCATGCTGTCATTTTTATACCTGATTTTCAGTTATGTTTATGCCTCCATCTTGGGATGGGCCTTTGGATCATTTCTGCCTTTTTGGCTATTGCGAGGAATGCTCTTGTAGGCATGTATTTGTTTGCATGTTTGTTTCTAATACCCACAGATGGAACTTCTCAGGTTCTAATACCCAGAAATGGAATTTTTCGGCTCGCTGGCAATTCTGTGATCATTGGCTTCCATTTTCTTGTGTCTTCCTTGGTTTGTTATTTGTCTGCTGATGTTTGTTATACCCACCCCCTAGGGTGTGAGTTATGTCAAGGTTCTTGACACATTTTAAGATTGTGTATTTGCCTTTGTAGTTGTGAAATTGTAAATTTATTTCTGATACTGTTGGCTTAACATAGTTGATTTGTAAATATTTTCTCTTTGAGTTGTTGCTCATCTGGATAAATCCTAGTTCATACATTTTCTTTGATCATTTGACCATTTTGTGTCAATAAGTCTTGTTCTTACCTCTGAATGCATTTATTTACTGATTTGCTGGTTCCTTTTTTGAGGATGCTGACACTGAGGCCTCTTACAGATTTCCTGGAGGGTAGCTGGGCTCCTGCAGTCCCTAGAGCCACTGGGGGACGCAGTGTCCCTGCCTGGCAGGGAGGAGCTCCTGGCCTCTTTGAGGCCTTGTCCGAGGATGCCAGACATGGACTGGGAATGCAGTGCTGCAGATCTTCACCTGGCAGAAGAGCGCCAACTCTTGGTTCCTTGGATGTTTGACTTGTTTTTAAACTTTTTTGCCTTCTTCATTTTTTTGGACTTTTAAGATATGTGGTCATCTGTTTATGTCTAGATTTTCAGCCACTAAAATTATTGGAAGAAAAATGTCAGTATTTTTCCTGACAAATCAAAGTTTTTACTCTCCAGAGGGAAAAACATCTTTGTGCTACTCCAGTCGGGATTTTTCTTATATGCTTCAGCATTTTTGTCTTTTTAAAAAATATTTATTTACCTGAAAAACTGAAATTATAGATAAAGGAAGAGACAGACATCTTTTTAAAATATATATATATATTGATTGCTTTTATTGGAAAGTCAGATTTACAGAGAAAAAGATCCTCTGTCCATTGGTTCACTCCCACAATGGCTGCCATGGCCAGAGCTGAGCCAATTTGTAGCTTCTTCCGGGTCTCCTATATGGGTATAGGGTCCCAAGGCTTTGGGCCATCCTCTACTGCCTTTCCAGACCACTGGCTGGAGAAGCATGGAGCTGGAAATAAAGTATAGCAGCCAGGACATGAACTGGCACCCAAATGTTATCCCGGTCCTTGGAAGGTGAGGATTCAGCTGCTAGGCTATCATACTGGGCCCAAGACAAAGACATCTTCTGTCTACCAGTTCTCTCACTAAATGGCTGCAACAGCTGGGGCTGAGCCAGGCATAGCCACGAGCTTGGAACTCCATCTCATTCTCAGTGGGTAACAGGGGTCCCACTACTTGGGCTGCCTTCTCAGGCATAGTTGCAGGAAGGTGGATCAGAAGTGGGCCAGCCACGGCTCAAACTAGTACTCACAAGGGAAGCTGGCATCGCAGATAGCAGCTTAGCCTACATCCCACAGCACCAGTCTAATTTTGTTGTGTTTGGTACAGCTTCTAGGCATGTGCTTTACGAATGCCTGACAACACAGGTGAGTGTGAATGCATATGCAGCTATGTGTGTATGTGTGTAATTTTTCTGTGTTGATTCTAGTTTGCAGGAGGGAACCGGAAGGCCTGTGGCTTCCAACAAAGTCATCACCTGTGCAGAGCTCGTATTGGATGTCTCACCAAAAACACAAAGAGTTATTTTAAAGAAGAAGGTAAGAGAGCTTAGAGATAAGAGTTCAAAATCAGTAATTTTTAAAAAAGATTTAATTATTTTTATTAGAAAGGCAGATTTACAGAGAGAAGGAAAGACGGAAAGATTTTCTATCCACTAGTTCACTCCCCAAATGACCACCGTGGCCAGAATTGAGCCCATCTGAAGCCAGGCGTCAGGAGCTTCTTCCAGGTCTCCCAAGTGGGTGCAGGGTCCCAAGGCTTTGGGCTGTCCTCGAGTGCTTTGCAGGCCACAACAGGGAGCTGAATGGGAAGTAGAGCTGCTGGGACCTGAACTGGTGCCTGCAATCACGGAATCCGGTGCTTGCAAGGGGAGAATTAGGTATTTGAGCCATTGCACTGAGGCCTAGAATAAATGATTTTCAGCACTGCAAGAGACGCAGGGTTGTCCAGTCTAAAGTTTTTGGTTTCTACATGAGGAATGTGAGACTTAAGAGAAGAAGCTCAAGGCACAAAACTCGGGAGTCAGTGCCTCCACTCCAGTGTTCCCCAGCCCATGGCCCATGCTTCAAGGAGTTCTGAGTCTTCCTTGTGGTCAGTTCTCTTTTTGGAGAACCTAACCCTTGCATTTGATTTCTCTTTTCTTTTATTCTTCTGTTGTTCCATAAATGAATTAGAAAATAAAATCAGACTGTTAAAAATGTTCTTTTGTATGCTGACCGCAGAATTGTCAATCACTATGAAAAGAGAAAAACAAACAAACAAATAAACCCAGAAAGGTCATTTTAACATTCTTCTCTAGTTAATTTATTCTTGGTAGTAGATCTAATTTGTGGAGAGAAAAGCAGTCAGCTTTGCCCAAAAGACTAGTTTTAGCTGAAACTAAGAGTCGTGTGGTTGGGAGCCTGGAGGTACAGAAGCCACTGGAAATGGAGAGAGACCACCAGTGTAGCTCTTTGAAACGCTTTCACCTCAGGGATATATTTCTAAAGATGTTGTGTAATTTTTATAGCCGAATCAGAAAGAATTCTGAGTTTCCATTTGCCACCTCCGGTGGCATTGCAGGTAGCACTGTTGTCATTTGTTGCCCTTCCACTTGGCTTGGCGCTCATTTTGCTCTTGACAGATTTTAGTTGGTTAGGAAAAAGTTTATTCAAATTATTTCAAATGTTGCACATCAAATGTATCTTTAAAACATGTGCTTTGCAATTTAATTATGTATTTTAATGACTATTGATATATAATTTACATACCATTAAATTACTCATTAAAAATGTATAGATTTCAGCTGTTTTTGGTACAATCACAGTGGGCCATACACATAAGCTCCCTGGATTTCTGCCCGCCTACGTCTGTCTAAACTTTTAGGATTTGATAGTTAGGTACAGAAGAACATTGAAAGGGAAAATGGTGCATATCAGGTGCTTTCTTTTTTTTTTTTTTTTTTACGTTTTATTTTATTTTAAATGTGAAAAGTCAGATATACAGAGAGGAAGATTCTCCATCCATTGATGCACTTCCCAAGTGGTCATAATGATCGGAGCTGAGCCCATCCAAAGCCAGGAGACAGGGACCTTGAGCCTCCTCCAGGTCTCCCACGTGGGTGTGGTGTCCCAAGGCTTTGGGCTGTCCTCCACTTCCTTCCCAGGCCACAAGCATGCAGCCAATCCTGGAATGGGAAGCAGGGCCCACCAGGACATGAACCAGCAACCATATAGGATCCTGTTGCATGCAAGGCGAGTTAAGCTCCTAGGCCATCATGCCAGGCCCACATCTCAGATTTTTAAGAAGAAATTTTGAGTTTCCAACTTATGATGAGTCTGTGCAAATGGGCAAGCAGTGGAGCAGTCCTGGCAGAAGTGGTCCTCCTGGGGCCTCTGGGCTTTGCTCCCTCATCTGTAGCATCTGCAGGGTGATGAAGATGCTTTTCCGTTTCAGTTTGGTGTTCTGGATAGCTGGGCCCTCATGTGGGGACCGAGAGGGAGCCAAAAAGTCCATGGCTTCTCTCTGCAGACACACAGAAGAAAGGTCATGATATTGACTTCAAGTCCTGGCATTGTCACATAAAGAAACCTCATATTTCATTTCCGATTCTTCTGTGAACTTCATTTTTCTACTCACCTTCAAAGTTTATTAGGGAAATCAATTAAAATGTATGTAACTTGCGATGAAAAGGATTGTAGGATACTGACAGCAAGCATTTATTGAAGCTGTACCCATGTGCTAGGCCTGTGGATTTGTCATACTTATGAACATCTGTAAGAGGTAGCTTGATTTTCCTCTCTGATTGATCAGGAAGCTGTGAAGAGATTAATTTGTCCAACGTTAACTCGGCTCGTAAATGGTGCTGCTGGGTCTCAGGCCCTGACAGTGTGACTCTAACATTCATGTTACGTACTGTGTAGAATGCAAGAAGTCTGTCTTTCCAGCAGGAGAGCAGCATATGAATGAGTGTGTCGGACCCACAACTGGCTGCTGCATCTGACGATCGCCTGCCTGTCGAGTGTATGTAGGGCTGACAGGTCTAGCTAGAGTGCAGGTGTTGCTGAGTCAGAATTGTAACAGGTGTTGTTAAACTTAGGTGACCTGTCATGACTGAGACGGTATGTAGTGAATGTTTTGTTATTATTATTGTATATGTTGAAATTTATGCCATTTGGTGATTGACTTGGTGGAGTTGAGTATTCTTGAGAAGAAAATATATTTGGTTAACAGCAATCAACTTAGTATAACCTTTGAATACAGTTAATGAACATATGAGTATAACCAACTGTCTTGGTTGGAGATCATAATGTAGTATATCTCCTTTGTAGACATTAAGGAGAGGAAAAAAGACCTTTGGTAAGTTCTGATTGTCTGTGAGCTATGAAGATAATCAGATGTCAGTTTGAAGAATATCGTGTGTCCTTTATACCATTGGATCTTTCTTTAAGCTAGGAGTCCCCGTCTGGAACAGTACTCCCGGTAGAGTGGTTGGCCTAGGATATTGCCCAGTCATTTGTTCTCCTTAAAAAAAAAAAATGTAAAGTGTATAGAAAGAAAAAAACTTTAAAAATTTGTTATTTGTAATTTGTGGTTGTTTGGTTTAAGAGTGTAGCATATTTTACCAATATTGCAATTAGAGATTGACAGTAAGGAAACTCTGAATGAGGCATTTGTCTGCCGTGGCAAGTGTCTGCAGGGCAGTTGCTGCCTGGGAGGAAGTAGCCCCTGGAAGAAGCTCTTGGCGTGAGGAGCTGGCTGTGGCCGTATGTCATTGGCTCTTTCTTTGTACGTGTCTGCCCGACAGGAGCCAGGGAAGCGTTCCCAGCTGTGGAGGATGACAAGCACTGGAATGCTGGCCCACGAGGGCTCTTCAGTTCCTCATAACCCTAACAAGCCCTCGGCCACGCGCTCCACCGAGGCCGCCGCCATCCTGGACATCGCCGGCCTCGCCGCAGTGACTGACAACAGGTAAGTCCAGGCCACTTGATTTCAGCTCAGCGCTTTCAGATTCAGAACCAAAGCAAAAGACATCAGAAAGCTAGTTTGTAAACCTTGTAAGATTTTGTGTGTTTTTCTTAACTGACAGAAACCTGTCCTCGTCCTGGTAGGGCTCCTGGGCCTTTGAGCAGTTTAATAACTAATGTCTGTACAGAACGAATGTTTCTTTCACTCAAACTTACAGGCTACTTTCACCCCCTAAAAGTGAACTTTTTCTTGTTTAATATTTTTTGTAATATCTTCAAGAGAAGAAATTAAGTTTAGGGAATAATAAAAAATTTCTGGGTATTGTAACATTAATTAAAATAATGCTGTGGGTTTGTAGAAACAGTGAACCAAAGAATCAAAATGCAAGCTGTGTGGGCCCGGTGCAGTAGCCCAGCAGCTAAAGTCCTTGCCTTGAACATGCCAGGTTCCCATATAGGTGCCGGTTCGTATCCTGGCAGTCCCGCTTCCCATCCAGCTCCCTGCTTCTAACCAGGGAAAGCAGTCAAGGACAGTCCAAAGCCTTGGGATCCTGCACTTGTGTGGGAGACCTGGAAGAGGCTCCTGGCTCCTGGCTTTGAATCGGTGCAGCAGTGGCCGTTGCGGTCACTTGGGAAGTGAATCATCGGATGGAAGATCTTCCTCTCTGTCTCTCCTCTCTGTATATCCGCCTTTCCAATAAAAATAAAATAAATCTTAAAAAAAAAAAAAATCTAAAAGAAAAAAAAAAGGCCAACTGTGTAAAGTCCTAGCTAAAGCCACAAAGTATCTAATGTATACATCTGCTGGCTGAGAGACTCAAGAAGTACTGAAAAACAGTTGGCAACTTGAAAATGAAATGGTGTGATTTTTCATTTTGGTTTTATTGTGTTTGTTTGTTTTAAAGATTTATTTTATTTATTTATTGGAAAGGTGGATATACAGAGAGGAGAGACAGAGAGGAAGATATTCTGTCCGATGATTCACTCCCCAGGTGGCCGCAACGGCTGGAGCTGAGCCAATCTGAAGCCAGGAGCTCTTCTGGGTCTCCCACACAGGTGCAGGGTCCCAAGGCATTGGGCTGGCCTCAGCTGCTTTCCCAGGCCACAAGCAGGAAGCTGGAAGGGAAGCGGGGCTGCCGGGATTAGAACCAGCGCCCATATGGGATCCCAGGCGTGCAAGGCGAGGACCTTAACCACTGAGCCATTGCGTCGGGCCCCGATTTTTCATTTTGAATCCTTTTCTCAGCAATAGATAAAGTTTCCCCCTGTCTGCTGGCATTTTATATGGAATCTGATTTATATTCCAGTTGCTCCACTTCTAATCCAACTTTTTTTTTTGTAAGATTTATTTACTTTTATTGAAAGGTCACATTTACAGAGAGAAGGAGAGACAGAGAGAAAGATTCTTCATTCACTGGTCTACTCCCCAAGTGGCCACAACAGCTGGAGCTGAGCTGATCCAAAACAAGGAGCCAGAAGCCTCCTCCATGTCTCCCATGTGGTTGCAGAGTCCCAAGGCTTTGGGCCGTCCTCTACCACTTTCCAAGGTCACCAGCAGGGAGTTGGAAGGGAAGTAAAGCAGCTAGGACACAAACTGGTGCCCACGTCGGATCCCGGTTTATGCAAGACAAGGACTTCATCCACTAGGCTACCATGCCACGCCATCGAGCTTCCTTCTAATGACCTGGGAGAGCAGTGGTAGGTGGCCACAAGTGTTTAGGCCCAGCTGCAGCTGTTGCAGCCATCTGAGGAGTGAACCAGCTGATGGAATACTTCAGTTTGTTTGTTTTTTTAAAGATTGATTTATTTTTATTGGAAAGGCAGATATACAGAAAGGAGGAAAGACAGAGTGGAAGATCTTCCGTCAGATGATTCACTCCCCAAGCCACTGCAATGGCTGGAGCTAAGACAACCCGAAGCCAGGAGCCTCTTTCAGGTCTCCCACACGCAGGTGCAGGGTCCCAAGGCTTTGGGCTGTCTTCGACTGCATTCCCAGGCCACAAGCAGGGAGCTGTATGGGAAGCCGGGCCGCCAGGATTATAACCGGCGCCCATATGGGATCCTTGCAAGGCAAAGACTTTAGCTGCTACGCTATTGCGCTCGGCCCTGGAATACTTATTTATCTCTCTCTCCTCTCTAACTGTGCCTTTAAATAAAATTCTTTGAGTTACATGTAACATGTATAAAATAATAACATTATAAACTTGTAACAGTGTATTTTTTTATAGGCAATAGTTGCTTATGAAATACATATAGTATGATACTAATAATAAAGAATAGTCCAAAAATGATGTCAGTTATATGGTTAATATCAAATGACACTTGCATCTACCCACATTTAAAAATTACATAATACTGTAAAGGAAAGTGTTAAAAACTACATATTGAGATAAGAAATAAATTCAATAATAAAATATTATAATCAAAGAGCCAAGGAATTCAGAGATTAAAAAAAAAAAGTTTTCCCCTCCAGAGTTTAGTATTTTGTCAGCCAAAGTTTTCAAAAGTTTGTTTGGGACTGATGTTTTGGTACAGAGACTTAAGCCACTGCCTTTGCCAGTGCCATGTCTACAAGTAAGTTGGGATTTTGGTGCTCCAGTTCTGATCCAGGTCCCTGCTAAAGTACCTGGGAAATAGCAGAGTTTGGTCTGAGTGGTTGGGCCCCTACCATCTTTGTGGGAAAATGAGGAATGGAGTTCCAGTCTCCTGGCTTTGCCTGGCCCAGTCCTGGCCATGGTGGCCATTTGAGGAGTGAACCATCATATGAAGAATTTTGGTCTCTCTCTCTCTATTACTCTTCATTTCAATAAATGAAATAAATCTTAAGAAAACAAAGCTTATTGTGAAGCAGCATTATTCATAAGTGCTACACATTTATTATCTCATACAGTTGTTTGTTTCCCCGTAAAGGACCTTGGTAAACATCTAAAATGTGGGGATAGGACATAGTTGAGATGAAACTGGGCCAAATACCAGTAAAGTATTTAACAACTGTTGCCTTAAGTGTTTGAGTGTCACAGATTGATTCAGTCAGCCAAACAAAATAATCAAAATGACAAAACATGTATTGTGCATAAATCAGAATAACAGTATGTGTTACAGAATGACAAAGCAGTCTTCCCATACCACAATGCAGGCTTCCACATGTATTTGGGTTGCAATCAGTTCTTTCATTTGGAATAATTTGCTTTATTTGGTTATCCCTACTTTCTTCTTAATATCAGGGAATTTGCTTTCAGCGAATTTCTCATTTCCTTAACTAAAACACTTTAGATGCCTTGCAACTTAAAAGACAAAGTACTTATAAATAAGATCTGAAATATGGTTAGTGATTGTCCCTTCCCATTGTGCACGATAATTTGTCACCAAGAGAATGTGAGAGCCTCTGTCATTAAATTGTGTTAGGCTCTTGTCACTTCTTGTCCTCTCTTTGTTAGTTTCCGTTTTATTTTATTCTTTTTTTCTTGTGAACTTTTTTCTTATGCCTTCTTGCCCTGGGGTTCAAGCCAACTGCCCAGTACCTTTGGAGGATGGTGAAAGGAAGAGCAAAGCTGTTAACCTCCTGTGTTCTCTGCAGGCCTCAAGAGTTGACACCCAGAACTCACTGTCTTTCCCTTTGTTCAGATATGAGCCTCTTATGCTCAGAAAGCCTGACCGCAGGCGAAGCACGACGCAGACATGGAGTTTCCGGGAAGGCAAGCTGACCTGTGGGTTACATGGGCTGGTTGTTCAGGTCAGTAGTTTTCAGTTCGCCAAGTTGCAGTCAGCAGTGGTTGAGGCTTCTTGGAAGTAATGTCTCATCTCGGTTCTACATTGTAATAAATTGTTAAGGGGAAAATGAATTACAGAGCAATACATAGTCTTCTTCATTTTTTGAAAAAAAAAGTCAAAGAACCTATGTTGTGTATCTGTGTATGGTTACATGAGAGGTATTCTTGAAGGTGATGGAGAACAAATGTGTTTGGGTGCAGTTGCCTCTGGGTGATAAGATTTTGTTTTCTCACCTCTGCAGCCTATTTAGTTAGAGACCCAGCAAGGTGATAGCATAACTAGGACAGTACTTGTCGGGGTGTTTCCTGAGGTGTTGAGCAATCATGGGCTCCATGTGCTCTCAGTTCTGTGAATTCCTGCGTTCTTAGTGTTGTCTAGATAAGCAACTATTGCTCCAAGTGTCAGAATAAATATGGTGGACAGTTTCTCTGTCCTTAACTCAGCCAGTCTACTCCGCAATAAGCTCCCAGGTACTTTATAAGCCAGTGGAATTGGAAAATTATTGTGAGTTTGGATTTTGTGCCCTTTGTGGCATCAGCCTGGGGATGAGATCATGATCCAGGATGGGTAAGTAAGAAGATATTGAGGAAGATTGGCATCCACCATGATATGTGCAAGTCTGCCCCAAGCTGAAACTCTCAAAAGGCAAATGGTGGAGCATCCGTCCTTGGCTGGGGACTCGCGTGTCGCTCCCCAGCACAACTCAGCCGTCCTTTTCTGTGAGGAGCTCGTGCTGCAGGGCATTGTACACAACTGTGCAGAGTGTCTGCGTGAGGTTGATTTTCTTTATCTATATTGCCCTGAGCTTTTCTCATCAAAGGCAGGCTGCTTACTTATATGATGCACACATCTGGAATGGATTTGTGATTTTCAATTAGCAAGACAATTCAAACTTTTAGTGGCAAAAGAGGACTACTAGCAGCTGGTGGGTTCCGTATCTGACCCTGACTTACTTTATTACTAAAGTCCGTGTAATTCCTATTCTCTTGGAATAGTTTCTTCCTCCAAAATTCCTGCTGGTGTTTGTTGTTTCTTGGATCTGTTTTGTCATTTCTCTGCTTTGGAATGACTCGTAATAATAGTATTCAGCAGAGCAGAATCTGTTTTGGTTAGAGTAATAAGCTCATTCGAGTCTTGCTGTGCTGAGTCAAGTAACTGAAGGCACTCGAATGTTGTCGTCAGTGCCCTCTGCCCTTATTAGGCGGAATATGTACTTTCTCTCTAAACTGAACAGCAGTTATAAAAGGCTTTCTCTGTGTTGAGACTTATCCTGTAAGCCCAGTCTGAGTTTTCTGTCCATTACCTCTTATTTAAAAGTCAGCAGAGGGGGTGTTGGCAATCTTCACTGTTGCCTTCCCCAGTCCTGTGTTTGCTCCCCGATAGACGTCATCCTGTAGGGGTGGGGCAGGTGGCACGAAGGTGCTTTTCTCTAAAACCTAGGCAACTGGATGTCAGGTGATGTTCCCAGTTCTATATTACATTTCAGAAGTGGTACCAGCTTTTTGATATTTGAGTTGTCTGTCTAGTCATCGGGAAAGTTTTTAACTCTAGAATGTGCTGCTTTTTGATAAATCAGTGTTGGCAATAATTGTTTTATATTCAGATTTTTCAGCTAACACTAATGAGAATCCTCAAATAAAGCTCGATTTGCTTTTCTAGAAATGGTTTGTTTTGAGGCAGAGTGAAACTGGCATGCTCTATTCATAGAATTGTCTAACAGTGTCACTTTCTGTCTTGCTCAAGTTACCCTATTTTTCATCGTCTGCAAAGTTAAACAAATAGTAACTGCTTTGCTATACATTGATCATGACCCTTCAAAAGAGAAATTTAATAGCCTGTTTCAAACAGCATGATTATTTGGCAGTCAGTATTATATCTTTTGTTATGTCTTTATTCCAATGTCTTTTAGGCTAAAGGAGGGCTTTCTGGTCTGTTTGATGGAGCTGAAGTTGTTCTTGGTCCTGACACTTCTGTGGAGCTTCTGGGTCCAGTTCCACCTGAACAACAATTTATTAACCAGAAAATGAGGCCTGGTTCTGGAATGTTAGCCATCAGAGTCATCCCAGATGGACCAACCAGAGCACTGCAGGTGATAATTCATGATAAGTATTGATATGTGATACTCAATAGGACCTCCTCGAAGGCTAGTTGCTCACAAAATGTTTGCTGAACATGTGTAGGCCAGGTGTGAGAATGTGGTGTGCTCATCTGTAAATTGGGGATAGCATCTACTCGGCTAAGTCCTTTCAAAAAGTAGAAGTACAATGTTAAGTAAAAAGTGTATGCAAAGTGGAATGTAAGAAGGTAATTCTAAAAATGCATGCTATTGATGTTATTAGTCATGCTAATATTAATGTCAATGATTGATATTGTCAATAGCAGAAATAACAAGTAGATGTGAGCTCTTTAAACAGACAATTGAAATGTCTGAGAGTAAGAGTGCAGAATTTGCGAAGGATTTGTGTGCCTTGATAAGGGGATTGTGGAAGCTTTCTAGGCGATGTAATACTTCGGCTGAGACATAGTTGAAGGAAGTTACCCAGGTCTAGAGGAAAAGTTAAAGGAATCGAATGTGTTCATCCCTTAGTTACTGAGCCCTTGTTAGAACCAGGCTTGGTTCTGGGTACTGAGCATAATTTATACCAATGACCAATCCTGGTATTTCCTGCCTTCCTGGAGTTTACATTCTTGGAATCATAGACCAACAGTAAATAATGAAAATAATAAATAAATTTCATAGCACTGGGGAAGTTGTTTAGTGAAGATCCACAGGTAACAGTGGTCCTGGGCCTATCTGACAAAGAGAGCATAATGACAAGCAAGACTGGAGGTAGAATCGGTGGCCCAAGCATTGTGCATCTGCAGGACAGACTAAAGATTCTTGTGCTTTTTCCTCGTCAGTTAGGCGTCAGGGAATGGCATGATCAGATCTCTCGTTTCAGATGATCACCCTGGCTGTGGTGTAGGGAATTGAAGAGGTAGGGTTAGAGTCAGAAACATGTCAAAAGGCTCTTCCACTAATGAAGCTGAGAGCTGATGATGAGAGCTGCCCTTAAGGATGGGGCAGGGGAGGATGGACAGAAAGAAATGGAGATGAATGCTTACTTGGGAGTAGCCAGTTAGTTTCATAGCTGACGGAATGTTGGATGAGGGAGAGAATGGAGTCAGGCGGTGGCCTCCAGGATTCTGATTTAGGCAGCTGGAAGCAGGGTAATTCAAATCACTCAGATGTGAACACAGAGCAGATGGGGGAAGTGAGGAGTTACATTATAGGCTTTGAGTTAAGGGGAGATGTCTGGAAGTCGTAAGTGTGTGTCCAAAGCTCCTGGGAAAGACCTGTGGAGCTGTGGATTTATCAGCTCGCAGTGCAGTCAGAGAACCAAGGACACAAAGGTGTTGGGATATAATGATGAACTCTCCAAAGCAGGATCTCGTAAACCACAGTACCACTTGAAAAACAGTCTTCTCTTAAGGGAAAAACAAGTGCGGGAACCTTGGGTGCATCTCTTTTAGCTTGAGCTGTAAATCTGACCACCTACACATGCCTGACTGTCATGTAAGTTGCACAGGATTTGTGGCTTCAGTTTGTCATGAGACCTTCAAGTCAAGTTTGCATCATTATTGCATAAATGTTACCTTCACATTGTTGGGGTTCTTGAGCATAAAGTGACTTTTAATCTACATAATGAACATGGGTTACAATGGGCTTCCCTCTGCAAGTGTGAGCCCTCATTATGTGGTGCTTGATTGACTTCAGATAACCGATTTCTGCCAGCGGAAAAATGACCGCTCATCGTATGAGGTGGATGAGCTTCCCGTTACAGAGCAAGAACTGCAGAAATTAAGGAATCCAGAAACAGACCAAGAATTGGAAGTAAGTTCCATATGCAAATTTTGTTTTTCTTTTTTTGATCACCAGCTTATTTAGGTTTTGCCCTGTGGTGTTCTGTTTAGATGTTTTGTTTCTCTCCTGTGTGAGAATATGATTCTATCTCTGTATACTGTTACCACAACATAAATGTGTGAATGTATTATGTAAATGGCAGTGAAGTTTTTGTGACATCAGACTATAGCAAATGTTGCTACAGTAAGATGACAGTAAACCCTGCAAATCTGTCTAAATTTCAATAGTTTTAAGGTAAAGGTTAAGTAGATTATTTGTTTTATTTTTGCACTGTCATGTTTGAACACTGGGAAGAAGATAGAAAGTTTGAAAAGGAAGATGAGATGAACCTGGAAAAGCATACTTATCTGATATTTATTTAGTGATATTTTTTGCTTGAGATTTATTTATTTTTATAAAGACAAATAGAGAAGGAGAGACAGAAAGATCATCCATCCACTGGTTCACTCCCCAAGTGTCTGAGCTGATCCAAAGCCAGGAGACTCTCCTGGGTCTGCCATGCAGGTGCAGAGTCCCAAGGCCTTGGGACGTCCTGACTCCTTTCCCAGGTCATAAGCAGGGAGCTAGATGGGAAGCAGGGCTGCTGGGATTAGATCTGGCGACCATCGCTTCTTGGCCTATTGGCTAAAATCAAGTGTAGAACTGGCAGCCATATGGGATCCCATGAAAGGTGAGGACGCTAGCCGCTAGGCTACTGCGTCAGGCCCTTAGTTAGTGATTTCTTAAAAATAAATGTCTGTGTGTAAAGCACTGTTGGATGTTAAAAATGTACAGTAAGTAACCAATTAGCAGCTTGAATCCCAAATACAGAGAAATATTTCAAATAGTCTCATTCCTATAACGGAAATGCAAAATGTTCCAGGGGTCAGATAGGGATTTGATGATGTCTCTCTGGAGTCCCTGGTGGAATGGAGAGTAGATGTGGAGGGGGTGACCCGCTAGTGGGATGACAGCCCATGCGTCATCCAAGGGAGCTGATGGGCTGGGCTCAGTAGTCATCTGCTGAGCGGAGAAGAGGAGGGATTTCATGCCATTTATTTCTGCTCTCCTTAATGTGAACTACCCTTTGTTTTTAAAGATGTATTTATTTTTATTAAAAAGGTAGATTCAGAGAGGAGAGAGAAAAATCTTTCCTCTGCTGGTTCACTCCCTAAATGCCACAGTGGCCAGAGCTGAGCTGTTCTGAAGCCAGCGGCTAGGAGCCTCCCCCAGGATTCCCATGTGGGTGCAGGGTTCCAAGGCTTTCCCAGACCATCCTCTACTACTGTCTTTCCCAGGTCATAAAACAGGGAGCTGGATGGGAAGTAGAGCAGCTGGGACACGAACTGATGCCCATAGAAAGTGCCAAAGCTTGAAGGTGGAGGATTAGCCAGCTGAGCTGTTACGTTAGCCCTGTGAGCTACATTTTAAACAATCAATATTGCCATATTTTGCTTTCCTTCCAGGTGCTTGTGAGGCTAGAAGGTGGTATTGGGTTATCCTTAATTAATAAAGTCCCAGAGGAACTGGTTTTTGCAAGTCTTACGGGAATCAATGTGCATTATACACAGCTGGCAACGAGTCACATGCTGGAACTCAGCGTACAGGATGTACAGGTAAGAGAAAGTTCAGAGTTGTTCAACTCTAATAATCCACCAAGGGCAGATGTTTAGTGTTCTGAAAACATCAGTGTTTTGTAGGAAGTACCTTGTTGGAGACTTCAAAGCAAATCATTTGAAGGAGTAGTTGTTTTTCATTAATTTGATAAGACAAGCAGAAAGTCATCAAATTTATGCTGGCCTGAAGTAGCACTGTGGAGCACCAGAGCCGACTGAACAAATCCTGGGCCATAAAAATAATTTTCAGCAAGTCCCCTAGTTCAGGACACATCAGGTGTGTTTTCTGATGCCAGTGGGATTAATGTAGAAATAGCAGAAAGATCTTTCGGAAAATCCTCCAGATTTTTGAAAACTAGTACACTGCTAAGTAACACATAGGCTCAAAGGAATCCAAACAGAAGTTAGGAAACATTTTTAGCTGAATGGAGATGAAAACACAATGTCTCAGAATTTGTGGAATATGACCAGAATAGCATGAGAAAGAAACTTAGAGCAGTAAATGCTGTATTAGAAAAAAGAATGGCCTCAAAGCAGTGAGTTCATGTGTCATTTTAAGAATTTTTTGAAAAAGCATTATGAACCCTAAGTAGCACAGGCAAATCAGTGCAATGAGAAGGTAGTTCATAAGAAGTTCTTAATAGGTTGGTGTGCTCAAGAGGGAGGAGGGAGGAGAGGCAGGTGGCTGACATCAAGAGTGAGAGAGGAGCCAGGAAAGCCAAGTGAACGATGACAGTCCTCGGGGATGTGGCTGGCTTGGGGCAGGCATTGTCTGGAGTGACTGTGAGGCTGCTGGTTTGTCGCCGTGATTGCTGGGCTGTTCCAGGCTGCAGGGTGCTGAGTTGGGGATGGTGGTTGTAGGACAATTTAAGCTGCCACACAGTGCATTGTTCTTAAGGAGTCTCAGCTTGTTTTCTTGAATGAATACTCCTTGGATTAATACAAGCCTTTCACGTGTTTGAGAAAGTTGACTTTGGTTCTTGGCCAAGTTATGTTATCTTGCTCTTGGAACAACTTCTGTATCTCTTGGTAGCATGATTTGGACTGTTCTCCTTTCTAACCTCTGCCGCAACAGTTGTGTGCTGGAAGCTTGTTCCTTGCCCAAGCAGGACCCAAGCCCAGTCTCTGATTCTTGTTTCCCAATGAACAGCCTGCGTTCCTGCTATGCCTGCACACAGGCTGCCATCTTCCCTCCCTGGACCAGATGGCACCATCCAGACACTCAACCCCAGACTTCTCCTCAGAGGAAGTTTATATCTCACATGACAAGTGGCAGTTAATTTAGGCTAATCATAAATCATTTGTTTGTAGAAAGATCCAAAGTTAACACCTTTTTGTTCTACATTTTTGACCCTACAGAGGGGATCTGAGGAATAAAAAGAAGGACATTGTAACAGAGTAACCTGGGAAGATCCTCTTGAGGTAGTGAGATCTGTGCTGAAACTAGGAGGTAGACAAAGAGCAAACCATAGAGAAGGAATGCCATCCCAGGGAAATTCAAAGACCCTGAAGAAAGAGGGACTTGACCACATTTGAGAAACAGCGGGGTTGTACCTGTGTAGACTGTAGCAAACTTGAAGAGGAATGGTGTGTGATGAAGCAGGGAGATTTGGGACTTTATGTTTTGGGCAAACCTTGGCAATGTCTCAAGAAGTTTGGTTTTCATCCTGAGAGAAAGAAGCTACTGAAGAGTATAAAGGGTATGGCTTGATTTTGTAAGTATTTTTAAGACTTATTTATTTATTTATTTAAAACAGAGCGACAGGATCTCCCATCCTCAGGTTTACTTACCAAGTGGCTGCAACAGTTCTGTCTGAGTCAGGCTGCAGCCAGAAACTAGAGCCTCTATCCTGGTCTCCCACATGAGTGGCAGGACTTGTGTGCCATCATCCACTGCCTTCTTAGGCATATTAGCAGGGAACTGGGTGGAAAACAGAGCAGTCTGGTCTCAAACTAGCACTTTGATATGGGTTGCTGGTGTTGTAAATGGTGACATCATTAGCTATACCACAGCACCAGCGTCCGTTTGTGTGTTAAAAAATCACTTTGCAAGGTACTGTAGGAAACAAGAGTGCAAAGAAGGATAAGTCTCCTGTTCTTAGGCCTGCACTTGGAGAGCCAGGCAAAATGAAAGTCAGTTCCAACTACATAAAATGACCGTGGAAATTCATGTGATATAACAGAAGAATCAAAGGGTTTGGTACAAGAAATGTCAGTATTTGAATTCCAACTCCTCTGCTTACTAGCTGTATGAATATGATCAAGTTCATTTAAATTGTCTAAGCTTCTGTTGATTTGTTGATTAAAAACTCAGTCTTTAGAAATGTAGTAAAGGGTATGTTAGAGGATGATGTGCAAAGATTACATGTAGATGGTCTTTCAGGGTACCCTGCAGGTGGCCCCCCACATCTCTTCCGCTTGTGGACCTTCAGGACCTTGCAAATGAGTCAGAAATGTGCAGGTGGCGTCCTCCTGCTAAGAGCTCCCCCCTGCTTAACCGTTGGTGTGAAGCCAGTGCGCTTTGTGCTGCTCACCGGGAAGCAGAATAGCTCCAGACTCGCTGAAGCCTTGTGTTCCTGAGAAGGGAGTTGACTTTAGAATTGGGAATTTTGCCGTTTGGTAGCCAACTGAACCTCTGGTTCTCTAGTTCTAATTGCCTTCTAATTGCTCTCTTGGAGCAAGAGAGCATTGATAACATTAAGGTTAAGAGAACTGTATTTAGGTCATGTAGCCCTGGGCTCTATCACTGACGGACTGTATGACCTTAAGCCAGGACTTCACTCCTCCGCTTTCTCATCTGTGCAGTGAGGCTAGTACACATTTGGCTGTGATCAGGATTGCAGCAGAGCTCTGAGTTCAAGAGCAGGTATCACGGGTTGTCTGCGCCTGATGAGCTAGTGCATATGAGGGGACTAGTGTATTACTCAGCATATAATATTCTGCTAAGTTTGTTCAAATTTAAATTCATGGGTCTGGCATGATAGTGTAGCACTTAAGATCCTTGCCTTGCACGTGCCGGGATCCCATATGGGCGCCGGTTCTAATCCCAGCAGTTCCACTTCCCATCCCACTCCCTGCTTGTGTCCTGAGAAAAGCAGTCGAGGACAGCCCAAAGCCTGGGTCCCTGCACCCGTGTGGGAGACCCAGAAAGAAGTTCCTGGCTCCTGGCTTCAGATCAGCGCAGTACCTGCTGTTGTGGTCACTTGGGAAGTGAACCATCGGATGGAAGATATTCCTGTCTGTCTCTTCTCCTCTCTGTACATCTGCCTTTCCAAATAAAATAAATAAATCTTTTAAAAAAATGTTGAATTCATTAATACTTTAAAAATTTTTACTTGCGAGAGGGAAAGAGGGAGGAAAAGAGAGCTGCTGTCCACTGTTTTACTCCCAAATGTCCAGAAAGACCAAGGCTGGGCTGAGGCCAGAGCCAGGACCTGAGAACTCATTCCAGGTCTTCCAAGCAGGTGCAGAAGAGAAATTCTTTGAGCTGCTTCCCAAGACTTGCCATGGCAGGTCCCTAGCTGCTAAACCCGAGTGCACAAATGTTGGATATGGGTATCTTAACTCTAGGCTTAATGCCCATTTCCATTCATTCATTTGTCAATTGGCAAATGAAAATTACATGTACCAAGTAAAGCATGATGTATGTTTTGGAATGGCTATGCCAAACCAGTTCACAGACACAGTACTTACTGTTTTGTGGTTAGAAAACAGCCCTGCTCTGCTAGTGAAACTCCCTGCTCCAGGATGGCTTCTGTTGGTACTATTGCTGCTCTTCCCTGCAGTTTTGTGTTGCCATGTGCTCTTGAAATTGAGTAAAGTGGCAGTGGTGTTTTTTTACAGGCACTCCCGAAGGTAAAATGAGAACTGAGTCCATTTTACTACCTTGTTCTGTCCTAGGTGGACAATCAGCTCATTGGTACCACTCAGCCCTTCATGCTGTATGTGACTCCCCTGAGCAACGAAAATGAGGTCATTGAGAGCGGCCCCGCAGTGCAAGTCAACGCGGTCAAGTTCCCCAGTAGGAGCACGCTGACTAACATCTACAAGGTGGGCTTGGGCCTGTGGCATGACACAAGTGGATTTCTTCTCTTGTAGCTGATTCTCTGAGCAACAGTTCTGGGTGTAGATGGAGATGGTTACAGGGTATTAAGCCACATGCAACTTACTAAGTTATTCAAGGAGGTTTATGGGAACTCCTTCCCTTGGCACCTTCTACTCTCAGTTATGCTTTTAGTGAGCTCGCAGGCGATGATTCAACAGTCCTAAGTCCAGCAAGCTAGCCTTCATTCATCAGCATAACATCTCTGCAGGAGAGTATAGCATCTTCTAGGTTAGTCCAAAGATGTTAGAAAAGGACAATGTGGAGTCTGGCCTCGGGACAGACATCCTTTTACCATAGTGTTTGCTAAAAGCAAGTAGTTTAAAAATGATCAGTTCTCTTTGGGGCAGCCTCCATACCCCAGTTGGCTGTTACAAGTGCAAGCTAAAAGGTTGCTTCCCACGTCTCTGGTCCCCACTGCTGATGGGACCAAACCTGAGGCAGCGCTGCCATCTGCAGCCCAGTCATGCTGCTTTTACGTGAGCTGAGCCTCCGCCCCACGGTGTGTCTGAAGCTGTACTCCTGACTAACAGGTCACTCAGCATCTCCTGGAGGCTTTGGGCTATTTGTAACACTGCAGTTAAGCAAGAAATAATTTGACAGTCTGATTATAACATCAGAAGAGACCCCTGTGATTTGCCTGGGGCCTTTTTACTGGCACAGGTGAAAGTCGCCTCTTGTGTTCATGCTTTCAATGAGAATGTCTTCCTCTGCAGCATCTGCTGGTCACGGCTCAGAGATTCACGGTGCAGATAGAGGAGAAACTGCTGCTCAAGCTGCTCAGCTTCTTCGGCTATGATCAGGCAGAATCAGGTGCGTTGGATGTCCTGTGTTTGTATCTGGGCACTGTCTCATGGCCGACATTTTCCAGTCCATAAAAATAGGGTGGCCCCTGCAGGCCCATAAGCTGTCTTGCTGTCTGCTTGAGCTAGAAGGTGAAGGCTGTGCTCAGCTGTTCTCTGCAAGTGCCACTTGTCATTTAAGTTGATCGCCGTGGACTAAGGCTCTCCGGAGGGTCTGTGGGTGTCCTGCAGTATCCACTGGTGATCCTTTGGGGAGCAGAACACTAGATGTTAGTTGTTGAGGAAACCAGTTTCTTTCCAGCCTTTGTTTATTAAACAGATTTGGGACCAAGAATCAAGAATCACTTCGATGACTTCTTTGGTTTAGTTCACCGAAGAAAACAAAAACAAAACCTGGCTAAACTCAATTGATTGTTGATTCCTTTATACTTAATGGAATTGTAAAGGCTTCTCTTTACTGTTTCTTTGGAGAGAGCAGTAAAATAAGCTATTTGAAACCCACCTTTCCAGCCGTGCTATGGAAGTCACTTGCTTGGTGCCTCTGTTTAAATTCCTCATTCCAGCCCTTGCTCCTACTTGTAGGTGGGCTCGTCAGAGCTGAATGTACAGCTTGGGCGTGAAGAATACTCAGTCTTGTTTGAAACCTAAACTAAAGACTGAACTCAAAGAAACGATACGAACTTTCATATGTGTCTGCTAATGTTGGCTTCAGAAAATAAAACAAAATTGCAAGAGAAATACAGTGTTCTGCCCCACATTTAGAATGTAGGCTATAAGACTCCTTGGCTGTTTGGTGCCGAGCTTTCACTCTGCACTGGGACAGCAGCCTTTGCTCACGTTCAGTAGCCACTTGAGAGCTGGCCTGCCAGGTCCTACCTTAGGTCTCGCCAGGGACCTTAGGTGCTTGAAATTTGGAGATGTTTTACTTGTACGTAGTTGTGCTTTTTTTTTTTTTTTTTAAGATTTACATACTCTTGTAACTTACTCTGATGAATTTCCCTTCCCAGCACTGTAGGGTAGATTTTGACTTTTGTCTAAATCCGTATCAACCTCTTATTGGAGCATCTCCTCTGCTTTCCATAGCTGTCCTGTTTCCTGAGCAGCATAGATAGGCAGGTCTGTGTTGCAGCATCGTTCTTTTCTAAGTAGAACAAATGATAGCTTAAAACATGAATCTCTGATGTGTATAGATACAAACTCGTTGGCTTTATTTAAAAAAAATTTTTTTAAATTTTTATTGGAAAGGCAGATTCACAGAAGGAAGAAGAGAAAAAGGCACAGAGCTCTTCCATCTGCTGGTTCAAGTGGTCGCAGTGGCCATAACTGAGCTGACACAAAGCCAGGAGCCAGCAGGATCTTCTGGGTCTCCCACATGGCTGTAGGGTCCCAAGGACTCAAGCCTTCCTTCACTGCTCTCCCAGACCACTGGTAGGGAACTGGATCAGAAGTAGAGTAGCCGGAACACAAACTTGTGTCCATATGGGTTGCTGGCACTGGCAGGCAGAGGATTAATATGTTGCATCACCACACTGGCCCTTGTCTGGCTTTTTCTTTCAGGCATGTGAAGCCAAGGAAAAACATGCTACCGCAGTGGGTGTGGTCCCAATCACTGTTTTTTAGCCTATGTCCCTCCTTTTTACTTCACAGGATAGTAGGTTAAAATATACCTTTTGACGCCATGGAAGTGGATGCGCCCATTTGGGAGAGCAGGTGCTGTTCGTAGTGGAGTCAGATCTTTGTGATCTGTAGTCTTGTTCTTTTTCAAGTATCATATTTTACTCAGATTCATTATTTAATTGGTGATATGATTCATTATGATTGACATGCTGGATTTCACATCCTTAGTTGGATATCATCTTAAGAAATAAATTCAGTTAATTTGAGTCTTTGATAAAAATAACAGTAATAGTTTCTAGACAGACAACAGTTTTTAAAACTGTGACTTTAGGCTTTCCCACCTGTGTTATTCAGGATGCCACTGGCCTGTTGGTACAGAGTCACAAAGTTGACAATTAAGCTGGTGTATTTTTTGTATAAGTAACACAAATGCCTGGGATGCTGCACACGTTCCTGAACTCTAAAACCAAATTAGAGAAACAGTTTTACTTTTTCTCTACATGCATTTGAATTATAAATCCAAGGAACTTTTTTTTCTTGCTTTAAAAAAATCTGCCTTTTTCTCAGAGGTGGAAAAGTATGATGAAAACCTCCATGAAAAGACCGTGGAGCAAGGAGGGACGCCAGTTCGCTACTACTTTGAAAATCTCAAGATCAGCATTCCGCAGATCAAGCTGAGTGTGTTCACCTCCAGCAAGCTGCCGTTGGATCTGAAGGTGAGCTGACTGATGTCTGGGCAAGTTTTTACAAATGATATTTACTTGGGAAAGAGCGAGTATGTTTGCAATTCGCATGTTCTGTCCAGCATCAGCATTCATAGAAGCTATTTTTACAGGTTTCCTTTTTTTAGGGGGATAACAGACTCCTGTGTATTTCTGTCCTTTTATTTGATATTTGCATATGATTTTGCAAAAGATCAAGGCGGTCACTCTGGAGAGTAAACACAGGCAGTTACATAAAACTGCTGCCCTCGCTGTGCTCCTGGCTCTCGGCAAGGCTGAAGGTGTGGCTCCCCAGGGTGCTCCAGTCTCCAGGGCCAGACCAAACCCAAGGTTATTTCTTCTTTTTGCGTCGCAACCTGCTTAGCTTCTCATTTGCTCTGCCTCCTCTGTTGAAGTAATTGTCACTAGGAATGTTTGTCCCCCTCAGGGAAGAGGCTAAGTTAAGTTGCCCATGTGCTGGGATACACCCACTTGGCACTTGGTCAGGATGGCATGTTCCTGCAGATCGTCCTTTTTTTCTTTTCTTTTTTTTTTTTCTAATATTTATTCTTATTGGAAAGGCAGATTGGAAGAGAGAAGGAGAGAGAGAGAGAGAAAGATGTTACATCTACTGGTTCACTCCTCAAATGACTACAGTTGCCAGAGCTGAGTCAGCGCAAAGCTAGGAGGCAGGAGCTTCTCCTAGGTCTCCTACATGGGTGTAGGGTCCCAAGGACTTGGGCTATCCTCTGCTATTTTTCAAGGCCATAAGTAGGGCACTAGATTGGAAATGGAGCAGCCAGGAGTAGAGGTGGCATGCGTATGGGCTGCTGGAGCTTGAAGGTGGAGAATAAGCTTTTCGAGCCCCGGTGCTGGCCCCCGGCTGCTGACTGTCATGACATGCACTTGATAAATACCGCCTCCACGTCATCTTTGCTTTAACAATAAGGTGGATTTTAAGGAACAGAGAGACAGATTCAACCCCAAGCCTATCTGAATCCAACTCTGTAGTTTTTTTTTATTATTTATCTGTTGCTATCCTGTGCTGCCCCCAAAACACAAGGAATGGTGGCCTTGCTTGGTAGGCAGGGAAGCTGAAGCTCAAAGTGTTTCTCTTGGAGCGGGGTAGGGAGTGACATGTGCACAAGGGAAGCCGGTGGTTATTAGGAGGGCGTTGCTGAGTTTGGGCTCGAGTCCACACCCTGCGGCTTGCACCCACTGGCCAATGATCTTTTCTCTGTTGTGTCTGAAGGTGGTTGCGAGGCCCTCTTTTTTCCCATAACCCCAGGCTTATTTCCCACCATGCCATGCAACCTCCTCTGAGATGCTGCAAGATGGCCTGTCTTCCTGAACATGAACAAATAAGTATTAAATCTGGAGTCATAAATTCAGATGCCCACCGGAGCTGCGCCAGCAGTGCAGCAGGGCCAGGGTGTGCGGGTGTATGCTTTGCTGCTAAAAGGGCCAATTGTTGGGACGGAATGCAAACCCAGGGTTCCCAGATCTTTGGATTTTTAAAGAGAAGCCGGAAATCTGGGTTTTTATGAGGAATCTCCTGGTTTTTAAACGTTGGCAACAAATTTAAGTTTCTTGTTTTCTGTTAAATCTTGTGGGCCTAACAAAACACACGTGTGGGCCTCATGTGGCCCGTGGTCTGCCAACTCTCAATTTCTAAAATAGACTTCTAGGTAATGAGACAGTAGTCTGGTGAGCCTCAGATCACATTTGGATCAGGATGGGGCAAGGGCGACTGCCTCATTGAGATGGCAAAATGGGACTGAGCATCTGGCATGACCAGTCAGGCCATGTGGGGAGAGCAATGTGGCCACCCCTGCAGCCACCCTGAGAACAGGGCTGGATGCCCCGCTCCACTTACTGCACTGCCTGCTTAATTTGCTTTAATTTCATGTTTCCCAGGAGATTGAAAATAGTTATAATTAGCATGGGAGTGAGGGGAAAACCATGGGAAAACCGCTATCTTGTTAATATCCACAAGTATCCACTTGACTTCTGTGACCCTTCGGAATGGGTTTGTTTGATAAAGTGTGTATTCCCCCAGAACACTTGGCCCTCGCCCAGCAAGCCAGTGGTAAGCATTTCCTGCAAGTTGAAGACTCCTTGTTTCTAATATCATCTAAGAAACACAGACACCTTCTTGCTTCTTCTGAATTGCTCCCTGCAGAAAACTTGCCCAGACGGACAAAAGCACGATGATTTTCTGCAGCTAAAGCAGCTCCCGCCCCCTGCCTCCCTGGTGTTACTGCTGGGGCATGCACTGCGCATCCACTGCCTGGCATCTTGCAGTTAAATGTTCCACCCAGTCATATGGGAGGAATGTTTTCAAGGCATTTCTCAAATCATTGTTGAACAAATTAAATGAAGCAGCGTGTTGTGAGGTGTGAGGGCACGCTCAGTGCCGGGAGTCAATGCTTCCAGCAGGGCGCTGGGGATTGGGACTGCAGAGTTAAATTCTCAGCTTGTCGAAGTCACCGTTTTACTGCACTGAGTGGAGCCTGGGACTCATAAAATAATGTCACTTATTCAAAGAGTTTTCTAACAGAGTAATATCCCTTTATTAGTAGCTCTTAGAAAGGGCAATATGCTCTTCAGATGAAAAGCTAATAGCTGAACGTCTGTGCCTGGAAAGTGGAGGCCTGTCCCCGCTCAGGGATCACAGGAGGCTGATTAAAAGGTAAAGTGTCTCTGGGACTGAAGGAATAATTACCTTGGTTCTCCTGACTCCTGCCAGAAGTGCGGCTGTCAGAAGTCTCGGAGGGAAGTCTCTTCAGGTTTACACTGAGGGCACATTGTTGCCAGATAGCAGTGCCTGTGCAGAAGGCCTCAAAGCAGTTTCACATCTGCTATCTCGGCGGCCTCCTTTGCCTGTGCTGGCAGGGGTGGGCGAGACCCACTCCGAGCAATGCTGCCCAGACAGCGGCCTTCCCTTGCTGCCACTCCGGTAGCCTCCCAAGTGTGCGCCTTGCAGAGGGGCAAGTCTGTCTAATGCCAGGTAGTTCCTGTGTGTTTGGGGTTTTTTAAAAGATCAAAAGAGGCCAGGAGCCTTTAAAAGATTTCCCAAGGTGGCCTACAGCAGTCCTTTTCCCATTTAGAGCATTGGGGCATTATAAAAGAAGGGCTTTAATTGAGCAATCTAGTTTGGAAGAAAACCCACATTTTAATGGTCAGAGAGTGAGAGGAGGGTGGGGGTTAGGGGGATTTCAAACAAAGACACTATTTAAAAAGCCTAAAACTGTCTTCTGAAAGGCTTGAAATAATTTGTTGGGAAACTTCAGACCCTTTACTTTTTCCCTCCCCTCCTTAAATAAAAACCAGATTTGTTAAAAGGAAAAAAGATCCAGTATTGTTAATTGTGTTTCACAAAGTGCCAGAGAGGGAAATATCCCTGTTTTTAAACACTGTCCCACGAGGGAAATAGGCAAATACCCCGCTTCACATAAACAGTCTCTATGTACCATAAATAAACCTTTAAAGAATGAATTCCAGACTGCTGTGTTTAGTGCAGGAAAACCAAGAAAGGAGAGGACGTGGTCCAGGGAATGGCTTGTGATCTAAGACCTGTGGCACATAGACAGGTATTTCTTCTTTCAACTCTGCAAAGTTTCTGGGAGAAGTTGGCAGTTTTTGTCTGGGGAGGTAGGAACAGTTTGCTATTTTGTATTAGGATCTTAGGGTTGCTTTCTTCAGAATTCATTTAGAACAGGAAACTGTTGCTACTTAAGTAAATAAGCATCAGCCCTGTACACTACTGAATTTGATTCGTCATTTTGTTATTTCGAGAAGGAATCTTGTTGGCTTGCCCTGCTGCTCTCTTGCTGAGCCGAGCCTGGCCACCTGAAGGTGGTAGAGTGCTGAGTCCAACAGGTGGGGCGCGGCCTCTAGGGCGTGGGAGGCCCTAGGCAGCCAGCCACTAGGTTAAGATGGTTTCTGTTCAGGGTCAGTGTTTTCCTGTCAGACAAAGCATCTCAGCCCTCTGAACAGAGGGTTGTGTTTATCAGGTGGATTTTGACAACTAAGTAGAAGTACCATGGTCTGGGCTGCCATGCGTGGCTCTTCAGTGTTTAGTTGCAATGAGGAAGCTGGGTTAAAAAAAGCTTTTCACCTTAAGCCTTTGTTTTGATCTCATTTCCTCTTCTTTGAGAAGAAAGTCATTCTCAGAGTTGTTTTGGCAAAACAGAGTGCTGAGCGGATTGTCAGTCCCCGGCTTGCCCTCTGCCTTGCCCACGTTTCCAGTGTGGCTGTGAGAAGAGCAGCTCAGCTTCTGAGCTTGTGTTTCCCTGTCAGTGAAATGAGGAAGGCGAGGACTGTTTGCTGAGCCCAACACCGCTCATCACAAGGATGGAGAACTGGAGTCATCACTGCCTTCCTTGCTTTGCGCCCGGGAGGCTGGTCCTCTGGGGAAAACGAGCATGTTCAGACCCAGGTCTCCATGTGGGTGGCTGCGTGGCTTTGGGCCATTTTCTTACCTCTTTGCGAGAGAAGAAGGGAAAAGATGCAGTGTGCTAATGTATTTATTTCAAGAATGTTCAAGTCTCTGAAATGGTTAGTTTATTGAAAGGTTGTTGGTGACTTCCAGAGGCAGCAGGCCCAGTAATGTTTTTTTTTCCCTTGTCTACGCGGTCCTCTGCCGGATTGGATGCTGGTGACCTTTTTGTTCTGGGCATGTCCTTTCTCATTCTCCAGAGTTTGCTTTTTTTCTACTGTCTTTCCTACTGTGGTCTATGAATCCTCTTGTCATGTCAATTGCCTGTTTTTCAAGCAGGTTGTTGGTCTTTTATCTCATCTGATTTTAGAAGATCTTTATGAAAGTTTTCTCTTTGATCAAAGTTGCTGCAAATATATTTTCTTCAGTTTGTCATTTGTCTTTTCTTGCTCTTCAGTTTAAAAAAATTTTTCATTTGTGCCATAGTGGGTAAAGCTAACAACTGTGGCAGTAGCATCCCAAATGGGCACCATTTTGAGTCCCAGCTGCTCCACTTCTGATTCAGCTCCTTGCTGATGTACCTGGGAAGGCAACAGAAGATGGCTCAAGTTCTTGGGCCCCTGATCCCATGTGGAAGATCCGTCCTGGCTCCTGGTTTCAGATCAGCCCAACTCTGGCTGTTGTGGCCATGTAGGGAGTGAGTCATTGGACAGAAGATTCTGCCTCTCTCTGTCTCTCTGTCTCTGTCTCTCTCATACATACAAACACTCACACAGAGATGAACAATAAATGAGGTGGCTGGCACAGTAGCCTGGTGGCTAAAGTTCTCACCTTGCATGCACATCAGGATCCCATATTGGCGTTGCGTTGAATCTAATCCCCGCATCCCTGCTTCCCATCCAGCTCCCTGCTTGTGGCCTGGGAAAGCAGTCAAGGACGGCCCAAAGTCTTGGGATCTTGCACCCATGTGGGAGACCTGGAGGAGGTTCTTGGCTCCTGGTTTCAGATTGGCACAGCACCGGCCATTGCGGTCACTTGGAGAGTGAATCATTGGACAGATGTTCCTCTCTCTCTTCCTCTCTGTATATCTGACTTTGCAATAAAAGTAAGGAAATCTTTTTAAAAAATTCTCCTGAAATTTTAGTCTATAATGAAGACAAAATCCAAAAATAGATCCCTATGCAGAGGTTGTTAACTGGCTTATAATGGACTCAAACCAGATGAGAACTTCAGGAAAGTTAGATAGGCGGGGGGGGAGGGGGTCTTTTTGAAGCTATTGGAAATCTACTAAGACAGGCAAGATTTGAGGGTACAGATTTTGTGAGAGGAGAGACTTGGTGAGCCCAAAATTTATGTTCCTTTTGTTCTTGAGACTTTTATAGATTAGTTGGTATGGAGAGAAAGTGAAGGCAAAGAGGAAAACAAAAACTAGCTACCAAAAGGCAGAAAATTCAAAAAAAAGTTTTTGGTAGTTTCCTGGGGCCAGGAAGGCAAAAATCAGACTTTATTGTTAAGTTGGAAAGGTGGTATTTGAAGGACCCACATGGAAGGAAAGGGTGGGCACAACAGATTTTAATGATCTGAGCTTCTATTCTTGAAAGAGTTTCCAATTTCCAAATGGCCTGCTCTGAGGGAAGCTTCACAAAATGTGGCCAAGACCAGCCAGGGGCTCCTGATGCACAGGAGATTTAAAGAGTATGGATGACTCTGGTTTTTAGTTGAGATAGCAAAAACTGTATCAGGCCTTCTAGTAACTAGAGTAGACTAAGACTTATCGAAATTCCAACCCATCTTACAGAAAATCCAAACTTCAGTTGAACTAAGTTGTACTTCTTGATCTAATTGCCTTACCAGAATCAGAAGACTCATCAGTGTAAGTTTCTATGCAAGCATTGCTTTGAATCACCAATGAATACACCTACTATGAAAGGATCAAAAGAAAGACAGACATTAGAAACAAACTTACTGACAAATGAGATGTTGGCATGTTCACTCATAATTTTAAATAACTGGATGTATTCAAGAAGTTTGCTAGAAAACTCATTCAAAATAACCAAATAATGTTAAATTTATAGACCAGTACTTTTTCATGGTACTAAAAAATGAAACCTGAACAAAATATTAGGAAATCATTACAGAAATCTATAACAAAGTGTCATAGCCAGAGTTGGGGCATTCCAAGATGGAAGTTTAATTTAACACTTGAAATACATTTGAGTAATTGACTTGATTAACAATATGAAAAAGGAAAAAGGGATTGTTGTATCTCAATAAATACACAAAATTCATTGAAAAGATTCAACATCCAATTATAATAAAATTTGGCAGGCTAAAAATAGAAAAGAAGCTGCCTTAATCAGGGGGGATACAGCAGAAGAAAAACAGGAGGAACATGATACTCAATGATGACCGGTGAAGAAATTTCTCTTGAGATAGGGGAAGGAAGGATGCCCATTTTTAGCACTTTTGTTCACTGCTGTGCTGGAGATCCTAGCTAGTACACCAAAGATTTAACACTGAATTATTTATTTGAAAGAGTTAGAGGAAGTGACAGAGAGAGTGGGTCTTCATCTGCTGGTTCACTTCCAAATAGCCACAATCCGCAAGGCTGGGCCAGGCGAAAGCCAGGAGCCTAGAACTCCATGGACTTCCCATAAGCATGGCAGGCACTCAAGCACTTGGGTCGTCTTCCTCTACCTTCCCAGGCCATTAGAAGGGAGCTGGATCCAAATTGGAGCAGCTGAGATGTGAACCAGCAGCCATATGGGATGCCAGAGTTTCAGGCAGTAGTTATATCCATTACACTACAGTGCTTCCCAGCATCTTGACATGGTAGGAAGTGTCAACAGGAATACAGCAGAAGCTTCAAGATCTCTTGAACTTTAGATTTGGCAGTTGTATGATGTAGCTTTTCTTGTGTTCTACTAGCTAAAGCAAATTATAAGATTGGTAAAGATCCAGGTGAAAAGGAAACAAGCTCACTTCATGGTATAGGATATAACAAATTGTGACCACTTTTAATTCAGGAGTACAGAAAACAAAAGCTATAGAGAACAACTAAATATTGTTGAGGGAAATAAGAAATATGAATAGGTGAAGGAATTAAACCATGTTAATACACAAGAAAATTCAGTATTATAAACTGTGCATTCTCTAAATTGACTATAGGTTCAGTCCATTCTTGATAAAGAATTCCAGCAGTTTTGTGTGTGTGTTTGGCAGTTGATAGGACTTTTAAAAAATGATTTCCAATTCAATAATGTAAACAAGAGAGGTCGGTGCTGAATGTAACATGCCAATCCTCTGCCCTGTGGCACTGGCATCCCCTGTGGGCACACTGCTTTTGTCCCAGCTATTCCACTTCTGATTCAGTTCTCTGTTTGTGGCCTGGGAAGTCAGCAGAGGATGGTTTGAGTCCTTGGGACTCTGAACCCATGTGGGAGACCTGAAAGAAGCTCCTGGCTTCCGGATTCACATCAGCTCGGCTCTGGCCCTGTGACCATTTGGGGTGTTAACCAACAGTTGCAAGACCTTTGCTCTATCTCTTCTTTTCTCTCTGTAAAATCTGCCTTTCCAATAAAAATAAATCTTTTTAAAAAAAATACAAGGAATTTTTGGAGGATTTACACTAGTAGTTATGAAGAATTACTACAAAATAACAATAATTAAGACAGTGTATTATTGGTAAGAGGAAAAGCAAAATGAAATGGAAAGGCAAATCAAGAATCAACAGAAACAGTTAATGACCTCTGATGAAGTTTACATTGTACTACAGAAGGAAAAGGACAGTCTTTCAATAAATTTTAATCTAGTAGATTGATTAGTATTCATGAGCATTGGTTTCTTCACATGGTTCATAAATATGAAGTCTAAGTAGATTATAAATTAAAGTATGAAGAAAAAAGTATGATTTCTGTTAAGTAAGTATATGGAAATATTTTCATGATCTTATAGGTACCAATTTCTTAACCAGGACACAGAAAAATCTTCCCATAAAGGAAATGATTGATACAGTGACTTTCCTTAAAACTAATAATGTATAATAAGATATCATTTAAAGAGTAGTAAGACAAATCATGAATGACAGAAGATATTCAACAGAGGACATATGTACATTATGAGAGAAAACTCTTCTGAAACAATAAGGAAAAAAACACAAAAACAAGCAAAAAGGCTTGAATTGGCACGTCACACACCCCAAAGTATCTACATGCCCAGCATGTTAAAAGGGACTTAATCTCATTTGTCAACAGAAAAATGAACATTAAAACCACAGTGGAGTACTGTTAGGCACGCATCGGAATACCTACTTTTTAATTTCAGTCTGTACCAATGTTGATAAGAATGTAGGATAACAGGAAGATGTATAGACAGCTGAAGGGAGAGTATACAGGTTCAGCCACCTTATTAGACTGGCAGTAAATGGCTGAAGTTGAACATGTGGTGTCTTTATGACCCTGTTAATTCTATCCCCAAGGGTATGTCCAAGAAAAATGCATATAAATGTGCCCCAGAAGACACTCTTAACATGTTCATAGAAGCATTATCAATTTTAACAATTTGAAATAGCCCAACTTTTCATTAGTGGTAGTGGTTAACTATATTATGCCTTCTTTGGGAGGGCCAAATGAAAATGAGTTATACACAGTAACCCAGTGCATGTCATATAGTGATGTTGGCTGTAAGAAACTACAAAGTGTACATTGATTATTGATATAACATTCAAGGCAAGAAAACTAGTCTGCTGGCATGAAAGTTATGAGACTGTAAGGAAAACGGAGTGGGTGGTAACTGCATGTGGGGAGAGGATTGCCTGTGAGACAGAGCTGCAATCTATGCACTGGTGATTGCTAAGCTGTGGCCACACTGGGGAAACGCAAGAAGCTGAACCTTTGGTTTGTGCACTTATCTGTATATGTGGTATCTCTTAGTCAAAAAGGAAAACGTGATGGGGCCGATGTTGTGGCATGGCATCCCATATGGGCACCATTCCAGCTGTCTGCTAGTGTGTTTAGGAAAGCAGTGAAAGATGGCCCGTATGCTTGGGCTCCTGCCATCCATGTGGGAAATCTAGATGGAACTCCTCGTTCCGACCTAGTCTGGCTCTCGCCATTGTGGTTGTTTAGAGAGTGGACCAGCAGGTGGAAGACCTCCCTGTTTCTCGCTGTAAATAAGCTTTCAAATAAGCAAAGAAATCTTTTAGAGACGATAATAAACATGACAAACAGATGTAAAGCAAATCAAATGAAATTATGCCATGAAATTGTTTTATTTTTTTCTATGTGATGTCTGTGACTTTGGGTGCATATTCCTAATATTTTACTTTTGTAATTATAGGGACAATATTTATTTATAAATATTAAAAGTTTGACTCTAATTGGAAACTTAACCTAAAACATAATGGAATCCAGAGTCACAGTGCCATGGAAGAGCATCACGTTGGCTAAAAAATGTTGTTTTCTTTCTTCCCTCCCTAGGCCCTGAAAAGCACCTTGGGATTTCCATTGATTCGGTTTGAAGATGCTGTGATTAACCTGGATCCATTCACTCGGGTCCATCCCTACGAGACAAAGGAGTTCATCATCAATGATGTTCTCAAACACTTTCAGGAGGTGAGCTTCGGAGAAGTGCTCAGGAGCTGATGCAGAGCAGAATGATGGCTTTAGTTGTTGGGGAATGTTGGTTGTTAAGACTTGACCATTTAGAGCCCCGTTGAGCGTTCTAGTACTGCTGTCAGAGGTTAGTGACCTTCCTCGGAAGCCAGTGCCGACTGTGAAAACTGGGAGAGTGCACTTGACTCAAGCTGCTAGTATGTTCCTCAGAGCTGTCCTCAGGGTATTCTGCCAGGTTGGTCATAGTTCTTTAATAACAACACAAAACATTGTGAACCACTCACTTGCTGAGCCTGCTTTCAACATCTACTCCAGCATTCTTAGATCCAGAGAGATCCTGCTCTTGAATTGAACTTGAATTTTTGCAATCAGGTTGGACATTTTCCATCTTGCATTTGTTATTCAGATTGTAAAGACGAAGTATGCACTGCAGCATATTCTACTCATAGCTAGGTGATGCCATAGCAAATATATACTAGCCTTCAGAATTAAAATGTGTTCTATTCTTATTTCCTCTTCTTTCCTCCTCATTTTCATCCTTTTTTGTCTCAGCTGCTGATGTGTCCTTTGAGCTGCCAATGGAGCGCTGCCCTGGGTGGCTGGAATCAAGCTGTTGGGCTGCAGGAAAAGTGACAGGTGGCTTGACCAGCCCTCTGAGGGGAGCTGTGAATCTCCCTCTCTCCCTGGTCTCCCTCCCTCCCTTTCTTTTCAAAACTTCCTGCTCCTGACTAACCCTTTTTGTGGAGTGATGAGGAGAGTGATGTCTGTACTGTTAAATACCCATAAAAAATCTCTCCTGTTTTATAGCTGTGTCCATTCTTTTAATTGGCTCTGAGAAGTATTTCTAAGGGCATTGAAGACAAGCTCTAGGATATGTTTACTAAGCAAAGTTTAGAAAGGGAGGGCCCAGAAAGGGCAGGAAATTGTTTTGCAGTTGATAAAGTTTAAAAGGCAGCTGTTAAGACCAGCTTTGTGACATATTAAGCCACGTCCTGCAGCATTGGCATCCTAGATCCCAGCTGTCCACTTCTGATCCAGCTCCCTGCTAATGCACCTGGGAAGGTTGTGGAGGGTGTTGCATGCTCTGGGGCTGGTGCTGTGGTATAGTGAACCAAGCTGATGCCTTCAGGGTCAGCATCACATCCGAGCACAAGTTCAGATCCCAGCTGCTCTATTTCCCTTCTAACTCTGTTCTAATGTGCTTGAGAAAGCAGCAGAGGATGGCCCAACCTCTTGGACTGCTTTGCCCATGTGGGAGACCCAGAAGAAGCCTTTAGGTCCTGACTTTGGCCTGGCCTAGCCTCAGCTATAGCTGCCATTTGTGGAGTGAAGCAGCAGATGGAAGGTGTCCCCCAGCCCTCTGTAACTTACAGGAAGCTACAAACACAAATGGGTACTGATTGGATTTTCCTCTCCCGTCTCCATTTTTCAGGAACTTCTCAGCCAGGCAGCTCGCATCCTGGGATCAGTGGATTTCCTTGGCAATCCCATGGGACTTTTGAATGATGTTTCTGAAGGAGTTACTGGGCTGATAAAGTATGGAAATGTTGGAGGCCTTATCAGAAATGTTACCCACGGAGTGTCCAACTCTGCGGCCAAGGTAAGTACTCTACAGTGAAGTTCCCTTAGAATTGACCTCATGAAGCTGCTGCATCACCCTGATCGGGCAGTCCCTGGACCTGAAGAAGTGGCTGTCATGGCCTTTGTTTGCTGTTCTCTTGCATGCAGAAATCTGTCACCAGGGATACAAATGCCCTGCTAGACATCTCTTCCCGTTTCTGTCACTTCTGTTCCAGCTCTGCTTGTTCCACCCTGGTCGCTGCAGTGGCCTCCCTTGAACTTCATTGCGTCTTCTGTAGATCCACCAAAGTGAACTCCCTTACTAAACCATGAAACTGCCTCATTGTCCTTCTCCAGCTTTAAATCTCCCAGTAGTACAAACGGAAATGCAGCCTTCTCGGGGATCACCATTCCTTAACTCCTCTGACTGCAACAGCATGCATCTCATTTGCAGACATTTGGTTGGTCTGCTATTTATTTTCCAGTAGGACCTGATTTTCCATGTGAGCTGGAAGAGGTGACAGTAGGTGGAGGTGCCTGCCATGTGACGGTCTAGGCTTTGGCTTTACCCAGAAGAGCCTTGTGTGGAGGTTGCTCTGTGGGCATTATCCTGAGAGTGGGCTGGCAACAGCATGTACGTGCATTACTGAGAAGTCATGGAAGCTGGGGATTTATTCCTTTTTCCAACTGGTCTTCTAGTGATGATAGTTCTCTTGTCAGATCAATTTCTGCAAATAGACCAAGAATGTTCTGTTTGGCTTGAAATTAGCTAAACTGGAGCCAGCAGTGTAGCATAGCGGGTTAAGTTGCTACCTGTGATATACCTGCATATGAATGCTAGTTTGATGCCCAGCTGCTTCACTTCCTATCCAACTCCCTGAAGATGTGCTGCAAAAGCTGTGGAAAGAAGGGCCAAGTGTTTGGGTCCCTCTGGCCATATTTGAGATGTGGGAGAAACTGCAGGTTCCCACCTTCAGCCTGGCACACCCCAGCAATTGGGGCCGTTGGGAATTAAATCATTGGATGTACAGTCTCTCTCCCTCCACCTCTCCTAGTCTCATTCTCCCTTTCAAAGAAATAAAAAGATTAGTCTTTTTTTGAAATGGGCAAAACTCAGTTTTAGAGATTATATGAAAGAATAGAAATGAAAGAAACTTTTATAATCACAGTTTGGAAACAGACTGCTTACAAGTCTGAATGATTGCACACATTTCTGCTGTTACTTGTTTTTACCTTCCCCTTACCCCCTGGTACCACAAAAGGCATCAGTCACACAGGTGGTAGGGACTCCTTGCTGCTGTTGCCACTGCTGTTGGTACAAATACAATCAGATATCGTAGCTGTCTGTGCCCAGCGAATCTTCAAAGCTTTATTAAATTCGAGCTAACAAAGGAAAGTCTCTTTGGTTGTATGTTTCTTTGTTTTTGTACTGCTGATCTTACTGTAATTTGAGAAATGAAAATATACCTGTTCTTTATGCATAGGCCTCCCTCAATATAGAATAGAAATGGGCCCACTTTACAGCCTTATTGTAAGAAGAAAATGAGACAAGACATAAAAATATTGCAGAATAAAGACTGAACAGAAACATGGGTCACAGCTTGGTAGTACTTGTCTTAAGACTGTTAGGGTCCTTGAAATGAAAGCCAGCAGTTTTGCAGTCACTGGTGGGGGAGGGGAGGGAGCAGCTTGGGCCCTGAGGTGAGATCGCCCGCCCCGCTGAGGGCTCTTTGGCTGCTGGGATTCCTCTGGAGAATAATGACAAAGCTGAAACCCCACTTGGAGTAACGTTTTATTTCTCAGCTGGCAGAGACCTCTCATGGGTTCCTTCCATGTCTCCCTCTACTGGTGAGAGGGTTGGCCTTGCCTTCCTGTGGAAGTCCCCTGTTTCCTGGTTCATTTCCTCTGGGGATGTTTTGAAGCCGGAGGCTCGGCCTAAGAGTAGAACTTGTGCAGGAAAACAGGGCTAGGCCCTTCCTGATGCGCTCACCTTCCCTCACTCCCACTTCTGGGAGGCCTTGGTGACAGTGACCATGCGTGCTGGAATATCATGCCTTAGGTTGTCTTTGCATTGGCCTAAAAACGTTGCTGTCTAGACCTTGAGTCATCTCAGATGAGAACCTGGCTTTGGTACTGGTGGAGTCCTTCTACATGCGGCTTTGTATTGCCTTGATTAAGCTAATCAGTGTTGGATTTAGAGGCTGCTGAGAGAGGGATTGTTTGTGTGTGTGTGTGTTGCAATTTGTTTTTTTTTTTTAAGATTTATTTATTTATTGGAAAGTCAGATATACAGAAAGGAAGAGAGACAGAGAGGAAGATCTTCCATCTGATGATTCACTCCCCAAGTGACCGCAACGGCCAGTGCTGCGCCGTTCTGAAGCCAGGATCCAGGAACTTCTTCCGGGTATTGCACACGGGTGCAGGGTCCCAAGGCTTTGGGCTGTCCTCAACTGCTTTCCCAGGCCACAAGCAGGGAGCTGGATGGGAAGTGGAGCTGCTGGGATTAGAACTGGCGCCCATATGGGATCCCGGCACATTCAAGGCGAGGACTTTAGCCGCTAGGCCACAGTGCAGGGCCCAGTTTTTTTTATTGCATTTCATTTTATGACATCATTCCATAGGCTTTGAGGTTCCTCCAATCCCTCCCGTGCTCTCCACTTTATTGCAGTATAACAGTTCAAATCCAGTCTTGTTTCTTTCATTGCAAGCATGCACCATGCATAGAGTCCAGCATCTTATTGTCCAGATCAATTCAACAGTTTCTTGGGGAGACCATCTCTGGTCTAAAGGAAGGGCTGGCAGAATATCATTCTGACCAGTTGTATGATTTATTTGATACAGAGAACTTTAGACTCCTCAATGGCAGTATGATGGACTTCTGAAGGTACTTGAAAGACACCTATTGAAAGACTGGAGAGGAGAACAGTGGGGAATTGGAGAGGCAGAGGGGAAACCCCAATGCCTATTAAACTGTGTCATAAAGTAAAGAATAAAATTAATCTGTATACTCTCTAAGGTGGTAAAGCAAGGGAACTTAAAATTGCCGCTTCCTATGGAATTGGTAGATCTCAAAGAGCAGTCTTCCCACTAAGAACATCATCTGTGATTCTTCTGTGTGGTTGGGCTAACCTTTTCCATTTTCTTGAAGTTTTATGGGTTGAAATCAAACCTTTAATGTTGCTTTAGGGGAATGTTTTGTTTGCTTCTCTGTGCACAAAAGTGAAGTTTAAGGAAGTGCAAATGACCACAGTAGTCAACTGCTGGCCTGAGAGAAGTGTTGCTTTCAAAAGCGCCTGAGTCCCAGTGATGTGAAAAGCCCCAGCCAGCTACCCAACACCGAAGGGCATGAGCCCTGTTCCATGGGTTTTGAGTACAGTGGGGAGACTCCATAAACCTCTGAGATTAGTTGTAAATGTGGCCCATATGTGTATTTTCTTGGAGTGAGAGTCTATTGATTGGATTATTGAATTTTTGGCTCTAAATGATCACAAACCATCTTTACAGATAGAGAAGACCTTGGTCTGTTTCTGTCTTGGTCTTGTTTTGTTTTTACATCCATGGAAAGGTGAGTCCCAGTAGTTCCCACCAACCCACTGATGTGAGAAGCAGAAGACGTGAGGTATTTGAAAATATAGTGAGAAGCTGAAGAATTCCTTCTCACATCAGAAGGCAGTAGACCGGAAGATCATAGTCATCTGTGGATTGATGTTCTAACTTTTTCACAGCACATTTTAAGTTTCAGGTCTATAATGTGTCCACTTTTGAAATTTCTTGTTTCATTGTGAACTGTTATTTATTTAATATTAACTTAAGGGAGTGTAATTAGGAAACAGCCTGTAGTCTTTTGAAGCCTCTTTTTCTCTTTGCCTTTGCTTGTTATCCCCGAGCCTCCCAGAATCCACTTATGTGTTCCAACTCTAGGGTGGTCTGACTTAGGAGCTAGCTGCCACTTGGTCAGCGTGCATCCCATGACTCTCCTGTGGGAACTTGTGGGAACCTCAAAGATCTGATGCCATTTCTGAAGCCAAAAGAAGACAGTAACTTCTGGAATCCTTTATAGGACTGTAATTTCTTTAAAACAAGGACAAGTTTCAGTTTCAGATTCATGTCAGAGCAGTTTCTCTATGCAGCACAAATTGCAAACCTCTTTAAAAGTTGACAGACTGTGGAGAGAGCCTGTTGAGCAAACTTCCTTGCTTATGCAGACTCCAACTGCTGATATCTATGCTTATTGTATGACATATTCACAAAAATGAAACTTTTTAAATTGAAAAAAACTCTCAGATGCTAACAACAGAACACGTGATTCTGTTCTCTCTCCTCTCCCTGTAGATGTGCACTGTTTTCTGCACAGCTGTGATCTGGTCTTCCTAAGGGAAGAGGGCCAAACAGCATACTTGATTTCCTTCAGCAGAGGAGAGGAGCTCTTTGATGGCCACTGATGGAACCTCTGCTCTAGTCTGTCCTCCTGCGCAGCCTTCCCTGTGCCTTGATCACACCCATATAGGATGCTTTTGATCCTGGGTACCTTTTTGATCCTGGTGTGTTTCAGTTCTGTTTGTGAATACAGATATTTTAATAATGTCCACTGCTTTGGACTGTTTCTTCATGGTCAGTTGTCGACAGGAATTAAAATTTCTTATTCATTATTTGCTGACAACCTTTGTAATTGTATAGTATAGGTTTATGTCCTTCTCTTTTGCTTTGTGGTATTTGTATTTATACGAAGTCTTAATTACCAGCTCAAATTCTGCAACCTACATTTTAGTCAAGAAGGTGTGGAGTTTTTTTATTGGTATTTAGCTAGCACATGTCCTCGGAGTTGTTTTAGCCATTGTTTTATTGTCTTCAGGCAGTTTTGTTTCTTAAGAATTGGGAAAACATTTAATAATTTTGTTTATTTCTTGGTGAAAATACTGTTCACAGGACAAGCCTAGGAGTGGGGTCAGACACTGTGCTTCCTGTTGGTGTGTGTACTGATCACCATCTGTTTTGTCAGGCCTGATGTAGTTTATAGTCTTGTGTATTTTAGTCTCTATTCTACAAAACAGGACACACACTGAAAGAAGTTAATGACATTTTCAAGGTCACACAGTTACAAGCAACTGAGGTGGATTTGCATTCATGTTCATCTGATTCCAAAGGCCATGTCTTTGCTTTCTTACTTGATGCTTTTTCATTGTATATGTAGTGCTTTCTTCCAGGTACTGCAAAAAATGTAAAGTGTCAGCTTCCCACCAGAAGCTGATTAGTCGACATCATTTTGCCATCTGGTAGTTGACAACTACTGTGTCTTCAGCACGTAGTGGTGGCCGTGGTCATTCAGTGTTAGATTTGTCATGACTGTCACTGTCTCTGTTACAGGCAGCAAGAGTCTGCATGATGGCAAATGTGGTTTGACCTAGGTGATACCATGTGATCATCAGAATAGCCTTGTCAGTAGCTAGGATAGATGTTGTTAGCCTTTTGATATAAACAAAGACACTGAGGCCCCGAGAAGTAGGGTGACATGCTCACAGTCAGTGAGGTAACTGCAGAGCCAATACCTGGCTTTCCTGTACTAGGGCCTCAACCCTAAGCTTTAGCTAGACTTTTGGTATTCTAGACAATGCTGTATGTGTTAGAAATTAAAAAAAAAAAAAAAAAAAAAAAAAAAACAGGAAAAACCAAAAGCCATACTACTCAGAGTGAACTTTTACAGATTTTAGAAAAAGGAGGGAAAGAACTAATAGAGAGGGGGCAATTTAGGTTGTTCAGTATAAAATCTACCTGGAACTTCAGAACGTCTTTTGTTCTGTTCTTTGTTCTGCATTGAGGCAACCATGTATGGATAAGCCTCTTCTCATTGCAAGAACATCTCTCCAGTGCTGTCCTTGCACCCAGAGGTGCTCAGCCAGCCTATCGGGGATCCTGTGAGCTTGGGGCCAGAGGCTAAGAACCTTTTGTTTAAGGAGCAGTGTTTGTGTTTGTGTCATGGGCAGCTTATTTATAAGGCTCAAACAGGATTAAAAGCTCTGCTTATGCAAGGCACAAGTTTTTTTGCATATCAGAATGCACTGGGTGGAGTGCCTGCTTGGACAGACGAGAAGGATGTTTATGACTTGTGTCTGCTTTTGTCGTTATGTGTAACTGCTCTTGCTCCGTCTTACCGTTGAGCTGATTATCCATCTCCGTAATAGCTTTTCCATGTACCTCTAAGCAAGTAAGAGGTTATACCTCTCATAAGCATTGGGGTTTTGGTGTATTTTAAGTTGGCACAGAAGTTTAGGTTAGCTGAAATTCACTTCAGTGCAATCCCTTAGGGAAATGCAATATTTTCTATTTTTAAAAAGATTTGGATCTGCTATAAATAACCTGAAGGATTTCTTTTCCAGTGAGTGGGGGGCAGGGAGGACTTCGAAGTTATTGTATATAGAGAAAGGACTCAAAAGTTTTGGTTGCATTTTTTCACTAGTAACTTTGAGTACTGTAATAGTTTCCTTAGTCTAAATTCTGTTTGATTAGAAGCAAATTTTAGGAACTAATTTAGTCATCCTAACTTGGGAAGATGTCAGATATCTGGGGAGGCATGAAATGGTGTATGAAAATTTCAAATGACCATAAACAGGCAGTGTTCACCCACCTGTGTAGCAGCCTTGCTTGGGAAGGAGCCAGGAGAGTGGGTTTAACTTTGCCTTGCTCCCTCTGCCTTCAGCCTGCTGAGAAGCCAGAAGAAAAAGCAGCCAGGGACTTCACCACCATTCAAGTCCTGGCTTTGAAACAGAAAAATTGAAAAACCTCAAAGTTTGATTTGATTGTCTTGATTTTCTATTTCAGTTAAGATTGATTTTCTTGTATTATTACCTCCTTAGACCTGGACATGTCATGTTTCAGAGAAATTCACTTTGTGTTTCAGAGAAACTACAGTTTGTGTGGTGGGAAGTATATTCAGTTGCTAAGTTGAAAAAAGACAGAAAATCTTTGTCTCCCAGAGTAGTGGTTTCCTATTTAAGTATAAACAGGGTCAGGAAAGGAGTGGAAGGTTTGAGCTCCTTCAGCTGCCTGGTTGCCCACCGGGGCACAGGGAGTAACCCATCCCCTTCCTGTACTTTGAAAGTTGTATCAACCTTTGACCTTGAAAATTTGTGACAAACTGAAGGTGAGCTGCATGGTAATTCATGTTTATAAATATCTGAAGGCACGATCAATTTCTAGTTCTTCGCAATAGAAGGTGAAGACACTGTTACAGAGCTTCTTTTCTTTTTAGTTCTTTGTGCCTTATGTATAAGATTGTCTCAGTGTTGAAGAAAAACAATTGAAGTGTTTTCTAGAAATAAGAGAATTTTTTTATCCGTATCATAGTTAAAAAAAAATCAAGAAAAATGAGAAGAATATAAACATCATTAAATCATATGCATCAAATATGGGACCAGGAACTGTGTCTATACTCATTTAATTTTCATGTGTGCCCCTAAAAGAAGAACATTTTATAGATAAAAATAGCCAGTAATCAGCCCAGCACGGTGGCTCTGTAGCTAAACCCTCACTGGGCTTGCCCAAATGAACACTGGTTTGCATCCTGGGTGCTCCACTTCCCTTCCAGCTCTCCTGCTTATGCCCTGGGATGGCGGTAGAGGATGGCCCAAAGCCTTGGGAGCCCCGCACCCGTGTGAGAGACCCAGAAGAAGCTACGGATAGGCTCAGCTCCAACTGTGGTAGCCAGTTGGGGAGAGAACCAGCGGATGGAAGAGATTTCTCTCTCTGTCTCTCCTTCTCTCTGTATTTATCTGAAAGGCAGAGTGATAGAGAGAGTTTGGGATCTTCCATCTACTGGTTCAGTTCTCAAATGGCTGTACCAACTAGGGCTGGGCCAAGCTGAGATAGGAGCTAGGAACACACTCCTGCGCCTCCCGGACATGAGTAGGGCCTTGCAGGCACGCCAGCAGGGAACTGCATTGGATGCAGAGCACTTACTTTTGAACCAGCGCTCCACTTAAGCTGTGGTAATACAACTCTAGCCCCTAAGCTAGAAGTTTTAGAAAGAAATATATTTGAGAGTCTGCATCTATATTTTTCTTCCAAAACAATGCTTCTGTAATCTATCAAACCTAAACCATTAGAGATGCTAAAACACAAGCAATTGGAAACAGCAACATTTAAAAGTAAAGTATAAACAGCTTTCCATTTATTCTCAACTTTTAACTCCTCTTTTAGGTCTTGGAATTTCCTAATTGTAATTTCTAGATTTTCTTTTTTACATTTTCACTTGTTCATACAGTGTAAATAGGTTGAAATGGGAGAAAAAGGCAGAGGAATTTTCTTTATTTGTATTAAAGAAATGCTAGAAATTTTGAGTGAACTATCAGTACTTTCTCACACACCTGATGGAGTGGAGCCAAGATTTATGCAAACTTAAATCTTGTAGTTTTTCCAGTCTGAGGAACCTTCCCCCACCCTGCCCCGCTGCTGCCCTAGGAGCAGTTTGACCTTTGGACTGCATGGTGCACACGCAGTGCAGTTGCTAGCAGTTACCACGTCTCTTCAGAGCTGTCGTCCTCTGACTGCTCCTGTCTTCAAGCCATTTCCTGAACCTTGCTGCTTAAACACTTCTAAGCCAGTAGATTGTTGTTTTAAAATAGTTATACGTGGTTTCCAGGGCAGAACTTCTGAAATCAGAGGATTGTACTTTCTCATCATCAATGAATGGCAGAAAGCAAGCTCATTTTCCCTCTGATAGTCCTTGTCATCCCCCCCTCTGACCTCCCCTAGCTGGCTTTCCAGGTTTTGTGGAGATGTCTTTGCCTTTGAGCTCTGCAGCAGATTGGCTATTGGCTGCTTGGTGAGAGCGACGATTTGGTGAGCAGCCAGGTGGAGCCCGGTGGGGGTCAGCTGTCATTCCTGGGAATGCTGCACTTTCTTCCGTCTGTGCTAAGGTTTGCTTCCTGAAGAAAGGAGAATCGATTAATTGTAGACTAGAGTTTGATCATCCTTACTGGAATAATATCACTTTGTTTTTATTTTGATTTAGTTGTTGATGAAAATGTGTGTGTCTGAGTCTTTCGTGTTGTTGACACTAGTGCTGCTGTTTCAGTCACCATGTTACAGATGACAGAATGGAGACTCCCATGGAAGGGGATTAGTTGGTCAAAGTAGCCATAAACTAAAAATAATAGAGCTTTTGATTTTCTCCTAGGTCCTCTGGCATCTACAACCTGCCTAGACAGTACTTCTTGACTCATCTCTGATACAGCAGTGGGAGGGGCTCTTTTTCTGCCAAGGGTCATTTGGATATTTATAGCATCATTTGCAGGCCATGCAGAATTATCAACTGGAAAGTTAGCCTGCTATAAATTTATCAAGTTTCAAGTCCTGCCTAAGGTTGCCTTGGCAGGATCAGACCAAGTGATTTCACAGACTTCATATGTCTCGTGGGCTAGACACTCCCCACCCCTGTACTGTAAGAACAGACATTGTCTCCATATTAGATTGGTGTTTTCCATCATCAGTGCCATCTGTGAGCCTGGAGAGAAATGTGGCTTTCCTTTGTGGAGGCCCACTGGATTGTTTATCACCATCGTGCTGTTTTGCTGGGATTTTTGGGAATCTTAAAGAAGAAGAGCAGATGGTGGGAATACTTTCTGGAGCAGAATTCATGTGGGGTGAAGATTGGCAGGGAGGAAGATTAGAGCTTATATTAGGGCATTACATTAAGTGATTTCTGTAATGCTGGCAGCAAGGAGAAAGCCCTCTTAGGAGAGACGGCAGAGGGAAAGGGAGATACTTCTGGAAGTGGATGGGAATCTGGGTTTTCCTTGGCTTTCCTCCCAGCTGCTGGCCTGTCCAGGCTGAGCTGGCAGAGGATGCCCAACATGTCCTGGGGTGGAGACGTGGGGCCTGGTATACTCACCCCACAGGCACATGGGAAATCTGGCCTTCCATCTCCTTTTGTGTTGGGCATCATGGGATTGGGGAACAGCCTTTCTGTGCCACTTCTAAAAACAAAGGGAGAGGTCTAGTTGGGCACATGAGGAAGCTGGAGATCAGCTTGAAAACTGCTATGGGGGGAAGTCAAGCGGAAAGCATGAGCAGAACATGGCAGCAGCAGACTCTCCCCTCGTTTCCCAGTTGTGCTTATTCTCTCTTCACCTTGCACTTGAGCTCCAAAGCTCATGCCTGTTTGGAACACCCTGCCTCAGTCTGGCCAGAGCCTCCAGATCTGTAAGGTCCAGGTGGGTCATCATGGAGAGTTCTAGTGACTCTGTGTGCTTCTGTTACAGTAGCAACCATCTTATGACAGGTAGATGGCAGCTGCTGTGGAAGAGGCCCAGGAGAAGAAGCCTTTAAATCTTTGGTTTTTATTTGCTATAGGGTGTGGAACATGGAGGCAGATGAGGAGTGAGGCTTGCCCCAGGGATCTGCAGACTGCAGCTCCTGGAGAGAGATGCCCTAGGGCCAGGGATGGGATCCAGTATGTGTCCATGTGGGCTTCTCTCACTATATTTAAATTTTTCCACATGGTGTGTATCCAATGAATAGTTGTTTAAAAATAACATCTGCTTGATTTTTATGTTTGATTTTTATGTTTTATGTTTGTTTCCTCCCCCTAAACATTTGTAAGCTGGTGGATCACCAAAATCATGCCATGGACATGTATGTGTAGGAAAAGAACATTGCCTTATAGCATTCTGTTTCTTCTCTCCACTATCACTCAGATGTAGCATTACACAAAACACAACAGGTGCTTCTGATCCGTGAACCAGGATCTAAGGACGCAAAGCACACGATGTTGGATCCAACCCAGGCTTGGCTGAGGCGTCAGGAAGCCTTGAGCAACTGTTATGAGGGAAAGAAGCCCCTCTTATCTAATGAGTTAAAGCAATATTTATGGGAAATATCTGTGTGCTTTATTAGAGGAACATGTTTAAGAAAACGTTTCCTGCAAGCTGTTGAAGTTATACAATAACACTTTGCTTTGAAAGTGTTTGCTTTCAGTATTTTCACTGAACTGAAAGTTAAGCAGAACAGTCCATTATTTCAGCTTTGTTGCTTTTGTAGATTTCCAAAGCAGGTTACTGTGGCTGTGGAGTTTCTTGTCTCATTATTATAAGTTGGAAATGGGTAAGAATCATGCCAAAGTTAGTTTTGAAGAAAGTGCCAACTGCCCCCCACCCCCGTGATTTTGTAGAAAGGGAACCGTTGGGGCATGTTCTTGTTACCATTTGATCTTCACAAACTCATGCGGTAAACAGGCAAGTATAATCTCCATTGGACAGATGAAGAAATTGAGTCACAGCAAAGATTAGTGGCGTCAGGGTGCTTGTCAGGAACCCAGCATGCTGTATAGCCCCAGGCCCATTCTGGGGGCTCCCTGCTGCTCTAGCCAGCAGCCTCTCCTGCCTCTTGGATCCCTTCACCCTGCAGAATTCCTGGGGAGCCAGCAGAGTGGGTGCAGCCATCACTTCCTGTTTAAAGATGGGAATAAGTCATGTGGGTTCAATGATTCTGCCAAGAGCCTGCCAGATGTTACACAGGGATGCTACTCAGGTCTCCCACGTCCAAGCCCACTCCTCTTCCCAACAAGTTGAGCCAGCATGCTTCCTGGGCAGCAGCTGGGGAGAAACATCCTCTCAAGAGGCCTGCATGTTCCCCATGCTGGGCTGTGCAAATGATGGGATCCAGAATCACGGTCACATGTGTCATGGTCAGGGAAAAACAAAGGACAAGGGTCAAGGGCAGAAAACGTTCATCAGCCCACTCCCAGGAGGGTTGCCTGCTACAGTTGATGAGACAAATTGAAGTATAGATAAGTTTTATGGAAAAATGCAGGTTCTTGGAACTAAAAACAGGAAGACTTGTTGCTTAGTTCTCCGGGTATATGGATAAAATACAACAGTGCTCAGTTTTATTTAAAAAGAGAAGTTGGGTTAGAAGCCTGGTCTTAATATTTCCTGTGGTAACAAAGGAGTGCAACTTGGGTTCCTCAGGAGATGGAGCTCGGATTCTGTTCCAGCTGCATGTGTTAAAGCCCACCTGCCCAGGCTTGGGCCCTTGGCACAAATTTTGATACTTCAGTAGAAAGAGGAACTCTTAAGATAGCAGATTTGGGACAAAGAACTTTCTAAGATCGGCTTTTAGACTGGGCCCCACAGCCCACAGTGCTCAGAGCTGCATAGTCACAGGCCAGTTCTGAAATTTAGGCCTTCTGTTAGTAGATCCCAGATTGTTGTTGAAATGGGTCAGCATAGGACGTGTGTGTACCTCTTGTGCTTCTTCACATGAAAGAGAGGGACCAGCATGATAGCCTTTGCTTTTAACAATAGCATCCCATTACTGGAGCACCACTTTGAGTCCTGAATGCTCCATTCTCCATCTAGCACCCTGCTAATGCACCTGAAAAAGCAGCAAAAGATGGCCCAAAGTACTGTGGACCCTGACACTCCTGTTAAGACCTGGACTGAGTTCCAGGCTCGTCATCAGCCTCTCTCCCACCTGCTACTGTTGGAGCCATTTGAGAAGTAAGCTAGCAGCTGAAACCTCTGTGTCCCTCTTTCCTGTCTGTTTGCCTTTCAAACATATAAAACATCTTTAAAGAAGCAAAAATTTTTAAAAGAAAAAAAAAAAAAGAAAGAAAGAAGGTGGGGGCAGATCTCTGACCCCGGTATATTTATGCAGATTTTTATCTGTTTATGTGGCTGCTCTCCTGCACTAGACTGACCTTCTTGAGGACAAAAGATGAAGTCACGTTGCTGGTGATTTGGACCCCAAACATTTGCTTGGAGTGTAGAAAACCTGGGGGTTGGGCCTGGCGCGATGGCGCAGTGGTTAAGGTCCTTACCTTGCACGCCCGGGATCCCATATGGGCGCCGGTTCTGGTCCCGGTGACCCCACTTCCCATCCAGCTCCCTGCCTGTGGCCCGGGAAAACAGTCGAGGATGGCCCAAAGCCTTGGGACCCTGCACCTGCGTGGGAGACCCAGAAGAGGCTCCTGGCTTCAGATCGGCATAGGATTGGCCGTTGCGCTCACTTGGGGAGTGAATCATCGGACGGAGGATCTTCCTCTCTGTCTCTCCTCTCTGTATATCCACCTTTCCGATAAAAATAAAATAAATCTTAAAAAAGAAAAAGAAAACCTTGGGGTTTTGTGAAAGATCAGTGCAGTTGAGTGGAAACAGCAGGGCCCACGTAAGGTACCTCTTGTAGCCAGGCTTTTCAATGGGGCCTCATTTGATCAGGAAACCCCTGAAAACAAAAGAAGATTCCATCTTGCTCCCTAAAACCAAATAATGAGCCCCTCCATTGATTAGATTTAGAGGATTGTTGGTGAGGTGGGTGAAACTTTGATAGGCACAGGAGTATTGGTTGGTAACAAAATTAAATGCAACTTTGCTGCTGTCTAAAATGAATGTTTAAAGTTTCTCTAAATGTCAATGGTTCGTCTGTATTGCATTATTACAATTATTTCATGCAATTCCTTCTAAAGTCTCTGAAAGAGAAAACAAAGAGCATCTTTGGTGCGTCTGGCCCCGGGAGGAATGGCAGTCTGCCACTCCTCCCAGCGGTTTCTGAGAATGTGGGTGTGCTCGTTGCCCTCTGTCTAGCCAGCCTGAGAGAGCTCCATGGCCTGTGCTTGATCATAAGCACATGCTGATCTGAACCTTCTGCCTCTTCTGAATGTGGCTTCCAGGTGACCCCAGTGGGTCACAGCCCAGTCCCCCTTTCCCTCCTCAGGTGGAGCAGAAGGCTCAGGAGCCGCCCATGTGTCTGGACAGGTGTCAGGGGTGGGGTGGAACAAGCCGACAGGATGGTGGCTCCTGTTCTCTGAGTTGGCCCTGACAAGGCTGTTGCTGGCCGATACTGTCCTCACTGGAGTAGGAGCTTGAAACCCTCATCCTGGACTTTCCCCCATGAATCTGGAACATTTTAACAGAACAACAGCCCAAATGGGAACTAAGTCCTGACCCTCTCTTGGCCATCCGAGCTTGCAGTCCCTGGTGGCACCATCTCTGTGTCATTGTCCTCTTCTGGTTTCAAACACTGAGTCACCCAGGGGAGGACCTGTACAGCTGCGGAGTTTGTCAGAGCAAGATTGCAAAGAGTTAACACTTTGGCTCTCTCCGAAAGTTATCTGTGAAGAGTATTAGCTGTTTAATAAGCGTGCCTGCCCTCCCGATGAACCCGCCAGTGACTCTGCAGCTGGGGTCACTCCAAGTTCACGCGGTGGACTTTTGACTGCCTTCTGTGTCTGTGGAAACAGTCGGCAGCTCCTGCGGGGATCATTCATTCAGGCCTGTAACACAAAACTATTGCCAGTGGGCACCTGCCGGGGCAGCTCCCCAGGAGGGCGGGGAGGGAAGATACCAAACTCCTCAGGCATCTGTGGCCACAGGGCAGCAGGAGCTCCCTGGGACCCTGCTCTGAGAGCCACTGCGGCCAGGCCAGCCCCATGTCAGGATGTGTTAGGGAGCCCCAGCAGGATTGGCTTTGAGCTAATTAAAGGTCTTTGACAAAGAGGAGGAGGAGAAAAGAGTCGGGGGAGAGAGAAGGGAAGAAGCATTTAGAGTACATTCCCCAAATTTCCAGCATATTCTTTATTCCTGTTTTGTCTTTCAAAGTAAAACAAACTAACCACTCTGCATGTTTGGTTATTTCTAAGCTTACACAGCTGTTCAGTCTGCCTAGTTTCTATTGGTTTTAATTGCCATTCTCAGGGAATTTCGTGTGCCATCTAAGATCTACTTTACCTCATTTTTCCTGGAAGCATCCTGTTCTTGAAATGCTGTAGGTCAACAGCTTGAGTTTTGCACTTTGCCATCTCGGATACATCTGGGTGATAAATACCTACTTTGGGATTGTTCTAGGTTTTCCCCTTTCGCTTGGAACATCCTCTTGCCAGCAGCAGTAGCGGGAACTGCTGGAGGGGGATTAAGCAAGTTAATGCAGTGCATGTAATCCAGTTCAGTCGGGGCCGTGGTGGAGATGCTGCCGGGGCAGCTTGGTATTGGGTTGGAAATGTCAGAGCATGCAGTGTCTTGGGAGCTGAGGGCTACCAGCATCATACTGTATCATAGTCACAGCCACTTTGAGGATGGAAAAAGTCACTTGAAAAAGTTTGATTTATCTGCTCCTTTATTTATTTAGCCTGTATATTACTCTCTCCTCCTCCCCCCCCACCATTAAGTAAACTTATTTATTTATAGGTCTAGGGCACTTTTAAATCTGTGGCATTTTCTTAATCTGCCTGATAACGATACATTTTTTAAAGCAGTTTTATTCACACAAACTCAAACTTGTATTAAATTGTCTTAAAACATTTCACATAAGCTTCTATGTGTACAAAGAGACATTGAAGTTAATCTTCTGCTACATGGTAACAATCCTAGGAAATTCCAATCAAAGCCAACAACCTGCTTCCTTCATTCTAGGTCCTTGTGTGTCTGGCTTTGTCTGTGTTCTGATAAGGAGTAACAACAATGTTAATTTTGTGTTTCCTTGGCTCTCGTCTCACATAATCTGTTGTCAGAGCTGACTAGAAGGTTTGTCCACAGTTATGCAAGTGGTGAACTATGTTACAATGGAGCAATTTGTTTGACCATGTGAAATATGTTAGAGTGTTTTTCCTGTAAGTGTTTAAACTATTAATTATACTTTCTTTATCCCTCACTATTGCTCAATAGAAAGCATAGCGTAGGCATAGGTAGGAGTTAGACAATTGAAGTGAATTTGGAATTTAAACTAGTAGCTAATAGATGTCTTTAATTTAGTCATTATTGTCCAGAGTTCCAGATCCCATTCTGAGGGTGAATCGGCATATTGAATCCTCATGAAGACTCTGTGATGGGGCGGTTTATCTATGGAGATGTTGATGTTAACAAAAATTAAGTAGCTTAAGCAGAAGAGCCAGACTACGAACCTGGATTCTCTGTTTCAGAGCCAGTGTTCTTTGTCTTGGCAAAAGAATTGCACTTCTAACTAGTAAGTAGGCTTTATCCTGGGATCTCTGTGCATTGTCTTTGGGCAGGAACTAGCCATGTAAAGTTGTATTCTCAAGGGACTACTGAGAATGTGCGTCACAGTGTTATTTCCTGCAGTGCCCTCTGTATAGAGTTATGCTTTAGTAGATGCTGCAAAAGCATGTGACCAAAAACCAGGAAACTGTTCAACTCCTGTTTTTAACTTTGTTCTAGCATCACACTAAATATAGATTTTTATGTGCAAAAAGCATAATCTCGTGGCAACAAAGATATTTATTTTCAACAAGTGCATAACCGTATATGGACATCCAGAAATGCCAGGCTCTAGGCTACACACAAGGGAAACAAACATGAATAAAACAAAGCCTTCTCCCCTCAGGGTCGCTAGCCAATAAATACATGCAAGAAAATGGTCACATGTGAGAATGAAATCTGTGTTCTGAGGGGGACACCACAGAATGAGCAGCCTTTTCTCCCAGGGCAGGAAGGCCTGCTTGGAGGGAGAGCTGGTGCTGCATCCTGAGGCCCAAGTGTACACAAGGCCCCCCGAGAGACTCAGGAGCGGGGACAGCAGGATTCGGGGGAGGGCTCCGTGGTACCAGAACTGGCTGTGGGTGCAGGCTCCTGGGACGAGGAAAGATAGCACTGCACCCAGCACTTCCATTTCACATCCCTTTGCTTCCCCTTCCCTGCTCTTTACCACTAACATGAATTTTCAAGGGGCAGAGACTTAATTGAATGTTTCATTTTTTTAGTCTATTGTTGTCATGGTATGACCAAAATTTGCATATTTAAAATAATCTATTTTTGCATGTGTGTAGATAAAACCTTTTATAAAAAATATTTATTCATTTTTATTGGAAAGTCAGATTTACAGAGGGAAGGACAGGTAGAGAGAAAGATCTTCTATCTGCTGGTTCACTCCCCATGTGGCCATAATGGTCAGAGCTGAGCTGATCCAAAGTCAGAAGGCAGGAGTTTCCTTTGGGTCTCATGCAGGTGCAGGGTCCCAAGGCTTTGGCCCATCCTCTACTGCTTTCCCAGGCCCCAAGCAGGAAGCTGGATGGGAGGTGAAGCTGGAACTCAAAATGGCGCCCATATAGGATCCCTGTGTATGCAAGGGGAGAATTTAGCCACTAGGCTATCATGTCAGGCCGATAGAACACTTTTCATAGAAAGAACCCAAACAAGCAAATAGAACAACATTCTACAGCCTGAGCAGGAATTAAAAAATAAAAAAGAAAAGAAAACGCACAAAGCAAATGAAGACCTGTTTGCGCGAAGTAGATGACACATTGCCCACACTGGCCTTTCTGGCTGGAGTGACTCAGTGCAGTGCTTGGGCATGGGCTGCTGCTGGCATGAGCCCATCAGCTGGCATGACCCTCAGACAGCAGCCAGCCCCCTCCTGCAGCCTGGAGCAAGCATCCTGGGTCCCTGTGGGGTCAAGAAGTCCTTGGGTCTCCCTCGAAGCAATTCTGCTCTTTGTCATTTGAAACTCAGCCGAGGAGGTGTTTGCCACTGAGCCTCCAACCAAATTTTCTGAAATTATTTAAGCCTATCTGGCCAGCCATTAAACTGTTTCACTATTTTGTTTACACACAGCTACCCTCGATATGAGCTAAATTTGAGAGGGAAGAGCTTATCCTGTGTAGCAATATGTATCATGCCATTCTACTGCCAACCTTCCCTGGTCGGGCCACTCGGTAGATTTTTCGCTCTGAAAACCTGTATTTTATTGTTTCCAGTCAAGGCAGCTAGCAGTGTACACATTTGATTGGGAATTCTAATTTGTCATGTACAACTAAAACTGGGTGTTTAGGAGCCAGTGTTTGTGGCATTATGGGTTAAGTTTCTGCCTAGGACACTAGCATTCCAGTTGGAAGCTGAGTTGAGTCCCCACTGCCCTGCTTCTGATCCAGTTTCTGCTGGTGCACCTGGGAAAGCATGGAAGATGGCCCAAAGGCTTGGACCCCTGCTGCTGGGGAAGACTGACGGAGTTCCAGGCTCCTGGCTTCCCCAGCCCTGCCTGTCAGAATCATTTGAAGAATAAATCAGCAGATAGAACCTCTCTCTTTCTGTCTCTACCTTTCTCTTTGTAACTCAGCCTTTCAAATAAATAAATCTTTTTTTTAATAACAAAAAGTGGGTTTTTACTTTGGGAGGGAATGACTTTTTTTCAGCAATGTTTAGACTAAGGTGAGGTAAGTTTCTTGTTGCTTTTCTGTAACCTGTAACCCTTAAAGGTTTCCCTAAGCTCAGTACCTAGTGCTGGTTGGCTTCTCTTCGTGCCCTTGGGATGGGTTGCAAGCTGGGTCCTTCACTTTCAAAGCTGAACTTGGGTTGAGCTGCTTGGCAAATGTAGTAAAAGAAAGGATTTTGGACTCAGTGTGATAGCCTAGTGGCTTAAGTCCTTGCCTTGTATGCCTGGGATCCCCTGTGGATGCCGGTTCGTGTCCTTGCTGCTCCACTTCCCATCCAGCTCCCTGCTTGTGGCCTGGGAAAGCAGTCAAGGATGGGCCAAAGCCTTGGGACCCTGAAGCCACACAGTACACCCAGAAGAAGCTTCTGGTTCCTGGCTTCGGATCGGCTCAGTTCTGGCTATTGCAGCTGCTTGGGGAATGAACCAGCAGATGGAAGATCTTCCTGTCCTTCTCTGTGTAAATCTTCCTGTCCTTCTCTCTGTAAGTCTGTCTTTCCAGTTAAAATAAATAAATCTTTAAAAAGAGAGAGACTGAGAAGAGAAAAAAAAAAAAAAAAAAAGAAAGGAAGATGTGCTTTGCGATGGACTCTCCTGTTCCTTTCTCAGGGTATTTTGGTGTGTGCTCTGAGGATATTTCCTGTCATTTAAAACTAATTGGGCTCTGAATGCAGTGGACTCAGCTGCTGTTACCTACTTTGAGAAATGTCCTTATGTGTGTGGATTGAATGCTTGTGCTCTTTGAAATTGTATGTTGAAATCCCAGCCCCGTGGTCATGGAGTGCTGGGAGAGAGGGAAGACCTTTGGGAGATGAGTAGATCAGCCTTCTGTTGACAGAGAGCTGCCCCATCCCTCCCACCAATCTGCTGTGCTCTTGACCTTGGACTTCCCAACTCCCAGAACTGTGGGAAACAAGTTGCTGTTTTTTGAGAACCACCCAACTAATGATCTTTTGTCGTGACAACAGCCCCAGAAGATGGACGCCTCTTTGAAATTGTTGTGATGGGCTAGTGTTGCGATACAGTGGGTTGGGCTGCTGCCTGGGTTGGCTGCATCCCATGTTGGAGTGCTGACTTGAGTCCTGGCCCCTCTGCTTCTGATGCAGCTTCCTTGTAACATATCCTGAGAGGTAGCTGAAGAGGATTCAAGAGCTTAGGGTGCAGGAGCCCTGGATGGGGTTGTTGGTTGTTGGCATTGGCCTGGCTCTGCCGTCTGTGGTGGGCATTTGGGGAATGACCCAGCAGACAGATTGATCGGTTTGTCTGTTTTTCAAGTAAATGAAAACAAACATTTTTAACAACTTGTTATGAGCTCCCTTACCTGTTTCTCTTTTCTGTGGCTCCTCCCCGGCTCAGTGGGACGAGCACAGCTCCACACCAAGCACTTGGGACCTGTGAAGGCTGCTCTCAGTTTCTGCTCTCCAGTAGCCAAGAAGTTAGGGGGGTGTGTTCAGTAGAGCTGCCTGTGGTCTGATTCAAAACGTACATTTTGACACGTAAGGCAAAACTGATGTTTGGTTGTTTCCTGTGTGTTAGACACAGCACAAAGCATTTTCAGTCTCTTAAATTCTCGTGTGTTCTTCTTTCTGCCCATCTTCTCAGACCCTCTGTGTCACTGTTGGGTCTTGCTATAATGTTCAGCCTATAGAGATATCAGCATGCGAGTGTGTTCATCTCCCTGCTCCAGGGCTGCCTTGCTAGTCTGCGTGATTTTTGGACTGGACTATTCCAGAGTGTTCTACTCTGTTTCTGCTGTCCTGCCTCATCTCAGCAAGGCACCTGCCGGGATCCTAAAATGGATTGTGTCCTTTCCCGGCCCAGAACCCTTAGTGCCTGGTGATTCACAAGGCTCCCCCTAGTTCATTGCCAGCCTTGTCCCCTGCCTTGCCCTCCTGTCAGACTTCACCTCTTTCCTCCCCTCCCACTCTGCTCTCCATTTCCCAGCTGTCTGCGGTTTTCTCTGTCCCAGATGTCACGTTCTCAGTGAGAATCTTCCTGCCCTCCCCTGTCTGAACTGGTTTTCTCCTTCCAGTGCCCTGCCCTGTGTCCTTCCCTACCTATTTACTTAACGTTTGTTAACTACTTCCACTTTATTCACTGATATTGTTAAAGTCCATGAGGGCTGGAAGCTTTGTCTGTTGTGTTCACTGCTACATCCCCAGTTCTTGGGACTGTGCTAGCTAAGTGTGTGCTAATAGGGAAGAGGAAAGGAAAGTTAGAAAGAGTTTATGGACCCTACCGGTTAGGCATTTCACTAGTTTATAGGTGAAGGCATCCAGGGTATTCATTGAGTGCCCTGCTTGAATATGTTATATATACATGATGGGCTATTACTCAGCCATAACAAAGAATACAACCTGCCTTTTGCAACAGAGTGGATACAACTGGAGACCATTATTCTTAGTGAAATAAACCAGACCCAAAAGGACAGATGTATTCTATATATGAGTATCACATGTATTATCTGAATTGTGGCAGGAAATATGTAATGTACCAAAATTCCACCTAGGGCCTGACATGGTGGCCTAGTGGCTAAAGTCCTTACCTTGTGCACACCAGGATCCCATATGGGCTCCTGTTCATGTCCCGGTGGACCCGCTTTCCATCCAGTTCCTTGCTTGTGGCCCGGGAAGGTAGTTGGGGATGGTCCAAGGCATTGGGACCCTGCTCCCACGTGGAAGGCCCAGGGGAGCCTTCTGGCTCCTGGCTTTAGATCGACTCAGCTCCAGCTTTTGCGGCCACTTGGGGAATGAAACAGCGGTTGGAGCATCTTCCTTTCTGTCTCTGCTTCTCTCTGTACATCTGACTTTCCAATAAAAATAAACAAATCTCAAACAAAACACTCCGCCTAATATATTTAAGTAAAATTGATTTGGGGAGATTTGATGATGCTGTAGCCCCAGTCTTTATTCCTGCATAAGAGCGATGTACCCACTCTTTACTTGTTTAACTCTTTATTTAGGGGAAGGAGTAAGCCTGTGACTATAAAGTAAATTAAAATGTGTTATCCAGGGGCCCAACGTCAACCATGACTATGGCTAAATCCTTAATTTTACAAGTGCTGAGATCCTGTACAGTTGGTAGTTCATGTCCAAGCTGTTCTGCTTCCCATCTAGCTCTCTCCTTATGGCCTGGGAAGGTAGTAGAGGCTAGCCCGAGCATCAACATGTGTTTGTTTATTTGTTTGTTTAACACATGTTGCTGCACCTGTGTGGGAGACTTGTAAGAAGTTTTGGCTCCTGGCTTCAGATCAGCTTCCCTCTGACCATTGCAGCCTTTTGGGGAGTGAACAAGTGGATGGAAGATCTTTCTCTCTGTCTTTCCTTTTCTCCATAAATATGATCAGTATTTTGAAAAACAAAACATGTTATCCTAGGAGTCAGCACTGTAGCATAGCAAGTTAAGTATCTGTCTACAGTATCAGCATCCTATTTGGGTGCCTCTTTTTTAGTCTTGCTGCTCTACTTTCCATCCAGCTTCCTGCTAATGGCCTGGAAATGCAGTAGAAAATGGCCCAAGTTTTTGGGCCCGTGTCAGCAGGGGGAACCAGAGGAAGCCCCGGCTCCTGGCTTCAAACTGACCTAGTTCTGTCCTTACAGTCATTTGAGGAGTGAACCAGTGGATGGGAGTTCTCTCTTAATGTCTTTCTCTCTGAAACTCTTTCAACTAGAAATAAATAAGTCTTTTTAAAAAAAAATGATATCCTCAAAATTTAAAAAGAGGAAGTAGGAGGAAAAATATCATTATGTTTTTAAAACTGTGTGTATGAACTGCATGAAATCTGTTCCCTTTGTAGTAAGACAATTAAAAGGTTTTTTTTTTGAGCCAAAGAGTAGCAAGCTAAAATAATTCAATTTTATATAATCCTTTATGTAGAAATGATTGTCATTTGAGTGTATGAAATACTTGATAGTTTTTTATATTGTTTTTTGTCCCCTTCTTTTAATTCCAGTGTGTATTTTATACTTGTAGTGTAGCTTGTTCCAGTCACCTGGTGAGTGCTGCGTAGCAGGTATGGCCTGTGTGCTGGACGGCTCAGCAGCGTTCCTTTACTTTGTAGCCTGCCCCTTGTAGTCAGGTCTGTCTTCTCTGTATACAGTTGCACCATAGTCATGTGTTTCAACAAGCAGTATGTTTCTAGTTTGACCTGTTCTGAACATAGCTACTAAAGGTATCCTATGCGGCCTGGTTTGCTCCCCCAGTGTTAGTGATCTGAGCTGCAGCTGGAAAGCTCTGGCACATTGGTTTCCACTGCTCTGTAGCATTGTGCTCTGCGCCTGTGTCACCGTTTGCTGTGAGACATTGGCACTACTCCGTGGGCACCTAGAAAGCGCTGGCAGTGCCGTAAAACACTCCTGCTCTGCTTGCTAGAGCATGCGCACAAGAGTCTCTCCATGTATGCTGCATGTCGGAGTTACTCGCTCTTCAAATATTTCCCATCTTTATTTTTATTTTGTTTTGTTCTATTTCCTGGTTGCTACATTAACAATGCAAGATTTTTAAATATGGTACTGCCATTTTCCTTCTATCATTTTTGCTATTATTTTGATGTGTTTTACTTCGTAAAATCTTTATGCTAACTGGTCAGTGTTCACTTGTACATTGTCATTTTTGTTTTTTAAGATTTTTTTTAAAATTGGAAAGGCAGATTTACAGAGAAAAGGATAAACAGAGAAAAGATCTCCATCCACTGGTTCACTTCCCAAGTGGCTGCAACGCCCTGAGCTGAGCCAATCCGAAGCCAGGAGCCAGAAGCTTCTTCTGGGTGTACTGTGTGGCTTCAGGGCCCTAAGGCTTTGGGCCGTCTTTGACTGCTTTCTTAGGCCACAAGCAGGGAACTGGATGGAAAGTGGAGACAAAAACCGGGCCCATATGGGATCCCAGTGTATACCAGGGAGAATTTAGCCACTAGACCATTGCACTGGGTCCTGGATCATTTTCTGCCAAAGGACTTCTTTTGTGAATTTTTCTGGCAATAATTTTTCTCAGATTTGTTTTTATGAAAATGTCCTTAGTTCATCTATATGCTTCAAAAAGTTGTTCCTATGACAAGTATCTCCCAGTTCTTTAGTAAGGTGGCTCTCCAGTGTTTTCATCTGTTCTCTTGTAATAGTTGTTATGGGGCCTGGTGTGGTGGCTTAGCAGCTAAAATCCTTGCCTTAAACACTCCCAGATCACATATGGGCACCACTTCTAATCCTGGCTGCCCGCTTCCCATTCAGCTCCCTGCTTGTGGCCGGGGAAAGGAGTCTAGAACGGCCCAAAGCCTTGGGACCCTGCACCTGCGTGGGAGACCAGGAGGAAGTTCCTGGCTCCTGACTTCGCATTGGCACAGCACCGGCCATTGCAGTCACTTGGGGAGTGAATCATCAGATGGAAGATCTTCCTCTCTATCTCTCCTCCTCTCTGTATAGCTCTCTTTCCAGTAAAAATAAATCTTCTAAAAAAAATAGTTGTTATGTTTGTTCTTCAGGGGAATATACTCTTTTCCCTTTGACTGCTTTTGAGATTTGCTCTTTGTCCTGAACTGTTCATCATAATGGCCCTTGATGTGGTTCCGCTAGTGTAAAACTTCCCAGATTTGTCCTTTGTTGTCCTTAGACAGCTTGGGGAAAATCTGGGCTGATGTGACTTTATGTGCTGATGTTGCTCCTTTCCTCTGTCTCTCTCTCTCTGCAGCCTGTGAGAGAGCACATGCTGCCGTGTGCATCTCACGTTCTCTGTGCTTTGGTTCCCTGCTCGCTCTTCCTGCTTTGACCTGGATCTTGGCCGGTCACTCACTCTCCAGTTCACTAATCCTCTTTACCACTTACTGTCCTGCTTTCCAGGCACCTGCCAGCACTCTGATTGCTGTGTTTGGTAAACTCTATCCAGCCATCTACCTGACTGTGAAGATTCTAGTAATCCAGTGATATTATTCCCCTCCCCTGTTAGCTTTCAGTTGTACTTCTGATATATCTGGTGATTTTCTTCGAATGCTGGACATCTTGTGCAAGTGGATATTGTGTAAGAAATTTTAGAGGTTCTATCCATATTATTCCTTATTTTCTTAAAAGACTTATTTTTATTCAAATGGGAAATTTACAGAGAGAAGGAAAGACACGAAGGTCTTCTCTGGTTCACTCTCCAAATAGCTGCAATGGCCAAAGCTGAGCTGAGCTGAAGACACGAGGCAGGTGCTTCTTCTTAGTCTCTCATGCAGGTGCAGGGTTCCAAAACCTTGGGCCATCCTCTGCTGCTTTCCCAGGGCATAAACAGGGAGCTAGATGGGAAACGGAGCTCCCGGGATACAAACTGGTGCCCATGTGGGAGGCTAGCACTTGCAGGTAGGGGATTAAGCTGTTTAGCCACCATGCCAGTCCCCATCCATGGCATTTTTCTCCACAGGATTTAGTTTCCTCTTTCTTCTACTTTTGGATATCCAGTGCTTTGATCTCTTTCTGTGTGTTTGTCCGCTGTAAAATCTGCTTTTTGTTTGTTTTTGATTAATGATTCACTTATTTATTTGAATATCAGATTTACAGAAAAAGAGAGAGACAGACAGAGCTTCCATCTGTTGGTTCACTCCCCATCTGACTGCAGTGCCCAGACTGGGGCCATTCCAAAGCCAAGAGTCGCGCGCTTCCTCCAGGTTTCACACGTGGATGCAAAGACCCAAGCACTTGGACCATCTTGTATGGCTTTTCCCTTTTCCCAAGCACATCAGCAGGGAACTGGATAAGAAACAGAACAACTAGGATTGGAAACAGTGCTCTTATGAGATGCTGGCATCACGAGTGACAGCTGAACCCGCTGTGTTACAAAGCCAGTCCCCAAACCTGTGTTCTAAGCTTTCTTCTACAATGGACAGATAATAGAGGGAGCATTTCAGAGGGGGCTTAAAGCTTGACACTCAAAGGAAATAATCTTGAGGAAGAATTCTTTTTTTCTGGGGATGAACAGTGGAACGATGGGAGGATGGAGTTTGTAATTAGAGATCTGTCAGCCTTGGCTCCTGAAGTCGTAATGGAAGCCATAAGGAAACAGCGCTAGAAAAAATTCTGGGACTGGCATATAACAGATAAGTACCTGGTTCAAATCCCAGCACCTACAACTCTGCTCTGGCTTCCTGCTTAGAGGTAGCAGATGATGGCTCAAGTAGTTGGATTTCTGTCACCCATGGCAGAGATGAAGCAGTTCCTGGTTCCTGGCTTCTTTGGGGCTCAGCCCTGGCTCTTGTGTTTGGAGAGTAAATCAGCAGGTGAAAGATCTTTGTGTGTCTTTTTTTTTTTTTTTCTTTCTTTCTCTCAGATAGAGTGAAGATAGATAAATAAATAAGTAAATAAATTGGTTCTGTTTTGGCAACAAAGCGGGTGAATCATTTTGATAAAGGTCTTCAGCTCCCTTATCAGTAAAAAGTACATTGAGCTAGAGCCCTCATTTTCTTATCTTTCTAGTAATTGAAGATGTTTTGTTAAAAGCAACTTGAAGCCTCAGTTAGGGCAGCTGGTGAGTTAACTGGGTTGTGATCTCTTCCTCATTCCAGGGCTAACCTAGAAATAATCGTGCCCTGGAACTTTAAATGCCAGATCTGCAGGAAGTAGACTGGTAGGAGGTATTCGTGTTCTCTCCCTTTGTGGGGTTCAAAGACAGCAGGAGTGATAGGGCCCTTGCTGTCAGAGCGAGGATGGCATAGGGAAGAGCTAAATGGCTCCTTTGCTTTTTTTTTTTTAATTTATTTGTTGATATTACAAAGTCAGATATACAGAGAGGAGGAGAGACAGAGAGGAAGAACTTCCATCCGATGATTCACTCCCCAGGTGACCACAACGGCCGGTGCTGTGCCGATCCGAAGCCGGGAACCAGGAACCTCTTCTGGGCCTCCTACATGGGTGCAGGGTCCCAAGGCTTTGGGTCGTCCTCGACTGCTTTCTCAGACCACAAGCAGGGAACTGGATGGCAAGTGGAGCTACCGGGATTAGAACCGGCACCCATATGTGATCCTGGCGCGTTCAAGGCAAGGACTTTAGCCACTAGGCCATGCCGCCAGGCCTGGCAAGTTTGTTTATTTTATCCCATCTCAAAGGTGGAGACATTTGAGTCCATTTGAAAAAACAGCAGCAGTAAACCAACATCCCTTTAAGTCTTTCATCTGAGCCTACACTCAAGCACCGTTCAGGAGAAATTAGGACCAACTGATGCACTTTAGACTCCAGCCTCATGGTGTTGTCACACTAGCTCGTGCATAACCTTCGGGGTGTTCACATGGTGAAGTTTTCGTGGCCTTTTCACCCTCAGAGCTCAAGTAACTTTGCCTCTTCTCTTCCGTTCCCATGGTCTGTGCTTTCCTCCCAACCACCCCTTCCCTTCTTTTTTTTAAGATTTTTTTTTAAGTGGAAAGTCAGATACATGTAGAGGAAGAGAGAAAAAGGGGAAGATTTTCCATCTGCTCATTCACTCCCCAAGTGACCACAATAGCTGGAGCTGAGCTAATCTGAAGCCAGGAGCCTGGAGCTTCTTCTGGGTCCCCCCATACAGATGCAGGTCCCAGTGCCTTGGGCCACCCTTGACTGCTTTCCCAGGCCACAAGTAGGGAGTTGCATGGGAAGTGAGACCACCGGGATATGAGCCAGTGACCCTATGGGATCCCAGCACATGAAAGGTGAGGACTTTAGCCCTAGGCTACTGAGCAGGGCCCTGTACCTCCTGTGTCAGTCAGTCATTCATAAAACAGCTCTTGTCAGAGCAATTGCTTCTTTCTGGAATTTTGCTTACCCAGACCAGCTCTGGCCACGCACATTTGTTACCTTTCATGCCTACCTCAGTCGGTGATCGCCGCAGGCATCTGGGGTCTCTGTCACAGGCAGGAGCTCTTGTTGCTCTGCCCCGTTCTCTACTCAATATTGGCCTCCATCTTTTCTTTCAGGGTGCATGGCACATGCTAACTGTGTCATCTGCTATGTGTCATGTCGTTCTCAGAATGCATGTATTTGGAACCGCTTGTTTCTTTGGTGCTTGTGTCATATGGCAAGACTAGCAGCTTTGGGAAAGGAAGGTGTGGACCTGTGGCTGCATGGGCCAGGGCATAGCTGGCTGATGGAGATGGCATTGTCTAAGTTGTGGATCTGGAACAAGGAAGGGATTGGAGCCTCACTTTTGGGGGGTATGTGTGTGTGTGTGTGTTCTGTTCTGTTTTTTTGCCCAGGATTTAGCTTCCTTTGTATGAGCCCACCTCCCTGAGGAAGGAAAGATACACCTCGTGTGTCTGTCATCTCTTGTATTGAGGGTGGAATTTTTCTAGAGACAGTAAGAAGAGGCATAGATGGGGTCCCTGTTGAGCTTACTCCACAGCAAATGTAGGTAGAGCTTCATAGGCTTTCCTTGGGGATGACCATAGTCTGTCTTGCTTCATCTGTAAATGGGAGCAAGTATAGGACCACTTAAAGGTTGGGGGAAGATTGAGCTATTTTTCTGAGTTTGTGGAATCTAGATCCCTGGAACAGTGTCTGCCACATGGGGTAAGCATTGTTGAGCAGTGTTTATCAGTTCAAGGGCTACAATGTGGTCATCAGCAGTTGAAAAATTCCCCTACATGTTTTTAATTTATTTAAACAAATGCCTGGAAATATATTTATTTCTAAAAATTTCATCAATGTATTTTAAACCATTGAAACCAGAGTTACTTGTGCAGCTCTTAAAGCTCCTCATGGGGCATAACCAGTTAAGCCTCTCCCTGCACCACCAGCATCTCGTATGGGCACTGGATCAAGTTCTACATGCTCCACTCCCTTTCTGGCTCCCTGCTGATGCACTTGGAAAAGCAGCAGAAGGTGGTCCAAATACTTAGACCCCTGCACACACGTGGAAGACTGGAAAAAGTTGTGGGCTCTTTAGTTCAGCCTGGCCCAGCTCGGTCCATTGTGAGCATTTGGGCAGTGAACCAGCAGATGGAAGATTCTGTCTGTCTCTCCTGCTCCCTCTGTAGCTCTGCCTTTCAAATAAATGCTAAAGAGGAGAAGCAGCAGCCGCAGCAGCTCAGAGTCTGTTAGCACCTATTGCCTGTGTCCGCTCCCTGTGACATCACCATCTCTTTTCTTACCAGGGTTTGGCATTAAAAAGAATCTATTAATTAAAGACACAAAGTGTTTTACAAGAACGGAATCATTGTGAGTGGGAAGGAGATAAACTTGAAGCTTATTTCTATTGAGAAATATTCTGTTTCATTTCTAAATTTTTATGTTTTGAGATTTTGCTGTGTTTATGATTGACTTATGTATACTTTGCCTTGTTCCAGAACAGGCATCAGGAGATTGCTGTGTTTCAGGATGAGACACGCAGGATTCAGCTGGGACAGAGGCAGTGGGCGGGGCAGCACTCATTAGAAGAAAGAGTAGATTTGCAGAGATAACATTTTGCATTCACAAAGTGCTTTGTGTTTTTTCCAAGTGCTTTCATGGTCCAGGTCTCCCTGGGAGCTCTGTGGATAGTGTTCTTTGGTTTTTGAGATGAAGACACTCTGCCTAAGCAGAATGTGTATTTTGCTCGTGTTTGCCCAACTGACAGTAGTGATAGAGTTGGCGTCAGAGCAGTCCACTTTCTAAAGTGTATGTATATTTTCCTAGCGTTGAAGCAGTTTATTTGCCAAGCCAGGCATTACAATCTGGCCACCCTAGAGGGAATTATTCCCCACATGCTAGTCTCTACTGATTCAGTTCTGAGACATAAGCCATGTAGGCCTATAGATAAAGCGTGTTAGGATGGCAAAGCTAATCAAGTCTGAAGGCTTGCTTCTGCTTTAGCTAACTAACTAAACAGAAATGCACCTGCAGCTATTCCCTCAGCATGCCTCGTGGCAAAGCGGCAACTTGGCACCCTCAATACAGTGTCTTGTCCCTTCTGCCCAAATATGCTGAAACAAATGTTGGCCAGTGAAGAACTACAGGCAGGTCACAGTTCCATTCATCTTGTGCTGTGAAGATCTGACTTGCCTACCTAAGACTTTATAATTAGTGACAGAAGCAACAACACAAGGAGGACTTGACTAAGCCCTGAGTCTTGTTGAAAATCAGTGTTCCTGTGCTGCCTTTGAGTGCTCTGCTCGTTTCTGTGTGTGAATATCTTATAGCAACTCTCCCCATCCTTTTAAAGGAAAAGCAATGTCCTGCTGAGGGAGTTCCTCAACCACTCTGACCTTCCAGATTAATCTGAAACAACATCTGAGTTCATCACTGGGTCGGTGTTGCAGAATAGCAGGTGTGTGTCTTGGGCGAGTTGAGGCACCGGGGCAGTCTTGAGGCTGACTTTGTTGCATATGGTTAGACCTTGTGTGCTGAGATAATTCTGGGTGGCTTTGGATAACTTTGTTTTGTAACTGAAAAGGAGTGTGTGTTATGTGATAAGTGTTAATCTGTGAGTAGCTACATGGTGCGTGTCTTAGAGTAGGAGCGCTGGTGAATCTCCAGATACTTCAAGAAGAGCAAGGTCACTGGCTTGAGCATGTGACAGGAGGAGATGTGAATTCCAGCTGTAAAATGCCTTAATGTTTTTAGTTAGGGTCTGTTTCTGGATTCTTTTCTCTTTGCGTTCAGGGCTATACCTGATCCATAACCAAGTGGAACTGGAAACAGAAAAACCTACTATACTGATACTGAGGAGAAATCAGGGACTCAGAAATATCTCTTTCTTGCCAAACCTCAACTTTGCCTATCCTCACCATCCCCTTTTTTGTAAGTGCCGCTCCTCAGCTCCTTAACCCTTCAGCTTTGGGCTGAGGGAGGACTGGCTGTTGGGTTTGCCTTTCATCAGAGATTTAGGATTGCATCCTCCCCACCCCCCGCTCTTGCTGCTCACAGATGTCACCGCAGTAAGGCAGACCTCAGCTCAGAATAGCTCAGAATCAGGCCAGAGGAAGTGGTAAAAACCAAGAGACTTGGGTCTTACATGACCTGAAGGAGGCTTTCCTCCTAGTGTACAGGCAAAGTTGAAAATCCCTCTGAAGACAAAAGAAAGTTTAAAATAAATTGCAATGACTTGAAAGTTAGGCTCCAAACTGCTAAGATGTATGACAAAGTGCTAAGAAATGTGTGACAGTTGATGGCCAGACATTTTTTGAAAGCATCTTACATAAAGGCTCTCCCTACTCCTTCAAAGTAACCATTGGCAGCAGAAAAGAATCTGACTTTTACACATGATAAACTGACGTTCTGGCAAGTTCAGCAGCTTCCACCAGGATGCCTGATGCAGTAGTTGACAAGGGAAACGTGCTCTGTACCTCTGCCCGTTCCCAGCTGGTGCCAGAATGGCAGCCCCCCTTGGCTCATGGTGGCCTTACTTACGGGCACGAGACGGAGTCGAGTGGCTAAGACCTGCATGTTTAAGCACAGTTTCTTGCAGCCCATTGTGATTGGAGATAGAACTGTTCAAGAAACTGAAATTTGCAGCCGTCAGCCTTGCCCTTAGAAGAATATACAATTCCTTCTCACCCTACATAATCCTCACTTCTCTCTTCCTGTTACTTGTGGTCACCGTCTGCCCTGGTGACAAGGAAGATACTGTTGCCAGCCATTACTCAGTATATTAAAGAGGAAATTTCCATTAAGTAAATAACTGTGAAAGAAGAACCTAAGAGAAGGGAGAGAAATTTGAGCCCAGGTTCCTGTTACACTGGCCAAATACCATGGGCCTCCACACTTGGTAAATGTCACACACAGTCAGAAAAACTGAAAGGACAGAATAGAGGGACACCGTGGGAATTTTTCCCTTGCACCATCCTGACATCTTCTTAAATTTTGGTTGTTTGAATTAAACTGATCAGAGCCAGGTCCAAAACCCAGGCTAATTTATCCTTTTGTTCGTTTTATGTAGACAATAGGATAATTTTTGGAAGGTGCAGTAGAACTGGTATCTTTAAGCACCACTGAGATTTTTACCCTTTACTGAGACCTTTGCTTCATGGATAGCAATGACTTTGGATTGCAGCCAACATTTAGCAGTGTGGCTTGTGTTGAAACTTCCTTTGGGGAAAGAAGTGGAGAGGCTGTGGGCTTTGCAAGCAGCTTTTCTGAAGGACATTCTGTTCCTTAGAAATTTTTCATCTTAGCTAGGACAAGCTTTGCTTGAAGATCTGAGTATTTTGTGGACTTGCAGTTGCTACAGAATTAGTTAGGTCAGCTTAAATATCTACAAATTTTTCTTTGATGCTGAGATATTATTTATAATGAACACAGTTACAAATTATCTACAAATTACCTTCCAGTGGCTTTTCCAGGAAGAGCGTGGCCCACACCCTGCTCTGGTGCTTTCACACCTCTCCATGGAGGCTCCCTCTCTGCAGGGCCGCACTGTGCCGGCTATGTTTGCGCATGCACCATTTTACCTGCAGAATTTGAGCATTCCCATTTTGCATATGAAGAATCTGAAGTGTGCTCACTTTAGCAGCACATATACTAAAAATTGGAAGAAGCTGAAGTTCAGATAACTCAGTACTGTTCTTGTTGAATATCTACTGTGTGTTGGGCTCTGTTGTAAGTTCTTACAGGTATTGTATAATCCTTGCAACATCCTTGTAGGGGATCATTTTTATCCCCAATTGAAGATGAGGAAATGGAAACCCACAGAGGTGAAGTTGCTTGCCCACAGTCTCACAGCTATAAAGTGTCTCAGTTGGAATTCTTTCTCAGGTGCACTTGCTGGTGATAGGCTACAGGCACGTCTCCTGAGCAAGAGCTTGGGGCAGAAGGCAGGAGGTACTTCTAATTGCTGCTGCTTGTCCCTGCTGCGGCAGGAGCGATTCTCTTCCTCCGGTTGGTGGGCTGAAGACAGAGATGAATTGTGCTTGCTCAGGTCCTCATGTTTTGTATCTTTCCCCAAAAGCTTCTGGGATGCATTCTCTTCTCTGTGGGCAACCTGCGTAGCTGCTTCCAAACTGCTTCCTGCTTCCAGGCCATTGGGTGGCAGGGTGGTAGTGGTATACGTTGGCTGTGGCTCTTAGGGTGTGTCTGCCCTGTCATGTTAGTCATCTTAAATGTGATAACATGGATGCAAACACCTGCAGCCCTCGAGGCCAGCAGGCACCATGATAGGTGCCCCGCACCCACTTCCTTTTGCAGCTCTCGGCTCAGCTGTCTGAGAAGGCAGACACAGGATGTGGCTGAACATCCCACCTAGGAGGGAATGAGAAGTGGAATGAAGGATGAAAGGAGGCCACATGCCGTGGTAGCCTCTGTACCCAGATCTTCAGACCACTGCACCTGTCACCCAGCTGGCTCTATAATGCAGGAGCAGGAAACGGACCCTTGATCTGCCAGTGTGAGGCATCAGGGCATGACATCTCTCCTGAGCCTGACTGAGGAAAGCTGGCCCCCTCCTCAGTCCTAGGCTGTAGCAGGGTCTCTTTCATGCTTGCCCACATTCAGGCTCCTCTCTGCATCCTTTCTGCTGGGGTCACCTTCCCAGTGAGGCTTTCAGCTCATATCGAAGAGAGTCCAAGGCTGTTACTTGTTGGCATCCTCAGCTGGACCTAGAATCAGTGCTCTGTGAAGACCCTCAGCCTGGGGTCACAGAGCATGCAACGCCTTGGAACCCAAAGTCTATTTGCTGGAAGAGAGGGATTATTTTGTTTTCAGATATTAAACCCTAATATAAGCAACCATTACCTGTAAACTTTTTTAGTGATGACAGCAATAAAAATGCGAACTAGATGCCAACCTGAAGCATTGTCACTGGTTCCTCCAGCCATGCAATAAAGTAGGTACTGTCATCATTCCACAGATGCAGCAGGAGGCTCGGAGGCAGATGTCTTGCTTGGGGTCAAGGAGTTGCTCGAATGGTTGCGGAGAGGACTAGAATCTGGGTTGGTTACTGTCCTAGAACACGGCTCTTAAGGAGAGCATGGAGGGCCCACAGTGGTAGCTTTGTGACATAACCTGGTGTTCCAGTTCTCCTAAAAGAAATGGCCAAATTAATTTTCATTAACTTTAACTGAATAGCCAGTGATGGGGAAGATAAGGCAAAAAGCAAGCAAATAACAACAGAGGTTGTATCTCCAAAAAGATCAGGGAATCACTGCCTTGATGATGAAAGCGTTTGGCGTGCGGAAAAGGGAGTGAGTGTTTCTGTGGCTTGTTGCACCAGGAAGTGGGGCTGCTGCTTCTTCCTCTGGTTTTCCGTCCACGCCCAGAAATCACCTGTTACTTGTGTTGAGAAGCCTCAGGACTGATAGGTCCCTGGGCAGATGTGATCGGTATGATACACACCGCTCTCCTTGCCAGGTCAGAAACAGGACTGCCCTCCTCCAGGCTGCTACTCTGTGTGCTAGGTCTTCCAGGAAGGCTGTTCTCCTTGAGCCTTCCCATTGGGTTTTATATCTAAATAACATTCCTGTAAGTCTTCTGAAGGGTTATTCCTGGGTCATTGGCATTGAAACCACTTGTTCTGGTAGATCCTTCCTGTGAAGGTTAATTATGTATTTGATATCCTTCCCTTTTTATGCCTGAATGATGGGGATAAGTACCTTGTGGTTTATTAACTGTCACCTTAAAACTTTTCAAGTTGTGTTGTGACAAAACAGAGTTTTAGATCCTTTTTATCCAGCTCTGATGAATCAGACAGCTTCTCTGGTTGAAGTGTGCCAGGATAAATAAAATCTGATTTGTGGGGAAAAGATGGGTTTGCACTTGAAGTCTTGAATTCAAGTCTGCCACTTGCTATGAAAGGTGACCTAACCTGTTCTTCTTTCCATTCACTTCATCTTTGTGTTTTGACAAATGGGCATTGGCATCTAATAGGCAGGTAATTGTTGAATAAAAGAAATACGGGCATTATTTGAGAGAGGTTAATGGTTAATGTCTCCAGGCATTTTGATGTTAAACCATAAACCGGTACTCTGACACTTTTCCTGTTTTGAATCCCTCTGTTCTTAAAGGACCTGTGACCTTATCATCATGGACTCCAGAATCTCCCCACCCTAAAGCCATTTCATCTATACCTTTGGCTTTTCAGTAAACTTGTAGAAGTACAGATGAAGTGTCCCTTGCTGGGAGTGTTTCAGATTTTGGATTTTGGAGTATTTGCATATGCACAGTGTGGTATCTCAGGCAAAGGACTCCAGTCTAAACACAAAATTTATTTATTTATTTTTAAAGATTTGTGTATTATTATTGGAAAGCCAGATATACAGAGAGTAGGAGAAACAGAGAGGAAGGTCTTCCATACAATGGTTCACTCCCCAAGCCACTGCAATGGCTGGAGCTAAGACAGTTAGAAACCAGGAGCCAGGAGACTCAGGTCTCCCACGCTGGTGCAGGTCCCAAGGCTTTGGGCCATCCTCAACTGCTTTCTCAGGCCACATGCAGGGGGCTGGATGGGAAGTGGGCTGTTGGGATTAGAACCAGCGTCCCATAGGATTCTGGCGCGTGCAAGGCGAGGACTTTAGCTGCTAAGCCACCGCGCCAGGCCCAAAACACGAAATTTATTTATGCTTCAGATATACCTGGTATGTGTAACCTGAAGGTGATTTTATGCAGAACTTAAGGTCCAGCCCTGTTTTGACCACAGTCTGTCACACAGAGTCTAGTGTGGAATTTTCCACTTGTGGAGTCTTATTGCTACTCAGAAAGTTCCAGGTTTTGGAGCGCTACAGATTTGGGATGATCAAATTTTATTGTCATTAAGGAGTTTCAGTGGTTGTCTTGTAAGCCCCATGACCTCCATGGTAAACATCCCACTCACGGATTGAATGTGTTAGTGGTTGAGCACCTCTTTTCTGGGACAGACAATATGTAATTCAAAATTAATCTCTCTGATTAAGTGATATCTATTAAATCTTAGCTAACATGGGAAGGTATTTGTTTAAAAGAGCAAAAATTGTGCTGTGTTTTAAAACTTGCATTTTTAATTCACTCCAGTTTGCAGGGACATTATCAGATGGCTTAGGGAAGACCATGGATAATCGGCACCAGTCGGAGCGGGAGTACATCAGGTACCACGCAGCGACCAGCGGGGAGCATCTTGTAGCTGGCATCCATGGCCTGGCTCACGGTAAGCATAATAGGCTCTTCTGCCACATTCCTGGTAGGCTGTTTGCACCTGTCTGAACGTGAGTAGCAAGAAGAAAATCTGACCACAGTGGTATTCTAAGTGTGATATTCTGGCGTACCTGATAGTCTTCTGAGCTGCAATTATGTCCGTTTTGCATTTGCCATGTGTCAGCTTGGGGGAGCTCACTGTTCATTTTCAGAGTGCTGTGCGTGTCACACTCCCTCCCTCTGCTCCTGAAGGATCATAAGCAGAAATCACCAGAACCCTGTCTGAGGTCCAGAGTTTAAGACTGCCTTCTGCCTCCTGCTCTTTCCTCCCAAGGCAACTGAAATGCGGAGTTTACTTCTAGGTTTTCTGTAGCCCAGATGTTTTTGACTCTTGCATAAATGTACTTTCACCAGATTAAAAGCCCAAGAGATGGAGAGATGGCATAAATGTGTTTCAGTCTCTGCAAGTTTGAATTCCAAATTGGGATGCTTTAATTCTGACTCATTTGCCTTTTGTTGCGTTTTTCTCAGGAACTTTTCTATGAGGTGTCCAAGGCCCTTGGAGATAGAAGCTTTCCCAGTTTTCACAACCACTATCATCTAGTCACACCGAGCTGTATCCTCTCCCCCAAGTCATGTCTGCAAGCCCTCGTCAGTTTGGGTTCTTCTGTCTTCTCATCTACCTCACTTCCTTTCCTATCAAATTCCGACTCAGATGACGTTTCCCTGGCTCTACTGTCTCAGTTAGAATTTTCTTTTTAAGATTTATTTTAGGGACTGGCACAGTGGCCTAGCAGCTAAAGTCCTCTCCTTGCACGCGCCAGAATCCCATATGGGCTCCAGTTTGTGTCCTGGCTGCTCCACTTCCCATCCAGCTCCCTGCATGTGGCCTGGGAAAGCAGTCAAGGACGGCCCAAAGCCTTGGGACTCTCTGCACCCTCATGGGAGACCCGGAAGAAACTTCTGGCTTCAGATTGTCTTAGCTCTGGCCATAGTAGCCACTTGGGGAGTGAATCATCGGATGGAAGATCTTCCTCTTTGTCTCTCCTCCTCGCTGTATATTTGACTTTCCAATAAAAATGAATAAATAAATAAAAAGATATATTTTTATCTGTTTGAAAGGCAGAGTTGGTGGGATCTTCCATCTGCTGATTTACTCCCCAAATGGCCGCAGTAGCCAAAGCTGGGCCAGGCCGAAGCCAGGTCCCTGTAATTTCATCCAGGTCTCTTGCAGTTGGTGGCAGGATCCCAGGCAATTGAGCCATCTTTCACTGCCTTTCCCGGGCACGTTAGCAAGGAGCTTAATTGAAGCTGGAGCATCTGGGAATTCAACTAGCACTCATAGGGGATGCTGGCGTCACAGCTGGTGGCTTAATCTGTTGCATCATAACACTAGCCCCTCCAGTAAGAATTAATGACAGAGCATGTGGGACATTTCTGTGCCATACCTGAGAGATTGTGAGTGCCATGAGAACAAAAAGGGCATTTTTTATTCATCTTTTACTCATGACACCTGGCGTTTAGCTCACGCTTAGCTGTGTTAGGAAATTGAACTTCCTGTACCAGATCCTTCAAATGCAAAGAGTATAGTTGTTCTTACTCTTTAGTTCAGCACTCGAGTGTCTTAAGAAAATGGGTGATTTTTTTCAAGGTGACAAAATCACCTCCAGTGAATGATCACCCAGATAGTCTGTGCAGCCCCCCAAGAGCCAGTCAGGCCAGTCAAAGACGGGGCATGGCGGTCTCCTCCAGAGAATCCATTGAGCCTTGGATTATAGCAAAGTAGTAGCCTAGAGTGAGCTTTTTCCTTCAAGGTGCAAAGGTGTTTAAAAGATAACAAGAACTATAATCTATTCAACCTCCTTGATTTAAAAACTGGGAGTTATGATTCCTTCATTCTCTTAGGGATGCAAGGGGGAGCTCCTGTTTAACCCAGGTTCAGTAGTATTCCATCTCTAAGGTCCCAGTCTGAACTCCTGTACTATTCAGATTGGGAAAGGAACTTTGCCTCGCTGGAGCAAATCGACCCAGAATCCAAAAGAAATGCAGTGAATTGTTAGTGCGTTCTCACCCAAGGAGCTTCCTTTATCAATTTGTCTCACTAGAGCTGAAGAGTCTAGAGAGCTTCCTCTCACCCCCACTGTCAGAGGGTGAACATCCTGTGAGTGTCCCTGGCACAAGTCCTGGAAATGCTCCCCGGACAGGGCCTGATTCCTTCCTGAAGGCCTGTGACTTCACTTGCCTTCGCCGGCTTCTGGCCACTTAGGCAAGTTTCAGCTGTTGTCAACTTTCAAAATGTTTTGGATGTGTTTTTGACCAAGTTGGTCTTTTGAACTGACTCCGTGAAGGGTCCTGGTTAGCACTGGCAGCTTTTGGGAGTGCTCTTCATGAAGGCTTCCACATTTACATAATTTCTCATCTCTGTTTAAGCCAAGTATGCAATAGCTTCTACCCTATTTCAGGCACTTGGTGTGTTTGACCAGTCACAGGTCTTTGAAAATTGTGAGTACATAGTTACCTCTCTGTCTTATGGCTCATAGGATGCTAGCCTCTTTAGACTTTCCAAAGGGCCCTATTTGCCAGTCTGCTGTTGATTTAATCCCAATGTCTGCCTCTTTTCCTGATTGCCCATATGCTGCCAAGCTCTGAAGTTGAAAAAACTCTGTTAACCTCCCTCACAGTTTCTTTGGTATTTTGAAAACTGGAACACACTTTACTTCTGATTGGAATAGATCTACACACGCACACACACACACATCCTCTAACTCTGAACCTAATGAGCTTGGCCGAGTTATAACACCCCTTGTTTTGTTTTTGTGTGTTTGTTTTTCACCAGGTATCATTGGTGGATTGACCAGTGTTATAACCTCAACAGTGGAAGGTGTGAAAACAGAAGGGGGTGTGAGCGGCTTCATATCTGGCTTTGGAAAAGGGCTCGTTGGCACTGTGACCAAACCAGTGGCAGGCGCCCTGGACTTTGCATCAGAAACAGCGCAGGCGGTGAGAGACACAGCCACGCTGAATGGCCCCAGGTCAGTGGACATGGGGGTGGAGGGGGGAGCCAAGCTTTTGCAATTTCCAGCCAAGTCTGCTGCTTCTAACCCATGCACTTTATGCTTTGGGTATATGACTTTTTTTTTTTAAAGATTTATTTTTATTATTTTTTCATTGGAAAGGCGGATATACAGAGAGAGGAGAGACAGAGAGGAAGATCTTCCGTCCGATGATTCACTCCCCAAGTGAGCGCAACAGGCCGATACTATGCCGATCCGAAGCCAGGAGCCTCTTCCGGGTCTCCCACGCGGGTGCAGGTTCCCGAAGCTTTGGGCCGTCCTCGACTGCTTTCCCAGGCCACAGGCAGGGAGCTGGAAGGGAAGCGGGGCTGCCGGGATTAGAACCGGCGCCCATATGGGATCCCAGGCGTGCAAGGCGAGGACCTTTAACCACTTGCGCCACCGCGCCGGGCCCGGTATATGACTTTTAATCTGAACACTTGTAACTTAAATTTCTGACCTACTTAATACAAATACAGAAAAACAAAGCAAAAGAATCCATCGTTTTTTCAGAGTTGTTGGTTAATTTGTAGAGAAATGTTGTGCTCTGTTGCTTCTCTTTGCTGAAGAGGTCAGAAATAAAATTTGCAGCCTTACCAGCTTTCCTTCGTCACCCATTGGACCCTGAATGCCTGTAAAGCAATCAGTCGACTGTAGGCTGGGTCTTGCTCCTCTACAGTTGTGATTCACTCCATGGATCTGCCCACTTAGTTTTTCCTTCACTTGAAAGTACCAGCAAATGTACCAACCTCAAAGCAAGAAAGATCTTACACCGCAGCAGTCTGCACTTCAGCTACAGTGGTGCCTCCCTTTGAGGCCCATGAGATGGAACATCAGAGACAAGCCATGGGCTCCAGTCTCAGGAAATCCAGCTACGTCAACTTAGCTGTTCACTTCAGTGGCTTATTTAAGCTCCCTCTTCCAGAGCGACTTAATGAGGGTCCCTGTCAGTGAAAGGTGCAGTGAATATTACAGTTCTCAGCCTGGCTGGATTCTGCCTAAACTCAGAAGGCCTCCCCTGCTGCCTGAGTATAGCCAGGGCTGAGCCATGGGCATGCCCTGTCTTTTCCTCAGATAAGAGTTGAAGTAAACTGTCCCCAGATAAGATGGTGTCACCCTGACACCTTACTGATGACATATTATTATAGTAGAGGAAATGGTTACATTTGTGGACTGGGATCATGTACAGTGTTCTACCAGAATGCCTTCCATCTGGAGGCTCCTACTCATTATTAAAATAAGGACCTGTAGAGTGTGCTTGGGTTACATTCTGGTCTCAGCTACCCGTGAGTATATTGTGAAGCTGTGAGGAGGGGCAGGCAGTAGGGAGGCTTCATAGGCATTTCGATTGGTTTTCTATTTCTGATCTAAGTGCCAGAAGTTCACCTCCAGTGTTGTGTTAAGAGAGTAAGACCCAGCAAAGCACGAGCTTGCAGAGATGCCAAAGAATTCCCTCGAGACCTTGCTTCTTAAAAATCCCCAGATGGTCAAGGGATCAATTGATTTATTACAAAAGGGGGTAAGATGTATGCAATAAAGATTAAGATTATTTTGTGCTTTTAGTTTAATATATTAATGAAAAATCACTTGAATGTTGTGTATTGTGTTTGGAAGTCTTGATGACGTATTTTGTATTCCTTTTAACAACTCATATAAGGTAGCCATGGTTGCTGTGGAGGGGAAGGTGTCATTATCTTTACCAGTTGACCAGTATTGTCATAGAAGGTTTGATGTCATATTTTGAAGTCCGTATTTGTCATTCATTCATTTCCAGGCAATAAGTCTTGACTAAAATTTCATATGGACTCAGGATTGGGAATATAACAGATTATCCCTGTCTTCAGAGAGCAATAAACATAAAGCAATGTGGCAAATGATTATTACTAACATGGTGGCAACTGACAAAGAAGATATTTGTGGGGTGCTATGAAATGGTGTGGTTAGAGAAGATAAAGACATGGAAGAGGGCTAACAGGGGGGTCAAGACAGGCTTTTCCAGAAAAGTGAGAGTTCAGATGAAACTTGACATTTATGGAAGAGTTGGCCATATGTTGAGATAAGAGCAGCCCATTTAAGGTTAAAAGGAACTGTAAGAGGAACTCCTTGCAAAGAGTCAGGCTTTGTCTCAATGCCTCCACGTATGCAATCTCCTTGACCCTTCTTTTGTATATTTGCAGGTAAGGGCAGAAGAGTTCAGATAAATCACATGACTCAGAGTGGGGCTTTTAGTGCAGTGCTTAAGATGTCAGTTGGGTTGTCCGTTTCCCAAATCAGAATGCATGGGCTTGATTCCTGGCTCCACTTCTGGTTCCAGTTTCTGATGCACACCTGGGGAGGCAGCCGGTGATGGCTCAAGGGCTTGGGTCCTTTTATTCATTGGGGAGACCCAGACTGAGTTCTAGGCTCCCAGCTTCAGCCTGCTCTAGCCCTAACTGTAAGAGGTATTTGGAAAATGACCCAATATATAGAATATGTTCTCTTTGTCTCTCTCTCTCTTTCTCTCTGCCTTTCAAATAGATAGAGAAGAAAGAAATTGCATGACTCACCCATAGTTATACAGATGACCAGAAACAGTGGAGCCAGACTCAGATCCAGCCCACCTCCTCACTCTGAACCTGGCGTCCCTGCACTGCCCTGCTTGGGCCTGACCTTCATGTCAAATCCAGTTAGTGTCAGTGTATGGCGTACTACACAGTTGCTTCCCTGCCGACCACAAGATTTACTCTTGTTGTTACCACTTTCTCATCATGCTAGCCCCTGGCATTTAGCTGCTTGGCCAGCATTGCACTTCTCAGCAGAGGCTGTTCCCCCTAGAGTGCTTCTTTTCCAGCCATATGCATTGGAGGCTCTGTGGAACCACCAGCCATTCTTCATCACAGCCCACTTAAGCCTTACATTGCCATGTAGACGAAGCAGAAAAGCTCTGTAGTTTGCCTAAAAGCAAATAGCAGTTGGGCAATCAAGTTGAATTTTAACAGCAAATTTCCAGGAGCAGCTGTCAGGCTAACAAGATGCAGTATCTACAGTGATAGGTGAGGAACAGCAGGTAGTCAGGGGCCTGTAGACAAAGGGACTCAAAGGAGGGGACATTAAGCTTTGGTGTGGTGTCTCTGTTGCTGAAAGTACCAGGATAGGAGAGTCATGGAGAAGTGAGGCACATGGGAAATCCATGCTAATTGAGGACCTCGGAGGGTCACAGCTCCCTTTACTGCCCAGAAAAAACATTCCAGATTCTTCCAAAGGGGGAGGTGGTAGTCTTTTCACCAGTTTTCCTCAGTCCATTTGTCTAGCTATAAAGCAATCTTATTGGTGATCAGCCATGTGTGACTGAAGAAAGAGTACCTGACCTGGAAAATGCTTCTTACTAACTTTGGATCCTTGGTCAAATCTTGTATTGTCTAAACCTCAGTTTTTCATCTATAAATATGGGATAAGTTCATCTGTCTTTATTTTGGTTGGGGGTACCTCTTAGCGGTTTGAGCCCAACCAGAGTGATTTTAATGTAGGAACTATAAAGAACTATAAGCCTGCTAGGCGGTATTGTTTTCCAGTCGTAGAGGAGCAGACACCCTTGCAGGTGGAGAAGTCCTTCAGGGCCCCCAGGGCTGCTTTGATGACACTGTGATCTCTGAGGAGGACGCTGGTTCTACCCAAGGGAGAAATCACCCCGGCTTCTTGGAAGTGAGTTATAACTATCTCCAGCCATCCCGGTTGATTGAACAGGATCCAGGGGTGTTACTCAGGGTTTTTCCCCACTGTTTAGACAACAGGGACTAACAAATGATTTGAAGGGATTAGAAGTGAGACTCTGACCGGGGACTGACCTGAGCCCAGGGCCTGCGCCAGGAATAGGGCCCAAGAGCCCAAGAGTGCTGCCTGAGTCTGCACTTGGAAGAGGCTCTCTGCTTCCTTTGTAATATTTCATCCAAGTGAAGGCTTAGATCTTAGCATCTATGTTTTAAATGACCCAAATTTTAAGCAGATGATAGCAAAGTGAGCCATAAAACTGTGAAAGAATACTCCTTCCAGTAATCCATCTGAGAAGGAGCCTTACAGGAAACACTGGCTCCTTTTTGTGTTTATTTGAACATGATTTTATTTATAGGGAACCCTCCTCCTTATGTTCTTTTAGATTAAAACCCTTCCAAGTTCCTCTCCTCATTGGAGCGGATGGGCATTCCAACAAGACAGCCACCTAATTCTCCCCTGAAGTGTCCATGCCACCTAATGGTTGGTGGGAAGGCAGGTGGGGGAGGGGACGAAGAGGGCGGAGGACAGCAGAGCCCTTGGCCTCCACATGAATGCTATGGACCAGTATCCCCTGCTGCATTTGTTAACTGTACAAGTATGTGTGGTTTGGAACTGAAATGAGAAGCTTTTTCCAAGGCAACGCTCTGCTGGCTCAGGCTGCATCTTCCAGTCTACGTGTATTGGGCCACATGTGTCTGTTCCCAAGTTCAGTTTGTGAAAAGGGCACAGCTGTGGTCATACTCGGGATGCCACTGAAGCCATGGAGAAAAGCCTGCTGCCCTTCAGCCGGCTCAGGCCATACGGCAGGGGTCCCGGCCATGTGTGTGTCCGGTGCTGTGGGAGGGGAGCAGTCCTCGTGGTGCCATTTGGAGAGAAACTTCAGCAGAAAACTGCAGAGAGCCGTAGCAATCGTTTTCGAGAAAAGATAGGAAGGCCTTGGAGAAGAGAGGCCTGCGTGGCCCCGGCTGGCGCTGTGCTTGTGTGCTGCTCTGCACGCCAGCGCCTGTGGACTTCAGGGGACGTGACATTCTAGGAAAGTATCAGATGAAGATTTATGAAACAGAGCCCTGAGGTTTCTTCCAAAATATTTCTTCAGCTTTTTAGTCAAAGACCCAGAAAGGCAGGGAGAGGTGGGAGTTGGCAGAACTTGAAATATTTAAACTAATTTGCCAAAGCTCAGGAGTGTAGGAGCTTATCTCATTATTTAAGTTAGATAAGGAGGAGGGGGGAATTTGAAGGATAATGATAGATCAGTGTTTAAGAATATGGTGCAGGACTGATAATGTTCTGGAATCCCAAGGCCCTTGTATTGCACATATACAGAAATTCCGGTTGCTCTGAGAGCTTTTGAGTAACCTTTTGGTTGGTTTCACAGCAAGATTTATGGAGGCTATATTTGACTTTTTCACTCCCTAGACAGCACCCAAAATTTAAGACACTTTCCATTAATGACCTTTTAGATGTGAAATTGAAATGGATTTTCCTCAAGAAAAGCCCCTCTTTTGTACAGTGTCTGCACCTTACCCCTGACTCTCCAGGTTAAAAGGGTTAAGACCCTACTGGGCTGCCAGAGTCTGAGTGTGGTCAGGTTGGCCAGCTCGGAGAATAGCAGGGAGAGCTGAGGAAACGGCCCTGCTCGCTCCTGCATTCTAGTTCGGCAGGAATGTAACTGCTCTGGCCTGCAAGTGGCCATTTATTATACTTGTTGTTATACTTAGCACATTAAGCCGAGTTGGTTGAACTGAGCTTTTAGGGAACTTCTAAAAGATTTCTTTTTTTAAAGAAAGTGAATAAAAATTAAAATGCTTATTAGCCTATGCCAGTGCTCTCAAGCTGGTCTATCTGTGTCCCACCTGCAGCAGAGGAGAACAGACTGGCAGTCCATGTTCCTGAGAACAAAAGTCCATGCTTTGTCTTAAAACTGTAAATGATTTTCATGTTTTATTCACATTTGTTTTAATAAGAAAGTGTTGTAAGTGCTACACAGTAAAATGAACCCTTCAGATGGAAGTGCCATGTCATCCTGTGCTCTACTAGACATTGTTGTATTCTAATGATATTCCCTCGTGTCACATGAGATCTGCAGGCGCACCCCTCCCAGGTGAGCCCCGTGCAGGGGGCAGCATCGGTCTTCAGATGAGGGGAAGAGCTCAAGGCTGGCCTCTCCTTAGGGGTGTCTGTCTGTCCACCGCTTTGGATGTGCGAGTCACATGTCTGTTTCCTCATGACAAGGAGTTACATCTCAGTGGAACTAAAAAAGCGCCCGCTGTGCCCCACTGAATGGCAGGGGCTGTCACCCCTCTCACTGCCCCGAGGCTGGTGTACTAGACGCTTTGGCATCCACTCTGATTCACTCTGCTCACCCTTGCACATGGCTGGATAGCGTGAGCCCCAGGTCTTCTCACGTCCTCATCTTTCTAGGGAATGCTCAAAGACAGACAGTCCTTTTCTCACTGCTCACTCTGAGCAACTCCCAAGAAGAAACAACACTTAGAACTGTGCTGATGACATTGGGTGTCTCAGAAATTACAGGGGAAGATATTTTTAAGAGACAAGGCTTCATGCCTTATAAGTTAAAATTTCTCTCTCAGAAGCGTCCTGTTCTGAAGCATACTTCATTCTTCCTGCTGAATGCTATACCCCCCTTTTCCTCCAAGCCCCCCCCACAAGTGCCATCCTCATTATAACCTATTTTGTGGGAAGCTCTGATCTGCTGAAAAAGAAGAAAGGCAAAGTACGTGTGTTCATGCACACACAGACTTGAGAAAAGCCTTTCCATTTCTGAAATCCCATGACTCATTTTTATGCAAAATTATCTACTGGGGAAAAAAACCACTTTTTTGGTCATGGTGCATTATAGTCATTTCTAGAAAGGAGAGCATCTAATTTTTGCCATTTTTGGCATGCATAAATGACTGACTTCATGGAAATGGCACAGTCCTCCCCGATGTAAAAATAAACTGAATTTGAGCTTGTACATCTTGCAAGTCCAGTCTAGCTAGTCCTGGGCAAAGAAAGTAGAGTGGAAAAAGTGAGAGAGTTTTCTGATTTGGGTTTCTTCTGTTTGGGAAATTAAATAATTATATGTGCATATATATAATATAAATAATTATAAATAATTGAAAAGTCAATTTTCCGTGATTTCAGGTTTAAACATCTGTAGTAATACCTGCTCATTATATGGACATAATGGACACATTTGATATGTTTTTACTTGCACATCAAGAGGTAACATTTTTTTCCTGAGCAATACTTGTATTTTGTATCCTAGGAGAGCAAAGCCACACTTGCTCTTGGTGGAACTCCTCTGCAAAGGCGTTGTTTGCTTATTTTTCTGTTTTGATGACTGTCCTCCATTTTTTATGGCTTTCCCTTCCAGAATCATCTACCTTTACCCAGGATATAGTTGGAATTTTCTTGAAAAAGAGGATCCAGATTTTGAGCTTCAGGCAGCTCTGAGATGCACAGTGCTGCTGTGAGTTAGCAGGACATTAGAAGCTTGATACTGGGTTACAAGTGCAGGCCACTGTTCATTTTGCAAGGAAGGAAATGTAGATGAGGGTATTATCTGCCAGCCTGCCCCCAGACAGATCCTTGGTCGGTTTCTCAATGATTTGTCAAATAGGAGAAAGTAAGGTTGAATTGTAAAAACAAGTTTGTCACAATATACTCTAAAAGAAATAGCATTGGGGCCCGGCACGGTGGCGCAAGTGGTTAAAGGTCCTCGCCTTGCACGCCCGGGATCCCATATGGGCGCCGGTTCTAATCCCGGCAGCCCCGCTTCCCTTCCAGCTCCCTGCCTGTGGCCTGGGAAAGCAGTCAAGGACGGCCCAAAGCTTTGGGAACCTGCGCCCGCGTGGGAGACCCGGAAGAGGCTCCTGGCTTCGGATCGGCATAGTATCGGCCCGTTGTGCTCACTTGGGGAGTGAATCATCGGATGGAAGATCTTCCTCTCTGTCTCTCCTCTCTGTATATCCGCCTTTCCAATGAAAAAATAATAAAAATAAATCTTTAAAAAAAAGAAATAGCATTTTATAATGTTGAACTTGAAAATGAGATTGACATTATTACTAATCATGTCCTTAGTGGATTTTTAAAAATCTTTTATTTATTTTTTGGAAAGTCAGATGTACAGAGAGAAAGATCTTTCATCTGCTGGTTCATTCCCCAAGTGGCTGCAGTAGCTGGAGCTTAGCCGATCCGAAGCCAGGAGCTTCTTCCTGGTCTCCCACACAAGTGCAGTGTCCCAAGGCTTAGGGCTGTCCTCAACTGCTTTCCCAGGCCACAAGCAGGGAGCTGGATGGGAAGTGGAGCAGCCTGGTATGAACCGGTGAACACATGGGATCCTGGTGCGTGCAAGACGAGGACTTAGCCGCTAGGCTCCTGCTTTTGGCTCTCTTTGTTATGTTGAGCTTATACAATGCAAAAGAGATTGGCAATATTGCTAATATGTCTTTAGTGGATTTTGTTTAATACATAGAGGAAATGGATTTCTGGTAAGTACAAATTTTTTACATAAGGTTCCTTTAGATCAGGGTTTCTCAAAATATGACCTAGGGACCACTGAGGCTCCAGATCCCTTCTATCAAGCCTGTTTTTATGTATTGATGCGTCTATTCATCCATATGTCCATAACGGTTACTGCAGTGCTGTTCCCTGATCTGTGTGCAGTGGCCTTTTCCAGGAGCTCCGCACTGTGTGACGTTCCAACACACTACATGCCGAAGCAAATATAGGAGTGCAGCTGCTTTCTGTTAACCTAAAACTGAAGAGATTTGTGCCATTCTTCTCACCTTGTGTGACTGCAGTATTCTTATAGCTGACAAATACACCTATACCTGGTTTATTTCCTCAGCAAGCTGTTCTTTTTCAAAACATGGTGAAGACCCCATATCCTCCTGATATGTAGCATGCCCCTACAGTAACAGATTAAACTGTAGGAGCCACTGTGATGCCCTATTCCCCTTTGGCTTCCATGCCAACGAGTGCCAGCCTTCCTGGTGTGCTCCTGACTTTTAACTGGGTCTTTTTAAGAAATGATTAGAAACATTTGTTACACATCACAAAGAACTTTAGCGATTTGCCTAACTTGGTCCTACTGGACTTCATCTGTCAGGTCAGTGCATAGCACAAGTGTGAGGTCCATCTTGTTACAAGTTTTGTACTGGTACCATCCTGGCTGTTACTGGTCATGGAGGCTAGTGTGCCTGTTTGAGTTTGCTTGCCCAAACCTCAGCCTTCTGCCCTAGCAAAGTGGGTAGAACAGGATAAGCCCACAATATTTGGATAAGCTCTTTTGAACTTCTGGTGGAAAGCCATTTTTATGAGGCAGTTGTTCTGTGTTAACACCAGAGACAGCTCCTAGTAGATTTTCTCAGAACATGTTTCAGACATCGGTAATGGCAGGGGTGACCCAAACTATATCGTAAAATCCCAGGAACCGCAGGACGCTTCAAAGGGGGATGGAGCAAAAGCTCACCTCTCATATCCTGGCCAAAAAGTACTGTAGCCACCCTTCCTGAGGATTGCCAGAGTGGACAGAAGGCTGGGCTCATCTGTTCCCCAGACTTCACAGGTTGACCCCCAGCAACATGAGCAGCGAAGTAATAACCAAGCACCTGCCCACTCCTAAGGCGTAATGGGCAGGACAAACCACGTGTAAAGTGTTTTGTTTCTCTTTGTGAAAAGATGCGAACTATGGAGCTTTTTTATGTTTGTTGACGGGCACCGTTGATTAGTTTTCTTAGTTTTCAATGTGGGATACTCAGATCCAGTTGCTTTAGGTACTAAAGGTAAATTAACCAAAGGGATGTGTTTGAAATATGTATTTGTTTTAGAGGAAGAAAGACAGACAACACTTCCATTTGCTGGTCCTTTGCCCAAATACAGCAACTGAGCTTGGACCAAGCCTGAAGCAGAAGTCAGAAAGTCAGTCCGAATCTTCTCCGTGGGTACTGGGAGCCCAAGTGCTTGAGCCGTTGCTGTTGCCTCCCAGGTGCCCACTGGCAGGAAGCGGAAAGGGGGCACTAGCACCAGGGACTCAAGCCAAGCACTTGGACATGAGCTTCAGGTGTCTAAGCCAACATACCAACCACCAGGCCAAGTGCCCTTCCCTAGGTCGAGTTCCTGCTCTTGGTATCGTTGCCTTAGTTTTCTGTAGACACAGTTGTAGTTTATCCTCAAATGCTTTATGTACTTTCAATTTCTACTATGCTAAGATTCTTAACTTTTTACTTATTTTCTTTTATATTGGAAAGACAGATATACAGAGAGCAGGAGAGACAGAAAGATTTCCCATCCACTGGTTCACTCCCCAAGTGAACCTCAATGACCAAAGCTGAGCCGATCCCAAGCCAGTAGCTAGGAGCTTCTTCCAGGTCTCCCATGTACTACAAGATCCCAAGGCTTTGGGCCGTCCTCGACTGCCTTCCCAGGCCGCAAGCAGGGAGCTGGATGGGAAGCAGGGCCTCCAGGATATGAACTGGCACCCATATAGAATCCTGGCGCATGCAAGGTGAGGGCTTTAGCCACTAGGCTACCATGCTGGGCCCTATTTTTTTAATTTCCATTTTAATAAAGTTCCTATTAATAATTTACCCATAAATTTCTCTCTGTCAGATCATGTTTAAGATTGCATTAGATAATTTACTAGGATCCTTATTATTATTAATATTCTCCCCTAGGTCTCCCCTGCTCCTATATCTACTGGTTATTATTCTCTGGATCTACTATTGAGCTATTTCTTCTGAGTTTCTTTCTTCACTCATTTTTTTTGTCTTTTTCTTGATGAATAGGCAGTGCTCAGATGCTTGGTGATTCCTGACTATGTGCTACTCCTATGGGAAGTTGAGGCACTAGAGCTGCACGGGGAGCTGAGGGTCAAGGAGCTGTGGGGAAGAGTGTGCGGGGGGCTCCACCGTGGGACCCAGGATGCTGGTCTCCTATCAAGGAGCAAGCTGGGTGTAGGGAGGGAGCGGACCCACAGATCTAACTGCTTCTTGCACTGACTTGGGACTGCCTTCTTGCTTTTACCAGTTCTACCTGCCTCCCTGGTCCTCTGTATGCCCAGGCCTTCAGGCTTACTCAAAATGCATCAGCTCCCTGCCCCATGGCTCCTCCTTCTGGCTCGCATGCCAGCACCGTGTTTCTTAGTGTCTGAAGCAATGATGACACCTCTCGGTGCCCTCTGGGCTCATGCTGTGTAGACCCCTTTGCTCACATGTTAAAGGACTCTCTGGATTAGAAGTCCTGTAACTTAGTCTTTCCACTAATTCATTCATCCTTTCTTGATGCACTTTCTACCTCCTAACAAAGCTCTGAATTGGTATGGTTTTACTGAAATTCATATCTGTTATTTTTCAAAATACATTTATTTTTATTGGAAAGGTAAATCAGATTTAAAGAGAGAAGGAGAGACAGAAAGGTCATCCACCCTCTGGTTCACCCCCCAAATGTCCGCGATGGCCGGAGCTGAGCCGGTCCAGAGCCTTGAGTTTGTTCCAGGTCTCCCACGTGGTTACAGGGTCCCGAAGCTTTGGGCCATCCTCTACTTCTTTTCCAAGCCACAAGCAGAGAGCTGGGGGGAGAAGTGGAGCAGCTAGAACATGAACCGGCACCCTTATGGGATCCTGGTGCTTGCAGGATGATTTATTTAGCCGTGCTCGCTTCGGCAGCACATATACTAAATTTGGAACGATACAGAGAAGATTAGCATGGCCCCTGCACTAGGATGACACGCAGGATGATTTAGCCATTGACCCATCATGCTGAGCCCTGTATCTTATTTCTGTTCTAACAGTCTTTATTGTTTTGGTGGTGGCATCATTGCTCCCATTTTTAAGCTTGTGCTATATTCCAGGTATGGCTCTCTGTACCTCACACGTATGATCTCATTTCATCTTTGCAACCACTTTTGAACAGCACCTGCTTAGGGCATTCTGTGTGCCCTATTTACCAGAAACATTTCGAATGCCTCTGGTGAGAAACCTTTGCCAATCCAAACCCAGCTTTGAGTCTGGTGTTGGCCTTTAATCTCTCATTCTGTGTGTTGTAAAGAAACAGGTTGTGGAAGGCTCTTGTCAGATCCCAGGAACATGAAAGAAACAGCACACCCGAGGGTAGTGACATGGCCCTGTCACCACCCCTCATTGAACCATAAAAGCTATTCAGAGGGGCTGGCAGCTGGCGAGCGAGTGTGCTTAGATCCTGGGTGCTGATGGGTGTTTTGTAGTTTCCAAGGGAAGTTGCTGAAAGTTTTCTTATCTTGACACTCCAAGGGCAAGAGGTCTTTCTTCAAAGGGAAGCCCTTGTTTCAGGGAAATGTAGAAAGAACATAAAATCACCATTCTTACCCAATTCTGGAGAATAAATGGGAAGGAACAATGTGGCAACCATGTAAAAAACAGGCATTTGAAGGAATCTGGAAGGGGCTCCCTGCAGTACTGTGATACAAAAGAAAGGGGCCTGGGAGGGGCCAGCCAGTCGTCCTTACTGTTGCGTGCTCTTGGCTGTCACCTGGGCAGGGGTTTTCCGCTCTGAACCTCACTGCAGTGAGATTCCTTCCACTCATGAGACAGGGATGAAAATGCCCGCCTCAGTGGATGGCTGTGTGGCTTCAGTTATGTGATATATACGGAGGCACTTGCGAAAGTTCATGAAAGTGGTGTTTATATATTTATACACACATAGTAAAGGTTCATATATGTGTTTGTTTATTTGAAAGACAACATCACAGATAGAGGGAGAGTCAAAGGAAAGAGATCTTCGATCTGCTGGGTTACCCACCAGGTGACCAAATGTAAGCCAGGAGCCAGGATCTTCATCCAGGTCTCCCATGTCAGGGCAGGGCCCCAGGGGCTTAGACTATCTGCTGCTGCTGCTTTCCAAGGTACATTAGCAGGGAGCTAGATGGGAAGCAGAGCAGCCTGGACACAAACTGGTACCCAAAAAGGTTGGTGTCACAGGTGAGGCTTTACCCACTGTGGTACAACACAGACCCCAGAATAAGTTTCTTCTGATGCAAAAATAAATAAGTAGATTTAAATCCATGTATTTGAAGGGTGTTAAAAAAATTTCTTGGTGGGCCCAGTGCAATAGCCTAGTAGCTAAAGTCCTCGCCTTGCACACACCGGGATCCCAAATGGGTGCCGGTTCATATACCAGAGGCCCCGCTTCTCATCCAGCTCCCTGCTTGTGACCTGTGAATGTAGTTGAGGACAGCCCAAAGCCTTGTGCCCTACACCCATGAGGATGACCTGGAAGTAGCTCCTGGCTCCTGGCTTCAAATCAGCTCGGCTCAGCTCCAGCCATTGCAGCCGTTTCGTGAATGAATCAACGGATAGATCTTCCTCTCTGTCTCTCCTCTCTGTATATCTAACTTTGCAATAAAAATAAATTAAAAAAAATTTTTTTTGGAAAATGTATATTACAAATGCATAGACTTCAAAATTCTTTTACCCCAAAGTAAACATCTTTTAATTCTATTTTCTATACATTTTAGGAAAAAAAAAATCTCTTATCTAGCACTTAATCTGCGGATAGTCAGACAGGGCACAAGAAATGATATTTGAGGGGCAGCTCTTCTTGATCATAGGACAGTGAGCAGAATTCCAGCAGCAGACTGCCGGTAGATAGCCCCTCACTCCCTCCTGCACGCTCATGCAGACCACTCTGGCCCTAAGACAAAGAGTTCAGATGCTTTACAGTTTTTTTCCTCTCTTCTTATTTCATTTCTTCACACAGAATACATAGTTAAATTGAGGCCTGCCGACCTGGTCAGGCTTGCCAGGCAGCGGGCCTCACCTGGGGCTCAGCCCTGTGTGCAGGAACCTCCCTGGAAAAGGTGTGCAGAGGCCACGAACTTGCTCTGAACCCACTTGCAAAGAGCAGGTGATCCCAAACTATTGTTAGTGTCTGCTGTAAATGATATGCCTCTGGGTTCGAGCAGAGTTCAGCCAAGAGTCCCACATGACATGGAAATCTGTCCTGGAGCCAGTTTTGTCGGGTAAAAATTATGAAGCGAGTGTCTCTCAACATTGGCATCTGTTGTCTGCCGAGGGTCAGACGGCCGAGAATGATGACCTACGGAAATCAGGATGGGGCGCGCTGCCCTGGGACAGCTGACAGACCTTTTCAGCCACTGTTGCTCATCCAGTTTTCTGATAAACAGCTCTGAAAGCATTACGTGGCTTGGAAGGCATTCTTCAAAAATGGTTGTATTTTCCAGGCGCATGACAGTCGGCCGCTAGTTTTGTTTCAGTGTTTTGAGTTGTAGAATCAAATTTTCTCCAGCAGGGCTGGTGGAACTGCTGAGAGCTTGTCTGCCTGACTCCTGCCAGGCCAGTCCCCAACAGTATGCTCATGTTGGTCGATCGGGGTTCCCTGTGGCTGTTTTTTCTTTCTTTCTTTCTTCTTCATCTTTTTTTTTTTCTTTTCTTTTTAGGGGGAAAAAAAGGGCTCTTGGATTCAAGGCTAAGAGTTCAAGAGAAAAATTTTCTTTGATTTCTAGTTAGGCATGCTGGAGTCTAATGTTGCTTTCATCAGGTTCCGTCTATTTCATAATTTCTGCATAATGAAAGTAGAGAAAAAAAGTTTGGATTATTATACTGCTTTGAGCCTTTGAAAGTGAACTTTATCCAGATTGTGTTCATTTCCTAATGTATTTCAAGCCTCAATTTCCCACTTGTCCTTCCCCCAGAAATGTAATTCCTGTCACCTTTTGGGTGGGCCTCCTAGGAAATTGTCAGTGTCACTAGGGCAGGAAGTTTGCCCTTAGATGAATATCATTCAGGTCCAGAATTTCATTTAGGACGTGGACTTAATCTGGACCGTATCATAAGTACACAATGTTCTAGCAATGGATTTTTTTTTTTTTACTTGAGAGGCCGAGAGGGAGAGGCAACGAGTGAGAACTCCATTTGCTAGCTTACTCTTCCAGTGCCTGCATGGACGAGGGCGAGGCTGGGCCCAACCCCAGAGCTCTGGGAGCCATCGCTGTTGCTTCCCCAGGTCTGCGTTATTAGGAACCTATAGTTAGGAGCCCAAGGGAGACCTCAAACATCGTGTGGAATATGTATATATTTATAACCAGGTTTTAACTGCTGTGATGAGCGTGTGCTCCTAATGACAGATAGTTTTAAATACCTGTTTCAAGTCTACTATACTATAGATTTTTATTTAACTTTCTTGGTGGACTTCATGAAATTTTCATCTTATTCCCGAAATGTGGTAGAACTAATGAACTTGTGAGGAGCCTCATTCTGACTTCGTGTGGTGAAATGACAGTGGCTCACACTGAACTGGTCGGCGTCGGCTCGTTCCTTCTGGACTCAGATCTCCTGGGTGGGCTCTCTGCAGGTTCCCATTGGGTCTTGCCGGCAGCTTGACTTCTTGGCAAGAGAATGAGGTTACATGCAAATCCTGAGAGCAGGACCCTGGCTCCAGCCCTGGCAGTACTCTGCTCTGTGGTTTTACTTAGCTTCTAGCCTTTCCCCACTAGCAGAGGGGGCTGGTTGTCCGTACCTCGTCATGTCTGTGTGGCTGAGATGAACTCCCTGCAAGAGTGCCTCCTACTTAGGCTGGCTTTGCCATCAGAGGCAAACTGGATATTGAGATAAAGAAAGCCAAAGTAGGGGACCTGGCTTGGTAACTTAGCGGCTAAAGTCCTCGCCTTACATGTGCACACCAGGATCCCATATGGGTGCTGGTTCTAGTCCAGCAACCCCGCTTCCCATCCAGCTCCTTGCTTGTGGCCTGGGAAGGCAGGCGAGGATGGCCTGAGGCCTTGGGACCCTACACCTGCGTGGGAGACCTGGAGAAGGCTCCAGGCTTCTGGCTTGCAATCAGCTCAGCTCTGGCTGTTGCGGTCACTTGGGGAGTGAATCAGCAGATGGAAGATCTTCCTTTCTTTCTCTCCTCCTCTCTGTGTATCTGACTTTCCAATAAAAATAAACTTAAAAAAAAAAAGCCCAGCTGGAACAAATGAAGTTTACAATGTTTGTTAGAAATAAAAAGACACAGTTTAATCGATTCTTTTGTAGCCTGAGAGCCCAGACCTACCCCCCAGTGGGGCTTAGCGCCATTTAAGCTGCTTACATCTAGTTTCCAGTGGAGGAACTATGTGACCACGTCTGCCTTGTCACTGGTTCACCCCTCCCTCTGCCTTTACCTCTGGAAAGACAACAGAGCATCTGCGTCCATGACAGGTTGGGCCACATGGAAGGAGCGTCCCAGCACCTCCTGCCCAGAATGTGACATGTGGGGAACCTGCTGAAAATGGGCCATTTCCCAGATGCCCTGTCCTCAGCGAGATGCTCATGTTCCTAACACTGTCTGCTAGCTACAGATCAAGAAATCAGTGTTTAAAAAGGCAAAAAACAACTTTGACTTCAGAGGCATTTTGTATAGGAAGGAATGTACATGTTTTGAGAAAGCAAATTCTAAAACATATCTTCCTTTAGTTGCTGAACACCGAACATGTATCAGATTAGAGCTGGATAGCCGAGTCTGCCTTGCTGCAGACCTTGGCTGTGCTGGGTAGCTCATGGAGAAGGCTGCTCACAGCCTGCAGCCAAGTGTGCACAGCACTGAGTCTGCTGGTGGGCGCTATTCTTGTGTATGCTGGCTGCAGATCCTGTTTTTAAATAACTCGTGTTTCTACATTTTTCAGTTTGGCCTCCTTGTTTACTTATGATTATATGTTCCTGGAATATTGTAATGAAAGCAATTCTGAGATAGGAAAGTTCGACAGGAAGTGGGGGCATTGAGGTCACTGTTTATAAGTTTTCAAAATCTGTTTTTGGCCCATGATGGGATCTCATTCCCAGGGGTAGGTCCAGTTTTTCAAACTTTAATGTATCAAAGGCTTTTACTGCATCTGGGATCGCAGTGGGCCAAAGTGGGCCTCTAGGAGCTCTTGTGTTACACACCCACGACCTAAGGGGGACCGGATTCACTTGTTTGAGTTAACATAACCTGTGCGATAACGTGTGTGCAGATGCTGCGTAGATTGTCCCAGGAGATGTGAGGTTTTATTATGACTTCTGAACATGCGTGTGGGTAACTGGAGACAGCTGGGACAGATTAGACTTTCTGTCTAAGAACTCCCTCAGTGAGCCTACCTGCCTTCTCTGTGTCCTGACGTCCTGGCTAAGTGATTCTCTCCAACACCGTCTGCCTAGCAAACCAGAACAAATAGCCTACAGAAGAATGACACAGGCAAAGGAGTCTGCGTAGCAGCGTGGTGACCTGTTCGTTCATTCCTGGCACTTGCTGTCTTCCCCAACTGTCCCCACCCACAAGGCACTTTAGGCTTTAGAAGGACAAATTCACTAACTTGGCTTTATAAACATCAGCTTGGTGCACAAGGAAACCTTGTGAGGAACGTGCACAAACATGTTTATAGTTTCCATTCAGAAGCATGTGATTGCTTTGAATGAGGAAGTGTGACTTTTCACCTTCTGATTCAACTAGGGTCTGATTTGAAAAAGACCACTGGCTTCCCTGGACCCCAACCAGAGAAGTCTGTCTCTGCCCAAATATGAAAAAACAGCCTGTGCACAGGTAATTGCTGGTGTGGGACTTCTTTGTTATTAAAAGAGAGAGAGAGTTAGGGAGAGACAGAGAGGTCTTCATCTGCAGATTCACTCCCAAGGCAGCCGCAGTGACCGGAGTTGGGCCCGTCTGACCCCAGGAGCCAGGAGCTTCTTCCGGGTCTCCCCCAGGAATGTCAGGGCCCAGGCACTTGAACCATCTCCCATTGCTTTCCCGGTACATTAACAGCCGGATTGGAAGTGGAGCAACAAGACACCAACTGGTACCCATGTGAGATACTAGCATCACAGGCAGTGGCTTTACGTGCTCCACCACAATAGCCAGCTCCCTGTTTTATTTTTAAACAGTTCTTGGGCCCTGCTCTAGAAGAGGGTCAGGATAGCTGCAGGAAGCCATTCTCCGAGAGGACAGTGGCTCCCTTCGGGACTTCCCCACCTGATCCTGTTAGCATGTCTTTGGTTTGTTTTTCTCTCGCTTGAACCTTTTTAGAAGAGTTCTAGTTAGCCATTTCTGACTCACTGTTCAACCCAGTAGCCTCATTTTAACAGTCAGGTCGACAGGACACCAGATATGCAGAGCTGGAGACTCACCCCCACCCTCCCACATGGGGTCCGTAGTGGCTCGTAAGGGGACTTGTCGAAGGACATCCTCTGTGGGAGCTGAAAGAGGTACTCTGTTCCTGGGGTGAGCTCTAAGGCTGAAGTAGAGAGCAAGTGGAGCAATCGGGCCAGTCCTGTGCTCGGGACTGTCTCCTGTTTAATCCCGTAAAAGCAAGTCCCCTCTAAACACCGCCCTTCCAGACGCACATGCACACATGTGCACATTCCCATACAAGTACCCACGGGGCTCACTTTTGTAGTCAAGAGCTGAAAAATCACTTATTTTTTCTGTGTTAAGAATAAAAGCAGCTTATAGCTAATGCATACATCCCTGTCTTGTGTACAGCCTGCGAAGACTAGGGGAAGGCTGCCTTCGCTGTATTAGGAGCCTCCCATCCTCCCACCCCCCCAGTTCTCCTCCCTTCCCCCCCCGGAAAATCCCAGAGTTCAAATGGAGTTGCACTGCGTGGGGACTTTGTGGCTGCTTTACAGAAAGTTTGTCAGGAATCAGCCTGAAGATTTTGCTTTGCTGAGAACAAAGTGAAATCGTACATTCAAGAGCAGCCCGGGGCCTATATATAGTGGCCCAGGGCCTGCTGGGATAGGGTTTTACACTTGGGCTGTCCTTTTGCCCTTCCACTGAACTCTTTTCATTTCAGTCATGAGCAAACAGTCAGTGCCTGAACTAACAACCCTGCAGTCGGCCGGAGCAGGGCTCGCTTACAGTACCCAACAAAGGGAGGGAGGGCCGCGTGGGCCGGCCCAGGCCGAGGAATGCGGCTTCAGGGTTCTGCTCCATAAATTTAACCAGCACGACGAAAAGGAGATAATATGAGCCTTCGTGATGATCTGAAAGGGGGAGGTTCTGTGTCCCATTGATTGCGGTCTGGCCCAGTGCCAGGCCCAAGCCTGACCGACAGTTGAACCATATCGTTAAGGCGTGTAATACAGCTCGAGTCTTGTACTGCCGCCAATGAGTACATATCCACAGGGCAAAAGTTTATAAAGAGTTGAGGCCGTCCTGCTTAACCCTCTCACACTGCATGTAATAGACCCAGCTGCCATTCAGAGCGTGCCCATCTGAGGTCATCTAGGGAAGCTCGCAAGGTCCCTTGCTTGCAGCAGAGCTTGTTGAGGCGGGAAGAGGGAGCAGCGCCTTCCCCAGGAGGCTCAGCCAGGCAGGCCGCCTCCCTCCCCCAGCCAGAAATGGGACACCAGTGGGCTTTCTTCAGAGGAGCTGGCTGTTTGCAGTATAATGTTGCTGAAGGAAGCAGGCCTGACACAACAGGAAACCTACCCGTCTCCGAGGAGGCCGTGCTGGTGGCAGAGGTGGAGGGGTGCCCGGGGCAGGCCCTTGCTCAGCTGCCAACACCCGGCGATGCTGCCCCCTCAGAGGGAAGCCTGGATGCTGAAGGCAAGCTGCTGGGAGGCCATCCCCTGGGTCAACCTTGTAGCCCAGCAGTCTGTCCCTGGCAGGCGGACCATAGGGGCTGTGTTCCCTTCACCAGCAAGGACATGTGCAAGTAGCTAGCTTGTGCCAACAAGGCCCCAAAGTAGCCTTGGCACGGTGCAGCCTGCCCCAAGTAAGGCCGACCAACAAGGACTGCTCGGAAAGGCTAAGGAGAAGTGGACCAGGGGGTTGTTAGTCATGCTGTCAGCCTGTCACATCTTTTGGCCAAACCAGAGACCTGCCTGTGCACTCTCCATGCTGAGAAGCAAGACGTGTATATGCGTCACTGCCTGTCCACAAGGAAGGAGGTGTCGTGGGGAGCCCTGTGTTTTGGATGACGATATAACAGCTTGTGTTGAACATACACTGTTCTAAGCACATTACTGTCATTAGTACTTAATCCTCACAAGAACCAAGTAAGGCAAGAGCAGATAGGAAAGTTAAGGCACAAAACAGTTATATAGTGTTTGTAAGATCTCAGAAGGAATATGAGAGGCAGCTGGAATTTGGACCTAGCAGTGTGGACACAGAGCACAGGTCCTTCTGCCTTCCGTGCCGCTTCTGGGTCATCTCTTGGTCTCTTCCACCAAAGGAACCCAGGATTCAAGTCAGAGCCATCTCCCAGGTCTTACATTTCCTTCCTCTTGATTCTTGGACATGGAAGGTAGGGGTTGGATGTCTGCATATTGCCAAGAAGGTTTGAGAAAAGACATAGACGCAGCTAACAGGTAAATACACCATCCAGGGGGGTGAGGGGAGCTTACAGCATTCTCCTACCCACTGTGAGCCCAAACAGTTCACATGGGGGACACACCATTGCTGGGATGCTGAGAACGGATGGGTGGATGGATGGATGGATGGAGCATGGATAGACGGACAGACGGACAGACAGATGGGTGAATGAAGAGTTCCTGGCCAAAGGCTTTCTGAGCCATACAACGGAGGGCCTGAGTTTGAGGAGACCTGGCTTGTTGCTGCCAGCAGGGAGAGCTGGGGTACTGAACTGTACGCCCTTGGCCTTTCCCACTCACAAACCACAATGGCCATACTCATTTGGAATTTACCGTTCTGCAAAATAGCAGTGACACTTCCTGGTCCATCCTGGACTTTGCCATCTAGCCAAGATCATCTTCGGCACCTAGGCCCTCTGACACACATTGCAGCAGGCTCAGCAGTCACTAATGTGTTTGCACCCCATAGCCTCATTTTGGTGATCAGGGAGAACTTGTATTTTTGTTGATATTGTGGAACCTGGGGTTCTCAAGGGACGATAAGAAGCTGAAGAAATTGTCAGATTCTGCATTTGTTTTGCTTTTTGTGGTCAAGGTACTTTATTAGAGCCTAGAGATGGGCTCTGGTAGGAAGCCATGGGCTGGAGCTAAATTGTGATCTCCATTAAAGGATTGCTAAACCCAAGGTGCAGGAAACCTGGGTACCAGGTGACATTTAAAGGATTCCTGTTTTCTTTTTTATTTTGGGGGGAGGTGTCTCTCTTCAAGTAGTTCAGATTAAATTGTATGAAGACATCTTGTTTCTCCTTGAATTTTTTTGGTCCCGCTTAACAGTGACTAAAGATACTGTGCCTTAGCCAGATGATTCACTAAATGAAATTCGTAGAAATCCTTATCTGCCAAAATCTAAAGGCTGATAGCACCAGAAAGTTCTGCTGCTCTTTGTGACACACAGGACATCTGGTTCCAGCCGCTTGGACCTGAGTGATCTTAACAAAAGCGACTAACAAAAGGCGGTGACCAGGGAGTCGCCTGCATGTCACTCAGTCTCCTTCGTCAGCATCAGGATTGTTCAGGGATTGCCTGCCTGCGTTGCTCCACCCAAAGAACCTGACCTTAGGACAAGCATAAGCTGGCCCTCCCATCTGCCCCTGGGTCCAGGAACAGAAAGAAACCCTCAGGGTGAGGAGAGGCCTGATGGCCTAGGTGAGCAGGACGCTGAGCTCTAGGCTGGCAACACTTGTTTGCTTGAGGCGCAAAGGCAGGAAGGCTACTGCTGTTCACTTCCTTACCCAAAAGCCTGTGCCTCCATGCCCAGAGAGGCCGCTTGGGGAAAGCAGTGGCTGGTACCCAAACCAAGAAGACTTTGCTCTGCTCTTACCTCTCTCCGAAAGGGTCCGGCATCTTTCCCCTCTGCCTCCTGGCTCCTAGCAACTTCTAACACATTTTGAATACACCGCTTTCCTTAGACCTGTAGAGGCAGCACCCTGATCCAACAGTTTAAACAGATTTATTCTTGTTGGTTCTTGTTTCCTAGAGGGACAGATGCTCTCTGGAGGTCGCATGTCAGTCCAAGGGGTAACTCCTATTCTTCGGAAGGCATAGGAATTCACCCCAAGTCCTCCCTTTCATTTTGTAATTTCCTACCACTTGGACCATGGATTCTGCTTTCACAGGGGATGGGGAGAAGAGAACACTGCAAAGCAGAGTTGGCTGGGTATCTGAGCCAGCCTGTCTTTCAGGTTGCACTTCACCCCAGTGAGAATCAGAATATGCTCCTTCACTGTAGTGGGGCTGCAGCTGGAAAACCTCAAAATCCATTCCAGGTTTTGTCTCTCTGGGTTACCAGGAAGAGAATTAGGGTGAGCTGAGAGGTGATGTACTTCGGCCCTCGCTTGGAAGTAACTGTCTTGCCTTCAGGGCTCTTTGAGAAGAATGCTGGGATTGCCTTGGTCCATGGTGGCCTTGCCTGCACCTCTCACTCAGTCAGAGGTGTGAGCTGTGTGCCATGTAAGCAAGAGAAGCTGTGTCTGTTCCCTCTCGCAAAAAGCAAAACCCGCAGATGCCCTTCAGATTAGCAAACTATGTCTCAGGCCTTTCCCTCCTTCCCCCAATCCAGGATAGGGCATGGCCAGGCTGCCTAGCCTTGAGAAACAGCATAGAAAGCAATAGTCGCCGTATGGCCGTTCCTCTTGAGAAATCTCCACTGAACCCTTGCTTTGTTCAAGAGAAAACTATCCCTTAGACCCAGTACAATAGCCTGGTGGCTAAACCCTCACCTTGCATGCACCAGGATTCTATATGGGTGCTGGTTCATATCCTGGCTGCTCCTTGCTTGTGGCCTGGAAAAGCAATAGAGGATGGCCCAAAGCCTTGGGACTCTGTCCCTGCATGGGAGACCCAGAAGAAGCTCCTGGCTTTGAATCAGCTCAGCTCTGGCTGTTGCAGTCACTTGGAGAGTGCGCCAGCAGATGGAAAACCTTTTGCTCTGTGTCTCCTTCTCCCTCTAGATCTGCCTGAAAGGGGGAGGGGTGGGCAGTGAGGTAGCCTAGCGGCTGAAGTCCTCACCCTGCATGTGCCAGGATCCCATATGGGCACCAGTTCATATCCTGGCTGCTCTGCTTCCCTTCCAACTCCCTGCTTGTGGCCTGGGAAAGCTGTCAAGAATGGCCCAAAGCCTTGGGACCCTGTACTGTGTGGGAGACCTGGAAGAAGATCGTAGCTCCTGGCTTCAGATCAGCTTAGCTCCAATTGTTGCAGCCACTTGGGGAGTGAACCATTGTGGCCACTTGGGAAATGAATCATTGGATGGAAGATCTTTCTCCCTGTCTCTCCTGCTCTTTGCATATCTGACTTTCCAATAAAAATAAACAAGTCTTTAAAAGAGAGAGAGAGAAGAAAGCTATTCCTGATTATGCGTGGCTGTTCTCATGTCTTTCCTGGTCTGTACTGTGTCCCTGCTTTATACAGTAAATAGTGATAGAAATTTACAGTCATCCATGCTTTTGATTCTAAATTTACTTTAGACGTTGATGTTTGTGCCAGGGTAGTTCCCAAATCTTTTTCTAAATTCTTTTTAAACTTGTATTTATTTATTTTCATGTTTATTTGAAAGGGAGAGAGATTTTTCAATTTACTGGTCCATTCCGTGACAGCCATGGCTAATCCAGTTTAAAGCCCAGAATTCAGCCTGAATCTCCCAAGTGAGCAGAAGGGACTAAGCACTTGAAGCATCAGCTGCTGCCTTCCAGGGCGCCCAAGAGCAGGAAGCTGGCTCAGAAGAGGAGTTGTCAGGCCAGTGTTGTGCGTAGTGCGTCACCAGCTCCAATACCTGCATCCCTTATGCATTCCAGTTCCAATGCTGATTGCTCTACTTCAGGTCCAGTTCCCTACTAATACGGCTGAGGAAGAAGTAGAAGATGATCCAAGTGCTTGGGCCTGTCACCTCTGTGGGACCTGGCTTTGGCCTGGCTCAGCCGCATGGATTGCAGCTGTTTCAGGAAGTGAACCAGTAGGGAGGGAGGAAGGGTGTGTGGTGTGCGTATGTGTCCATGTGTCCCTGTCTCTGGACCTCTGCCTTTCAAATAAATAATAAGTCTTTAAAAAGAGAAGAAGAGCTGGATTATCTAGGATTCATAGCAGGCAGTCTGATATGGGATATGGGTATTCCAAGCAGTTACTTGACTACTGTGTAAAACACCCACCTCCACTTTTTTTTTTATTATTTTTTTTTTATTGGAAAGGCGGATATACAGAGAGGAAGATCTTCCGTCCGATGATTCACTCCCCAAGTGAGCACAACGGCCGATGCTATGCTGATCCGAAGCCAGGAGCCTCTTCCGGGTCTCCCACACGGGTGCAGGGTCCCAAAGCTTTGGGCCTCGACTGCTCTCCCGGGCCACAGGCAGGGAGCTGGAAGGGAAACGGGGCTGCTGGGATAGAACCGGCGCCCATATGGGATCCCGGGCGTGCAAGGCGAGGACCTTAACCACTGCGCCACCGCCGGGCCCCACCTCCACTTTTAAAACTTAATTTTGTTAAAAAAGTGTGTACAAAGATAGACTGTTTTCAGAATATTTATAATATACGAGCACTTGCTCCAAAGACTGCTTGAATTCTCTTTTAGCAAGTCAGTGTGAACACCTCTATTATTCCCACTTTAAAGAATGAAAGAAGAACTCTGTGCCACTGGGTACTGACAGTCTCTCCAAGGTTAACAATGGGAACCCTTCCACAATCCGTACGTATGTTTGTTTACACACAGAGACACATGTGATTCCACTCTAATGAAAGTGCAGATATTGATAGCAAGCTTTTTTTCACTCAACTATGACTATGGAAATCATTCTTAACATATGTACAATAATTAATTCTACATTTACCACAGAGTATTTACCTAGTCTCCTGAAACTTTTTTGCTAATTGTAAGCATCTTCTACATATGAGGGTACTTCAGAAAGCTCTTGGAAATGAAATTTGGGGTACAAAAAAAGGTTTTGAAATCCATATATAAAAGAGGCTTCAATAAAAACAAAAAGAAAAAAAGCAGCTTCAAAAAATTCATGGAATACATACTATGGAAAAGCTACATATGCATTTCAAAATCTTTGTACTAAAAGTAAACCTATCCTTTAATTCCATTTTTATGAACTTTTTGAAGAACTCTCATCTATACTTTCATGCTTGTGTAATTCCTTAAGGTAAATTTCTAAAACTACAATTGGTGGCTTTAGTAGTATATGCATTTTCTGTTTTGAAACACATTAGTAGTCTTCTCAGGGGCAGCACTGTAGTGGCATAATGGGAAAAGCCATACCCTGCAATGCTAGAATCCCATATGGGTGCTAGTTCATGCCCCAGCTACTCCACTTCCAATCTCTGTTAATGGCCAGAAAAGCAATGGAAGGAGGTCTAAGCATTTGGGCTCCTGCCACCCACATGGGGAACTCAGATGAAGCTATTAGCTTTAACCTGGCCCAGTGCTAGCCATTGCAGCCATCTGGGGAATGAACTAGCAAAAGTACAATGCTGGAATCCCGTATTGGCACCAGTTTCATCCAGTTCTAGCTGCTACACTTCCAGTCCAGCTCCCTGCTAATGACCATGGGAAGTCAGTGAAGGATGGCCAAATTCTCAGGCCCATGAACCCACATAGGAGACCTGGAGGAAGCTCCTGGCTTTGACCTTGCCCAGCCCCAGCTGTTGCAACCATTTGGGGAAGTAAAACCAACAGAAGGAAGACTGACTCTCTCTCTCTCTCTCTCTCTCTCTCTCTCTCTCTCTCCCCCCCCCCCTCCCTGTGTCTGTCTCTCTCTGTCTCCCTCTTCCTCCCCAACTTTGCCTTTCTAAATCAATCAATCATTGAAAAAAAAAAGAATGAGCCTTTTCTGTTAATTGGATTATTTTGTTTTCTCCTACTTCTTGCAGTTTTTCACCACCAGATCCTATTGTAAGATTTGGCTGCTTAGTGTAAATGAGCTTTGTGGTCATATTTCTTGTTAATAAGCTCCTATTCAGCCTTGAGGTAGGGCCCTACTTAAGCCAGACCTTCCTGAGGAGCCTGTGCTGCCCTCTGTGGCATGCAGTACCCATCCTCCCCTGGGCACCCCCACTCAGCTCCTTCACTCTTTCCTCTCTGATGCATGGTTGGAGTCTCTTCTGGAATCACTGCAAGGATACAGACCTCATCCCACAGAGCTGGAAGTCACCTTCTTGAGTGTCTCCAAGAACCCGCAGCATGCTGAGCACAGGGATGGGCTCGGGGCATCTGAAAGAGATCTGCATCCACAGTCCTGCTGGGTGTTCAGCAGTTTTCTGGGTGCAAATTTCCAGGTCAAATTTGTCTTTGCCACTTGGCATCTGAAAGGCATTGGACAAGCTTCATCCTTTCCCTGGTAAAACTGTGCTCCCACTAAGAGCGTTGCTGAGGATTGGAATGTCCAGGTGGTGCCAACAGTCAAGAACAGCTATAGAGGCGTGCTGTGGGCGTGGGTGACCCATTGGAGCTCAGCGTGGTGGGGACATTCAGATGCAAGGGCTGACTTAGATGGAATTACACGAAGCTTTCCTGAAGAGGTTCTTCTGGGGTTGACAGGCCCTTGGTTGCATGTGAATCTGGTTTTTTCAAACAGGGAGCCTTTGAGATTTGAGTCATTTAGAGATTTAGCATGATGCTACAAGCTTAGGCAAAGCCATTTTTTTTTTGTCATGCTCTGCCAATTTTTCTAAAGTAGGGTTATGGGTGCATGTGTGTTTATGCACGTGCAAGTGTGTGTGTGTGTGTGTGTGTGTGTATAAGTGCTTGGGATAAATAAAAGATGGGTTGAATTTCGCCTGGCATGGCAGCTGTCATCTCTAGTAACCTTAAAGCAGTTTACCAAATGGAATTTGATTGGTTTCCTTCCATTCTATTTTTATTTTGTAGTCATTTTAATATATGGGAAACCAACTGCTTCCAAGGAGACATTTTGTCACTAAAGCCTGTTATTTGGTTTAACTACCATGGACCCTGCTTCAGCAGCATTGAGGACTGTGGAGAGGACTTGTGAGATCTCTCACAAGATCTGAGCATGGCAGTGAGCTACCAGTATGCAGTGTACAAAGACCAAAACAGGCAGGCTGAGCAGCCAAGTGTCGTGTGTTCAGTGGAGTTTGGCGTGTCCACCTTGTGGAGCTGTCACGGAGCCCTCCCTCACCTATATCTGCTGTCCTCAGCACCGCTGTGGCCTGCGGCACCAGATCCCTTCTAGCCCACAGCACCCTGTGCCCTGATTAGACAGGAATCAGCAAGTCTGCTGAGTACATGTTTAATGTGACACAGATGTGAGACATACTGCAGATCGTTCTGCTTTACAAATTTTCTACATTTTGCATTTCATCAGCGTTGCTTATTATTTACAGAATGTAACTTGAGACAGCAGAACAGATTGTAATTTTTAGAAAGGTTTGGGGGGCAGGGGGTCTTTTGTCACCAGGTTGAACGTCATGGCACCAAACAGAAATGTACCCCTTTGTGGAGACACTGAAGGGTGTCATGGAGCTGCCAGCTTCTTTCCTCTTCCTCTCTGGCCAAAGAAAGGACTCTGTTGATCCTAGTCCCCATTCAGGTGCATGGAGCCTCTGCTTGCCTTATTCCTGCTGTGTCTTTATACTCCAGCACTGTGGCAAGAAGAAAGACCACATGCGAGTCCAAAGAGAAGATGCCATGTCTTATTTCTAGAGGGGCACATTTAGCTGGGGGTGGACGTGGCTTCTGGGAAAGCTCAGCCATAGGTTCCACATGAGGGCAGGCAGTTCCAGAGCACCGGCCCGCCACGAGAAAGATGAACAGTAGGTGCTCCGGTGATTATTTTATGTTTCTAGTTTTAAATTTTTCTTTTAAGGAAAAGCAAACCTAAAACTTGGGCCTGAAATCATGAAAGCCACATGGAATCTCAACAGAGAGTTCTTGGGATTTGAGCAAGGGGAGAGAGTTGATCAGTTGGTCAGAAGGTGCTGAGCTGTTCAGAGTGCCAGGCCTAGATTCTGCCTCCTGTGAAAGGCCTAATCCCTGTGTAGCTGCCAGGGTCAAGACCACCAGGTGGCTCTCCAGTACCTCGTTCTAGTGTCCCCCTTGGTGGAGTGAGCTACAGTCCTGTGCTCCAAGTGTCCCTGCTTCCACTGGCAGAGCAGGGCAGGAGTCCCTGCAGCCAGTCTGCTCCCTCAGCCTCAGGAGCTGCATCCTGCATCTCCTGCCACCAGTTCTAGCTGCCCTGTGAACTTCACGTCACCCAGTCACCCACATAGGTAGTAAGCATGCATACAAGGTCTGGCGTTGTGCAAAGTGCTGGGGAGAGAGGAAAATGCCTGCTGCATGTAGCTTCCAGTCAGCATGCTCAGCTCTCAGGGAGGGCTGAGCCGCAGCTGCTGTTGTGTGACCCTCTGTGGTTCTCCAGTGTTCCCTGTACCTCCAAAAAGTCTGGTCCTGTTAACTAATCTGCCAGAAAATGGTACTTTGACCACCCTCAGGACACGTCCCTATACTGCAAGATGGTCTTGCAGACTTTACCTAGAAGAAGTGTTTGCTGACTATTAATAGAAATGTTCTAAAATTTTACCAATTCCAGTTCTAAGGAGTTAGCATCTACTACAATGCATTGAGCAGCTGGCGGTTTGCAGGCCAGTTCTGTAAGGAGGTATAGTCCAGATGGGGCCAGTCAGGGGCATAAACTCTATAAGCAAGCCCCAGTGGGAAACACTGAAAACCACCCTCTGAGAATCCTGACAGATGCAGGAAGGCATGTCCCCCATGGGGCACTGTCAAAACACATTCTGCTGGATGCAGTTGACTTGATATACGCAGTAATTCCAAGGGGAGACGGTTGATTTCTATGTGCCAGGCACCAGGCTGTGTAGATTTTTTTTGCTCACTCTTTATCTCAGAATCAGTAACAGAATATTTGTTGTATTCTGACTGAGGAGGAGACTAGGACTGAGAACAGTCCAGTACCTTCTCCATTGTCTCTCAGCTGATTAATGGCTGCACTGGGATCTCATGCTATTTGTTTTTTTTTTTTTTTTTTTTCTGAAGCCCCATTGTTCCCCTCCCTGCTTGCTCCCAACTCATCTTTTCCTCTCTTTTGGGTGAGGATAGGTCTATAAGTCTATAAGAAAGAAATTATGTTATAATTTGCCAAAAACTAAACTGAGGGTGTACCTGCTTTTTGGTGTATTTTTAGTTTAGTCAGCTTATTCTCAACATTTGTGTCCAGTAGCACAACGTCCGGTTTATCAGAAAGCATGTTTTTTGACCCATGTGAAGCATCTTGAGTTTGGCAAAAGAGGTGACAAAGAACTTGACCGTGACTGAAGAAATGGCTGTCAATGTGACACTCTCTGATGTTATACCTAAAGCCTGGTTGATTACAATGTTGAAAGTATAAACCACATCCTACGTAAGAGAGCTGGTTCGAATCCCTGCTCCTCCATTTCCTATACAACTGCCTGCAAATACACCTGGGAAGGCAAAAGAGGACAGCCCAAATGTTTGGGCGCTTGACATCCATATGGGAGACCTAGGTGGAATTCCAGGCTCCTGGCTTCAGCCTAGCCCACCCATGGCCATTACAGCAGTTTTGGAGGTAAACCAGCAAACAGAAGATTACTATCTGTCTTTTCCTTTCTCTGTATCTTTCAAATACATTTTTCTTTAAAAATGCATCTTTTTAAAAAAATGAGTTATGACATTTCAAGTTAGGCTGGACTCTCAGTGTAACAGTATCCAGTTGTTGGGGATTCTTTATAAAGTAAATCTGCCTTGCCCCTCTCTACCCTGTCTTATTAAAGAGGAGTCTTACCCCCTCAGGCAGTTGACTAAGAAAAAAATCTGAAGTATTTTTGTCTTAGTATTTAAATCCCAGAAGGTCTATTTGTTGGCATTAGTCATACCAGCTGTCACAGTTATAATGTCATGAGTACCCCCAAACATGTGTTAGGTTAGGGTGAAGCCTTGACCCCTATAAACAAGTCAGGTGTGAATCCCAGTGATGAGAGCAAGCCCAGCCCAGGAAATGTAGTCCCTGCTGTGGGATGGCAAATTACTGAAAAGTTAACAAGATAAATACAGTTTCTAATGATCTCACGAATCACCATCTTCCCCATACCTTCAGTGGCAGAGTATACTGTGGAATTTTATGTGTTGTTACATATGTGACTTCAGGACTCCAGAGAGAGGTTAAGTACAATGTTAACAAGAAATCAGAAGGGAAATGCTTCGGTTTGAAACCATGAGCCTCCCCAGTAGGAAACCATGGTGAGAAAGATTAGCCATTACAGCCAAGCCGCTGAGTGAGATCAGGGCCCCTGTTGGTAGCCACTCTACCTCTGCAGGTGCACTCGTGACAGCAGGTGGTATTTTCCTGAGTGTCTCCAATGTGCCAGCCAGTGTGCAAAGCACCATACCTGTATTAGCTTCACCCCACACAGCAACCTCATTATCACCTCCATTTTGTAGATGAGGAAGCCAAGGATCAAGAAGTTGTGTATGGATGATGGTTTGTAAATGGTGACCGTGCCCGGCTGTAGAGCCCATCTCAGCACTACGTCACACTGCCTCTCTCTGGCACTCCGCTGCTGCCATGGGCTTCGGGTTTCTAGTCACCAGATCTGCCACAACTCTTTGAGCTCCCTGGAAACTTCATTCATCCCGTCTTCCTCAAGGTCTAGCCACTGTGGTAGCTCAGGAAAGGTTCTTTAAATGAGGGGTGGTGGCAAGCACAGCCATTCTCAGGTATCTGAACAGACTTCTCTGTTCTAGCTACCTTAGCTTGCACCCTCACTCAGTGACTTCACGTAAGAACCAGCCTGTACTGACGTCAAGAGAGTTTTTTAAAAAAAAAATGATTGAATGCTGTCTCTGAGGAGGCTCTAGAAGGTGGGTTCTGTTTCAGAACTTTGGGAAAGAAAGTCTTTTTTTTTTTTTAAAGATTTATTTATTTTTATTGGAAAGTCAGATATACAGAGGGGAGAGATAGAGAGGAAGATCTTCCGTCCAATGATTTACTCCACAAGTGATCGCAGTGGCCGGTGCTTTGCCAGTCTGGAGCCAGGAGCCAGGAACTTCCTCCAAGTCTCCCACACAGGTGCAAAATCCCAAGGCTTTGTGCTGTCCTCGACTGCTTTCCCAGGCCACAAGCAGGGAGCTGGATGGGAAGTGGAGCTGCTGGAATAAGAACTGGCACCCATATGGGAGCCTGGTGCATTCAAGGCGAGGACATCAGCCACTAGGCCATGCCGCCGGACCCTTGAGAAAGAAAGTCTTATGTAAACTGATTCAGAGGTTTGCATCTTCTCAGAGCCTTCTGATTACGTTTGTGCTGAAGGGAGTGAAGGGAGAATGTCCACTTAGTCCTGGGGAGTGGATGCACAGAGGGGAGGGCCTGCCGGGCAGTCGCAGATGCAGCCTGCGGTGAGTCAGACAAGCACACCACGGGAGCGTAGGCAAGGCTTGTAACCCACTCACATGCACCTGCGCAGGGGGCACTGCTTCCATGGGCTGGTAGGTTCCTTTTAGAGATGACAGATGTTTGACCTTTCAGACAAGAACCATGCCATCTCATAGCTGTTATCAGCTAACAGTATTTGACCTTCTGTTGTCAGTCTAATTCTTTGTGTTCAGTCAAGCATTGTGTGTATCAGTTGGAGATTTAATTAAAACAGAGGTCTTAGACACATATGTAAAGTAAATCCACCCATGATCCATCACTTTGTTGAGGTCAGTACATACAGCCCCCAGGGAAGATGCAGCCATCAGTTGAATAAACATCCTGTTAGGCTAGGAAGTCCCATGTTTGACACACACACACTCTTCACTCAGTTACTGATTGTTTTCCAACATCACTTGGCTGATAGACATTGGCCATGACAGACGTCTCCACCAGCTAATAACTTAAGCTGTACAGGGGCATGTGTCTGTGAGCACAACATCTGTCTTCAACTAATACAGCTATGACATAGTTACTCATCATATATGCTAAGAACAAATAGTGGATGGCCAACTGCTACCCTCCTCGCTCCACCCCCCCCCCATCTGAAATGCAAAGGCAGCCGGGTGGAATCAGTTAGACCTTCCTGTGGTACCTTGTTTGGATTTATTGTTGCTTAAAGAAAATGACATGACTTGTTTTTGTCCCTCTGATCTTGGGTTTTGGGGCCTCCCGTGGATGTCGGATAGCAGTGGCCAGATGGAGACTTCCTCTCTGCTGGGTTCCCCCCGCCCAGGGCAGCTATCTGCAGTCTATCAGCCACTACATTAGCAGCACCTTCCCCAGGAAGGAGTCTTCCGTGCTGTGCTGCCGACTCTGGCGTTTTCACGGAGTTCAAAGCTCAAGCTCGTTTGGTGCTGACATTTTGGATTAGCTGGTTGACTGGAAGGACTGCTTCTTTCTGTACACTGTGAAATTTATAAACCGCAGCAGCCAACGGCTTAAGATGGCCGGCAAACCCCCAGCTGGCCACAATTAAATATACCACAGGCCTTTGGCTCAACAAAGGTTTGTGGAGGCAGAGTGGCTGCATCCACACTGAACAGACGCCGCTGTAAACTCTTTCATGTTGCATGTTGGTTAGTTAGAGACGCTGTCCACTAATGAGAGGTGAGGGCTGCAGTTTGGCCATCTCTTGTTTAATAATCCTCTCTTTGCCTTTAGAACTGCGGCCGCAAGGCCCTGCCCAAGTAGCAGCACATCATAGCCTGGGTGCTGCTTGTAAAGAAGGGAACTGAGTGCCTGGGGGAGTCGACAGGGGACCGGAACAGACAGGTGTTGGCCACTACACTCTAGCTTTAATGGCAGCACTTGCAACTAGTCTGTGCTTTTCATTGGACTCCTTACCTTTTAGCTTGAAAGAAAAAAAGTAAAACTCTGTCATGTTCTGTTCAAGCAGCAAGAATTTAAAGTTTAGACCAGTGCTACCCAGGATGCAACTCAAATATTCGGTTCTGGAAAGGCATTTAGCCTGCCCAATGGTTTAGATGCCAATGTCAGAGAACCTAAAACAACTTCTGAAGCCAAATTCCTGCTAGTGTGGGTCCTGGAAGGCAGTGATGGTGGCTCAGTTTGGTGGGAAACAAGGATTGAGTTCCCATCTTCCAGTTTCAGCGCAGCTCAGTCTTGGCCATTCAGGCATTTGAGGGATAACTACCAGGTGGAGGAATCTGTTCTCATTTCTCTCTCTCTCTCTCTCTCTCTCTTTCTCTCTCGCTTGCTCACTCTCCTTCCTTCCCCCTCCCCTTCCTCTCCTTCCCTCCTTCCCTGCCTCTCTCTCCTTCCTCCCCCCTCCCTCTCTCTCCAATAAATAAAAATTTAAGAAACATAGGTCTGTTCTGTAGCTATAGCAACTGCATTTTAAGTTGCAGGTGGCTGAGTTGCTGGTCCCTTACAAATACATTGTGGATGGAAATATAAATAGAGTTCAGCTGCTTTGAAAATAGCTTGAATTGTCTTGATATATGAATGTCCCCCGGGATCTTGGAGTTAACCTTCCAGAAGTGTACTCAGAGTTCACTAGAAGGTGTGTATAGGAACGTTCTGTTCATAACAGCAGCATCTGTAATCACAAAGCCGGGGCATGACCCATGTGCCATCTGTAGGAAGGTGGCTAAATCATGGATTAGACCTACAATGGGTTACTAATGCAGCAGACATGATAACGGAATTTTAACTGCACACAGAGGAATGGCCAAATCTTAGCAGTGACATCCCCCAGTAGCTGAAACCAGAGACTATAACAAGAACATATTGAAGCATACTCTAAAATAAATAAAACTCCTTTGAAAGAAGAACAAGGGAACGATAAACATAAGGGTCAGAGTCTCAGCTGCCTTGGGGGGAAGAGTGACTGGGGAACTGGGGACCGGGCTACAGGGGGACACACGGATGTCGTAGTCAGTGTGGGAGCTGTGTGGTGGGAAGGGTGCATCAGGGGCTTATTTGTGTTGTGTCAAAGAAACAGTGATCGTATCTGTGAGCTCCAGACTGAGAATAAGTGGCGTGTCCAGCTGTAATGCCCGATGTTTACAAAACAAACAAACCAAAGCAGGAGTGGAGTCCTGTGCCTGCTGGTGTTGATGGGTTCACTGGGAAATGCTCAAAAGTGACTCAGGAATGAGAGCTCAGAACTGGACACACCACACCCCTGAATTGTGGAGGGCGACCAGGTTAGGACTGTTGTAACTGGAGTAAAACTAGTTTCAAAGGATAATCTGAATTTATAGTGTTACCTCACCATATGCAGAAAACACAGCATCTCCCAGCATCTGGCCTAAGGAACCTCACTTTGAACTTGACTGGCTTACAGGGCTTGGAAACACTAGCTAATTGTTGTGATTTATACTTTTTTCTTTCCTTTTAGGAAGATTTACTTTATTATTATTTTTTTAATTTGGAAGGCAAAATAATGGAGAATGTGAGAGAGATTTCCTATTTGCTAGTTGACTTTTCAAATGCCTGCCGCAGCCAGAGCTGAGATAGGAGAAAACAAGGCACCAGAAGCTCCACCTGGGTCTCTCACTCAGGCGACAGAGATGCAAGTGTGCTTGAGCCGCCTTCTGCTGCCTTCCCAGGCACGTTAGCAGGAAGCTCGATTGGAAGCAGAGTAACCAAGACTTAAACCAGGCATTCCTGCCTGTGTGGTATGCCAACATCACAAGCAGTGGCTTCTCACATTAAACCATAACATCATCCCCAATTATTATTTGATTAAATCTGGGATTGAGTTTTTGGCACAAGTGGCTTTAAGCACCATCTTCCCGCACCCTCGACTACAGTCTATCAGTTTAAATTTAAGGAGTTTACACTAGAGTTGAGTTTCAGAGAAGAACGAATTGCTTTTCAGGCATTGACATGTTAAAGAAATAGAATATGGAAAGAATTCTTGAATTCAGCTTTTTGCTCTCACTAAGAGCATGTGAAAGTCACTCCTGTAAGTAGTCCCTGTGTTTACAAGACTGTATCACACAGGTCACATTTTGCCCTCCCTTCCTCTGTGTTGGTGTGCACAGTGAGTCTGAATGCCACCATGAGCTTCTGCACTAGGATCCAACGCTGGTAACTAACTTTGCTCTTGATGTTTGGTTGACCACAAGTGAGAACCTTGGAGATGGGGAGATAGATAAGAGAAGAAACCTGGGAGTCAGTGTTACACAAGGGAGCTGCTCTGCTTGGCTTTTCATTGATACTTTGGTAGGCCTGAAGTTTGCAAGTTTCAGATGATGTATTGGGAGTGCACATGAGGTTGAATCACTGAACTCTGGAGAAGGCCCCGAGGGAGGCCGCTGAGTCAGGAAGTAACTGTTTGTGCTGAAGAGCTCCTTGACCATGTAATAATACAAGGCAGTTTACTTACCTTCCCAGCCATTCCTTCTTTGTTATGGAATGTGATTTCCAGGAGCTCTGTTCCAGAAATAAGTCCCTTTTCTTGGCGTCTCTGGCTTCCTTGCACTGTGCTAGAGGAACTTAGGACTCTGTGTATGTAAGTTTCCTCCTACATGATAGCAGACTTTTTTCTCAGCTTTGTTTACCAAAGAAATGATTTTTTATAAGGAAAAAAACTAAGTGTTCACAGAAATGTTAATATCCACAGACTAGGCAGACACCCTGAGCTTTCTGTCAGGAAAAGGGAATTCTGCTTGGTTCGCGTTTTGCCTTACTCTTGACTACTGACTTGGAAAGCTCAGAATCTTATTTACTGTCCACTAAAGTTTGCATATCACCATTCCTTTGTAATATAGAACAGGACTCTTGTACCAACCCCCACCCACAAATGCATTTACTCCTTGTATTAATACAGACAGCTTCTTTCCCATAAACCATATGCTATTCTAGATGCCAGCCTCTATTCCAAATAGGGAGCTAAAAATAAGTAAAAAATTCATCTAAGTAAAATGTGAAACAAAGGTGTTTTAAGCAGATGAGCAATTCAATCTAATTTCTGTTCTCCCAGAGCCATGCTCATTGCCATGAGAAACTTGAGTAAGGATAGAAGTAGAGAGAGCGAGTTTAGAGGCTGTTGAGGCTAGTGTAATAATGCTGTGCAGATCCAGCCATCATTTGCTAGTTAAGGTAGGGAAAGAAAGAAAAAGTTGGATCTGGGATGTATATTGAAGTTGAACCTATAGGCCTCCCAGTAGGTTGTGGAGATGTGCTGAGAAGTCAGAATCAAACCTGGTATTGAAAGGAAGCAAGCCTTGCCATGTTCCCCTTGCGGGCAATCTCGTGGGCTGAGTGAGCAGGGCTGCCTTGGGCAGAGGAGATTAGCCTGTCTAGGCATTTCTGAAACAGCAGCAGGCATCACTAGGCAAGGAGACGAGGCCAGGGCTCCTTCCCCTTGGCTTCCCTTGCTTGCCATGATTTGTTGTCATTCTTCAAAGAGCATTTGTCAAGCTGCTGCTCCAGTGGGCTGGCAGTGGCTCTATACCACCCCCATTACTTTCATTCAATAGCAGATCTAAATAGCCAACATTAGGTCTGGATCTCTTAAAAGAAGAATTGCAACCAGACACAATGGAAGTGTGCAAGGATATGTATGTGTGTATATATAAATACACACACACATGTATTTTATACCCATTCCCTTTGTGCAAATCACTGAAAATACTCTCTTCATGTCACCATTGAACAGCACAAGTGATAATATTCAGAGCATCTGTGGAATCAACTTTTGAGAAATTATCACTGGTTTGGGGCTTCTCCAGCACACCTCAACCATTACCCAAATATGGGGCTGTCTCTCCAAGGTCAGGGTCTGTGAGCTGGGTACTGTCCTGAGTTCGGGCTTTGCAGTTGTGCTGGGTTGCAGTGGACTGTGCCTGGCCTGTGGCCAGTGTCTCATTGTTTCTGTTCCTGTTGCTATCCCAGTGTGCCTAGTAAGCCAGTCGCCCCATTGCTGTTAGTGCATAGTTCTGAAGACAGGTTCAGTGTCTTAAGCCTATTTCTTTCAGATATGTCTAGAGAGGGTTGTTTTGCTTCAGTGGGTTCCAGGAACAAGTAATAAAAAGTACAGCAAGTACAAGGCCGAGGACAGACCCAGCACACTCTTATCAGTCATCTGAAATATGCATAGCCTTTCCAAGACAAATATGGACTCCTGTTTCTAGGAAAACACCAAAAAGTACTTATCAATTACCCTGCACATGGCTTGTGGAAAAAGACAACATGAGCCTACCCTGAAAGCCATAGCAAAGCAGATTCCTTTGGGCTGCTGACAGCTGAGTGGCAAGGGCGGAGCTGCTGCAGAGCCCAGACTGTCCGGTGATGGGGACCTGGGGCCTTTCTTCCTCCTCCAGTCCCTCACGCCTCACCTGGCCAAGAGCGTCTTAGAAGTCTGGTGGTTTGGTGTGTTCTCACAAAGTGTCAGCCTTCTTCCTGTCCCGTTGCAAGCTCAGAGATGGCTCTGCAGAGGCACTAAAGACTCCGTGGGGGCTGAGCTCTGTAGTCAGGGCCACGCAGGGAGTGGCCCATCTGTGACTGAGCACAAGCTTGACGGTCACTGTCTTATTTGGTCTTTACAGCAGTCGCGTGAGGTCACTGTCATCCTCTTCCCCTTCCTGTCTGACAGAGGAAGCTAAAATTGAGCCTTAAGGAAGTGAACTCACCCATGATCAGAGCTGGAAACAGTGGAGGCAGGATACACACCAGCCACCACCTGACAGCATATTCCTGAGCAGTACCACCATTCAACTCTGGTCACTCACCTCCAATGTGTCTTGTATTGAGTTGTGAGGTCATGTCAACCTCAACATCTAACCTCTTCATTTTTGCCTCTTTTCCCCATGTAGGACTCAAGCACAGAGGGTTCGGAAGCCACGCTGCTGCACAGGGCCCCAGGGGCTGCTCCCCCGCTACTCCGAGAGCCAAGCAGAAGGGCAGGAGCAGCTCTTCAAACTAACAGACAACATCCAGGATGAATTGTAAGTGGGAGCTCAAGGAAAGCAACCCGTTGTGTGCTCAGTCCTCTTTTCTTGTGTCCCAGCATCACCCTGCCTTTGAGCTCAGAGACGCTCAAAGGACCCCTCACACCAAGGATTCTGTAGGTGTAGGCACAGCTGCTTGTCAACAGCCCTTACTCAGCAGTTCCCACCATTTGATAGTTGGGCCTAAGTATCTTGTTTCCAGAAAATGGCAGTTTCTTTCCTGTTAATTCCAAGAGAGAAGCTAGTGACCATAATGTTCTCAATTTTAACAGTTTCTTCCCTTTCTAAAATTTTCTTAAACTTTAGTCTCCTGCTGTTTGCTGCAGAATGCCACAAAAGAAAACAGATAAATAACAAGACTAGTAGCTGAACATTTTAGAAATGCAATTTCCTTAAGAATGTTTGTTGTACTTCTTTAACTATGGAGTCTTGTACATCTAGAGTCTTATCATGCTCGTGAGTCCAGTTAGCAAGGTTGCACATGCTTAACCTGGTATAATTGAACATTGCTGTTTTAGAGTATTCTGCAGAGGCCCATGTAACATAAAATGCTCTATAACCTGCAAAGGTACTAGACCCATCTGTACGGAAAAGCAGTTGGTTATAGCTGATGAGTAACAAAATGCCTAGTTCAGTTTTTTTACTGGCTATTTGCCGCATGTAAAGCTAACACACCAGGGAGGGGAACAGTTTTGAGAGCTGCACGTACGTGTTCAGAATAGAGTGCCTGGTGTGGATAATTTCCGGTTAGTCTCCAGTGTCACCATTAGAGCCAGTGCTGCTAAACATCATCTCCTGTTCTTGCAGCCATGATTGAATGCAAAGGTTGAGACTGAACCCACAGTGTGTGTCCTACATCGTCCTATAAGGGTCCTTGCAGCTGACCCACCCCCACCCTTGGGACACTCTTGCATGTCTCTTGACAGGTTGATTCTCTCAGTCTGCTTTGGTTATCTTGAAAACATCTGTTGGGCCCTGGGAAGCCCAGAATTAGAATACTGGTTGATTCTAGTGCTGGGGAGTGCTTTTTCTCACCATAACTGAGAGAAAAAGCAATGTAGTGTCTTTTGTAAGGACACTAACTTGTTGGATCAGGGACCCAACCTTAGGACCTCATTTAATCATATGACTTCCTCACTCCCAGTGGTCATGTAGGGCTCAGGGTCCCAACATCTGAATTTGAGGAAGGGCACAGTTCATGCCTTAGCATGTGTCATTGCTGGTTCTGCTCTTACTGTAGCTGCAGTCCTCGCTCTCCTAGTTAGAATCCCCAGCAGTTTCACTCCAGGAGAAGGGAAAGTCATTATATTCCTGCCTCTCTTGGGGTAAGCATCTGGTACTAGGACTGACCATTGTACTTCTTTGCTGGAGGAACTTTCCATCCTTGGATCAGAGACCTGGAAAGTCATTCCTTGGAGCCAAGTCCATTAGAATAGCAGCCTCTGAAGGGTTGGGGTTTTTGTCTCCAATTTATGAAAAAAAATCCTCAGCACCTGGAACAGCAGCTCAGGTATAGTAAGCCCTTGATCAATGTAGCTGGGTAGCTGCAGGTTTGTACCTCTATGAGCACTTGTCTGTCTTTCAGTCACGAGGTGTGGATTAGAGATTTAGATTATGTGTTCTTATGTGATCTGCTTTTTTCTCCCCAACACCTCCTCTCCACTCAAGTCAAACCAGCGTCTGGTCCTTGTAAAGTTCATTTGCAGTAGAATGAACATCAGGCCAGAAAACCCTAAGGGGAGGTCGTGCAGAGTGGCTTGGCGTGTGCCGTGGAAGACAGAGAAGAAGCACAGAGTGGAGTGCACGTGAGAACAGTCAAAATCCACATCGCTGGAGTTCACATGAACTCAGAAATCAGGATGAGTGAATTTTGACTTTAAAGATGAAAACCATGTGTCTCCGCCCAAATTGTTGGTTAACTCTTGCCAGAAACTGTTGAAGGAGGCACATGACCATGGGTGTGCGCAAGGAGGAAGCCAAGAGGGGACCAGGAACCAGCAAGTGCTTCTCTGAGTCTCCTCAGCCCGTCAGCCTGCATCCTCAAGCAATGCGCATGGTGCAGTCATTGCTTTGTAAGGAAGGGGTTTTCAGGAAAAGCACATGAGCACCAAATTATACCTTTGACTTTTATCCTAGATTTGTAATTAAAAACATGTTCAAAGGCTTAATTATTTGCATATTTCCCTGCAGAGTTAACCCCTTAAAAGAATCTTGAATACCTTGCTCTACTGTTCTAACTAAATGCTTCCACATTTCTTTCCAGTTGGACTCATGGTTTCACTTCTGGACAATACTGTGTAATTACTTCCTGATGCAGTGAAAGCCCCACCAAGTCCTCATGTGGAAGCAGCTCCTACTCCACTCCCCCAGAGCGAACTGCATTTAAGTTTTTCATTTTATTCAGTTAATTGGTATTTAAAAAAAGATGGTTACTGGCATGTTACTTAAGGTCTGGTGGGCTAAAGAGGCTTCAGTTTCAAACTCATCATTTCCTCTCTGACAAGTTGCAGAATTACCATTGTGCCCCATTTCTGTGAATTTTGGTTATAAACAAAATTCTTGGTTAAGATGATAAAGTAAAAGTAGTTAGTACTATGTGATGAAATTAGGCTTTTTTGTCCAGTGGTGCCTAACTTATAGTCAGAAACTTCATTTTTGTATTTTGCACAAACTTTCTACTTTGTTTGTGACATTCCCTGTCAGACAAGGGCACATCTGGGGCTTGGAGTGCTGGGTTGGCTCTTTCTCTCTGACAAGGAAGCTCCCAAGCTGCCCCGTGACCCCAAGCTGCTCCAGCTGCTGGTTTCTGGAGTTGGGTCATGGGTTCCTGTTACCAACTATGAAGAAAATAGCATTGATGAGATTTTTAAAGACTGAAGAGTATTTAAAAACAAAGCAGTGTTAGCTTCTAAACCCATTAGCCAGTAAGTCCTTTCTCTTTTTAATGAAATCAGTTTCATGCACATGGTCAGTTTACTCAAAAATACAGAAAAAAGTGAAGAGGAAAAGTCTCCTTTCTTGTCACTTCTGTAAGTATACTGAAGGCACTTCACATCTTGTCTGTTCTTTTTTGAGAAGTTGTATAAAAAGACAGAAATCTGTTTTTGAGCACCTGTTGTAGTATTGATTTGAATAACATATAACTATAGATATAAACCATATGATAAATACACCATCTCAGAACAAAGACAAGACAGTCCTTTTGAGGAGTGCCATAGAATCATTAGTTTCTATTTTCGGAAGCCAGAAATAACCTATCAATAGCTATTGATACTTAGGAATCTGGATATTCTCTGATATGCTACTGAATTAAAACTTCTACTTTGCAGATTAGCCAGCTACTATGATACAAGTAATGACTTCCTAAATCGCTAATAATAAATTAAGTTAGAAGTTTAATGGAGGATTTATTGAGAGGATTTTATAAAAGATTTGTTTTAAAGGCAGAGATACAGAGAGGGAGAGAGATGAAGAGACAGAGATCTATCCACTTCTTCACTCAAAAATGGCTACAAAAATGGTCAAAACCAGGAATCTGGAACTCCATCTAGGTCTCCCCCTGTGAATGTAGGAGCCCAAGTATTTGAGCCCTCCCCTGTCACCTTCCCAGGGGTTTTAGTAGGTCGCTGGATCAGAAATTGGCCATCTGGGATTCAGCCAGTGCTCATATAAGATGTTGTTATCACAGGCAGAGGCCTGACCTCACTGCCCCACAAGGCCGGCGCCTGGGGGATTCTTCTCTACTGGGGAAAACTTGCCCAGTGTGCAAGTTGCCTGTGTGCTGGCCAGTTTTACCAAACCAGCATTGTCTTAGAGTCCCTAAGCTACACATTCATTCCCCCTGCTGTGTGCCAGCTCTGTCTTCAGCCAGTTCACAGTTTAGCAAAGAAAGCAGACTATGCATCACTAGCTCTTGGCATGATTGCTGTTGGGATGGAAGGATGACCCAAGTGCTATGGGAACACAGAGGGGAAGGATTCATTCATGCCCAGAGGACCAGGGAAGGCTTCTCAGGAAGGCTGTGGGCAGCAAACTTAATCTTGCAGGTGGTAGAGGAATATGCCACGGAGAGAAGGCAGAGGCCTGGGTAGAATTGCTGGTGGCGTGCCCAGCAAAGTAAGGCATGTGGGCAGCAGCACCTGTGTGGGAGGAGCAGGTGCAGCAAAGCACAGAGAGGCAGCCCAGGCTGACTGTGAAGGCCTGGCACATGCAGTTCACACCAAGGAGCTTGCTGTTCCTACAGGCCTCCTCTGAGACTGTGAAAAAGAGAATCCAACCTATATGGCACATGAAGATGTGCTTTTGCTGGCCACCAAGAGCCAGTCACCCAGGGAGGCAGGAGCCCCGTGGAGTGGTTCAGAAAGAGCTAGAAAGGCCTGAAGACATAATGGCAGTGGAGATGGAGGCAGGCCAGGGTGAAGAGGGCTTAAAAGGTAGAGCCATTGGAATCTGGATGAGGAGCAGATTGAGAAGGTTTGAGCGTGGTGCTATAGTGGAGAGCAGAGGGCTAAGGGAGGACCAGGCAGCTCAGCTGTGGAGGCCCTGGGTTACCCTGCTTGGGCACACACAGAGGGATGGTCTGCAAGGCCCATACTCCGGACCACGCCAGGTACCCTGGCAGAGAGGAGCCTATTTGGGAAGTGCTGCTGGAGCAAGATGACTCAGATGGTTCTGATTCTGAATTGATGAGAAGGGAAGAGAGTACAATGTATAAATATAGAGCTAAGAAAGAAATGCACAGAGGGCAACTGGAAGTTACCTAGCAGATTTCTCTCTCCAGGAATTCCATGTGGGCTAGTAACTGGGGCGCCCGGTCCTCACCCTACTGAGAGAAGGCATGGGCATTTATCTGGAGGCGTCTCTCCATAGGCTGGGCTAGTCCGGCCCCTGACCCCAGCAGGAGAGAGCTGCCTCCCACAAGGCTCTCCCTTCTGCTGTGGTCCCTCCTGCAGCCTGAACATTGTTACACAGAGCAGGGCAGCAAAGTTCTATGCAAAGGCAAGTGAGAAGCAGAGCCACGTGGCCCCAGGGTGCTGGTCCCAAAAGCAGGTCTGCCATGTGACGTGACGTGGCATGAGAGGACCTGTGAGGTTTGCACGAGCTGCTAAGACTCATGGGCAGTGCTCATCGTGGTGCGTCTATTCCATGCTATGGGCACTGTGCCCATCTTGGGAGAGGGTGCTGACCAGGTGCTGCTGCTTTGACTCAGAAGAAACTTGATGAGAGTTAAAACTGAAGCTTCTCATTGAAGTTTTTAGATTGTACAAAATCTTTCTTTCTGGTAGAATCAATGGATGTGTCTCCAGCAACCTAAACTGAGTGGTGGGAGACCTGGGCAGCCTTCCCAGCACTCCTGCTCATCTCGCAAGCTAAAACTCCCCAGGGGCCCATGTCCTTTCCCACTCCTCCCCTGAGTTAAGACTAAATCAGAACAGGACTATGTTCCAAGTCCACTGAGACACACTGGTGGGGGCGTCCCATGTGCCATCCCTCCAGGTTCCCAGGACTCACTTCTCATGTAGACCTGGCCATTGAGGTACAAAGTGGAAACAGTCTGGGGCTCCACACTGAACTAGAGGATGCGTGCTCTACTGTGTAGCTGAGAGCCTAGGGGTGAGGCTGCTGTGGGCAGCCAGGAGGGAGAGGGGAGCCCTGTATGTAGCCTTGATGGGTTGCAGGCCACTGAGGGGGAAGTCCCAGAGAGGCTGCAGGTGCTCAGCAAGGCAGGTTTCTCTGCTCACCTGGGGCAGGTTGCAGAGTGCTCTCCAGCTAACAAGGGGAACAGCCTGGAACTGTTTTAGTTTTTCTTTGCCGAGGTCTCCATATTTTGTTAAAAAAAAAAAACGGAAGTTGACAATACAGCAGTGCTGCTGAGTGATGAGACTTGATACAGGAGGTAGGAGAGATGGAGTGGTACCTTTGGTGTGAACATTCAGAATGTGCTGGTGCTGGTGAGGAGATCTGCAGAATCTGCAGGGCTACTTAACAAATTCCTGGCTGTGAGCTACCCTAGGCTTCACACTGACTGCGAAGGAAGCCGAGCTGCAGGGAAAGCTGCCCAGTCGCCTGAGCTGCCTGCCGTGGGCTTTGCCTGCCTTTCAGGGGAACCTTGCAGCTCAGAGCCACTTTTCTTCCAGAAAGTTCCTGTCCTGCAGGGGGATTTGTGTCCCTATGGCACCTGGGAAATGAACACTTTAAAAGCTATAAACCTATCACAAAGTTGGAAGTATACCCACTGGCCCCCACGGAAGGCCTGACCCTTCCCACGAGTTGTGCGTAATGTCAACTGCAGCAGGGCCCAGCAGGCTGGTTGGGGGGCTGGGGCCTGAGAAAGGAAGGGCCCTTTCCTGGGCTCAGCTAGCGGGGAGGGGGGGATCTAACCTCAGTCCACTGTCAGTCATCTGTCACCCAGGTGCTATGACCAACTTCAGAACCTCCTGGGAACCCATCACAGCCTCAGTAACCACTTGCTTGGCCCAGCTGTGCTCAGGAGCATAGCCAGTTTTCCAACCAATTCTAACTTGAAAACCTGATACTTTGATAGTTGGGATGCTTTCTCATGTTCATTTTTAACATATTTATTTATTTTAATCTATTTGAAGTGCAGAGTAACAAGAGATTTTGCATCCCCTGGGCACTCCCCAAATGTCTCTAACAGCTGGGGCTAGGCCAGGCCAAAACCAGGAGCCAGAAATTCTTAGCAGGGTCTCCCGTGTGGGTGGCAAGGGGCCACGTTCTTGAGCTATCATCTGCATGCCAGGAGCATTAGCAGGGAGCTGGATTGGAAGCAGAGCAGAAGGGGCTTGGCCAGCACTCCAGTATGGGATGTGAGCATCCAGAATGGCAGCTTAGCCCATCGTGCCACAAAGCCCACCCCAAGGCCCACTGTCGTAGATCTCACTCAGTGTGATTCAGTGGTGATGCTGTCCCCGTGCCATCCGCGTGGGCCATCAGAAAGCCCATGCTGAGGCCCTAACACTGCAAGCCACTGGGTATTTCTGTTTTTGGCACTTAACAAGTCTGTGTTCTCAGCTTTGCCAACTGCTTAGGACTGAAAAATAAACCCCAGTTATGTCCTGGGAAATTGTGGTTAAAATGGCAACTGGCACAGGCTGATGCTTACTGAGTGCTTGTGGGGTGGCCCACTCAGTGCTGTTCTGGGAGACACAGATACACGTGTGGCCCACACTTACAGGGCTTCTGGCAGTAAGAGTCAGAGAGCTGAGATACTTACTCAGAAGACACTGAAGAACAAGCAGCATTAGGAGTGTCCTGGGAGGTCAGTGCAGTGACGCTGTCACAAGCAGGAAGGGGCTAGAGGGCAAGGGGAATTTCCAGGACAAGTTGGAACTTGTCAATCCCCAGGCAAGCAGAGAGCTAGGGAGTGGGAGATGTATTCTGAATGAGGCTCTGCCCGTGATGCCCAGAGCATGCTCAGCTTGGCCCCACACAGGCAGGCCTTCTCCAGGGCATGCTGGGCTCCTTTTTCTGCCTCTTCTTGAAGGATTTGCAACCACTGACCCAGGAGCAAAGCTGCCTTGGACCCAGGTTCCAGAACAGTTGCAGGTGGGGCAGTGGCAGTTTAGAAACCGGAGCTTGGCAGCCAGTCTCTCATCAGCTCTTAGTATTCTGGCTGTCATCCACTTTCTTTCTCACTGTCCCTTGAGACCGCAGCCCCATTGTGAAAGGCTGTCACAAGATGCAGGGAGGCCGCCAGGCTGGGTGGGGGAGCAGCCACTGCGGTTTCCAGAGTTCACTCCTCTTTACTCGGTGGCCAAGCCTCCTCCTCCTCGGGGAGGTTTGACCTGCTTACATTGCTGCTGTGATCTGTGAGCTCCATGCAGGGGAACTCTCCAGGCTAAGAGTTCAGAAAAATGAAGAAGACTACAGCTTTTCCAAATTATCTGGATGTGGAACAGCCCCATGAGTCCCCTGGCCCTGGATGTGTCCAGAACCTGGGTGCCCTCACTTAGAGCAGTGAGGAAGGAAGCAGACCCAGGCAGGGGTACACACACTACAGTGCCATGCCAGCTGCCCTGGCTGGCATGTTGGCAAACCTGTCTCCCCTTGACTGTCATCCAGTGTCTCGGTGGTTCCTCAGCCACGCTGGGTGGTGAGCTTCCCCGACGGCTGTGTCAGTTTAACATTTGAAGGCACTGTGTTCTCTTTGTCACAGAAAGCCTTGTTGGGTTTTCGCTAACCTTTTGCTATCCAGAAATGCTCACCAGAAGCACACCCCATAGAATGAATATCCAGAATGTGCAGTAGTTGGGGCTGTTGTGTGGGATCAGCCCTAGCTACACTGAGTGCCCGGATGGAGGGGGGTGTGTGCTGTATACTCGATCCTCCCCACGCTCCCTTGAAGCAAGAGTCACTCTTAGTCCTAACATGATGAAGGATCTGCTGCAAGCTCAGACCTTCAGACCCCAGTGCTCCATGGGCCTCCATCCCTGCCTGCCGGCTCTGTTCTGAGGAGTCATCCAGCCGCTGAACATTGCCGCATTCTCGTCTGTTCCTTGGCAGCTTCATAGCCGTGGAGAACACAGACAGCTACTGCGTGCTCATCTCCTCCAAGGCGGTGTACTTCCTGAAGAGCGGGGACTACGTGGACAGAGAGGCCATTTTCCTAGAAGTCAAGTACGATGACCTCTACCACTGCCTTGTCTCCAAAGACCACGGGAAGGTGTATGTGCAGGTGACCAAGAAAGCAGTGAACTCGAGCAGTGGCGTGTCCATCCCGGGGCCGTCCCACCAGAAGCCGATGGTGAGTTCCCACCCAGCCATCCTCCCCAGGCAGGTGCATGAGGCTGGGGAGGTGGAAGGCTCTGCCGCCCTCTGTCCTGCGCCCCTCCCAGCTGCCCCACAAATGGCCCTGGTGAGTTCCCCACCACTGCACCTCCATCGCTCCTGGAGACAGTGAAGCGGCAATGTTTCCTCTAGCTGACTGTCGGGGACGGCTGGCGCAATACACAGGGCATCTTCTTTCCTGAAATGTCGCTCTGTGATTCCATGTGTGGAACCCAAGATGAGAGATCACTCTCAGGCTTCTCCGCTTCTGTCACTGTAGAAACCATGACTTCCTATTCTGTGCAGAGAAGCACGTCTAGCATATATCTAAATACAGAGAACACCTATTCCCCACAGGCAGGAGCAACGTGGGTGACAAGAGTTTCTGTGCATAACTAGTGTTTGCCAGGGGCCTGCTGTGTGCCAGGTGGACCCCGAGTGCTTCCCAGGGCTTGACTGCTTCTCTTCTCGTCCCCACTTGACTGGCAAGGAGTGAAATGGTGAGGCAGGTGGACTCCCTCAGGTCCACACAGCAACCAGAGTCAGTGATCCGACTGCAGAACCGGCTGGCTGGAACACAGAACAGGTGTGGGGAAGCTGCTGATGGCAAGCAAGTTGGACTTGATGTCTCATGGGACAGCCAGGTGTTAGTCCCGCCCATCCTCCCCTCGGTGCCAGGGTTCTGAGGACTGCTTAGTCTTGTCCTTCTGTGGGTAAACATAGCAGATGGCAGCCTGTCTCCTTCTCTCTGCTCAGCACTTGCTCGGATCCGGGTGGCTTTGCCCAGGCTCTCTGGGGTCCCTGACCCAGTGTCATAAGCAGCCCAGATGTTAGCTTTTCACAGGCTCCCTTTCTTGGTGGATGGCATTGCCTGGCCTCCTCTCCACCCACTGCCCTTAGGAAGGCCTTTGCTGAGCTGTATTCCTCCTGGGCCAGCAGCATCGCCTCCTGGGAAATGACTTTTAAAAGATTCCAGCGATCCGCCCAGAATCTCAGAATTAACCTAAGAGCAGGCCCTGGGAATGAAGAATGCCACATGGTTCTAGTGTGCTCCTGGGTCACAGCTGGGCGTGGGTCAACCGCCCATGTCCTCTGTATCCCCAGGCGTTTCCCAGGGACACTCACTGTGCTGTCCTCTGCAGGTCCATGTGAAATCCGAGGCCCTTGCCGTCAAGCTGTCGCAGGAGATCAACTATGCAAAGAGCCTTTACTACGAGCAGCAGCTCATGCTGAGGCTCAGTGAGAACCAGGAGCACCTGGAGCTGGACGCCTGAGCACGCGGCCGTGGAGGAGCGATGCTGCAGCCATGGCCAGGCCAGCCCGGCTCAAAGCCCAGGGAGAGGAGAACCTCACGGGAGGTGTGAGTGGAAGCCCTGCTCACCTGTGCCACTTGGCGTGACGTTAGATGATGGGGAAGTAATTTTTTAAACACTATTGAGTGAATAACATAAAGAAAGTACTGAGATGAATCTAATGCTGAGACTGCCCTGTATTTTGTTGACTTGTATATATGTACAAGCACTTGTTTGTAAATAGATAGGAACATCTCAGAAGGGGCCCTGTGACCTGTGGGAAGGTGTGTTCAATGTATAGTCATATAAAATTCTGTTGGACCTTCTATTGCACTAATCGTACACAGCTAATTCAGGGTACTCTATAGAAAGGCATCCTCAGGAGGGGGAACAGGACCATACTGAGCTTTTACAGACTAAAGGAAGCGTGGGAAACAGGTGGTGGGAGACCCGGTGCCAGCCTGATGTCTGGGCAGCCCATGCCATCCAGGCCCGAGGGACAAGCTGGGACCCCAGAAGCAGAGCTGGCCTTGGGTGTGCAGGGGAAGCATGGGTGCCCACTCTTCCTTGCCCTCCCCACACATTCCCCCTTAGCTGCTCACAGATCATATTGCAATCTGTTTGGCTCTCTCCTAAGCAGTCTCCCTGAGTGTGTTTTGGGTTGCTTTAATGGCCATTGGCAGGTGTTTCAAACGTTGGTAAGCTCTTTTGTCTTAAAAGAAGAAAAATCCCATTGCTTGTTGTGCAAAGTCACAGTTGCAATGAGCACAATGTCCCTCTGAAGCCCAGCAGCTCAGGAGCAAGTCCTGGGCTCTCCTGGCTTGACAGCCTCCCGGCCTCACAGCAACAGAGGACAGAGGGGTTAGTGACGCAGTGGTAAAGGGCCGTTCTGTGAGCTCCTCATGGGAGCCTGCTTTGGCGGAGGTGTCAGAATCCAGCCAGCCCCAGTGCCCCCTGCTCCTCGGGCCTTCTTTTTGCTATTTTTCCTTTTCTGTGAGAAATAAATGGGGAAGGGGGGGCTCATTCCAGAATGAATAAGCCACCTTGTGATTTTAACATTTTTATTTTAATAAAGCTAATCAGTTTCTAGAGTCTTGCCGTGTGGAGCTGAGGTGCGGGGTGACTTGGCAGTGGTGCCAAAGGTTTGGGAATTTCTGACACATAACCCAGGTGCTTCCGGGACCCAGGAAGTTGGTTCTCTTGTTCGCACGCACCTCCCTCTTCCTCTCTGTGCATTCACTGCTGCTCAGCTCAGTGCTGGTGGAAAGCTCCCTCCTCCTGAGCTCCAAGCGTTAGGCTACAAGGGGCTTGCAGGTCGCAGAGTTCAGCTTCCTTTGGCGGGCTTTGTGTTGGGCGGGGCGGTTGGGATGCCGTGTGCGCATGCCCAAGAGCCAAGGCCTGACTCCTCCCGCTCTTCCTCTGCGCCTACATCTGCCCCCCGCACCCCCCCCCCAAGTTGGTTCGTGGTTTTTGTCATCAGTACCCACTAAAGATGAGACTCTCAGAGAGTTGGTGGTGTTCGCCAGTGAGCCTTGTGTCACTTCCTGGAAAAGGTCACTTGAAATTCTTTTTTTGGATTAAAGAGCTCAGCGTCCCTACTGACTGCAGGAAGTTGGCTGCCGAGGGCTGCCCAGGGGGCTGGCACTCCACAGGCCTCCTCCTGGCCTCTTCTGATTTCCATCAGCTCTTTAAATAGTCGCCCATCTCCCCAGATTGCACAACCACTCCCTTTGACATTTGCGCCTTAAAAGAGACAGATGTGAAAATGGGATCCAAAGACCAAGTGGGGTGGGGCGGTAGGGTGTTGGGAGGGCCAACTGGGAGGCTCCAAAAACTGCCTCCTCCTTCCTCCCAGGCCGGGCTAAGGTTTCAGGGGCTTGTGACGCAGCTTTCTGCTTCGCCCAAGTCCCTGGGAGGAGCAGGTCTTGCCCCTGGTGCCCGGAATGCCCGTCTCTCTCTAACCAGTGCTGTCTGAGACCATTCTAGGACAATTTCTACCAGCTTTCTCGCTGCCACAAATCCGCCATTCCTCTCCAAGGATGGTGAAGTGAATGGAGTGAGGGGCCATGGGAAGCTGTCCCTTGGAGAGTTCCCTGGCCCAGCACAGTTGGCCCAATCACTGTCTCTCCTTGCCGACAAGCCCGGGGTCCTCACACTTGCAGCCAAGGACAGGCGGTGGCCTCTGCTCTGGCCAAGCGCCTTGCTGCAGGGGCTGCTCACCCCTGTGTCTTGAGAATCTTCTGTGCCTCAAAATAACAGTCGTCACTGCTGGGCAAGATTGTGGGGAGTGACTGTCATTGTCCCCAGGGTGTTACGGCTCCTCCATCCGGGCCTTACCCCAGAGTTGTCATTCCTCTTCCTGTGGAATAAAATGTGCTGTTGACCTCCCAGACTTGTTTGTGTTCTTCTGGTTGCTTGGCGTTCCTTAAATTCTAGAACCATCACCAATGACAAATACCAAGCCTAGCAGCCTAGCACGGCATCCGCAATCAAATGCAGCCTCTGCACTCACTCGCTCAATCAGGGAAGTGCATCGCAGACAACCCTACACCTGCAGCAAGTCCCTGCTTCCCCAGGCAGAGAGAACACCACAAATCTACCCCCCCTCCACATAACCCCAGCCTTCCTAGCTGTAGCTGTGGCTATGGCTATAGCTCAGCCCTCCTGGCTGGGATGGGGCTCAGCCCTCCTGGCTGTGACTGCAGCTGTAGCTTAGCCCTCTTGGTTGCGAGTGAGGGTGTGGTACAGCCCTCCTGGCTGGGATGGGGCTCAGCCCTCCTGGCTGGGATGGGGCTCAGCCCTCCTGACTGGGATAGGGCTCAGCCCTCCTGGCTGTGACTGCAGCTGTAGCTTAGCCCTCCTGGTTGCGAGTGAGGCTGTGGTACAGCCCTCCTGGCTGGGGTGGGGCTGAGGTTCCGCCCTTCTTGGCTGATCCAAGGTCCTAGGGATGGAGGTCACCATCGCTTAGCGTTTGGCGGAAATAAAGAAAACTGCGAAGAGAGAGTGAGCAGCAAGGGGGCCCAGAGCGCAGAGGTTTCAAAGATGGGCCAACAGAGGCCACTGATAATCCAGGCCAGTGCAGCGCCATTGTCACCCCAGGAGTCCTCTCTGGGGAAGTTTCAATGGCATGGCAGGTGTGAAAGGTGTGAAAGCCAGGTCGGAGTAAGTGGGTCCCAGAGAAAGATGGAAGAGAATGGACCTTGGCGACCCCAAGGGAGACTGGCCTTGAGTGGGAGGAGAGAGACAGCTGGCACCTTCCGAGGGAACAGGTGCCAGCCATGGGGAGAAGGCGATGAGCTGGCGAGGTGGGTGAGGTGTGTCTGCATGAGGGATAGGAGTGCAGGGTGCTCCTCAACCCTAAGTGGGGCTGCAGCAGGTGGCCTGGAGATGTGAACAGACCAGAGAAGGCTGTCAGGGAGGATCCTGTGAATTTCAACTGAGACCTGGAAGCCTGATTGAATTTTTCCTCACCACATGTAGCTGCACAGGTTCAGTGTGCAATTGGCAGAAATGTGGATTTAATCATTAGACTAATGCCAGCGCTCAACCCACCGTTGCTAGCTTGACCTCAGCAAGAGCCAGATGTTGAACAGTGTACCCCCGCCCAGAGCAAGGAAGGTGGTGCAAAGTGCGGTTAGCACCGCAGTGGGAACACAGCCCCACCATTCTGGGGACCCATGGGCACAGGACAGGGAAGGTGATCACAAACTGCCCAGACATGCCAGGGCATGCACATGCTGCTGGCTTGGAACAGGCACACGATGTGTGGCATCTTGCATGGCCTCTGCCGTTCCCAACACACCAGGAAAGGGAAAGCTGCTCATCGAGCCGGTGATTCCCAGCCCTGCAGCGTCGACTGGCTGTTTGCTGCTCAGTGGGACTCTGGCATCCCAGGACACTGGCCATGGGTGTTGGGACGGCTCCTGGGCTGCCTCCTGAAGCAGAACACCAAGGACATTCGTTATTATGTGAAAGTTTTGATTAGTCCCAGCGAGCACTTGTTGAGGCAGAGTGGAGTGGCGGCCCCCGGCTTGCCTCCGCAAGAGTCTTGACGATAATTGCTTGGCCAAGCCGTAGCTCTGCAGCCAGGCAATGATTAAAGCAGTCAGGAAGAACAAATAAAGAAGAAAGGAACTTGCTGCTGGATAATTCCCTCGAAACCTTAGAATTAGCTTGTAGGTTTGTCAATGAATGCTAAGTGAAAATGGACTTTGTTATATCCTGCAGGGCCCCATCCCAGGCAGGACTTGTTAAAGTGCACCTTTTACCAACGCCCACCCCCGGCTGTAGCTCTCCTCCGTGTCCTTCTGTCCATCCTACCTTCCAGGTTGTGACCTTGCGCCTTTGTCCACCATGGCCAGGTATTTGTTTGCACACACCAACACACACAGCACGGGCCTCATTTCATAACATTTGGTTTCACAAAAAATGCAATCACACCATTTTGCAATCTGCTGTTCTCACTGTTACCTCCAGGGCAGTATCACTCTAATTGATTCTCTTAAACACCAGACCATAATTTGGTGGATGAGTGGGTGTTTGGTCTACCCCATGTAGGGTGCCCCATGTCCCATATGAGAGTATTTGGCTTTAGGCTCCAGCTCTGGTGGCCTGGAGGGCTCAAGTGATTATAGTGCTTGCGCCCAGGCGGGAGACCGAGATTGGGTTCCTGGATCCCAGCTTTGGCTTCCAAGCCATGGCAGGCATTTTGGGGAGTGAACCAGAGGTTTACTCTGGTGTGTGTGTATGTCCCTGTTCCTCAGCTTGCGAAATAACAAGCACAGTTTTTAAAATGTGCTTTTGAAATATAATGCAAATGTTCTGTCATGTTTTCAGTCATACATGGATGGGTGGTCACCTGATTTTCCGTCTCCTTGCACGTCCTCCTCCCCACCCGATACTCTCAGGCCTTTGTGCACACCACAGCTGTGTGTCACGTTAAACATCTCTTGGGTTCCAGGAGCTAATTGTCCTTAGAGGGCGTGCTGGAGGCCACCTGCCCGCAATGCTGATGGAGTGGGAAGGGCGGAGGGAGTCTAAGTGCTCTTTCCCCGTACTTCCTGCCAGTCTGACAGGTGCAAAGCCATGGCTTACCGCGGCTTGCCTGTGTCTCCCAGCAGTGAACATGACCATCCTGTCAGCACTTGCACTGGCATTAGCAATGGCCACCACATCTCAGCCTCTTCTGCCTTGGCTGTAGTGGTGTTTTTTTTCCCTTTGCCTTTTACCGTGATACTTTTTGCTTGATAGATTTCCAGACACCGAATCACCCAGAATCCCCAAGATAAACTCCCTTTGCACGTAAGGCGTTAGTCCCTCTGATACATTTCCTGGTTCCTTTTGCCGATATTTTGAGTCTCCTCATATTCAGGGGGTCTGCAGTTTGCAGTTCTCTGCAGCATCACCGTCTTCATGCAGCAGATGGATGCGCGGTCCCCGTTTCCTCTGCTTAGCGGTGCTTCCGTCACAAAACCATCCTGTCCTGGTTTCCAAGGGTGACGGGCTGCAAACCCTGAGATTCTAGAACATTTCACGGTTTCCCTTTAATCATCATCCCACTGTCTGCTCCATTCTTGGGAGCACTCAAGTTTTCCATTTCCTCATAGGTCAATTTTGGTACATTTGGTTTTTAAAAATCATTCGATTCTCCTAAGCTTTTTTGGATTTGAACCCGTACAGTCGCGTTATGCTCCTACATGGCGGTGGCGCGCCTGTGCGGGTGTCTCTCCTTGCTGATCCTGCAGCTTTGCGTCTTTGTTTGGCACAGCTGACGTTTGAGGGGGAGTCTTGTTCTTTTCAAAGAACTAGCTCGGGACTTGTTTCTGTTTGTTATTTTGTACTATCCTGTGGACTGCATCTGCCATCCTCTATGTCCTTTACCTGGCTGGCTTGATTGTTCTGTTTCTGAGATTAGCACAATGGTTGCTCAGCAGCCATGGGGAACTGGACTTCCAGGACTCCTGCAGTGCACAAGTCCCGTGCGGGCGGAGTGTGGGACAGGACACGGTGTTTGCATCGCCCCACACAGCGCTTCTGTAGCCTTTACAGTTTCTCCAGGTGACCTGTGGTGCCGAATGCGGCGTGGGAAGTGTCAGCAGTTACCTCACACGTAGGGAACCGTGGCAAGTGACAGGAGTGCGCCTGCGCCTGACACTCCCAAGGCCCTTCACGTCTTCCGTCCTCAGCCGAGTCCGTTGACCCAGAATGCACCGCCACTTGGCTCAAATTCCTTCTGTCTTCTCCAATAATGACAGAACTTTTTATTTTTTTGAAAGACAGAATGACAAAGGCAGAGATAAAGATATTCCACCTGCTGGTTTATTCCCCAAATGACTGCAGTGACCAGAGCTGAGCCAGGCTGAAGCCAGGAGCCTGGAGCTCCAGCCATGTCTCCCATGAGGTGGCAGGGGTGCAGGCACATGGGCCACTGCTTCCCCGACTGCACTTGGCACACACAGCCAGGACTTGAGTCAGTGATCTGGTGTGAGAAGCAGGCATCTCAGGTGCCCCAAAGGTGGCATTTTAAGGTAGATTCTGGTAGTGGATGTTTTTTATCTGTCTCCTTTTATTGCTTTCTGTGTGGCTTTAAATTCTATTTCCAATTTCTTTTTTTTTCTTTCTTTTTGATCTAGGAATTTCCAAAAAATTTGTTTCTTAATTGCCAAATATTTAAAAATATTTACCTCCTTTTCATTAATTAGTATCTTGATTTTTTTTATTAGATTAATGTCATTAAACGTTACCTGAAGAGTTCCACATTTTTTGGTTTTTTTTTATTTTGTTATTATTATGAGGATTTAAAGGACAGGACAGAGGCCAGCTAAGATCACTCCCCTAATGCTTGCAGGGCCTTGATGCCAGGGCTGACCAGAACAAAGACTGGAGTCAGAAGCTCAGTCTGCCTCTCCCATGCGGGGGCGGGGACGTGAGCCACCATCACCTGTGGCTGCCCGCAGTGCCGTTAGCAGGGGGCTGGGGTCGTGCACAGAGCTGGGACATGTACTCAGGTACTCAAACATGGGTTGTGAGTCTCCCAAGAAACATGTTTTTAAAAAACATTTGATTTGATTTGCAAATCAGAGTTACAGAGAAAGCGAGGGAGAGACCGTCAGATCTTCCATCCACTGGTTTATTCCCCAGATGGCCACAACTGTCAGGGCTAAACCAATCTGAAGCCAGGAGCCAGGTGCTTCCTCCAGGTCTCCCAAGCAGCTGCATGAGCCCAAACACATCAGCAGGGAGCTGGATCAAAAGTGAGGCGGCCAGGATTTGAACCAATGCCTCTATGAGATGCTGACATCACAGGCGGCAGCTCCAGAGTCCCATCCATGTGGTTGTGCAAGTACTTGATCAAATTTTACAAATATTCTGAAACCAAAGTTTGTTGTCTTTGAAGCGTGGGGGACAGGGGAATAGAGAGGTACAAAGTAGTTCACAGACTGCAGTAATTAAATCCCCGTGTGATCTTACTTGTGTGTGCATGTGTGTGTGTGTGTGTGTGTGTGTGAGTTTGAGAGAGTTCTGACATGTCTTCAAGAGCCCGAGGGCCAACTTCTAACCCTCTGCATCCTCTGGAACAGCAGGAAGTGCAAGAACACGCGGTCTTGGCAAGGCTTCCTCCCAGCAATCCTGCTGGAACCCCAAGTCCTACCCTGGAACTGCCTAGGATGGAGCCGCCTCCTGCCTGCCCGGGAACCAGGCCAACCTGTTCTACCAGTCGCTACCCAAGCAGCACACCCAGGGGAAGCTGCCCAGGCGCGCTGCAGGCCCGTTGCGGGCTGATCCCAAAGCTGATCCAAGGGACAGGCTCGAGGCCATCTTGATCCTTGGAGACCCTGGGCGAGTGACCCAAGGGAGAGGGTGGCTACGGCTGGGAAGGTATTCAGGTGACTGAAATGGAAACTTCAGGGGGAAATCCTGCTTTAGGGTCACATTTCCCCCAAAACACTTAGAAGGTTCTGGAAACTTGGCCAAACCTGTGGGAAGGCAGGCCTCAACCTTGTGGAATGGCTTGCCCATAGAGGTCACCTGTCCCGTGGCATTCCAGACCACGTAGAAGACTCAATCTGGGTTGAACTATGGCTCTGCTCCTCCAGCCAACAGCAGGGCACTGCCAGCCCTCACGCTTGAACACCTACAGTGTGCCAGGCGCCGTGTCGGATACCAGGATCACACACACCAAGGTGGTGATGGATGCTTGATGCCTGGCTAAGCTGATCTCATGCACAATAAAGTGGGGCAGCTAAGAGAAGAGGGCAAGCAGCCTGGGTCCCCAAGGTCACAGAAAGATTCATGAGGCCCAGAGGAGGGGGCAGTATTCGCATGTAGTGCCAGGAGCAGGAGCCGCTGGCATGCGAGGCTGGGGTCCCTGGGCTGTCTGCAAAGCAAAACCGTGAGGCAAGGGAGGCTCCTGCTGGACTTCCAGGATGCTGCTGTAGGAGTGATGTCTTAAAACGCACCTGCGTGTAGGCGTTGATTGTGGGCATGAGTCCCGCCTCTGCTTCTGCTCAGCTTCCTGGCCACGTGCACTCCGAGAGGCAGCAGCTGATGGCTCAGGAGCCAGGGGCCCCTGTCACTCAGATAGAGTTCCTGGCTCCTGACCTGAGCCTGACCTGCCCTTGGGAAATCTCTCTGTGACTCTACTCCCCTGTCATATGGAGAATGAACGGGTACACTGAGTGGAGAGAGAAAGGCTATTGGGCAAGAAATAGCAGGAGTTGGGCCCGGCGCGGTGGCGCAAGTGGTTAAAGGTCCTCACCTTGCACGCCCGGGATCCCATATGGGCGCCGGTTCTAATCCCGGCAGCCCCACTTCCCTTCCAGCTCCCTGCCTGTGGCCCGGGAAAGCAGTTGAGGACGGCCCAAAGCTTTGGGAACCTGCACCCGCGTGGGAGACCCGGAAGAGGCTCCTGGCTTCGGACCGTTGCGCTCACTTGGGGAGTGAATCATCGGATGGAAGATCTTCCTCTCTGTCTCTCCTCTCTCTGTATATCTGCCTTTCCAATGAAAAAATAATAAAAATAAATCTTTAAAAAAAAAAAAAAAAAAAAAAAAGAAATAGCAGGAGTTGGGACCAGGACAGGTCAGTGAAGACAGAAGTAATATAGTGGACAAATAAGGCTGAAGAGCTGTTTTTCTTTATTTTTTTTTTATTTTTTTTAAAGATTTATTTTTATTATTTTTTTATTGGAAAGGCGGATATGCAGAGAGGAGAGACAGAGAGGAAGATCTTCCGTCCGATGATTCACTCCCCAAGTGAGCGCAACGGTCGATGCTATGCCGATCCGAAGCCAGGAGACTCTTCTGGGTCTCCCACGCGGGTGCAGGGTCCCAAAGCTTTGGGCCGTCCTCGACTGCCTTCCCAGGCCACAAGCAGGGAGCTGGAAGGGAAGCGGGGCTGCTGGGATTAGAACCGGCACCCATATGGGATCCCGGGCGTGCAAGGCAAGGACTTTAACCACTGCGCCACCGCACCGGGCCCTGAAGAGCTGTTTTTATGTAGACATCGGAGGAAAAGCTCGCTCAGTGGTTTCTGGCGTCAGTCCAAGCCCGAAGCACTAGCAGTTGCCAGCTGACCGGCACCTGTCCTGGACCAACTATTCATTATAAGCTTGAAGTGTGAGACACGTAAGCGTGAGGTGGTTAGCTCTGGACATGTTTGGTGTCAGATGGGCATGGTCTACCTTAAGTGAAGCTAGGTGGTTTGGAGGGGACAGCAGGCACCCCGGGGCCTGGAGGCTGTTTTTAGCAGACTACAGTGAGGGGAACCAGAGAAGGCCCGACTATGCCCTAGGTAACCAGGACAATTAGTGGATTGCGGAAATATGAGGCAAAGTGCAGGAGTGGAGCAACTATAGAAGAAAAAGCCAAAGAAAATGTTTTAAGAGAGGATGTGGCTGAGCAGGTGGGATGGTGTGGGGAAGGGCGGTGAACCCAAGTGGCTCAGCAGTAGCAAGGTTAGTTGGATTTCCAGTAGTAGGAGCTGAGTTGTGGAGGCTAAAGTGGAGTGAGTGTGGCAGACAGATGGAGCGCCAAGTGGATGGTGAGTGGGGACAAACAGAGCAACAGGGAGCGGTGAGCCTGGCCTGGATATGGGCCAAGGAAAGGCATGCATAGCCAGATAACAGAAAATCAGCCTGAAACTCAGACTTGACCTGCTGCCTGCCTTGGTCAGGAATGCGCGTGAATGAGGAGCCTTCAGCTCCATGCGCTTTCTAATGTACACTGCCAGGCTGCAGCTGCACCTGCCGGGGCCCCACCTTCCCATGGAAAAGCCTCTGACATGGCCTGTGGTGCGACCAGTGCTGGCCACACATGTGGACACGAGCAGTGGGTCCGGAGTTGCTTCAATTCTGTCATGCTGAGCGTCTACTTGAGTTTGTGTTTTAAATGATTCCACAGTGTAAAATGCATTAGAGAGAGAATGGAAGAGAGAGAGAGAGAGATCCACAACAGCTGAGGCTGAAGCATGTTAGCAGGGACCTGGATCAGAACCAGAAGTGGAACAGTGGGACTCAAGCAGCTGCTGGGATGTGTGATGCCAGCACAGCAAGCTGCAGCTTAACCCGTTGCTCCACAATACCAACTCTAGTCCCTTGATTTTTATTTTGTGTTTATTGAAAAGGCAGAGAGACAGAGATCTCCTGCCCTCTGCATCACCCGCTATCTGCGTTCGCCTGTTCTCTGACATGCGGCTCAGCCTCCCACTCTCCCTGCGCACGTGGGGAGAGATGTGTCTTTAGCCCTGGCAGCCAAACAGCCTGGTGGTCCCTCACGCACCAGGGCACTGGCACATGAACCCAGGGGCTTGGTCAGGGTCCTCTGGCCCCAAGTTTGGCCTTGTGGGGACCGCCCTGCAGGAAGGGATGTGAGCCAGAGCCAGGCAGCTAGCCCCACTGCCTCCCAGTTGCTGCACACCCTTGTGGCCCCCATTTCCCAACCCTGTCCCCGCAATGTCAGCCATTCCGAGGCTGCTTTACTCATCGAGGTTGCCTGCAACAGGGGGCATCTGAACAGTACGGGGCCCTGGGAGAACCCTTCACCCATAACCCGCACAACCTCCAGCTGACAAAGCAGCTTAAATAAACGCTGGGGGCTAACTGTGGGTGCCCTGAGAGCACCAGATGTGGACAGATGTGAACTGAGTCCCCAGGCTGTCTCAGGAGGAGGAGGAACCAGGGCAGGTCAGCAAGGGTCGGGCATGCTGATGGGCGAGAGAGGGACTGGGCAGTGGCGTCCAGCCCCACCCTGGAGTCAGGTTGAGTAAGACGGAAGAGAAGCCAGCAGATTTGGAAACTGCGCGCCTTCCACGACCTTCTCCCCAGCAGCCTGGGAGGGGTGGGCGGGGCGGATGAGCATGGTGTCTCCCACCTGACCGTGGTAGGGGCTGAGGACATGTGTAACCTGGGAGCAGCAGAAGGGGACAGTGAAGGGGTGGAAAGTCGGGGCAGGACACCGTCCCTGGAGCCCTGCAGGCCTCCCAGGGCCAAGCTGCAGCTGCTGCGTGGGGGCCCATGCATGACCCAGCACACTCTCTTCTCAGCTGTGCCAGGGCGGAGTGGGTGCCAGGCAGGGTTCACATGGAGGCAGTGAGAGGCGTGCTCATTAGGTAAGCTCCCAGCAGCCCCCGGGGCCTGAGCAGAGTACAAAGGCCAAAAGCCCAGAGGGGAGGAACTCAGTGGCCAGTGCAACGGCTAGAAGGTCCCTTTGTGCCTCCCTATGGTTGTCAGTCCTGGAGAGGTGAAACCACACCAGGAGGCAGGTGTACTGTTCCCTGTATGCCACAGTCTGGAACCCAGACCTGACTCTAGTTGCCTTCCTCTTTTTGGCAGCTCTACCCTGGAACCATACAGAAGTGGAGTTTCAGGGTGGGGGGCAGCACTATGGGGTAACAGGTAAAGCTGTTGCCTGCAACAGATATCATTGCCATTCCAGGGGGAGCCAGTTCAAGTCCCGGCTGCTCTACTTCTGATCCAACTTCCTGCTAATGGTCTAGGAAGACAGGAGAGGCTGCCCCAAGTGCTTGGGGCTCTGTTCCCACTTGGGAGATCTGGAAGAAGCTCCTGGCTCCAGGCTTTTACCTGGCCCAGTCCTGATCTTTTCAGCCATTTGCCGAGTGAACCAGTGGATAGAAGATTATCTTATTGTGCCTCACCCTCTCTCTCTCTAACTGCTTTTCAAATAAATAAACTCCAAAATAAAATTAGTGAAAAGAGTGCAGCATATTAATGAGACAGTTTACCCTCTGGTTTGCACAGAGTCTTCCACTTCCGGGCTGTAATTGATGTACTTGATGTCTGCCTGTTTCAGGTGGCCCTGGAGCTGGAGGCCGCCGCTGGGGGCAGTACAGCAATGGACCAGACGCTGCCCCACACTGCCTGTCCCCAGAAGCGCTGTGACGATGCCTCAGGCAGTGTCTCCGGGCATCGGGAAAGCCAGGGCCCATTGCTGCGGCCTGCGCCTGGCCCAGGGCTGTGGGCCGCCTCTGTCCATGCTGGCCCCTAGGTCACCGGGAACCTGCCCCCTCCTAGAAAATCCAGCTGACTTCCCTTTGCCAAGAGCCTGGGACATGGGCAAGCCCCTCAAGGCAGATGGTGGGGTGGGCTTCGGAGGCACGGGCAGAAGTGGTGTCCTAAAGATGGCACTCTTTCATCCCAGGCCCTCACAGGTCCCCAGGTTCAGCCCCAGAGGTCACCAGGGTGACTTAGGCCTTCAATTAAGGTTATGCACTTGGACCAAGGGCTTCGTGGTGGGCCAAGGCCAGGTCATTACCAGGGCAGCGATGTGGGTCTCAGTTTGGAGCTCGCAGCTACAAGTGAGGAGGATGAGGAGCAGTCAGGAAGAGCAGAGACCTCGTGGGAACCACCGAGGGGCTGGTTGGCAGTTGGGAGCACTCCCCCTGCAGTGCGGTCTCCTGGCCTCATCATTCCCTGCCCCCAGTTCCTGGGACTCCCTGCCAACCTCAGGGAAGGTGGCTTCCAATCAGGTTGGCTGAGGATTCAAGGGCGTCTCAGGATGCTCATTGGGTGCAGGAAGACCCTGACTGGGCGGCAGAGGCCAGGGGCCCTGGGCTCCTCCCTTGTTTGGGCTCTGAGAGCCTGGCTCTGTTTGCCAACCACCAACACAAGATTGGGCAACTCTGCAAACTCAGCTGGGACCCTGGCCTGCTGCCCAGGAGGCTAAAGGCCCTAAGGCAGGCGATGTGCACGTGGGCATGTCCTCCCATGAGGCAGCCCAGGGTTGGGGCCAGGGGGACCTCGTGGAGTCACCCCGTTACTGATGCTCTTCAAACATCAGCACACTAATGGCAGGAGTGGCACTGACCGTGAACTGCACCCCATGGCAGGAATTCCCTCATGGGCACAGCACTGGCCCTAGGGATGCTGCCAGGCAGGCCTGTCCCCGCCCTGCCTCACCCCCTCAGACCTTCTGGTGCTCCTTGCCCAAATGCCTCAGGGTGCTGCCCAGCGAGCAACCCCCCCCCCCACCCTCTGGAGGGTGTGTCACTTTGGGAAGTGAGCAGCAGGTGGCGGAGATCGTCTCCCATCTTCCATGTGCTCACCTGTGGCCATAGGTGTCTTCCCGCTCCACTGCCCCGCCACCACACCTGTCACCCAGCTCTGCACAGCTCATCCAGGTTTCGTGGATATTTTTCCTGGCTGACGCACATACCCATAATATGCACAAACATGCAGCACACCCCCACACGCACTCACACAGATACCCACACACCACCACACGGACACACGCTCACACCCCAGCACACACACATAACACAGACATTTTGAGTGTTCTTCAAAAAGTTCATATTATGAAAAACACGGATTTCAAAATATTTGCACCAAAACGAACTTTTAATTCCACTTCCTCATGAACTTCTGGAAGCACTCTTGTATGTGGGCATTTGTTCACATGTATGCACGTATATACATGTATGTATGTGGCCATGTGTGCCTGTGCACCTCAGGATATATCCACACACTTCCTGTTTTTTACGGAAATGCTGACGTGTCGCTCTGTGCCGGCTTCCTGCCTGTTCCGTCCGGCGGCCGTGCTGGGGGAGCCCATGAGAGCTTCAGAACTGGCGTGGGTCATGGTGTGGTCCCATGGATGCACCAGGACCAGTGCCCCGCCTCCGCCTGCTGCTGACGGGGTGTCGTAGGCCACCTGCCATGACAGACAAGGCTGTGGGGACTCATCTGGGTGCACCTGACGTGACTTAGGCCAAGTTCAGTTCCTAAGAGAGGAATTGCTTGTGCCTTATGCGTCTGCCAGTTCGCCTTCTGTGGAGTCCACACTGATTTACGCTGCCACCAGAAACGTGCACCAGGGAACCACCCACCCCTTGTGGGGCTGTGTGAGCCCACAGTTGATCTGAGCCACTTCAGGGGAAATGGCGTCTACGCAGGCTGTGCACTTCTCTTATGGGAAATTGCGTGCGAGAGCTACTTCCTCTTCTGTGCACTTACTGCTTTTCCAAAAAGATTTATTTACTTACTTGAAAGGCAGAGTGACAGAAAGAGAGAGAGAAGGGACAGAGATCTTCTATTCCCTGGCTCACACCCCAAGTGGCTGTAATAGGCCAGGTTGAAACCGGGGACAGCAGCCCAACCACTTGAACCACCTCCCACTGCTTTCCCAGGAGCATTAGCTGTAAGCTGCATCAAAAGGGAAGCAGCTGGGAGCCGCAGGCAGCAGCTCTGCCCGCTAAGCCACACTGCTGGCTCCCACTTATTTTTTTTATTTATTTTCATTTGAAAGGCAGAGTGACTTTCTGGGAGCAGCAGTGGGGGAAGAGACAGAGAGATTTTCCATCTGCTGTTTCACTCCCCAGATGGCCATGATTGCTGGAGCTGAGCCAAGCTGAATCCAGAAGCCAGGAACCCCATTCTGATCTCCCATGCAGGGGTCCCAGCACTTGGCCATCTGCTGCTGCCTTCCCAGTCACATTAGCAGGGAGCTGGATTGGAAGCAGAGCAGCTGGGACTCCAACGGCACTTCGATGCTGGATGGTTAAGTCGTGAGTGGCAGCTTAAGCCACTGTGCCACAGTGGCAGCTCTCAAACTGATTATTTTAAAATATTTTTTCTTTATTTTTAAGATTTGTTTCTTTGAAATGCAGAGATCTTCCACCCACTGGAAGATCTGCCACATCTGGGGCTGGGCCAGGCCAAAGCCAGGGGCTGGGAGCTCCACTTAGGGGTCCACACGGTGGCAGGAATCCATGGGCCGGAGTCGCACCTGCTGCTACCTGGGTGCACCTGGGCAGGAGGCTGGAACAGAAGCAGAGATGGAACTCAGGCACCCTGCTGCAAGCTTACCCCACTGGGTCACAATGTCTGCTCTGACTTTAGAAAAAGATTTATTTATTTTTATTGGAAAGATAAATCAGATTTATAGAGAGAAGGAGAGACAAAAATACTCATCCGCTGGTTCATTCTCCAAATGTCTACGACAGCTGGAGCTGAGCCAATATGAACTCAGGAGCTTCTTCTAGATCTCTCATGTGGGTGCAGGGTCCCAAACCTTTGGGTCTTCTTCCGCTGCTTTCCCAGGCCACAAGCAGGGAGCTGGATGGGAAGAGGAGCATCTGGAACATGAACCAATGCCCTTATGGGACCCCAGCACTTGCAGGGAAACGATTAGTCAATTGAGCCATCGTGCCAGGCCCTCTGACTTTTAAAAACAGTTTTGTTGTTGATTTGAAAAGCCTGAAGCAAACCCTTAAGTGCTGTTGTACGGATAGGAGGGTCACTGAGGCAGGCTCTTTAAGGGGATGGGAGGGGAGGCTGCTTCCTGCCACCTGTTTGAACTCTCAGCAGAAGGGCCTGCAACCAGGAGCATGTGGAGTGGCAGAGTGGTGAGGACCCTGCCCAAGTAGCCCCAGTGGCTCAGGCCAGTAGTCCCTGGTCTAGTCCCATGCCCTGGCACGCCGGCACACCTGCCCCAGGCCGGCCCTTCTCTTCTGCCTGCCCATGGGCACTGCACCTGCAGCATCGGGTCCCCCTCCCCTTGCCACATGATCCCCACAGGAGGCAAACATACTACAATTCCCCTCCCGATTAAACCCATCCTTGAGCCCATATCCTGATGCACCTGCTGCCCAATTCTCTACTCTTTCAAATAAAATTGCTTGGGACCAGAGTGGTGATGTAACAAGTTCAGCAGCCACGTGTGAAGCCACCAACATCCCATGAGTGTCAGGTCCTGATCCAGCTGCTCACTTCCAGTCGAGCTCCCTAATGCACCTGGGAAAGCAGTGGGAAATGGGAGATGGTCCAAGAACTTGAGCCCCTGCTGCCCATGGAAGAGATTCGGAGCAAACTCCTGGCTCCTGGCTTTGATTTGGTCCAGCCCTGTCAGGTGGGGGTGAAGCAGTGGATGGAACATTTCTTCTCTGTCTGAACCTCTCTCTCTGTTAACTCTGCCTTTAAATAAAACAAACAAAAACAACTTGGACCTGGCGTGGTACCTAGTGGCTAAAGTCCTCGCCTTCCTTGCACCAGGATCCTATATGGGTGCTAGTTATAATCCTGGCAGCCCCACTTTCCATCCAGCTCCCTGCTTGTTGCCCAGAGAAGCAGTCGAGGACAGCCCAAAGCCCTGGGATCCTGCACCTGCGTGGGAGACCCAGAAGAGGTTCCTGGCTCCTGGCTTTGGATTGGTGCAGCTCTAGCCATTGCAGCCACTTGGGGAATGAACCATCATTCTCTGTCTCTCCTCCTCTGTAGATCTGACTTTCCAATAAAAATAATAACTCTTACAAAAAAGATATTTTTAAAAAGATGCACGTATGAGATACCAGCATCGCAGATGTTGGCTTAACACCCTGCTCTGCAGCACCGGGCCCCCTTTCCAGGCCAACGTCTGTTACCACAGGTAGACAAGTCCAGAACCAGCTCTCCTGCCATGTAGAGAACCACAAAGTCCTTGTCTTCTCAGAGTGCTTTCAAATGAAGCTTCCACTCCCATGGCCAAGGCCATCAGTGACCTTCGTACATCTCTTAACCCAGACTGCAAGGCCTCGGCAGACCAGAAGGCCCTGTGTCCTTGCTTCCTCTCCCTCTTACAACAGTGCTGTGGTGGTGGTATTTTCTGCCTCGCATCCAGGAAACCATGGGATCCTGCCTTTCTTCTCACTTTGCCACAGATGTTGTATTTCTCATGATTACTTTCTGGTCTCCACTGTCTTGCCCATCCTAACACAGTCACATGAGGCCAGCCCTGTGGTGTGGTAGACAAGGCTGCCATCTGCAGTGCCGACATCCCACAAGGGAAAGCTCTGGCCGCTCTGCTTCCAATCCAGCTCACTGCTAATACGCCTGGAAAAGCAGCAGAAGAGGACCGAGTGTGTGGGCCCTTGCAGATCATGCGGAAGATCCCACTGGCATTCAGGAGAGCCACAGTGACCCAGTCCCTATAGTGGGCCAGTGGGCAGGGCAAAGCAGGGCCACAGCGGGAGGAGCCTGGGCCCTGAGATGTGGTGCAGAGGAGGGCTGCCTGGCAGTGGTGGCACCCAGCTGGGTCAGAGGTGAAGCACACACAGGTCAGGTTCAAGCTGCTGGACACATGAGGGTCATGGTCCCTGCCAGCTGCAAGCAGTGCTAACAGCAGTCTCACCCCTTCTCTGTGGAGGATTGCATCAGACACAGTTGCTAGAACAGTGCTTGACCGGTCCTGTTTGTAAGCAGCGGCCACGGTTACCATTACTCATATTTAAAACCAACACATGATCGTGCATGTTCCTCCTGCCCCATACCTTATTATAAGCTTTTGGAGAAAATTCTTCCAGAGAATTCCTCCAGAGAACATCAGCCTCACCACTACCCCTAGCTGAGCTATTTGCCTGCTTGGTAAGGAGCCGAGAAAGATAGCGCCTTGTCTGTGCTAGGCATGCAGGGAAGCGTCTCCAAGAACAGCCCCCTAGGCCCTGCGAGGCCTTGCTGCCAGCACCCACAGCGAGCCTAACTCTCCTTGTGCCTGTCAGTCAGGCCAACAGCTGAGAAGGCCTCGTGTCACCCACTTGTGCACTTGCAGGAATGGCGTCTCGGGGTGAGCAGCCTGGCTGTCTCGTAGGAGAGAACATGGAGACAGGCAGAGCCACAGACACAGGCAGAGGCCATGGAAGCAGAGGCCACAGAAGTGGGCGAAGGCCACGGAAACGGGCAGAGGCCATGGGGACAGGTGGAGGCCAGGGAAGCAGGCAGAGGCCACAGATGCACAGAGAGGCGGGCGGAGGCCATGAAGTGGACAGAAGCCGCGGAGTTGGGTAAAGGCCAGGGAGGTGGGCAGAGGGCCTGTCTAGGTCCATTCTCCATGACAAAATGGAGACAAAACACCAAGGCCATGTGCTTGATAAGGGGTGGAGGTTTGCTCGGTTCCCAGCCCTGCAGGTCCAGGCGCACAGGGCCAACACCTACTGGGCCCCGGTGAGAGCCTCGTGGCTGTGCCTTCACTTGGCATCAACGAAGCCTGTGCTGGGGCAGTGTGCCAAGATGGGATCGAAGGTGCAGGGTTACTCCTCTGATCACATAATGCTCTTAAAAAAAAAAACAATATGAATGGGGCCCAACACTGTGGCCTAGCAGCTAAAGTCCTCACCTTGAATCTGCTGGGATCCCATATGGGTACCGGTTCTAATTGCAGCAGCCCTGCTTCCCATCCAGCTCCCTGCTTGTGGCCTGGGAAAGCAGTCGAGGACGGCACAAAGCCTTGGGATTCTGCACTCGTGTGGGAGACCTGGAGGAAGCTCCTGGTTCCTGGCTTTGGATTGACTCAGCTCCAGTGGATTGGCTCAGCTCCAGCAGTTGTGGTCACTTGGGGAGTGAATCATCGTACGGAAGATCCTCCTCTCTGCCTCTCCTCCCCTCGATATATCTGACTTTGCAATAAAAATAAAACAAATCATTCATCAGCTGGTTCACTCCCCACATGACTACAGTGCTGGGCCAGGCTGAAGCCAGGAGCCTGGAACTCCATCTGGGGCTCCCACACGAGTGGCCAGGACCCAAGTACCTGGCTCAACTTCTGCTACTTTCCCAGGCGCTTTAGCAGAGTCTGCTGGCCTGGCAAGTGGTGGCTTTACACACTAGAACGCCAGCGGCGACCACCTGCTGCTTGCGAGAGAACCAGCCAGAAGCCCGTGGGAGCCTCATCAATCCTTGTGCCTTCCTTATCTGCCTCACCACCTCCCACCAGACCCCTCGCCTGCCAGACCACCCCCACCTCAACATCACCACCCTGGGGCGTGGAGACAGGTCCCCGGTCCCCACCAGCCCAGGGCAGCCAGCCTGCAGGTGTCCCCACGGAGATCTGGGGGCTTGGGCCTGTGCCACACCAACCCTTCCAGCCCAGGGAAGCCCCAGCTGGCAGCCGCTCAGCTGCTGTCACTCCCCAGGGACAAATCTCCCCCGTTCCCCCAGGTTCATCCTGGAAGAAAAGGTTGTTTGCAGTCCCCATTTCGGCGATGGCAGGGTGGGGGCAGCTTGCTACAAGGCAGCAGCTAGAGGGGGCAGTAGGCCCACCCTGTGTGCAAGTGAGGCAGGGGTAGGGGCTGAGCTGGATGCCCCCTGCTCCTCAGCAAGGCCAAGGCTGCCCCAGGCTGCGTGGCAACCAGATGGAGGCGGTGCGGGGGCTGGAGGCCCAGGCCCAGGCCAGTGGGGGCGGGGAGCCTGGCTGCACTCATTTTGTGAGTCTCCATTCCTCTTCTTGATTGGCACTTTAATGAGGGCAGAAGGGGCTGACCCCCTGCCAGGGGGCCAGTTCATGCCCCGTTTATCTCACAGGCCGAGTCAGACTAAAACAACACGGCAGGCCGAGCGGCCGGGAGCCAGGCGAGGCCCGAAGCCCCCGCCCCGGTGATGGATTGAGTGGCCGCAGTGAGCCGGCAGCTGAAGTGTGTGGCGGCCGGCCCATCCTGTCAGCTGCAACAAAGGGGCCTGGCCTGGCCATCCCGCTCGCCAAACTGCTTGGTGCCCCGACTGCCAATGCCAAGTCTCCAGAGCCAGGCCCTGGACTGGGACCCAGGAGGCCCAGTGGGGGAGGGAAGGGGGTCCTGGGGCCTGGAGTGGGGGTGGGGACTTGGACCCTCAGCCGGCCCCCCAGCACACACACACTGCAGCCTGGAAACCTCTCTCTCCAGAGCTTAGCTGGTGCTGCGCCCCACTGCCCCCGCTCCACGTGGGCCGTCTGTGTAGGATCTGACCTCTGGCTTGCTGTGTGGCTGGAAGTGAGGTGGGCAACCTCTCTGAAGTCTCAGTCCCACTCGACCTCCTTCCTCCCTGGGTTCTTGGCCAGGACAACCTCCCCCCCAGGGAGGCCTCAGTTTACCTGCTTAACACCATTTCCCCCTCCGCAGCAGGTGCACCTGTGCTGGCTGAGCGAGGCTGCTGGTGACCAAGCCCTGATCACACACACTCAACACTGTGCCACCGCCACGCTGCATGAGGGTGAGGCCCCTATGAGGCTCAGAGGGGTGAGTGTGCCCAGAGGGTGGGGGCAGCCCTGGGATTCCAAAACCCTGTGGGGCCAGGTCAGGGGCCAGGCACAGGTCAGGCCACTGTGGGTGCGGCTTCAGCCTGGAGGCCCACAGCAGACCCAGGATGAGGACAGGGAACCCTGGCTGCCTGGTGTGCACCGGGAAGGACAAAGACAGAGCTGGATTAGCAGGTGTGGGGCCCGGCGAGCCCTGGCAGGGCAGGAGGGGCGGCCGCACAGCCTGGGCTCCCGCAGGGACCCGCACACGGCCCCACCTGGCCCGGACTTCACCTCCCTGTGCCCTGCTGGGGGGCAGGAGGCCACGCCCCACCAAGGGCACCCTCGGCACTGTCCCATCCTCTTCCAGAAATAGGCATCGGTCTGGGGGGGCGGGGAGGTGGGGGCTTTGAGACCCCAGAAGATGGGCTGGGGCAAGAGTTGGGGTACCCTGAAGTCTATGTGAATCTCAAGCTTCTGTCTCTGAGTGAGGCCACCCCAGCGGCTTTGCATGGGCTGCCTCCACCGTCTCTGAGTAGCTTCCTGCTTTGTTCCACTCCATTCGGCCTTCAGAGCTCACAATGGAGGCCGCTTCCTCAGGGAAGCCCTCCTTGATGGACAACCCCTTTTGCAGACCCCTGGTGAGAAGTCATTGCCCTGTGTAACTCACCAGCCCCGAAGGCGGGGGCTATTTCCGCACCTCCGTGTGTCTTGGGTACACAGTGGACATTGGGGTGGACATTGCTGGCTGGTAACTGCCGCAGCAGGGTCTGCCTTCCCCCCCTACCCCCACCATTGCATTGCCAAGCTCATGTCTTGAACCTTCAGAGCCACTGCTGAGTATTCAGTAAGCGAACACATTTGCTGTGAAAAGAAAAGGAAGGATTACTGACCCTGTGGCATAGTGGGTTAAAGCTGTTGGCATCCTATATGGACAATGGTTCGAGTTCTGGCTGCTCCACTTCCAATCCAGCTCCCTGTTAATGTGTCTGGGAAAGCATCAGAAGATGGCCCAAGTGCTTGGGTCCCTGCACCCAGCACAGGAAGGTCTGGGCTTCTGGCTCCAGCCTGGCCCAGCCCTAGCTATTACAGCCAATTGCGGACAGATCAGCAGACAAAAGACCTCCGTCTCTTTGTCTGTAACTAAGAAATTAAAAAAATTCATCTTAAAGAAGAAACAAGGACAAGATCTGTGCACAAAGGCAATGAAGGCGTTGTTGAGCCAGGTACTTGGCGTCGTGAGCATGGAAACGGTCAGGCAGCTTGCAAGGCTTGTCCCGGGGTGCGGTACCCAGGAATGTCTATCTTGGCTCATCATGGCAGACGCAAACGGGAAATCCCAGCCAGTGACCGCAGAGTTCGGGACAGTGACGTGTTCCCGATGTTTTCTGGGTCACCTGTGAAAATCTATGCTTCTGTCTGTCCCCAAAAGAAAACCTTGTCTTGGTGAAATGGCTTTCCCTCAGGCGGGACTTCTCTGAGGGTTTGGGGGCAGGGGAAAGGGGAATGGCTGGCTGAACCGGAATCACACCTTGGAATCACGCCTTGTGCCCCTTTGAGAGCCAGCAGCAGTGAGGGACCAGAACCGGATGAACCCGCCGCTCCCACAGCCCTGCACTGGCACACCAGGACTGCGGACCCTCACTGCCAACCAAAGAAAGGCTCGTGGCAAAGAGCCATCAGCCTAGCGGACTTCCGGAGCCCACTCCGACTCCAGCCGCCTCTCGGGGCAGATCCTGGGAGGCCGCTGGGGACGGCTGGGGACCCGGGGAACCCTGGACTGCGCTCGGCTCCTGGCCTCCCCGCGGGCCCTGCGCCAGCCGGACCGGACATTACTTGGTCAGTGGCTTCATCTGTTGGTCTCTCTCTCTCTCTCTCTCTCTCTCACTCGCTCTGCCTGTGGCTCTCGTTCTAGCTCTCTCTGTGTCTCAGAGCCGCAGGCAATATGAAGAAACTCCCTTGTATTTACTAAATTGGCAAAAGTCACTTGCCAAGCCATGCAGAGGAAGACAGTCCTGGAGCGATGGGTGCCTGGGCCCCAGGGACCCCCACCATGACCGGCCCCGGGGAAAAGGTTTCAATAGCACAAAATATCACAGTGGTCACACGCGTGCAGCTGCATAACTGCCAACGGAATTAAAAAAAAAAAAAACAAAAAAACCTGGAAACAACCTAAAACATCCATCAGGGGAAAAGTCTTCCAAAAAAACGGTTCAAGACTCAGGGTGGGATGGTGGAGGGCCTTGGAAACGATCTTCCAGAACGGGGGGATGCTGGCAGAGAGGAAGCAGCTAGGACGGCCACGAGGCCGCGCAGGGTCGTGCGGGGTCGTGCGGGGCCGCGTTCAGGCGGGAGAGAGCCGCGTGCCCCAGCGGGGGGCTTTTCTTGCCCGCACGCCATCATCTCATGCTTCTGAGTAAAGATCGTAAAACGCTGAGCGTGTCCGCAGGCTGTGGGCCTGGGAAGCCCCTGGCCCCGAGCTTGGGAAAGCCAGGAAGCAGAGGGGTCAGCGCTGGCGGGGAAATCCCAGGGTGGGACAGGCCCAGCTCCTTCCAGAACCTGATTCTTTGGAAGAAAGAATTAAAAAAAAAAAAAAGATTTATTTATTCGTTTATTTGGCAAACAGTGGAACAGAGAGAGAGAGAGAAGGGAGGGAGGCAGGGCTCTCTCACCTCCTTATGCACTCCCCAGGTGGCCTCGACGGCCAGGCCTGGGTCAGGTGCCTAGGCCCTCCTAACGGCTCCCCAGGCAAATTAGCAGGGAGCAGGATCGGAAGCAGAGCAGCTGGGACATGAACCAGAGCTTGATACGGGATGCTGGCTTCACAGGCGGCGATGTAACCCACCATGCTACCAAGCCCAGGAAGATGACCATGGTGGCATAATCATAAAGAAACCAGCTCAGGCTGTGGCATAGCACGCTCAGCCTCTACCTGTGGTGCCTGCATCTAATATGAGTGCTGGTTCAAGTCCTGGCTGTTCCACTTCGGAATCAACTCCCTGTGGATAAAAGCTGGGAAAGCAGTAATGGATGGCCCAAGTCCTTGAGCCCCTGCACCCACATGGGAGACCTAGAGGAGGCTCCTGGCTCCTGGCTTCAGACCAGCCCATCTCAGGTTGTGTGGCCTTTTGGGCAGTGAATCAGCAAATCAAAGGTTTTTCTCTCTTTCTCTCTTTTGTTGTAATTCTGCCTTTCAGAAATAAATAAACAAACATTTTTAAAAGGTGGCTCTCTCAGCAGGGGTGACAGAAGTTTAGTTGGCGGCTGTTCATCTACTTGGTGCACCTGAATTAGCCACTTCCCCTGCGAGGGGTGTGATGTTAGTGAGTTGGTGGGGTGGGGCCCAGGGACAGATGTTCTCATGTCATTTTCCTTCTTACAAATGATGAGGACATAGGTATTTTATGAAAGCGTGGAGTCAGTTTCCTGCTAGGAACCACCGGGACAGGGAAGGTTTAGGAAGTTCCCTGTCTGCGCTTGGCAGGAGGACAGTGACAGGGTCCGCATCTCAGGCTAAGGTGGTCGCAAGGCCCACGGAGGAGCAGCTGCGTCAGCGTCCACGGCCACCACAGTGCGGCGTGGCCAGGGCACGAGGGGCGGTCTGCGCTGCTGTCCCCGCTTGCTCCCACGGATGCCCGGCTGCTGGCATGCACGGGGCAGGAGGAGAGGGGCAACGCCCAGGGGCACGGCACTCAGGCCTCCTGCTTCCAAGACAGGACGGGGCCACGCCCACTGTCGGGAACAGCAGGGAGGGTCCACGTGGCCGCCCTCTTGCTACCGCTGGTTTCTCCCCCACCCTCTCTCGAGGAATGCTTGACTTGTCCCCATTCCCACTTTTACATGGGGGACAAGTGACAGAACCCCAGGGCCTGCCCCCTGCCCCCACTCCCAGACGGCTCATCATTTAGATTTCTGTGAAACGTTAGAGTGACAGAAAGAGCTCTTTCATCTGCTGGTTCAGTTCCCAAATCCTGCAACACCCAGGGCTGGGCCAGGCTGAAACCAGGAACCAGGAACGCATCTGGGTCTCTCGTGTGGGTGACAAGGCCCCATACACTGGGGCCGTCACCTGCTAGTTCCCAGTTCAGCACTGGCAGGGAGCTGGCCTAGAAGCGTGTAGTAGCCAGCACTGAGCCAGAACCTCAGGTTGCACATTGAAGCTATGCCGGCCCTGGAGCTGTCTCCCCTTCCTGACCTCTGGCCACCTAATAGCCCTGAGCTCTGGCCCCACCACGCCCCTCTCCTCTTGCTCAGCTGTCCGCTCACAAATGGACATCTCTGTGAGGATGTTGCTGCCTGTGCCCGCCAGGGCCCCACGGAGGTGGGGGCCCGTGCCACTGGGCTGTGTGTCCTGAGGTTGGCCTGTGCACGCGGCCTGTGCGGCGCCCTCTATGCCCGGAAGGCAGGCTTGGAGCCTGGCTCATTCCCACTGTGTGTGCAACACTGGGCATCTGCCTGCCATGCAGCAGGTGCCAGGTCCGTCCTTGCCACTGGGGGGCGTGGACTCGAGGCCCCTTTCTGTGCATGCCGCCCCTTTGCTTGCCTCCACGTCACTCCATGTGCATGTTTGTGGCCACCAGGGACTGACTGCTGGGAGGGAGGTGCGTGGGCTGCTTTTCTGCAGAACCCCCGACCTGGGCAAGTCTGGGTCACCACGGTGTCCCCCTGTGCCACAGCCTTCTGCAGGGCACACTCTGTAACCAGGCAGTCTTCAGGTCATGCCGGTCCCTTGGGGCTGAAAGATGGGCAGACCTTTCAGGCAGTAGGAGCTTGGGACTGTGGCCACTGCGTGGGATCCGTCCTTGGCTTGGGCGAGCCCCTCCGCCCTCACTCACCTGGACAGGTAATGGGCAGGGAGAGGCAGGTGACAGCCCCAGGCGCGGAGCAGGTTCCTGGGTGAGAAGTTCAAGGCGTGAAGCATTGTTGCTCTCTCGCTGACTTTCTCCACTATTTGGCTAACCTCGCTCTGAACCCAGCCCCGAGCCCCTGCTCCGCTCTCCGCGACCGCCTTCCCACTGCGCTCCTGAGCTGGGGGCTGGCGGGGGGAGAGGCTGCGCGGCAGGCGGTCAGTTATGACCCGGACCCTCTGCCCATCTTTAGTAACCAAAACACAGCCCACCCGCCCGCCGGCCGAGGCCACACTTCCGCTGGGCTCCGAAGGCGCCGCACCCGCCGCCTTGGCCAAACACACAGCTGCCCCCAAGGCAGTGACCTTGCCTTCCGGGCCATCTGTCATCCCGGCTTTGGGCAGGAGCCGGACACACAGACCCCGCGGCGGCCTCTGGACCCTCGTCCGACCTTCACTGCTATTGTCTGGAGACCCGTCTTAGTTGCCCTTGTGGCCTGTGCGACGGCGGCGTCAGGGAGGTCAGGCCCAGCACTGGTTGTCAGGCTGGCCAGGGAGCCCCAGTCATGGCCAAGCAACCAGGCTGGGGCAGGTGGGAGTGGGGACAGGTCACCCTATTGAGAGCGCTGAGTGCCAATGAGCTCAAAGCTGACCAGGCTGCACGTCCACTCGCCCATTGTCACGCTTTAGTTTTTGCTTAAAATCCCTCCAAAGTCATGTGTGGGTGCAGGGCCAGCCTGAAGGCACACACGGCCACGTGGAGGATGCTCTGTCTCCCGTGGCCCACACAGGGGCTGCGGAGCGCTCCTGGGGAAGCAGAATTAAAAAGATCAATTTGGTTTGGGGTAAGGGATTGTTTTTTTATATTGTATATATGTAGGTTCTTCAAAAAGCTAATGGAAAATGTGGATTATGGCAGGGAAAAACTAGGCATGAATTTCAAAATATTTTTGTGCTGAAACATACTTAACTTTTTAAAGGTTTATTTATTTGCTTGAAACGTGGAGTGACATGGAGAGAGAGAGAGAGAGAGAGAGAGAGAGATCTTCCATCTGCTGGCTCACCCCCTAAAGACTCGCAACAGCTAGAGCTGGGCCAGGCCGAAGCCAGGAGCCGAGACTGGCATCCAGGTCTGCCCCGTGGGTGGTAGGGGCCCCGCTCCTTGGGGCCAACTCTCACTGCCTTCCAGGTGCATTAGAGGGGAGTTGGATGAGAACAGCTGGGACATGAACTTGCACTCTGGTATGGGATGTTGGTGCAGCAAGTGGCGGCTTGGCTCGCAGTGCCACAAGACCGGCATCCTTCGTTTTTAACCCCATTTGCCATGAACTTTCTGGAGGACCCTCCTGTACTAGGCAGCCTTCCTCCCAGCTTTCGGAATCAGTGCTAAAGTGTGGGTGCAGGAGCGCCTGTGCGGACACGGGGGTGCTCACCTTGAAGTGAATGGGCTTCCCAGGGACACAGAGCTGGGCAGCCAGCAGCTGAGGGTGTCAGAACCATTCTTTGTCCAGCTGTGTCCCGACCGTCCCGTCCTGTCTCCTCTGCCTGTGTCTGTTCATTAGCGTTACTTCTGGCTCTGTGGGTCGGACACGCCCGTCTTTGAACTTCACATGAATGGCAGCGGACACAGGGCGGGGCTTCATGCCTGGCCCTGTCTGTATCCGTGGAGGTTTTGCGCGTGGTTGTCCACAGCAGGGACATGTGCCACTGCTCTCACTGCCGGCGTCCACGAGCACACTCGCGCATGTCCCGCCCTCCAGCACAACAAAGCAGCTTGAGGATACATGTTGCCATGGCAAGCCTGCACTGGCATCCCATAAGGGTGTCGATTCGAGTCCCGACTGTTCCGTGCTAATGCTGCTGGGAAAGCAGCGGAGGATGGCAGAACCCCTGGGCCTCTGCCCCTCAGACCTGAAGGAGCTCCTGACTTCAGCTGCTCCCAGGCCCAGCCACTGTGGGGAGTGAACCAGTGGATGGAAAGTCCCTCTCTGTAACTCTATCTTTCAAATAATAAAATCATGATGATTATCACTATTTTTAACACAAACGCTTCCTTCCATGCTGGTGTCGGGAGAGGCTGTTCTTCCCGTTCTAGAGAATTGCCCCTGGCTCGGGGACATTTGTGAACGTATTGGCTGCACCAGGTCAGAATCAGCCGCTCAGCTTTTGCAGGTTTTATAGTCAATGTGGAGCCATTGAAAGTTCTGGGCAGAAAAAAAAAAAAAAAAAGAAAGTTCTAGGCAGGGAGCAGCATGGTCAGATGGCTGTTCTGGAAAGAACTCCTGGACAGTGTGTGTGTGTGTAGGAGGAGTTGGTGGGCTAACCTGCAAGCAAGCAGCACGTGGGAGACTAAAAGCCAGCTGGAGGACGATGCAGAGGGTGTGGGGCTGCAGAGGTGAGAGCCCAGGAGGATGGATGGAGAGAAAGAAGTGGCAGGGCTTGCTGGAGCCTGGGGCGCAGCCTGGTAGCTCCAGGTCTGGAAGCAGGAGTTGGAAGATGAAGGTTCTGACCCTAGCAGCTGACTGCCTGCTCTCGGGCAGGCGCTGCGCAGGGCCAGGACCAGGACTCGGGGGCGGGGGGTTCCACTGGTCCCAGCAGCCAGAGTGGGAGCTCCCAGCCCCACCACCTGGGCTGCCTTCGAGGCTCAGGGTGCATCTCGAGGGGCACGCAGCCACCACCTGCACAGGAGCCAGGCCTCCTGGTTCTTCCACCTGGCTAGATACACACCCAGTCCCTCAGCGAGGGCACGCCCACCCCACCCCCGTCTGCTCAGGCTTCCCAGCCCAGCTCCAGGGGTTCCCAGCCCCCCTGCCCTTGCCCCCAGCTGCCCTCCAGTTCCAGTGGCCCCAATTCTCTCTGGGCTGCTGGCCGGCTCCCCACCTCCTTCCATCCTACCACCTGGACTCACCCTTCAACCTCCTCCTGTGAGAACCCAGCACGCTCCTAGTCCCTCCCAGGTTCCTGCACCCGCAGGCCCTTCCCCATCGCCTTTCCCCTCAAGTTGCCCCCCCCTACCTGGGGCCTCAGCTCACACCTGCCTGACCGCCTGGGGTTCCCCTGCCAGCTGGGCAGGCAGGGCCAGACCTTGATGGCTGAAGGCCCTGTGAGGACATGCTCCTACCCAAGTTCACGGCCGTTCCCCTCCCAGGGCCTTTCAGAACGTTCTGTCCAGAGCAGGAGGAAACTGGGCACCGGTTCCCACATTTCTGGAATTCCTTCACCCCAGGCCACGGGCTCCCCGAGGGCACTGCTGCCTCATTGGCCTCTTGCTCCTGCCGGATTGGACCTCCTGCTCCCCTGCCTGGGGGAGGGGGGCACAAAAGCTTTCCAGAACCAGCCCTGGGCTCGCAGGCGCCATCTTCTTCTTTCATGCAAGAGGGGGTGGACATCGGCCAGGCAGTGCAAACCCGGCTGGGGGAGGAGCTGGCTCCTCGGCTCAGGGCAGCTTGTGACCGACACCAGACAGGACAGGCTGGCTGCCAAGCAGCAAGCTGCCAGCTGCCCCCCAGGACACTGCTGGCTGCCCATCAAGCAGGGCCACTGCTGGGGGACAGTGCCGCCAACTGCTTGTCACCACGTTGACCAACTGCCAATCACCAGGAAGGCCCATGGCCAGCAGAGAGGCCACTGTAGGCCACTGCGGTGGCAGCTGCTGAACATTCCCTGGAACCCAGGGTGCCCCGCTGGGCCTATGGGCAGCCTCCTGCCCTTCTCAGCTGCCCTGCCAAGGGGCTCCTTGTTGCCTCAGAACACTGGACTCTCTGGCCACCATCATAAGCTTCTGCGTGAACACATGACACAACCCAAGCTGACCAGAGCCCATGGAGGGAAGGCGCCGTCTGCCGCCCTGGAGCCCGGGAGGGTGTGTGTGTGAGGCTGGAGAGCCGAACGGGCCAGGCTGCCATCCTGAGGAACAAGACATTGAAAAGGCATCCAGAAAACGAAGGACGGAGAAACCCAATCTCCGTGTGTTTTCTGGAAACTCTGCCGTGGGAGGTGAAGCAGCTGTACATGGCTAGGGACACCTCCCCCCTGGGGCAGCCTGGGCTCCCGCCAGGAAGGGCACCCCGGGAGTGGGGCTAGCACATGTCAGCCTGGTTGGCACCGGTCAGAGCCTCTCTGGTAAAATGCAGGGCACACCTCAGGGCTCTGGGGATTGGTTGAAGGGAGCAGTGTCCGCATGTGGCCGTGGCTTTGTGCCCAGCCCTGTGGGCTGCAGAGAGAGAGAGAGAGAGAGAGAGAGAGAGAGAGAGATCAGCATTGTGACACAGTGGGTTAAGCAGAGAGCCAATTTGAGTCTTGAATGCTCTGTTTCTGACCCAGCTCCTTGTTAATGCGCCTGGGTGCAGAGGATGGCTCAAGTGTTTGGGCCCCTGCACCCTGCACCCATGTGGGCGATCAGATGGAGTTCCTGGCTCCTGGCTTCAGCCTGGCCCAGCCTGGCCATTTTGGAGAGGGAACCAGTGGCTGGAAGATCTGTGTGTGTGTGTGTGTGTGTCACCCTGCCTTCTAAACAAATACATTTTTCTTTTTTAAAAAATGAGGGGCAGAGGGACAGAGACCATGGGAGGATGGGCCAGGCCGTGGCAGAGGTGGGCATATCGCTCCCTCTGTGGAGCCATAGTTAGTTGAGAAGGGCTGACCCCTGCCTGCTTACAGGAGGGTCCCAGGGTGCAGGTGCCATCAGCTCGCCAGATCTGGCTGTGACATTGGCATGGCTCGGCAGGAAGAGGCTGGGTCTGGGGATCACGGGGTGCAGGTTCCACCCACGTCTTGACGCAAACCTGGGATGAAGAACCCGGTGGAGCAGCTGCTGGACTCTGGGTTCGAATCCCAGCATTTTCCCTCCCAGCTGTGCTGTGGGCTCTGGGAAGATGGCTGCCTCCTTCTCTGGCTGGTTTTCCTGTAAAATGTTGGCACCAGGGAAAATCCTAAGCACCCTGTGATTTTCTTATGTAATCCTGTAGATTTATGGATTTATCGCTTGGCACTAAGCACCCTGCCAGAGTCCTCATCTGGTTCCATCCTGCAGCCGATGAACCTGAGGCTCCGGGAAGTTCCGTGCAGGTGAATATTAAATTCAGGGCTCCCTGGAGCCAGGCTGCGGGATCCCAGCCTTTCCCGGTTAGGCGCCTCCGCCAGCGTGGGCAAGCAGCAGCCCCAGCAGGCAGCTCATGCCCAGGGAACCCAGGGGAGCATCTTAGCTGCATTCACCTCCCGCTGCACTGCTGGGCCGGGCCAGGCTAGGGCTCTGCCCTGGTCCCCAGGGACCTTTCCAGGCGGGATCCAGTTACATCGCAGCGGGCAGCCCAAGGAACAAGCCCAGCTTGGCTTCCTGAGTGCCTCTGTGTTGTGCACATTGAAAAATTAGAAGAATGAGAAGGATTTGGAAGGGGGGGATAGTCAAGCACTCTGGAAAATTCTGGGGCGTGCTAGTCACTGGCCAGAAGGGTGGCCTGGACACGAAGGCGGCTTCTAACTGACACGTGATGGGGGAAGCAGACGGGGGAGAGGGGTGGAGGGAGCATCTTAAACTCCTGGCTCCTCCTTCCAGGGGTTAAGGGGCTGGGACCCAGGTGGGGGATGGGGACAGAGTCCCACCCTGCCCCCCAATCCTCCGCTCTGCTCGGTACCCCAGCCTCACTCTCCTAGATATCCGCATAGGATGCGTGTTGCAAACACCCCAGAAAATGCACGTAGACCTAGGGTCTCCCAAGGGGATACTTAGCAATGTCCAGACACTCCTGGTTGTCACAATTGGGAGGGACAACAGGTGAGCAGGGACCAGGGCAATCACTTACTTCCTCTTTACCACCTCCCCCCACTGCCTCCCTGGCCCCCCGCAGCCACAGCACCCCCCCAGGACAGCTCCAGCCAGGGAAGGGTCCCACCCTGGGATGGGCCGCACTGAGCTGGAGGAAACATGGGTGTAGGAACCCATAGCAAAGCGCCCCCACCCAGGGGTGCAGTGCTGTGCTGGGCTCAGGGAGCATGTGGGAGGGTAGTGGCACAGCAGGTGGGAAGGGGGCCTAGTGCTCTGGATGTGGGGGACCTTGGAGTGTCAGCTGTCTACTCAGCACCTGTGTGGACAGGGCGAGCCTGTGTCTTCCTCCTCTGACAAGCAATAGTGACTGGGGTTTGTCCTGTAGCAAGCCTTTACTGAGAGGAGTGGGCCAGGCCTACCCGGGAGTACCGTGTGGAGGAGGAGACAGACCTGGATGGAGCAGGGAATAAACACCGCCCCCAACAGCCCTCAAGAATGGTGACTGTGGACTAGCGCTGTGGTACAGTTAGTTAAGCTGCTGCCTGCAGTGCTGGCATCCCATAAGGGTGCCAGTTCGAGTCCCGACTTCCGACTCATCCCCCAGTTACTGCTCCTGGGAAAGCAGCAAAGGCTGTCCTTGCACTGACATAGGAGATGTGGATGAAGCTTGTGGCTGTGTCCTGGCCCAGCTCTGTCATTTGGGGGACTGAACCAGTGGAGGGAAGATCTCTGTTTCTTCAGCTCTTCCTTTATCTTTCTGTAACTCTGGAATTCAAATAAACAAGATAAGCCTTAAAAAAAAAAAAAAAAGATTGGAAGGCCAGTACTAGGGCACAGTAGGTTAAGCCACCACTCGCAGTATCGAGCGTTCTGTACAAATCCCAGTTGCTCTGGGCTCCTGGCTTTGGCCTCGCCTAGACTTGCTGGTTATGGTGTTTGCAGAGTGAAGAGCTTCAACCTTTCCATTTTCTCCAACACTCTGCCTTTCAAAAAACTTTTTTGTTTGAAAGGCAAATGTTTACAGAGAGAGGAGAGATAGAGAAGGTCTTTCATTCGCTGGTTCACTCCCCAAATGGCCGTAATGGCCAGAGATGAGCTGATCCGAAGCTGGAGTTAGGAGCTTCTTCCAGGTTTCCTAAGTGGGTTTAGGGGCCGCAGGCCTTGGGCTGTCCTCTGCTGCCTTCCCAGGCACAATAGCAGGGAGCTGGATCAGAAGTGGAACAGCTGGGACTTGAGCTGACGCCCACATGGGATGACGGCACCACAGGATTGAGGATTAGCCTGCTGTACCACTGTGCAAGTCCCTTAAGTAAACTATTAAAAATAGTGATGGATGGGGTGGGCACTGGGAGCAGCAGTAAGCCGCCTCTTGCGACACCCACACCCAGAGCCGAGCGCGTGGTGTGAGCCCCTCTGCTCGGTTCAGCTTCTTGCTAATGTACACTCTAGGAGGTCCCTGTCCCCTACGAGGGAGACCAGAATGGAGCCCCTAATTCCTGGGTCCTGGATGGCTCCACCCAGGTTGTGGTGGGCGTCTGTCTCAATGTCCACATTTCAGTGTCTTGCAAATAAAACGAAAGACACCAATAGAAGTGGAAAGGAGTGGTGAATGGTTCTAGTACCATACCATTGGGGCAGCAAGAAAGGGCGGTATCTGACTCATGCTTTCACATAGGGGGGCTCTGCGCACAGCCGGTGAGTGCAAGTCGCCAGAGGCGGCCACTGTGTGACTTGACGGGTCCCTGGCAGGCCAGGCCGCAGGCAGACCGGCTGGTGCTGGCCAAGGTACAAAGCTGGGGGCACACAGGGACAGCTCGGGGGTGTAGTGAGCCCCAGGACCGCTGAGCCACACACTTCATCAGGCAGGTGCTGTGGTGTGTAAGTTCCATCTCCGTAGAGCTGTCTCCTGCATATGCAACAAAAATTTGACAACCATGCCCGACCAGCAGAAGGGATGCAGAAGCTTGGCCAGGAGAAGCCACGTGAAGCGGTGCTTACAGCAAGGTGCAGGGGACAGGGCTGTGTGGGAGGAGCTCCTGGTGGCCAGCACACCATGGGGGTGCCCCCAGGAGGGGTGGGCAGACTGATGCTGCCATGCCCAGCAGCAGCACCTTGGGACAAATGGCTGGATTCCTGAGCCACCGGGACACTTAGGCGCTGCAGAAGGAGGGGGTGTGCAGAGTTGCCAGTGATGGGAGGTGCCAGAGAAGTGCCCTGCGGTTGTCCTGTCCTGCACAAAGGCTGTGCCCTGGAGCGGCAGCAAACCCTTGGCCCCTGGAAGCTCTGCATGTCCTGCTGGGGGCCCTGTGCCCTAGCACCCACCACCCATGCTGGGGTTGTCTGAGCTATGTGAAGGATGAAGGAAGCCATACCCTGGTGGTGATGCCAGGCACCCCAAGGGTGGAGTTGGGGCGTGCAGGTCCTTGGCTGGGTTCTGCCAGCACCTGATCCCTTGAGTTTCTAGAACTTTCCGATGTCTGGCTCCCTCTGAATGCTCATCTCAGCCCTGGAAGGTGGCATGGCATCACTTGCATGTTGTAGGGCAGGAAAGGTGTGTCCTTCCCAAGAGGTGGCAAAGGTGGGACATGAAACTCCAGACCCTGGGACCCTCACATCCTGGTGAGTCTGCTGGCCTTTGCTGGGGTCCGGGTTGGATTTGGGCCTCAGGGGTGGATCTGCGGGGGCTTGGACACTGTGAGAAACGTGTTACCTCCCGGCTTTGTCCGAAGCAGGGGTGCTGTGTGCAGGTGGTCCCAGCTCCCACACGACCCTCTGCAATGAGCCCTCCCGGCCATCATGTTGGCCCGGGAAGATGAGAAGCTGTTTCCTGGAGGACGCTGGCCCCAGGACACAGCTCCTCACTGCAGGGTCTCGAGCGCTGGGGACGGGGCCAGGATGGGGCTTGGGTCTGGTGCCTCATGGTCTCCATGCCTACCCCCGATCCAGTTGTCTGGGGCTAGGAGGCCCGGTATCTCTCTCAGTTTCTCTCTCTCTCTCTCTCTCTCTCTCTCTCAATCTCTCTCTCTCTCTCTCTCTCTCTCTCTCTCTCTCTCTCGGCTGAGCTTGCAGCAACATAATTAGCTCTGCACGCTCACTCTCCAGGCAGCCGGCAAGCCATCACAGCAAGGGGTGAGAATGCGGCCTCTTGGGAATCTGCCCAAGGCCTTTCCCTTGCTCCTCTGGGAAAAGATCCAGAAAGATTTGGAAGCTCCTGGTGGATGGGAAGCAGTGGGGTGGGTCCAGGCCTCCCTCTGCCCCAGAGCCGCCTCCGGGGGGTCCAGCAGCACTGGGAGGGGCTGGAGAGGTGTGCTTGAACCCTGCTCCCTCCGTGCTTGGTCAGAGCGCAGGGATCCTCACTCACTCCCGGCCTGAAGGCCTGCAGTGTCCCTAACACCCTGCCTACCTGTGGTTCAAGGATGGTGAGATAATTCGGGGCACAACAGGAGTCTAACAACAGGAGCCCGCTTGGCCCTCCTCTGTCCTCCCAGCCTATCTCTTCAGAGACAGGCCCCACCACCGGGGCCCCAGCCAGGCCATGGTGCAACAACAGAGATGGGAATGCACGGCTGAGCACCTGTCCTTAGGGTCAGAAGGAAGGTCCCAGTGAGGTGCCGGGAAGCAAGGTATGAGTGGAAGCAGATGCCCGATTCCAACTCCTACTTTGTATTCCCATCTGGGAAATGGGCTTCCTTTGCCAGGGTCACAATGGGGTGTGTGCCCACAATCGTCAGTCTCTCTCCTTTTCTGAAGATCTATTTATTTTTATTGGAAAGGTAGATCAGATTTATGGAGAGAAGAAGAGGCAGAAAGATCTTCCATCCACTGGTTCACTTCCCAGATTGCGGCAATGATCACAGCTGAGCAGACCTAAAGCCAGGAGCCAGGAGCCACTTCCAGGTCTCCCATATAAGTTCAGGGCTCCAATGCTTTGGGCCATCCTCCACTGCTTTCCCAGGCAACCAGCAGATTACTGGATGGGAGGTGGAGCAGCTGGGACATGAACCGGTGCTTCTACGAGATCCTGACATGTGCAAGGTGAGGATTTAGCCACTGAGCTATCATGCTGGGTCTCAGTCTTGGTGGTCACTCTCCTCCATCCGTGGCCCAAACATGAACTCTTCCTCTCCTGCAGCTACTGGACTGCACCGTCACTCAAAACTGCCAGCTGCCCTACCAATGGGACTAGGGTTCTTGTGGCGCCCAGGGTGGGGTTGGTCACAAGATTGGGGTTGGCTGATGAGTGGACGTGACGCACACTGTATTCCCGCGGAAACTCCGGTGTGCGGTGCCTGCAGCAGCTGAGCTGTGCCAAGGCCTGTTCCTGGGTTGTCTCCCTGACTCCCCCAGGGTACAGGTGACACGCTGAGAACAGAACCCTTTGTTGCTGGGCACCCTTGAGAGTCGGCGTAGCTGGGGTTGTCTGTAGAGCAGGGCTGGGTTTTGAGGATTTGGGGGGCAACAGGCTTGGAGAGGATGCCGCACCACCTCGGGCAGACACCTGTACATTTCTCTGCCACGCTTCCTCATCTGGACTGGACAGGTACTGGCTGGAGCTGAGGCTGGTGCTTGGGGCACAACCTGGGGCAGGGTCGTGCCTGACCCAGGAAAATCTCAGGCTGCTGACCTCACCCTAGTCCCTGGGGAACCCCTGCCTGCTCCCCTCTCCAAGCCCGTACCACCTCTCCGCTGCCAGCCAAAGTTAGGTTTATGGAAACTGGCTGCAAGTGTACCACCCAACATCCAGGGAGCCACGAATCTCTCCTGCTTTGCTAGTTCCCCTGTGTCCCCTGCAACCCAGGGGACACAGGGCCTCTTGCACCCCTTGGTGCCTGCCTTTCCGTGCGGTATCTAAGCCACATCCCGGGTATCTTGCGTGGTGGTACAGAGTGGGCTTCTGGGCCCTGTTCCGCTCACAACACCCAGTGTGTGCTGGGCAGCCAGCAGGTGCTCGTCAGTTGGGTGGCCGCTGGCTGGTGGCACAGGGCAGGACCAGGGTGGTGCTGTGGCCAGCTGACTGCAGACGAATTCGTGGAGGTCACATCTGGAATGGGGCCTTGGCAGAGCCAGGCAAGAACCAGGCGCTTCCCTCTGCCCTGGGCTCCAGTGTCACCGTGTCCCCTCATCTACTCCCGGCCGCTGGTGACCCTGAGCCGATCAAGTATCTTTTGCCAAGATGGGGTTCTGTGGTTAGGGCTGGTCTCCTCCCAACTGCCCCCAAGGACTTGAACCAAGACACTCGCAAAAGCCAACTTTTTATTTATCATTCCTGCCTTCCAACCAGTTTGCGCAGCAGGTTGATGACCGGGTGGGTGGATTTTGAAGGGGAAGGCAGATGTGTGTGGGGACAGAAGCTCCCAGAAACAGTCTTTGCACACTGCTGATGCTGGGGACAGCCGAGAAGCAACTGAACGACAGACTCTACAGACTCAAAAATGGACCAAAGTGACAAGGCGGCTGCTGGCTGGTCTCTTGCCACCCCATGGGGGTCAGTTATACCCGTCAGTCCTGTGCAAAGGTCCTGGGGCAGGCTGGGCGTGGGTGGCCGGATTCCTCCCTGGTGACAGGAGCAGTCCTGTTCACCCAGCAGCAGTGTGTCGAGGGGCAGGCGCGTGGGCGCGTGCCCAGGTGCCCAGGCCGCCTCAGGCTCCCCCACAGCTCTCCGAGTGTCTCTTTTCCTGCTCTATGTCCGCCCTTTGAACGTGTTCATGCAGGTGTAAGTTCCTGAGAATCTGTGGATCTCTTCCAGCGCAGCCTGTGGCAGAATGCTGGGGGCGGGGATGGGGAGGGAAGCGGCAGACGGTCAGCCTGGGCCGGGGGGCTCGGGCCTCTTCCCTCTCTGAGCCACATGCCAGGATTTCCCCCCCAGAGCCCAATGCCCACCCCCCCAGGGCAAAGGCTCTCAAGTCAGCCGATGAACTCTGTGCAGGTAGGAGCGGGCGGGGCACAGATGCCCCAGGCCGTGATCCCGGCACGTGCTGTAGTTTGGAGGCGCTGGGTCCCCAAGTGCACGTTGAAACGTAATGCCCTGGCACGTGTTGGGAGTGGGGCCTCGGGAGGTGACGGGGCGAGAGGACCTTGCCTTCCTGAATGGTACCTGGGCTCTGCCAGATGAGGCTCCTGGCTTCTGGTTTCCGTCTGATCCAGCCCTGGCTGTTGAGGGCATTGTGGGATGGGCACTCTCCTTCTATCTCTTCATTTCTGTGCCCTTCCCCCACTTAAAGGATTTATTTTATTGATTTGAAAGGCAGAGTTAGGGAATCTTCCATCTGCTGGTTCACTCCTCAAATGGCTGTAATGGCCAGGTCTGAGCCAGACCTAAGCCAGGAACCCAGAGCTTCATCCGGGTCTCCCACACGGGTGCAGGGGCCTGAGGCTTTGGGCCATCCTCCACTGCTTTCCCAGGCTTAGCAGAGAGCTGGACTGGAAGTGGGGCTGTTGCGACTAGAGTTGGTGCTCATGTAGGATGCTGGAGCAGGCAGCTGCTTAACCCGTTATACCACGGCACTTGGCCTTTTCAAAGAACTAGACTAGAATGCTGATCAAATTCTGTGGGCGGCCTCTCTCTTAAAGCCCCCTCCTCAATGCAGTTTGAACCACTTTGGAGCCTCGGCAATTTCTGAGACTTTGGTGTCAACCCCCCTGAGGCAAAGCTCCCTGAAGGCTGCTGGTGCCCGGGTGGCCATGTCTTGTGATGGGTGATTCAGGGATCCTTCGGGTACCCAAGATCTCTTCTGGGGTCTGAGACCAGCCCTTATTACAATAATGCTGAAGTGTTGCTTGTCTTTCTCATTTTGGGGTTCTCATGCACACATGATAGAATTTTCCAGAGGCTACACATCACAGGGCGTGCCAGCTGATTAAAGTAAGAAGCAGATACGGGAATGTAGGTATCTTCAGCGGAACCAGACAATGGGGATATGCTGATATATAAATCAGCAGGGGTTGGTGCTGTGGCACAGTGGGTGAAGCTCCCGCCTGAGACACCAGCATCTCTTATGAGTGCCAGTTTGGTCCAGGCTCTTCCACTTCCAATCCAGCTCTCTGTTAGTGGCCTGGGAAAGAAGCAGACGATGGCCCTAGTGTGTGGGCCCTTGCATCCTTGTGGGAGACCCTGATGGAGCACCTGGAACTGGCTTTGGGTTGGCTCTGCCTAAGCCTGGCAGCTGCTTGTAGAGTCAGTTCATCAGCAGATGGAAGAGCTCTCTCTCTCTCTCTCTTTCTCCCTCTCTAACTGCCACTCCTTACTGTATTGTTTTGGACAAAATATACTTTCGGGTCATAAAAATGTACATTTATGCTAATATAAGAGATTTGCTACTGTTACTTATGAATGAATAGCCATACAGGTAAGCCAACACATACATACTGGAATCTTCTTTTTCTCTTAGCTTCAGTTTCTCAGGCCACAGTGACAGCCATGACTCCCAGAATAAAAAGGGCCTTGGCATTCCTCAGCGATCTGTAAGAGCCCCAGGCTGAGAGCCATCTGGGGCGGCAGATGCGCCCACAGCAGGCAAGACTAACGGATCCTGGAGGCTTCCTCCGCCCTGCCAGCTCTCCCCCACCAGGGCCGGGGCTCAAAGGAGCCATGGCCGCGCCCCCTTCCCCGCTCGCCCCCAGATACCTTTTCAAGAGGATGAGGATGTGCATGGTCCATGGCAATAGGAGCAGGGCCTGGTTCAACTGCACAGCTTCCACCGTCCTCCGGGCCACCGTCTCCGGCTTCAGCGGCGGGAAGAGCTTTGGGAACCTGAACCCAGGAAGACACACTGTGGGTTGTCCCCGGCCACGCGAGTGCTTCTGCTGGAAGCTTCCCCACAGCTCGGCTGACGCTGGGGCCTTCGCAACCCGGGCCTGTCCTCAGTGAGGCGAATGGGTGCTCTCGGCTCGCAGGGTGTCTCCCTTAAGAAACCAAGGACCGCCAGCCTGCACACTAAGAGGTCCATTCTGTGACACCTGCCAGGGGCTCTCATGGGGTCAAGTGCAGCCTCCCCTCCTGCAGGCTCTGACCTCCTCTTCCTCATGCGGGACCAGCACATTTTTCTGTCCTTGTCCCCTTATGTCTCTCCTGCCAGGGCCTTTGTCAGCAGTTCCCACAGCCAGGCCCTCTCCTCCCAGTGGGAACTGGTGAGCATCTGAGCCCCGTCCATCCCAATGACCTCTGACCTGCCCTGCTCACTTTCCTGGTGGCATCTGTGTGCCGAGCATGGCCTTGCTTGTTTGCTGTCCCCTTGTCAAGGTCTCCCCTACACTGAAGCCAGGTTGGGCTCGCTCTCTGCTATGCACCCAGCATCTGGCACATGGCAGGTGCTTGGTAAATTCTTGCTGGATGGGATCTGCCAGTTCCCAAATGTGTCCTCCTTATCCCGAGGTGGGCTCTGCCTTCTGCCCTGTTTACCGGATTAACAACTATTTTTGCAATGCAGTCATTCAAACCCCGAGTTTGAATGAGCGGGAATGAGCGAGGCATCCTGGACCCAGATGATGGTGAAAGTCCCCACGTGTCAGACCTGTGCCTGAGTCATACTCTGCAACTTACAGATAAGGTGGCCAAGGCTCCAGAGAGTAAGTGGGACACCCAAGATTTAGATGGGCCCACACAAATTCTAGAACATTCTCTGGCCACCACTCACTGCTCTGCCTGCCCTCCTGGGCTTGTAGGTACAGGGCTGCTGCTGCTGGCTCTGACCCCAATCCCACAAAGGGCCTGTGATCCACTCTGGCACCGGCAAGATTAAGGGTGATGAGTCAATGGGCTCTGATGTCATTCCCAAGCAAGGGGCCACTCATGGGCTCCTGGCAGGAGTTTAGTCCTACAGGTCCCCAGAACACACCCATGGCCTTGCATTCCTTCTCTGTCACAGAGACCTAGAGCCTCATGACCCTGGGGTGGCGTGGGGGGTGTGCAGTCTCTAGGAATCTGCAACATGACCGTGTCCAGGTAGCCTGACACTGGGGCCCTGACCATGCGGCAGACAGCCTGGCTTCTCCTGCTGCCCTGTGGCCACACCTGCTACCTGGGGAGACCAGAATGGAGCAATCTGGCTCCGTGGGCTTATGAGGGATGCTTCCCACTGAGACCCCTGCAGGGGCATCTGACACAAAGGTTCCCAGCAGTATCCGCTGGCAAGATTTCTCTCCTGGCTGTCTGTGGTGGGAGGGATGGGTAGATGAGAAACCCACAGCTTTTAACAATGCACAAACCCAAGGATGAAGCCTGCTCAGATGTGTGGTCTGGGGCGAGGCAGTGCTTCTTGCAGCCTCAGTCTCTTCATCTGTAAAATGGGAATGAGAGCCGTCTTAGCTCTTGTCACCAGGAGTGGCGCCTGTGACACAGGGGTGCAATGAGCACCCAGAGCAGCAGGAAGAGGTGATGGCTCCACTGGCCAAGCCTGCTGGCAAACCCACCAACTTTGTCCCAGTCAGGCTCCCACCTACAGTGCTAAAAGCTGCCCAGCCTGGGTGCAGGGACTCAGAGCTGGTTAAGAAAGCAGCGTTCTTCCAGGTGGTATTCTTGCCACGCCTCAGGGTGCGCCTGCCCAAGCAGAGGTGACAGTCATCTCATCTCACTACTTGCCAGACATGGCTAATCGCACATGAGAGCTCATCTAAGCCCAGAGGTGGGGGGTTTCTATTACTAACCCCTATCCCTGGAGGCTGTGGTGTTAATGTGTGACTCCCAGGATTCTGCAAAGTTCATTGCCAAAGTTATGTGCTCATGGGAGGCAGAGGGATCATGGGAGGTGACTGGGCCATGAAGGTTCTGTTGCAGGAATGAGCTGCTCCTTTCATAAACTAACGGATTAAGAAACCAGCCAGGGGAGTCGGTGCTGGGGCGTAGCAGGTGAAGCTGCTGCCTGAGGCTCTGGTATCCCAGCTGGGCTCTGGTTTGAGACTCGGCTGCTCTACTTCCTACCTGACTCCCGCTTGTGCGCCTGGGGAAGCAGTAGAAGATAGTCCAAGTGCTTGGGACCCTGCACCCACATGGGGACCTAACTTAGCTCCTGGCTCAACCTCGCCCTTGTTGCCGTCTCAGGGGGTGAAACAGCAGACGGAAGAAAACTCTGTCCCCGGCGTTTTCTTCCTCTTAAGGAAAAAGAAAAAAGGAAAAGCCCCTTGAACTTGGATCCTAGTCCCCGGAAATACAGAGATTTCTTCTGTTTACCAACCAGCAAAGCACAGTCAGTTACAGCAACAGAAAACTGGCTCACGGAGCTGGTATTTGACCCCAGGCAGTCAAGGCCCACACGCAAAAATGATTTTGGGGAGATGAGGGGCTGCCTGGCAATGAGGGAGAAGAGGTGCTTCGCGGGCAGGTGAGGGCCACACACACGCTAGGTCTCTGGCTGTCCAGTCCACTTCCAGGCTGGCGACGAGTGCCACTGGGGCATGGCTTGGGCACTTCCTATGTATTCAGACAAAAACATGCCATCACAGGGAGCAAGCCAGTGTGGGGCCTGACAGTCTAGCCTCCTCCCAGTTCAGAATCGATGCTCACTGGCGTACAAGCCAGTGGAAACACACACTCCTGTGACAGATTCCGGGGATGTGGCAGGCTGCTGGGGACACCCGTAACCCCTATGTGTGTGTGTGTGTGTGTGTGTGTGTGTGTGCAGGTGACTGTCTATTGGTGAGTCATCCAATATGTGAAGCCAGCACCGCTGTCACCTACACGCATGCTCCCCGAGCCCACAGGAGCCCTAACCTGCTACCATATCCCACTCCTTGCAATGGAGCATCAGGTCCTAAAACTCAAGGCCAAAGCCCCTGAAGGGATTCCCCAGAAGTCCTTCTTCCAGGGCAGCAGCTGGTCCCCACCCACTGACCTGACCCTCATGCCCTGGAACATCTCGGTGCTGGTGTGGAAGGGCAGCACGGTGGTGGCGCTGACGCCCGGACAGTCGAGCAGCCCCAGGGTGAGGCTCTCCATGAAGGCGAAGGCCGACGCTTTGGACGTGCAGTAGTCGATGGCGCCGGGGATGGCGGAGAGGGCCAGCACAGAGTTAAGGCACACGATGTGGCCATTCTGCAGCTCCAGCATGCGTGGCAAGAAGGCCTTGGTGGTCTGAGGGCAGACGAGGGGTCTCAGTATGGAGCCACCACGGCTGTTGCCAGCCCCTCCAGCCCTGTATCAGAGGCTGGCCGACCAGGATGCGCTTTCCTGGGCCCCAGTCACAGGGGCCGGTGGCTCCAGGGCTGGCACACCTGGGGTCTGGCCACTTGGTGACCCATCCCCTCCCCAGCCCCCAGGCTCCCTGTGGCGGTTGATGCTGGCTCTGGACCCGGATGCCGTTACCCAGAACTGGCCCAGCGTGTTGATGTGCTGGGATTTGAGCAGGGCATCGTCATCGCTGTCCATCAAGCTCTTCCCATGGACCACGGCGGCGTTGTTCACCAGGATGGTGATGTCGCCTACCTGCAGGGGATAAAAGCCACGGGTCACGAGGGCACCTACCCGGACAGGCATGGGCTTGGCCCCAGAACGCAGCTGGCAGGGGACTTCCCTCTGAGCTTTGGCATTTACTCACAAGCTGGGGACTAACACTGTTCCAAGGTTGACCTGAGAACAGAATTAATTCATGGCCTGGACTACATTTGACATGGAACGGGGTGCCGTTTCTTTTCCCTGAGTTCAGAGACTCATCTAAGCAGGTGGATTCAACAGCGGGACTTTCTCGGGTGATGGCCCTCTGCCCGTCCACTCAGGGTTCTGGAGAGAGACTCATAAGGTGCAAGTTTCTAAGAGAATGACAGGTGACCACACCTGCAGGCATTCAGCCATCCTGTAACGGGCTAACTTTGTGCAAGGGTCTGCACAGGTGCCCTGCGCAAGGCCACCAGCCAAGCTCCCTCTGTGGCTGCCGCGGGATGTGTCCTTGGCCCAGCACTGCCCTCAGATCCCAGCAAGGCACTGACCTTCTCCTGGACAGCTTTGGCCGTCTGGTATACCTCCTCCCGGTTGCCCACGTCACAGATGAAGTAGTGGCACTCGGCACCCATCTGACGAATCTCCTCTGTCGTCTCCTTCAGGCATTTCTCAGTCCGGCCCCAGAGAACAATCTGGAAGGAGACCAGCACAACCCTGAGCAGGTGGTCACAAAGCAAGAAGCCCAGGTCCAGCATGGGAACAACTGGTTTCCCTGCTGCCACCTCCAGATAAAATCGTCAAAAACCTATGATTCACAGAGGTTTGTTTACTATTATATTTACTTAAAGTATTAATTTCTTAGGAAAGCAGCTATAGAGTGTGAAGGAGAGACAGAGAAAAGCTTTCCGTCTGTGGGTCTACTCTGTAAAGGCTGCAATGGCTGGGGCTGGGCTAGGCGAAAGCTAGGAACTTCATCTGGGTCTCCCATGCGGAAGGCAGAGACCCAAGAGCTTGAACCATCATCAGTTGTCTCCCCCCAGGGTACACATGAGCAGCAAAGTTGGGACTTGGCACACTCAGCATGGGGTGTGGGGCAGGGAGCTCCAGCTGGCATTTTAACCCATGTGTCTGATATAACAATGATTACTTTTTTTTTTTAAAGGGACACAAGCCTACTCTGAAATGGACACATTTATGGCCAATCAGCTGATTTCTTTCCAGTCCTTCTCTGTCCATTCCTCCTAGCAGGACACCTCCTCGCGGTCTAGTCCCAGGCATCCTTTAAAGGCAGGAAGAAGCGAGGGCAGAGCTGTGTGCTGCTCCCGCTCAGGATGCAGCTGGCCTGCTTGGGAGCCAGGCCTGGGACATTCCACTGCCACATGCAGGGAGGCCAAGATGTCCACAGGGAGGGTGACAGTAGGCAGCTGAGCAAGGAAGGCCTCCCAGCTGCCGTGCCCCACACGGAATAGCTGCCAGCAGGGACCTTGGCAGGCCCAGCCAGCGGATGCTTAAAGGATCAGGATGGTTCTGAGACTGGCTGGTCCACAAGGAGCTGGGCAGGAGCAGGCTGGCTGTCTCCCTGGGCCTGGTGGCGGGGTCCCACTTCCCCTGGCGGGCGGTGGGTCAGACACATTGGCTGGCACAAGAAGCCAAGCTGATGACCAGGGCAAGATAGGAGCCATGGGGAAGGAGTGTTGGCATCTGCAGGAATGCTGGTAGGGACACTCCTGGGGCATAGTCAGTCGGGGCCATCGGAGCCTTTTCTTAGGGATGCGAGCAGTGGCTTCTGTGTTTCTTTTCTCTAAAAAATATCAAGAAAATTTCCCCTCAAAAAGAAAAAAAAAAAAAACCAATATAGAAGCTCTAATGTAGAAAGCCAATAAAATAATTCATTCTATGTCCAACCCTACTATGATGCTGGCATCCCCTATGAATGCCAGTTCAAGTCCTGGATGTTCCAGCCTCCTGCTAATGTGTCAGAGAAAGCAGCAGAAGGTGACCCAAGCACTTGGGCTCCTGCACCTGCGTGGGAGACATGGATGGAGTTCCAGGCTGCTGGCTTTGGCCTCTTCCAATCCCAGTCACTGAGGCCATTTGGAGAGTAAATTAGTAACTGAAAGATTCTCTCCCCAGTTTCCCATCTGTAATTCAAATATACAAAATGAGTTTTAATTTTTTTTTCCTTTGTAGCATATGCTAGAGTACATGAAAGCCAAGGCTAGGGCTGGGCTGGGCCATGCTAGGCCACAGTACCTGACAGCAAGTGTTGGGGCTATGGGAGTGGGAGACAGGTCACACTGTGCTAGGCTGCAGCACATGCTGGTGGAGGGCATGGTAGGGAATCTTTAGGGATGTCCTATGCTGCAGCACCTGGCAGTACATGCCAGAGCTCAGGCTAAGGGCAAGCTGGTATGTGCAAAACTGGGGATGAAAGTAGGCTGAGGGCAAGCCAGGTAGAGGTTCTTCAGAGTTGTCCCAACTAGGTTGCAGCACCTGCTGATGCATGTGGGAGCTGGGCCTGGGGGTGGGCTGGGCTGGACTAAACTGCAGCACCCACTAGATCACATGAGAGCCAGGGCCAGGGGTGGGACTGACCAGGCAGCTACACCCACCAGGACGTGCCCTGGCTGGTGCAGAGGGTAGGCTGAGTCCAATCCTGTACCAGCTGGCACATATAAGAGCAAGGTCTAAGGATTTCCCAGGTGAGGTTTCTTTGGGAGCTCCCCAACTTCAGGGAAAATCACAGTGTTACAGGACTGAGTCAGCTCAGTGGCTTACCCTTGACCAAAAATGAAGAGCATGCTAAGATGCACACAAAACACAAGAGAGCCAGCTCAACTAAGCCAAAAGAAGATTTCAAGGACCTCATCAAAGGACTGAAAGAAGGGCAGGTTGAACAGCACTCCAGGCCAGGCTCTACAACAGGCACACACAGGTGGACAAGGACAGCCAACAAGCCTTAGAATTTCTCACCTCTGGTGGAACAAAGCCAGTGACTTGTCAGAATAATCAAGACAGCTCAAGTAACATCCTTGGAACATTCTTCCCCACATCAGGGCCTCAAAGGGACATCTAATGACTGTCTCAGGGCCTGGTGTGATGGCTCAATCGGCTAAATGCTCAATTTACAGGCGTTAGGATCCCATACAGGTACTGACTCGTGACCCAGCTCCTTCACTTCCCATCCAGCTCCTTGAGTATGGCCTGGGAAAGCAGCAGAGGATGGGGCAAAGTCTTGGGACCCTGCACCCATGTTGTAGACCTGGAAGAAGATCCTGGCTCCTGATGGGCTCAGCTCTGACTGCCGTAGCCATTTGGGCATGAATCAGAAAATGAAGGATCTCTCTTTCTCTCTGTAAATTGCCTTTCCAATAAAAAAAAAAATAAATCTTTAAAAAAATTTATTTTTATTAGAAAGATATACAGGCAGTAGGAGATACAGAGAAGAAGATCTTCCGTCCGCTGATTCATTCCCCAAGTGGCTGTAATGGCCGAGCTGAGCTGATCAGGAGCTAGGAGCCAGGAACTTCTTCCAGGTCTCCCATGTGGATGCAGGGTACCAAGGCCTTGGGCCATCCTTGATTGCTTTCCTAAGCCACAAGCAGGGAGCTGGATGGGAAGTGGGGCCACTGGGTGCCCATACGGGATCCCGATGTATGCAAGGCAAGACTTTAGCCACTAGGCTATCATGCCGGGCCCTATTTCTTTTTCTTTTCTTTTTTTTTTTTTTAAATATTTATTTCATCCACTTTCTCTCCTTCCTTGACTCTCTCCATCCTAACTGGAGCCCCACTTCAAACTCCTCACCTTTGTAATAAACATGAAAATAAAATAAAAAATGTAAAAGGGCAGAGTTAGACATCTACCCACCAGCTCACTTCTCAAATGGTTGCACTGGCTAGGACTGGGCCAGGCTGAGGCCAGCGCCAGGAGCTGTAGCTGGGTTTCTCCACATGGGTCAGGGGCCTTGTACTCGGGCTATCTTTCCATGCTTTTTAGGTGCATTAGGAGGGAGCTGGATTGGAAGTAGAGCTGCTGGGGCTATGAACTCAACTGGTGCCTGTGTGGGATGTTGACTGGCATTGCAGAGGACAGCTTAGTGTCCTGGGCCACAACACCAGCCCCAACATCAACCATTTTTTATTATGATTTTATTAACCCGTGTTAACTTCATCTAACCAAATGAATGTATAGTGTAAACTTTTATTAGTAATTTAAATATAAAAGCTTAACAATGCTTTTTGTTTTGTTTTGTTTCCATAAAGGCTACTCATAAGAACCAAAGGCTGATGGGCCCGGCGCAATGGTCTAGCAGCTAAAGTCCTCGCCTTGAACGTATATGGGTGCTGGTTCTAATCCTGGCAGCTCCACTTCCCATGCAGTTCCCTGCTTGTGGCCTGGGAAAGCAGTCAAGGACGGCCCAAAGCCATGGGACCCTGCACCCATGCAGGAGACCTGGAGGAAGTTCCTGGCTCCTGGCTCTGGATGGGCACAGCACCGGCCGTTGTGGTCACTCGGATGGAAGATCTTCCTCTGTGTCTCTCCTCCTCTTTGTATATCTGAATTTGCAATAAAAATAAATAATTTTTTTAAAAAAAAGAACCAAAGGCTGCCGTGGGAGGACATTTTCAGTGAGTGACAGGCAGCAGGTCCAATCACATCAGACCAGAATGCTGGTGGCTTCCTTGGTATCGAAACACCTCGGACCTGAGTTTGTAGAGCTCCCATTTAGGCAGAAAGAATACAAATGGGGGCCGGGGGAAGGTATACAGAAATTCTGGGGGGGTCTCCAACGGATCTGACATATCACTAGAGTTTTTGAAAAGTTTTAAATATTTTAATAAAAGGAATGTTTTCTCTCAACCTCTAAAATAGCTCTGGGGAAGTCCAGTCTGAAAACCCCACTTGGTTCCAGCCCTTATTTATTTCACTGTTAGGTCTGAACTACAGTTAGGGCCTGATGAGGGAGGGTCCATCACTTGTCCACACGACCACCCAAGGCCAAGGGCGAATGCCTGCCATCCCTCAGGCGCCAGGGAGGCCTTGCTTGCAGAGCAGACGAGGGGTGTGAGGTCCGGCCGTGGAGTCAGGAATGGCACAAACGTTTGTTCTCGGGAGGTGACTGCTGTAGGCAGATGTCTTCCTCCCAGCCGAGGCCCACCTATCCACCTGCTCACCCACACATTCACCTGCTTTATCTGCCCAAGTTTGACTAGGTCAGCGGAGGCCAAGGAGAATCCTAGCCACCTCGCACCTGCTCTGCTTTGCACCTGTCCCGTCCCACCTCTAGCTCAGATGGGTCCCAGGACCATGACCACGGGACTTGCCCTGGGACCCGGGATCTGGTTCGGACAGTGAGAGGTGCCCCTGGGCATGGCCGGCAGGGGGGGTGTCATTTAACTCTGTAGAGCTTGTCGGAAGGCACAGGGCTCCTAAGGGTTTGGAGGACCAGAGGTCACCTTGGGGCCACCTGAACACTGTGTTCCCTGAGGTGCCCAGGCAGCAGATGCACCTGCCCCACAGCAAGCAGCTGTCTCCATGGGGGTGAGTGTGTGGGGGAGCACAGGACCTCTTCCCCAGTGGACTTGCCTCTCACTGTCTTTCTTTCAGCCCCCTCCACGTGGCTGTCCAGGAGCCAATGGGCATAGCTTGGCAGTCAGCTTCCACCAAGACCCCTGTGGTGACCCCAGGTGCTGGGAGGACAGGAGTCCTGCCTGGTTTAGGGCAGGCTGAGGACAGGGATGGTGCAAGGGGCAGATGTATGAGCCTGGGGAGTCCCACAGTCTCCTCCTGCCTCCCCCTCCCCAGGACAGGTGGCCAGCTTCTGTCACTCCTCTGCTCAGAGGCGGGAGAGGGGGAGGAGGAAGGAAGAGACCTCTGGCCTCCAGGGTCACCTGTGCTGGCCTTGGCAGCCACCATCCCAGCTGCAGGTCGACCCCATCCTCCTTCCCCGGCAACCAGGAAGCTGGGCTGCAAAGGGTTTTTCAACCCAGTGGGGGTGGAATGGGAAATCAAGATTCGAACTCAGAGCTTTTGTCCTGGGCAGGTGGAAGCCACCATGAGACAAGCTAAGCCTCAAGCAGTTGGCTCCCAAGTTCACTCCTGCCTAGCACTCCTTCCCGTGACACATTTCATACATCACCAACAACTTGCCAAGGTGCCACAGAAAGAGCAGAAAGAGCAGCACCAACGTGGTCCCTGCCTCCGGGAGTCCCCATGGTGGTGGCATGAGACAGAGACGGTATCAGAAACCAGCCAGTCACAAAGGGAGCCAGAAGGACAGAGACGAATCAAGGCCTTCGTTTCCACCCGAACTCAGGAGGTAGAGCCCATTTCACAGATAAACAAACTGCAGCTACAGGCCAGTGTCAGGGTCATGCAGCCTGACCAACAGGGCTGGGCTGGCTCCACAGACTGCCCAGGATGACGCCTCCTGTTCCTGCTCCTGGCGGGGGGAGGCAAGGCCCTGCTTGGCTTCACGACCCCATGGGATCAAACACTCAGAGTGGATAGTCACTACCCTGACATCCATGTGTCCTATGTGGTATTACCAACCTGGGAAAGATCACTCTGAGAACCTAACAGGTTAAAGGGCGTCCAGGGGTTCCCAGGAACAGGTGTCCGTCAGCAGCTGTGGGCTGCGTCTTTATGTCTGCGCCTGCAAGGACAGCGTCCTAGATAATGAGTGGTCAGCCGGCCGCTTGTGTGGCTTCTGCATCCCCAGGTTCCACTGACCACAGACCCAAGAAACCCAAGCACTAACACAGACTGTCATCGGGTCCTCCCTCCCCATGTGCACACCGCACGGAGGCCACCTTAGGATACAGGAGCCATCCAGAGACGGGGTGCAGCACATAGAACCGGGGTGCAGGCAGCAGCACCCACCAGGCCAGCTCACAAAGGTCTTGTGCATCCCTGGGGTCTGATGTCAACCGTGAGTCTTGGAATGAATCCCTTGCAGGTGCTGAGGGTTTATGATATTGACCTTCATTCTTGGCATCTGCTGGTTCGTTCCCCAAATGCCTGCATCAGCTAGGACTGAGCCAGGCTGGAGCCAGGAGCCAGGAACCCTATCATGGTCGCCAAGGCAGGTGGATGGCAGCAGCCCAAGCTTTGGGGGCCATCTCCTACTGCCCTTACCGGCACATGAGCAGGGAGCTAGACCAGAGGCAGAGCGGCGGGGGACTAGAACTGGCACCCCAATGTGGGAGGCTGGTGTTGCATACAGAAGCTTCCCCCTAATTATTCCCCAGCAGCTCATTTGCCCCTGACCTCCCTACTGGGGTCTCTCCAGGGTTTCCATCCACGACAAAGTGATTCCCTAATGATGAGTGAACGAGGGAGGCAGCCTGCTTGGCACCTGGAGTTTCCAGTTTGTCTTCACTCATCCTGTCCCTCAGTGGTCAGGAACTGGACCTCAGCCAGCCTATGTGCCCTGGGACCCTACCTGGTGCCCAGCATGGGCTGCTTGTGAACTTGCATACATCCTGCAGGACCCCACTGGTCTGCAGCATTCCGGGTCCCTATGGCATCATAGACTCCGTTGAGCCCTGGCCATGGCCTAGCACTGGGTACATGGACACATTTTTTCCTTTAACCCTCATGGCCATACCAGGTGAGGACACTGATTCCCTGTTGAGACAGTTCAAGCCACTCGTCCAGGGCCACCAACCCCGAGCAGCACAATTGCTTTAGAAAAGGGCCACAACAACTAGGTCCGGACCAGGTTTCCTACAGCGGTGGCGGGGGCCCAGTGCTTGGGGCAGTAGCAGGAAGTTGGATTGGAAGCAGAGCAGCTGGGACTTGAACTGGCGTTCTGACATAGGCTGGCTGCAGGTCAGCCCTGTGTTCAAGTTCTCTCATCTACTCCTTAGGAGCGATATCACCTGCAGACGTTCCGCTGAAACTCCGTGAATTAAGGTGGAACATGGTGAAGGGACGCAGGACACAAGAGGTGCTATTGATTCTATCATCAACACAGTAACCAGACTCCCTGCTCAAGGCCGTGCAGTGGGACCCAGGACACAGGCCAGCAGCATCTGGGACCTCCAGAGCAAAGAGCTCTTGTCCAACCTTGGGGGATGGAGTTCAGTGCACTGTGCCAAAACATTAACAATACAGTGTGGCCTCGGGTTCCTTACAGGGGCCCCGTTAGCAACCCAGGGAGGCCAGGAGGTGGTCTTTCTGCTCCCTCCTGCTGGGCTGCAGTGGTGACAGGCAGCCTAGCGTGTTCCCGCAGGGCACTATGAAGTGGCCGGGGCTCCTGGCCCTGTCTGACCGGTGGACGTCTTGACTCTTACAGGCCCAGTGTTACACAGGATTTTTAGCAAGCTCCTTCAATTAGCCTGGTCGGGGTGTTGCCCTACCATAAGGCCTTAGTTGCAACCTGGAGCTGGGCGGGGACTTCCTCTGGGCCGGTGTCCAGCTTGGAATTGGCACTGCCAGGAGGCACAGCGGTGACATCTCTGGCCTAGCATCAGATCTCAGCCAATGCCAGGTGGGCAGGATTATGCCCATTTTGTATAAGAAAAGTGAGGTGGGAGCTGGTGATGGCTCAGCTGGCTAATCCTTCACCTCCAAGCTCTGGGATCCCCCTGCTGTGAGGACATAGGAGCCTAATGGGGCAGTGCCAGGTAAGGGTGGGCTGCTCTCCTGAACAGTGGCTGGTGGGTTGGGGGGGGCTGGCACATCCCTGTGGAGCCTCCTTGGTCTCCAGGCAGGCATGCGGGGGTGATACCATGTCTCCTGGGCTCTTGTTGTATGAGGAACCCTGTCCCGTGGCCCTTGGCTCCAGGTCCCACGAGTGCACGGGCCGACCCACATCAGGATGATGCATTCTCCTCCGAGAAGCTCCAGGCAGCCTCGTCCTTGACCCTGACGCCGTGGCTGGGCTTGGAGACTCAGGACCTTGCCGGATTGCCCGAGCTCTTGTGCGGAGAGCAGCAGCCTGTCCAAGCTCTGGTACCCTGAGCCGTCATGGGGAGGAGAGGCTGTGTGAAGGTGAGGCAGGTGCAGCAGAGGCCAGGAGCCAGGAGAAGCTGCAGCAGGCAATGAGAGCTCCTCATCGCTGCCCAGAAGGCTGGCTTCAAGCTTCTGCCTCTCTGAACTGGTGGAGACTGGGCAGCTGCCGCTTGAAGCTGCCCTGTTGGCAGTCACCTGTCACTGGTGGAGGGGCACATGTGGGACCATTGTACTCCACCCAGGGAAGGAGGCCAGAGAGGCCCCACCCAGGCTCCCAGGCCACGGAGCACGTGTGGTCCCCAAGGCTACTGGGGGGTTTAATGATCCTGACTTCTTTTTTTTCTGGAAGGTTCTTTGTGCTCTTTTCCCTACTATAGTTAATACCCAGTCCATCCAACAGTCCTGCTGGTCTGACATCTGAACCCCCAAAAGGTCAACACGCTGGGGCCCAGCCACAGCCCCCTCACAGGACTCCTTGCTTTGACAAGACCCCCAGTACCCCGTGCCTCAATTTGTTCTCAACACAGTATCCAGAGAAACTTCTAGAACACAAGGCCAAGACTTTCTGTGGCTTCAGGCCTACCTGGCTCAGCGCACCGGTCTCTACCTCAGCTGTTCTGTCTTCCTCCGAGTTCCACTCTATGGGCAACCAAGAGGCCTGCCTGGGCCCTCGCACAAGCCCCTCTAACCCCAACCCTTATTACTTCTCAGATCTCTTCCTTTCCACCTATTGAGACACACGTATCTCCCATGGACATGGCCACAGCAGTGGCATGTCGCCAAGGAGAGAGAAGGAATCCTCCAGGCCTTGAACCTGCTACCTGCCCAGAGTCAGGTCTCAGCAGGTGCTCAACATCCCAGAGGGCTGAGTGGGGAGGGCCCCACTGCACCCCTGGGTGGGATTCGCCTAATCCTTTCCAAGCAGGGAGGGTCTTAAACTCCCAGCTCCCAGCCATATACACCTGCAGCCTCCAGCTGCCACCTCCTCCTTTGGCAAAACCGGAGATTCAGGCTCATGTTGCTGGGAGGTAGCGTGGGGGGACAGTGGGGAGCCCCAGAACCTTTGTCTCAGTCACCCCCCCAGGCCAGACCTCCTGGTGGAAACTGCCAGGTGACCTTGAGACAGGGGTCGGGGGCCAGAGGGCACTAGCAGGCACAGTGCACCCCACTGCCATCCTGCAGAATGGGGTGCACTGGGATGCACGCAGACACAGTACCCGCGTGTCATACTTCAACCTGAACTCTACAGCCAACGTCTTGCATGGCCTGACTTGCTCCCTCTGTCCCTCGTGCCAGGAGCATCCAGCGGTAACCCCACCTTGTTGAGGCCCTAGGACACAGAGGGGAATCAACATATCCCATTAGCTTGTTGTTGCACAGGATAGGAGCCAGGAGCCAGTGCACACAAAGGAGTGACCCTGGAACATTAACACAGGCCGGGGTGGGACACAGAGACATTGATGGAGTGGGGGTGGCAGGCAGAGGCCTGGCAGGCAGGGTGCCCTCCAGGCAGAGGGCAAGAGCCAGTACAAAGTGCAAAGGCCTTGGGGTGGGTACGAGCTTGGTGTGCTGGAAGGCAGTGTGGCAGCGCCAGGTGGGGTACGCCAGCCCCATGGGCACCGAGGTCTGTCCTCTAATGCCAAGTCTGAAAGACAGGAAAGAGTGACCTGTGGGGGTTGGGCAGAGAGGAGGGTCGCAGGGCTGGGTGTGGCTGCCAGAGCAACCCTGGGAAGGAGCCCCAGGATCAGGTTCTGGGGGGAGGTGGGTTTGAGGGAGGAAGATCTGGGTTTCCAGACATTGGTCTGAAGCTGGGGGCGGAGGAGAGGGTCCCAGGGAGGGAGGTCGGTGGTCCTGGTGCCCTGATGACCCTTCCCACCCACCTGGCTAAGGCATGGTGAGTTGCCACATTCAGGCAACCTAAGAGAGTGGCTTGGGGGAGGCGGGGTAAGTCTGGAAGCTCCAGGAAATTGGTCTGCTAGGGTGGGGCCCGCAGCGGGAAGGGGGGAGAGAGAGAGGGTGAGCTGCAGGGCTGGGTGAGGGTTGGGTTAGGACCCCATATGACTGACAAGTGAGTAGGGTCCTGGCACAGATGGGGAGGGAGCTAGGTGGCTGGGGTCTCTAGAGCACAGGAGGGAATAGAATGGGGGAGATGAGTTGAGGACCCCAGGGAGGGGCGAATTGGGAGGGGTGGCAGTGAGGGATACACTCGGTGGGAGCAGGAATCCCCCTAGGGCTACCCTGGACGCTTCTCTGCCCGGTTGACAAACGCCGCGGGGTCTCCGGTGTGGTGACCCATGGCTGAACCCGGAGCTGTAAATGGGATACAAGATGCCAGCTAGGTCCTGCAAGCTGCTACTGCTGCTGCGGTGGCGGTAGCGGCAGTGGCCGCCAAGCTGGTGTAGCTGTGTGCTGGCCGGAGGCTGCAAACACCGCCAGACGTTGCGACACGCGGCCAGTCTGCTGGCCGCCGCGTGAACTGTCCCAGCAGCCCGCAGGCTCCCACCCAGTTACAGCCAGCACCTCCCTCCTCCCAGGGCGTGGCGGGGGCTGGCAGCTTTCAGCCATCTGGGGGCGGCCTATCCCTAGGGACCGGTTCCACCAACTCCCCCCGCCCCTCCCCACTCAGGGGCCTGCGGGGCACCAGGCTGGGGAGGTGTGCACTGGGCTCTAGGGGTGGGGGGGGGTGTAGGTATCATGCATCCCCCCCTAAGCTCTCAATAGCTAGACAAACACCTCCTGTAGGTGGGGAAACTTCTGAAGCCACTGCTCGTCCAGCCAGGAAGAGCGTGCTGTGGGGTGTACCCCCCACCTCCCAGTGCAGCCTTTGAATGAATCACACAGCTTCTCAGGGCCTCACCGCCTCCACCTGGGGAAGTGGGCAGAGGGCACATGCCTCCCACATCGGCCTGGGGTCAGAAGGGCAAGACAAATGTCCTGGAGCCCGCCCGGGGACCAGAGTCCCTCTCACCCACCTGCACTTCAGGGAGAGGTGGGATTGGGGTTGAGGGTCAACAGAAGCCCCCACACTCACTCCCTGAATCCCACCTCAGCCTCAGGGGAAGGCGGGGTGAGGAAGCAGAAATGACCACAGCCCTGGGGCCACAGCCAGGCACAAGCCAAAGCCAATCCCAGCATCTGCTAAACAGGCTGACCCTGAATCCCTGTCCAGCTCAGCCCCCTGCTTTGTTCCAATGCTCTCCCATGATAGGGGTTTGAAATGACTGCAGCTCTTGTCTGTCTCAGCTCTCTCTCTCTCTCTCTCTCTCTCTCTCTCTCTCTCTTATGCGGGTTCTCCCTGGTCCAGTGAGTGCGTGGATGAATGCAAAAAAAAAAAAAAAAGGAATCACATTGGCCTCCTTATAAAGTGGTGGAAACTTCCTCCAAGGGACTTCGGGAGTTGATGGGGGCAACCCAGGGTGCCGCGGTTGTCATCAGACCCCACAGCCAGATGTATGGGGCTTTGTGTTGGGAAACTACGGGTCCAAATGGCATCAGCAGGGTCACACCAGGCTGTGGATCCCTGACTCCCAGACTGGAGCCACCACCAGCCCCTTAAGCCCACCAGAAGCCATCCATCTATCCAGCCAGCACATCCTGGCATCTTGTTGCACCTGTTCTGTGCCCACAGGAGGCGGCAAGAGGGGGCAGAGCCTTCCAGGAAGCTGTCCCTCTGTCCAGCCGGGATGTCCCTGGCATACCCCTGGCATCTTGTTGCACTTACTCTGTGCCCAGAGAAGTTGGTGAACCCCCCAATTCTTTAACATAGCATTCATTTCCGGTGGCTCCTCTGTGCCATGGCCTCAACCCCTCCACTTTGGTTCCAAAACAAAACTCTGAAATCCTGCATTTGTTCTTCCACTCGGACCCCTGCGATGAGCCCTCCAGGCAGCCACCAGGAGGCTCTTTCCTTGCCCACCGCTGTGGAAGGACCAGTGGGCCATACTCCAGATGGGCACACTGGGGCCCTGAAGGTGAGGCATCAGTCCACATGGCCAGGAAACAGCTGAGCTGGGTGGCCACTGGCCCGCAGGGTTGCCAGCCCATTCACAGGGTGAGAATTCGGCCGCTGCTGCTTTGGGGAAAGGAGAGATGAACTTGACCCTGGAATCACCTCCAGCATCTCCTTGGGGCCCAACCTGAAGTGCGGAAATCAAACAGAGCGGTGTCCTCCCCTGTTGCACAGCAGGGCTGGTATGTCCCAGGGAGACCTTCAGCTAATTAAGCATAATTTATGGGCTGGCCTCTGAGGACAAGCCTTAAATTACTTGCAAGCTGTGCCAAGGTAGGGATCTCTCCTACGGGCTGTTAATTAGGGATCGATTTAATCTCAGCTAGGACGAAGGTCAAGTGCTGTGGAGTTGACCCTTTGGGCTGACTGGCGTCTACTGTCAGCCTTGGAGGTTCCAGATCGGTATACCCTCGGCCCGGGACGGGGGCTGTGGGGTTGTGCTTGGCCTTGGTACCAGTGCTAAGGAAAGTGAGCGCCTATCCCCCCACTGCCTGAGGCTCCCCCGACTTTCTGCAGTCTGTAAAAGCGCCTCCGGGCTATCTAGGACTTTCCCACGTGGAAGCCGAGTCCTAGAACCCCAGGCTCTGCTCGGCCTGGCTCTCTCCTCTCATTCTCCAGACCAGCTTTGCCCCCTCTGCCTGGGGCCTCGTTCTTCTTCCTGCACTTCATCCTGGGCCCCAAATCTTGAGCCTGGCCAGGTCTCCCTTCCTAGGAGCCACACTGCCTGGATCGGAACCCCACCCCTCCAAAGGCTGTGTGACCTCAGGCAAGTATTTAACCTGGCTGAGCCTTAATTTATCTCCATGGAAACAGTAACAGGGCCTACCTCATAGGCTGCTTTGGGGCACAAATAAGATGGCTCAGGTAAGCTGCCTAGCAGGTGGGTGGGATTTATGAAAAATGAGGCAAAGCATGGGAGGAAGGGGCACCCTTCTCCTACACACTTGCCATACTTGTGGCTGCCCCTAGCTATGGTCTTCCTCCCACATCCATGTCCCACAAGGACCCTGAGACCTTTGAGGGTCTCCTAAAGGACCTTGCCTTGGGTCAAATCTACCTCCAGGAGGACCTGGCCTTTTTTTTGCATGAACAACAGGTGTCTGCGAGGTATCAGCTAGGGTCCCCCATTTCTGCTCTGCAATTGCCATAACCCCAATACTTGCCAACTCCGTGCAGCCCTCTCGAGGCCCCATGGAGGAGGCTGGGTGGGGCCAGCACCACCACCTCCCAGATGAAGAATCCCAAGCTGGGTACTACTACTGTGCCATCCCCGCTCCACAGGCCCTCACCCCAACCCGTGATAACGCCCCCTTTCATGAGCAAGGGGTGTGAAGACTGCAGAGAGCCAGCTGACAGATGAGCCCAGCTTTCACGCATGGGCTGCAGACAATCTCAGGAAGCCAGGGGAACCATGACCGTGTGAGAGGATCAGAGTCATGCGGCTTTGCCCACTTGCAAGGTGGAGGGCAGGACCACAAACCAGAGGATGCGTGTGGCCTCTGAAAGCTGGGCTCTCCTCTGGAACCCCCTGGAAACCAGCCTGGACCCATGGATCTGAGCCCATAAAGATTCACATTGGGTCTCCAAATGGCAAGAGCCTGACCCCCACCCCCATGTGCTGTTTTAAGTGACTTGGTTTGCTATGGCAGCCTTGGGAAGCTGGCATGGGAAGAACGCACGCGCACAAAGGCCTCAGCCACACAACACCCCTTCCCATGCAAGTGAGCATGCTGGTGCTACTTAAGGCCCGAGGACTTGTGCTGTAGGTGCAGAAGGGGCCGTGGTGGCCAGCAGTCACCGGGACCCGACTCTCTGCCACCCTGCCTGTGAGGACAGGGCTGTGGTCCCTAGGAGGAGGGAGGGGTGGGTCAGCCGTGTCCCTCCCAGATGTGTACAAAGCTAAGGGTGAAGATCCTCCGAGGGCTATGGTGCTGTGGGAGGTGACAGCTGAGGACTAGCCACAAGAGGCTCAGGGATCCAAATGCTTCTACAGGGGCCAGGCAGTGTGGAGCAGTGGGTCACGCCGATGTGCGGAGCAGGGGCAAACACAACCTGCATCGGGCCCTAGATGCAGCTCCCTGCTATGAGCCTGAGAAAGCAGCAAATGATGGCCCAGGCCCTGCTTCCTACATGGGAGACCCACACGGAGGAGTTCTTAGCTCCCGACTTCAGCCTAACCTAGACCTGGCTGTGGCAGGCATTTGGAAAGGGAATCCAGCAGATGGAAGATCTCTCTCTCTGCCTTTCAATAAATCAATCTCAAATAAAAATGTTTTTCTAGCTCTTCCCCTGCAAGATTCCTGAAGGTGGATTCAAGGTCAGACCCCCCCTAAAGCAGGGCTTGGGCAGGGGCTTTTGTGGCTGACCACTGGTGGCATGAGCTGTGGAGTCTATTCTCGCCATGGCCTCGGCTCTCACGTCACATGACACCCGGGTACCCTCTGCCTGGGATGCCAGCTCCAGGCCTTCTCGGTCGGAGTCTGTGACCGGCCTTGGGGGTACAGGGACCCCTCAGAGCAGCGTGTGCCACTCACTGTGCAGTCCTCCATGGCAGGCTTCACACTTTCTTCAGATCCTCTTTCAGCACTATGGCCAGGAAAAGACACGGACTTCCGCGATGCCCTCTCCTTCAAGAAATCCTCTAAGTTCTTCCTGAATTTTCAGTGCGCACTCCCTTCTCTGTACTGTGACAGCTTCCAGGTTATTCCTAAGGACCCACCCAGCTCAGTGACCCCAAGTTTCCTGTCACTGGCTCAGTCCCCCAGGGGCCAGAGCACACTTAAAGTTGACAAAGACAAAAACTCACTCTTCTTGTTTCCCCATCTACCAGTCAACCCAAACCCTGACAAACCGAAAGCCTTAATCGTTTGGCCACTGTCCCACTCACCGGATGCAAGTACTGTTACTCTCTGTTTTATAAACACCTGTGTGAGCTGGATGCAGCTACAGGTCTGCCTGCGTCCTTGTAGACTCATTCACCGCTCATCAAACCTCTCTCTCCGGAAACCCTGTGTCCCAGGCCGCTTTATCACCCCGAGTGATGTGGGTGGGACCGGCAGAGGCGAATGGGAAAGCGAGCTCCGATTATGAAGTGGGCAGTCCTGGATTCAAGGTCAGTCTCCAGCCGAACATCCTGCAGTGAGAACCGCACCTCCAGCTGAGATGGCACCTATGCCTGAGTGTGCTCAAGGTCAGGCAGGATGGGGCAGGCGGAAAGTCACCAGACAGTCGGGCATAACACCAAGTCACGTATGCCACTATGGCCACGCGCAGTGCTGTGGTCCCTGCATGGTACCCCAGCCATTTCATGACCTGGTGCCCAAGGAACCCACCCACCTGCATCCATTCTGGGAGCAGGAGGGTCTAAGGAATGAAGACCAGAGCTGGGGACCATGAGAGCCTGCGCTTGCCCTGCCCCCACCTGAGAAACCCAAAGTAGCGCCTGACGTCACCGCGGAAGGGGTGCTGAAGAAGGTGGCACCTTTTAATGTTTCTAAAAAGAACTGATTAATTCACTTGAAAGTTAGAGCTACACACAAACACAGAGAAAGAGACATCTTCCATTCACCAGTTCATTCCCCAAGTGGTGCCAGCGATCAGGGTTGGGCCGGGCTGAAGCCAGGAGCTTCTCCTGGATTGTCCATGTGGGACTTGGGCCATCTTCGGCTGCTTTCTCGGGCACATTAGCAGAGAGCTGAAATTAAGTGGGGCAGCACCCACATGGGATGCAGGCAGAGTTACCTGCTCTAGACCACAATGCTGGTGCATTTTCTTTGGTCACTGGTGACATGGTGCCTGGAACCCCAGGGGTGGAAGGGACCCACGAGACTGTCCAGAGCCCAGCCTGCCCGGAGGAAGGAATCCGTACATTTGAAGAGCAGCCTGTTTATTTGCAGAAAGCTCCAAAGGACAGGAAGCTGGCACTGTTGCAAGGTCCGGGTCTATGTTGCCAAGCCCTCCAGAACTTTCTGGAATAGGTCCCATGCCTCTATGGCATTGGAAGGCAGCTGGGTCCATCTCAACAGAATTCCCATGAACTTGCAACCTGACCCTCGTCACGGCTTCCAGGCCACGTCCTGCTGAGCCCGCTCCCTGGACGGACCCTCTCTGCGGGCTGACCACACACCACAGAGCATTTCCTGCCTTCTGGCCCCTGCGCCGTCGAGTTCACGTCCATCTTCAGGGGAGTTCAGCTGCACTGAGAGTCATTCACTGGGGTCAAGTCATCCTCCCCAAGTGTGGGGGCTTTTGTCCAGAAGATGCTCATTGCCCAGGCAGCTACAGGGACGCAGCTCGAACTGAGCTGGTCCCTGGGTGGCCGGCTCCGTGAATGCAGCGAGCCGTGAGCCAACATGGACTGGCTGCCCAGAGAGTGCTCAGGCTCTGGCTATCAGCGACTTCCCCTGCCCACCTGGGGTCCTGTTTGCACACCAGGCTCCCTGAGCAATGAATGCATGAGTGTCACTTCACACTGGTGCCACGTGGGCAGCAGGCCCTGCTGGGCCCCCGCCTGCCTCGCCACCACAGCAGCCAGGTACTGCGACTCAGGGTCAGCTATGCCACCTCTCTTCACTGCACTCAGAGCCAGAGCCAAGGCCAGACCTCGGGTCTACACTGCGAGTGCCTCCTCTGCCCCTTTTCCCTCCCCGTCCCACCCCGTCCTCCCACACTCACAGTGTGTGGACCGACCTGGCGGCCAGCCCGCGCTGCCTCCCTCCCTATGTGCGGCTCTCCTGGGCAGGAGGGTGAGGGGTTTTTCCCTGTTGGATCCCAAATGTCCCCTGGCACATCACAGGTGCTCAGGCAGAGTTCAAGGTCAAGGTATGAATAGTAAAAGCACAAGTTTCTGCCCACTGCCAGTTTGTGGACCTGCCCTGGGACTTGGGCACTTTCTTATAGAAAAACACTTGATATGCCACAGCAGACCAGAACAGCTCAGAACACGCGTGTCCAGAGCGACCTTCCTCCCTTCCGGGTGGTTCCCACTGTCCCCCGTCTCCACGTCTGTCCTCCACGCTCCATCTGATCGTGTTGGAAGCATCTTCGAGCCCTGGCCTCCCGGGCTGTGTCTCCTAAGGCAGTAATGACAGAGGTCTCACACCAAGACAGGGGTGCTGAGCATTCACATTTCCGTCCCAGGACGGGGATGGGTGGGAGAACGCTGGGCTGGGAATCCCTGCTGCAAGGATTCCCCCAAATGACACAGGACTTTGGTGGTGATGGCAGCGAGTGACAAGGTCTTTCTAGTTATTCCTGAGGTCACTCCCATTGCGTGACGCCCGCAAGACAAACAGCCTCTGGCGCCCATGCTGTGGCATAGCATGCTAAGCCACTGCTTGCGAAACTGCTGTCTCATATAACAAAAATTTTTAAAAAGGACATAACAGGCCCTGGTGCCTATAACAGTCCCTACCGCCCACCTGGGAGACCCCGTTGTAGCTCCTGCCTTCAGCCTTGCCCAGCCCCAGCTGTTGCAGCCTTTCGGGGAAGTAAATCAACAGGTGGAACTAACTTTGCCTTTCAAACAAAAATACCTTAAAAAAAAAAAAAACCCACTCAACCCACCTAACAGCTCAGGCAGAAACAGCTGTCCATTGGCCTGACAGGTGTCGCCCGAGAGAGTGTGAGTTCTTAAGAGTGAACAGGAGGGGAAGGAGGACGGGGCTCAGGCCCAGCCGAGTTAAGATTCAAAACAGGAAACTGATGTGCTGGACGCTACCATCAGGGAACACTGGCCCGTGGGACCCTGTGATCTCAGACACGCCCTGCCCTGGGAGACCCCCTGCCCGGCCCACCCGCCCACCCTGGGTCCCGGCAACGTGGCTCTGGGCTGAGGACCCCATCCTCAGGGTGAGACCTGGAGAGGCCCTGGGCCTCTCCTGCTCTGCAGGTGTATCTGGTGTCTCTGGGAGAAGTGGTGGCTTCTTCGGGGTCATGACCCTGCCTCTGGCCCAGGTGAACTAGGGCACAGGGGGCGTGGCCCCAGAAGTGAGCACCTTTGAACCCCAAGGCCAGGGGAAGTAAGAGGAAGGTGTGTGTCCATTCAGGAGACTGCTCAGATTGTAAAGCCCATTGTTTGCAACCAACTCCCAGAGACTTGCAATCCAACCTCCTGGGAGACTTCTGGAAGGGCGGGGCGACAGAGAGCATGGGTTGCACTCCTGTGTCAATCATTTCAGGAGATTCTTGCGGCCTGGCAGTCCCAGGTGCCCCCAAGCCCACAGCACCCACTCCTTCTGTTCCTGCTGCCCTCCTGACCCTAGCTGGAGCTCAGATCAGCAACCTGCACCTGGACTGCTCTGCTCACGCTCCTTCCGGTTGAAACTCTTGACCTTCGAGGTTTATGCAAAAGCTGCTTCCTCCAGGAAGCCTTTTTGGATTCACCGTGCTCCCACTGGACCCTGTCCCCACCCCCAACATCCTCCTCAAACCTGAGAAAGTGGTCTTGCTTGGAAAAAGGGTCTTAATAGTTAAGGATCCCCAGAGATGCTCACACTGGATTTGGTGTGACCCCAAGTCCGGAGACCAATGTCCTTCTAACAAGAGGACAGAGACACTCAGAGGGGGGCCACACGAAGACAGAAGCTGGGGGCAGAGGACCTTGGCAGCTGGAGCTCCAGAAGCAGGGGGCGGCGGCACCTTCGGAGGGCGGTGGGAGCGGGCCTGCTGCCGCGGCCTCCAGAGCATGAGCGAACCCGTCTCTGCCTTTCCAGCCACCCAGCTGGCGAGGTCTGGTCCTGGCGCCGCCTCTGTGGTCCTCCCACAAGTCTCCCCCACAACCCCTAGAGCCCCCCAGCTCTGCACAGTACACTCCGGGTGGGTTTGCTGGGCTTCTCAGGGTGGGTATCAAGGAGACCCTAGTCCAGGGGTAGCCCGAGTCGGGTCAAAAAGGACACGGGGCTTGTGAGCATGTGAGTGGAGAGGATTCCTGGTGCATGCAAAGGACCAGGTCCCGGCCAGGTGCCCACCGCCCACCGCCCTCCTGGAGGTGCCAAGCCTGGCACTGGAGGTGTGGGGCTCTTGTCTGGCTCAATCCCAGACCCAGATCGGAAGAGCTATGGGAACTGCCCCCAAAACACCTGCTCTCCTAGGGACTCCGACTAGCACCGCACCCAGCGCCAAGGCTTTGGAGGGCAGTAGGGGACCCACCAGGCTGTGGCCCTCCCCTAGAGACCCAGAGATCGGCCCTGCCTCTGTTTACCTAAAGGCACCCTGGGGCGGTGCAGCCGCCTTGGAATCAGGAACTTTCTGATTCCCAGGAGCTCTGTGTGGCTTTTAGCCAAGCCCCTGCTTGGCATGGCTCTGCAGCTGAGGGCGCAGTGCCATCCTCCAACAGTGCCAAATCCTGTCCAACTCAGGGTCACCCAAGCTGCCACTCCCACCCCAGGTCCATCTGCACACACTCGGTGCTGCTTTCTCTCACTGCCCCCCCCCCCCCGACCCCCAGCTCTGCCAGGATCCAGGCCTCCACACCCCTTTCCCTGCCTTGCCTTGAGGGACGCCTCCCCCCACCCACCCACTGCCATCAAACAGTGTCCTGGGTCCTCCCAGGCCATCCCCGAGCCTGCTGTTCACACCTGTCCCCAAATGCTTGACCTTTCGGCCCCAGCCCATGGGGCCTCCACAGCCTCTGGGAGCTGTCCCGCGTCCCTTCCTGCCCCCCCCCCCCGGGACTTGGGCCAACAGGAGCTATTCCAAATCCCCCACCGTGGCAGCAGGCAGAGCCTCATTAAAGAGTAGCTGCGGTAATTGGTCAGATAATTACCAGTTACAGCAAGCGCTGGTGGTCACCAGGCTCAGTGCAGATGACCGAACACAGCAGGGCCAGCGGGGGAGGCTTCCTGGGGCTCTCCAAAGCTGTGGGTCCCGCGTGGGGTGACCCTGTCACCAGCTGACCACGAGGACACCACTCTCACTGGACCCACCAGGCTTATTTCCTGAACGAGGAAGTCCCCGGGGCTTAGGCGGGCCACGGTTTCCAGGACAGGAACTTGGGGCTCCTCTCAGCACCCCTAACCCCCAAAAGCCATAGACTTCTTTCAATTTAGCATTGTTTATAGTCGGTCAAGTTTTTCCAGCTCGACGGAGAGTTCTGCATAAGCCTACTTGCAGTCAGAGCAGTGAGACCCAGGACCCGAGCCAGCTGGAGGAGTTAGGGGCGGGGGGGGGGGCGGTGAGGGGAGGGACAGGCAGACAGCAAAGGAATGGCAATCCCACACAGTGTCCCAAACAGTCCCCTCCCCAGGAGGGTCCCGGCGGCTCTCCCACCCCCCATTCGTAGAGGGCTTTGGGGAGTCCTCTGCAATGGGGTGACATGGCCCTATCCCCCCTTTCCCTTCCCCTAGACCACTTCCGAACTCCCCTTCCAAGTGCAAGGTCAAGCAGCTGTCCGAACCACCCAAGGAGAAGAGGGAGTCGTGGCCAGCCTGGCCACCCCAGGAGGTGCCCTGCTAGCTTGGCTAGGAAAGAGTTAATCGGCCACCGGCTTGGGCCGATAGCTCCGGCTCCAAAGTACAACCCCAGCCGAGCCACCCGGGAGGAATTGTAAATCTCCGGGCAGTATTTAACAAAACAAAAGCAACCTGGAATTACATGCAGCTTTGGTTTTCCACAGTACATATTTACTTAATCCCCAAGGTATGTGGCTCCGTGTCAGATCAGCTGGCTTCCCTGGCCCCTTCTCCACAGTTGCAGTTTCAGACTAATTCCCCGTTCTCCCCTCTTCCCCTCCTCAGGGCCGGCTGGAGACGGCCCGGCCTGGCGGCCCCAAATCCCATTCTCCGAGGCCCTTGTCACTGCGTGAGTCAGCCTGGCTGAGCCGGGCGCTGGGTGACAGCCGGCTGGCCCACTGCACCGCCCGAGGTGCTGGGCAGGTGGAGGGCAGGGAGGGCCGCCTCGCCCCCGCAGGGGCAAGACCCCGGCGCTAGGGCTGTCTGGGGGAAGGGTCAGCCTTGAAGGTGAGCCCCAGGGCTCTCCACCCGCTCTCGAACACCTGGTCTCCTAAGGCCCCGCAGCCCAGGCGACAACCGCAGTCGGGTCCAGCGCCCCCTCTCACAGTGTGACTTCAGGGCTGCAGCCGCCCAGGTTGGAGCTGGCGAGCGCGTTGCCAAGGAAAATACACCGCGCCAGCTAGCAGGCGGCTCCCAATTGCACCAAGGCGTGCACCCGCCCTGCCCTGCCCTCCCCGGGGTGGTTGGCGCAGAGGGCAAGGCCAGGGTTGCGCGGGCTGGGGTCCTTACATGGGGGCCGGGGGTACCGGGAAACAGTGGATCCTCCCTAAGTTTCGGGATGGGGGTGCGCAGCCCGCCAGACACCCGAGCCCCAAACGACGGGCTTAGCTCAGGACCTGTCCCCAACACCGAGAGAGAGAGAGAGAGAGAGAGAGAGAGAGAGAGAGAGAGAGAGAGAGACGCCTCGGTGCCGGGGGGATGCCCAAGGTGAGCCGCGTCAGCTCGGCGCTCGCGGGGGGACGCAGGAGAGCGCGGTGGCCGGCCGCAGCAGGTGGCCGCACCCCGAGCCCGAACCTGAACCCGGGGGGCTCCGTCCCGCTCAGCCCCCTGCCCAACCCCAGGGAGCCGCGTACCTTCCTGGCGCCGCGCTCCGCGAACTCGCGGGCGAGCTGACGCCCGATGCCTCTGCCGCCGCCGGTGATGAGCACGCTCTCCCGCGACAGGTCCCGCAGCCTGGCGGGCAGCAGCAGCCCCACGGCCGCTTTGGCCACCAGGTAGACAATCTGTAGAGGGAACACCACCAGCGCTCCCAGCCACTTCCACATCATCCTGCGCGCCGCGGCGCCGGGCAGGGGGCAAGACTCTTCAGCCCGAGCCAAACAGGAATGCAAACAAGAAAACAGCCCACACAGCAATAAATAAGCCGAATAAGGAGGAGCGAAGCGTCCCACCTGGGCGCTCTGGAGATCACCTCTTCCCAGCCAAATGCAACACGCCGGACGAGGTGGGGCGAGGGGGAAGAAAAAAAAAGAGTAAAAAGAACAAATCCTCGGGAACAGGACGGCGTCTCGGAGGTTGGGGCGGCGAGCGGGGCGGCCGGGGGAGCCAGCAAGGGCGGGGGTGTGAAGCTAGAAGCAGAAGTTTCTGGTCGGGCCGCCGTCTCGGCGGGGGAACTCGCAGGTCGTGTTTACAGGCTGCCAGAGTTTAGGCTGGGGCAGGAGAGAAAGAAAAAAAAAAAAAAAAAAGGCACCAACCACACGCGCGCACCCGGCTCCAGCCCCGCGGTCTCAAAGTGCAAGGTTAAAAAAAAAAAATCAAAACAACCAGGCTGTTTCCAAATAGCGGCGCGTCTGCCCCCTTCTCCAGGAAGAATAAAGTCCGGGGGTGGGGTGGGGGGTGGCTGGGCGCTCCGGCTGTGATCCGCGCGAGCCGGCCGGCCCAGGGCTACGCTCGGGCTCAGGAAATTGCTTCAGCGCGGTCTGCTTGCCAGCGGCGCGCGGGAGAAGCGGGGGTCCCGGTGTCAGTTTCCCTGCGTGCTGGGCTCGCCCTCGCGCGCGCTCGCTCCCCGCCGCTGCCTGCCTCCGGCTCTGCCTCGCGCTCCTCCAGCGGCGGCTGGGAGTTGCCGCTCGATCCGGCTCCCTCTCCCTCCTCGCTCTCTCCCCTGGAGCATTTATTGCCTTCTTTTTGTCCTTTCCAACTTGGAGAGGGGCCGGGGCGCGGAGCGCGCGTGGATCGGACGCCCAGCTCCGCGCCTCCTTATGCATTCGCTCCCCTGGGTAGCCGTGGCGCGGAGCGAGAGGGCGGCTCCTTCACCCCCACCCCATTTTTTTTTAATACCCCATTAAGTCTGATTGACAGTTGAAGTTGTTCGCAGGCCTCACTACCGTTCCTCTGAGTGGCTGCTGCGGCCTCCCCTCCCCCTGCGCCGTGGCGGGGCGCGCGCCTGGGCGCGCACACGGGCTCGCCGCGACTCGCGGTTCGCCCGGGACCGGCTCCCGTCTCTGCAAGCCGGGGCATGCCGCCCGTGCCCCCGAGGGCTCGTAGCTGGAACTCGAAAGCACTGGAACCGACTGCAGCGAGCCAGCTCCCTGCCCGAGCCAGGTGACCACCGGGGCTTGCGTGCGGGGCAGGCCCGGGGGAGTTGGCGCATGCCTCGAGCCAGCCGGGGTCACCCGGGGTTTGTGTCGAGTCGTTGGGTCATCCCCTGCCAGGGGGTGCGAGCAGGAAGCCACACCCCCAGCTTGGCCCGGCCACTCCTCTCCCGTGGTCGTCCACGCCCCCACCTTGGCCCAGCCACGCCTCACGCCCTGGCTTGGGGGCCGCGTCGGTCCTCCCGGCGCTGGGCATCCTTTCTCAGAATCTTCCAAGCCCCCCAGGTTACCCCGGGGGCGGGGAAGGTAGCAGGGGGCGCCGCTGGGCAGCGGGAGTTTGGCTTTGGGAATGGGCAGGCCCTACCGCCCTACCTGCCAATAAAATCCCCATAGGATTAGCTGGGAGCGTGTTTATGGCTGGGCTGGTTACCTTGACGGACGGCAATTTCCTTAGTAACAAAAGCCTGTGAACGGGACGCGACCTCCACCTGCCCCCCCCCGTGTGCTGGGCCGGCCCCCGCTCCTCCCTGAGGGGCTGTCCTGGGGGGCACCCTCCTTAGACCCTCCTGCCCTGGCGCACGGCCCACGAGCCCGTCTCGCCGCTGCAGAGTGGCGCTGGGCTCGCTGCTCCGGAAGTCTGGGAGGTGAGTCACGGAGCCCAGCCCCAGTGCTGAGAGGCACGCCTGGCAGGAGCGAGAGTGAGCAGGGAGCGGCCCAGGACCGGTTCCGAGCCCCACCTCCAGACACTCTGCGTGCACTGGCAGGGCCCCGTGAGAAAGCCTTCTGCAGAAGCGCTGGCGTGGGGGCCCCTGAGGCCCTGGGGCAGGGACCGCCTGGCCTGTGGCTGTGCGGGTTAAGCGCCTGCTTCCCAAGGGATTGGGAGCAGAAAAAAAAAGAAGCACAAATTGGGAAGAGCTGTCCCGCGTTGGGGGGCGGGGGCCTGGATGCTGATGTCCAATCCCCTCACTGAGCCCTCCACGAGGCGTGATGACCCCATTCTCCCAGGTGAACACACAGCAAGCGTAGGGCTAAGGTGTGTGTGTGTGCGCGTGTGGGGGCAGCGAGGGAAGGGAGATCCAGATCCAGAGCTGGTGATCTTCGCTTCTCACCCCTACTCTGGCAGACAGGACAACAGAGTGGCCCAGCACACTCTCACGGCTGCTCGTCCTGACCTCCAAAAGTGGCCATCTTCACCCCGAGCCCCCCAGAGCCAGCACCAAGCACCCGAGCCTCCCGGGGCTGATGGTAGCCAGCCATCACAGGGACTTCCTCCGGCCTGCTCCGAGGTCTGGAGGAATGAGGGAGAAATCCCAGCCCTGGACAGGCCCTTTCCACCGGCCAGTGTAGCCTGGGACCTGGGCGGCTCTGCAGCTTCCAGGGAACTGGGCCGCCTCATCTGTTATCCTAGAGGCCTCCTCGTGGCCACAGTGGCACACTGCGTTTCCTGCCTCCGCTGTGCCCGCAGCCGGCCTTTCTCTTCCAGCTAGGTGGGCACCACCAGCCTAGAAGAATTTAGCTGCCTCCCTCCCTGCCCCTGGTCTGTTTTGGAGGAGACAGCGCAGAGGTCATCCAGGAACTTGGGAGCCTGCTCAGATGACGGGCCAGTCCACAGGATGTGTGTGTGTGTGTGGGCTGCGGGGGTGCCGGGGGGTGGGAAGGAGTGAGACGCAGGATGGCTCTGGCATTCAGATCCTTGTGCTTGGGCTCGCTCAGGGTGAGGAAGCTGCAGCTCAGTTGCTTGGTGCTGGCCCTGGGGGCTCTGGGTGCGGCTGGAGCTGGCAGCTGCAGAGGCCAGCCCAGGCTGATGGTGGCCCAGGCCCTGGGAAGGTGGGAGCAAGGAGATACTGGGCAGGCACCCAGCCTGGCAGTCTGGGTCTGGTCCTGCTACTGTCTCTGGTTCCATGGGGCAGGCTTGGAAATTTCATGTTCCAGGCCTTGGCCAAGGTCCCCCGCCAGGCTTTTTTTTTTTTTTCCATTCCTCTGCTGAAAGTCTGAAAGCAACCTTTGTGGACCAGGGGAGAGGTAAGCTGCAGCCTGAGCACTCACTTTTTCCATGACTCAGCTCGCCCAGGGTAGGGCGGCCAGGGAGGCTCAGGACCCAGCCGGGCTCGCTGGGGCTGGTGGCACAGCCGCCTTGCAGCCCTGGAGGAGCGCAGGGAGCCCTTCAGAGCCTGTGTGCCCTGGGGCTGGAGCTGGTCGTGTGATCCATTGGGGCACCCATTGCTGGCCCCAACATGGGCCACAAGCTATCGCCGCTGTATCTCCCAGACACACGCTGGGATAACTCATTTTGTTAAAATTCTTGCTTGAGAAGCAGAGAGACAACACCAAGAGAGAACCTCCCTTTGCTGGTTTCCTACCCAGACTGAAGGCCCACCAGTAGCCAGAGGCTGGGACAGCTGGAACCTGGAGCCTGGGACTCACCCTGGATCTCTCATGTGGGTGTCAGGGATCCAAGTAGGTATTTGCACTTGAAGTGGCTGCCTTGCCACGATATGCCTTGGCAGGAAGCTGGCTTGGAAGCAGCGACTTCCACCAGGCAGTGTGACTTGGGTGCAGGTGTCCCAAGGGGTCTCTTACCTGCTGTTTCAGATGCCTAGCTGGATTCATCGGTGCTGACACACACACACACACACACACACACACACACACACACACACACACACTATATTCTGTCACTGCAGTCGACGGCTGGGCTCTAGAATCCAAGAATGAAAAGAAACCAGTCTCAGGTTTTGCCTTCCGCTCAGCTGAGGCTTGGAGAAGCTGAGAAAACCCCTCACCCAAGACCTGGGACCTGCTAGGAGGCAGAGGGGAATTTGAACTCAGGTCCAGGGCTCAAAACCTGTCACTTTATCAATGTCTGTTAAAAGCAGAGGAGGAAGACTTCCAGAAAGGCATCACCCCAGGAGCCTGTCAAAACACAGATTCTGTGCTGCCATCCTGAACTTCCAGGATCAGTGTCTTCAGGTGTGGCCCAAGAGTCTTCATGTCAGCTGCAGGGCTGCTTGTTGGTGGCCAAGCATTGGAAAGCCTTGGGTGCCCAGCACTGCCTCCCTGTGGCCAGGGACCAGCACTGCCTGCCTGTGGCAGGGGCCCAACACTGCCTCCCTGTGGCAGGGCACCAGCACTGCCTCCCTGTGGTCAAAGCCCAGCACTGCCTCCCTGTGGCAGGGGACCAGCACTGCCTCTCTGTGGCAGGGGCCCAGCACTGCCTCCCTGTGGTCAAAGCCCAGCACTGCCTCCCTGTGGCAGGGGTCCAGCACTGCCTCCCTGTGGCAGGGGCCCAACACTGCCTCCCTGTGGCAGGGGTACAGTACTACCTCCCTGTGGCAGGGGCCCAGCACTGCCTCCCTGTGGCAGGGGCCCAACACTGCCTCCCTGTGGCAGGGGTCCATTACTATCTCCCTGTGGCAGGGGCCCAGCACTGCTTCCCTGTGGCAGGAGACCAGCACTGCCTCTCTGTGGCAGGGGCCCTGAGACTCTGCCCCCTCTGCCCTCCTCCAACCCCTCACATTCAAGCTCTTTCCTCTTTTTATTTTATTTTGTTTTTGAAGATTGTCTATTTGCAAGGCAGAGAAAGAGTAAGAAAAAAACACATAGAGAGAAATTTTTTTTCCCTCTGCTGGTTCACTCCCCCAAAAGCCACAATGGTCAGGGATGGACCAGGCCAAAACCAGGAGTCAGGGATTCCCTCAGGACCTTCCATATGGGTGGCAGGGACTCACACACTTGGGACATCTTCCAGGGCCTTCCACAGTGCATGAAAAGGAAGCTGGATGGGAAGCAGAGTATCCAGGATTCTGACCCCTCAATACTGGATGCTGATGTCACAGCAGAGAAGTGACTTAATCCTTCGTGACCCAAGGCTGGATTCCTCCTCCTCCATTTGCACTTGGGTCTGTATCAGTGCGTGCGGCCCCAAGTCATGCATTGTTTTTAACCTAAAAAGGAAGAGCCAGAAGCTGGAGGAGTGAGGCATGTTGGTCAGTCAACTACCCTTATCACATCTGCCTGCCAGGAGTGGGGCGCCCATGGAGGGAAGGCAGGTAGCTCAGAGAGGAGCTCTGTGGTGAGAACGTGTGGCTTTGGAGTCAGACAACCCTGGTGCACATTCCAGTTCTGCCACTTTTCATCTGGGCTCCGTCCACTGTGCCTGGGCGGGTCTTCCCCTTCTGTAGTCTTCACTCTGTTTTGTGAAGGCAGGCAAGATCTAATCCCTGGGAAATCCTGCCCTGACCTGTAGCTGTGGTCCCTTGCTTGCCAAGGGATCATTGTTTTTCTAGGAGCCAGCTCAGCTGCACCGGGAAGCAGGCTGTATATTTTGTGTGGTTAAGATGGGTTCTGAAGGGCCCAGTGCCATGGCCTAGTGGCTAAAGTCCTCACTTTGCATGCACCAGGATCCCATATGGGTGCTGGTTCTAATCCTGGCAGCCCCTCTTCCCATCCAGCTCCCTGCCTGTGGCCTGAGAAAGTAGTCAAGGATGGCCCAAAGCCTTGGGACCCTGCACCCATATGGGAGACCTGGAAGAGGCTCCTGGCTTTGGATCAGCTCAGCTCTGACTGTTGCAGCCATTTTGGGAGTGAATCAACTGATAGAAGATCTTCCTCTCTGCCTCTTCTCCTCTCTGTATATCTGACTTTCCAATGAATAAACAAACAAATAAACAAATCTTTGAAAAAAATAGGGTTTCGAGGTCACCCCACAAAGTTCTTTGCATTAGCGTAGACTGTTGGTCCTGCAGAGTTGGTCTCAGTTCCTTTCTGCGGGAGCCTTCCTGGCTACTGCCTCTCTCCCCAAGCCTCCTGACACCTGTATGTCTCCGCTCACAGGCATGATCTGCCTGATGCCTGTTGGATTTTTTTGCCCACAGCTCACCTTGGGTGGGGTGCTTCTGCCATCATTCAGGATTCTGAGTATAGAGGATTCTGTGTTTGGGGGATTGGGTTAATGCCCTTCTGTCACCACTTGTCATTGTCATTTTATCTCTAATGTGTGTTTTGAAGTGGACTCTAATCTGCTGTTCCTCAAAGGGAGAACTGAGTCATGGTTGCCAAAGCTTAGGATCCAAGGCAACTAAGTGTCCCTTAGAGCAGGTGTCTTCATTTGCTGCACCTCGGTGGGGGAGTGAGCAGTGCAGGCTCTGTTCTGGCCACCAGGGAGACAGCAGCAAGCAGGGCAGCACCCCCTGGCATTGGGAGAAATGCACTTGCTCTCTGGGCCAGTTGGGGAGTGCAAGGGACATGGTGACTGTGCCTGGAGAGCAGGGGCAGGCGGGGGACATGGTGATGTCTGGAGGACCGAGTGATGGGAGTGGGAGGGGGTGGGAAGAGGTGGGCTTTGTTCTAGGGAACCCTCTCAGCGTGGACAGACACTTGTGAGGGCCCCAAGGACATTTAATAAAAGTGGGTCACAGAGCTCCAAGAAGTACCAAAGCTGCATTCCCCAGCTGGCCCCCACAGCCAAGGCTGGGCCAGGCTGGAAGGAGGAGCTCAGACCTTACTCCAGGCCTTCTGTGTGGGTGGGAATGTTTGGGCCACTGACTGTTGCCTCCCAGAGAGCACATTAGCAGGGGTCCGGGTGGGAAGCAGAGCTGGCAGCAGGGGTCCGGGTGGGAAGCAGAGCTGGCAGCAGGGGTCCGGGTGGGAAGCAGAGCTGGCAGCAGGGGTCCGGGTGGGAAGCAGAGCTGGCAGCAGGGAGCTGGGTGGGAAGCAGAGCTGGGACCCCGTCCATGCAGTCTGGATGGGACATGGTTATTCCCAGCACTGATTAACCAATGGACCAAGCACCTACCTCTTCAGCAGGATATATATATATTTTTAAGATTTATTTATTTTTATTGCAAAGTCAGATACATACAGAGAGGAGGAGAGACAGAGAGGAAGATCTCCCGTCCGATGATTCATTCCCCAAGTCATGGCAATGGCCAGTGCTGCGCCGATCCAAAGTCAGGAGCCAGGAGCTCTTCTGGGTCTCCCATGTGGGTACAGGGTCCCAAGGCTTTGGGTCATCCTCGACTGCTTTCCCAGGACACAAGCAGGGAGCTGGGTGGGAAGGGGGGCCGCTGGGTTAAGAACTGATGTGCATATGGGATCCTGGTGCATGCAAGGTGAGGACTTTAGCCACTAGGCCATGGCACTGGGCCCCAGCAGGATTTCTTAAAAAGAATTTTTATTTTTATTTTGAAAGGCAAAATTGCAGAGAGGATGAGAGAATGATTGATGTGAGGAATCTTCCACCTGCGGATTCACTTCCTGCCAATGGCTACAATGGCTGAAGCTGAGTCAATGAAACCAGGAGCTTCTTCTGGGTCTCCCATGTGAGTGCAGAGGCTCAAAGCCTTGGGCTGGCCTCTGCGCTTTCCCAGGTGAGTTAGCAGGGAGCTGGATTGGGAGTGGAGCAGCTGTGGCTTGAACTGGTGCCCATATGGGAATCTGGTGTCACAGGAGGCTGTTTTTACCTGCTGTGTCACTACGCTGGCCCTCAAGACCTGGCGTTTCTTTCTTTCTTCTCTTCTCTTCTCTTTTTTTTAATTTAATAGATTTTATTTTGAAAATGTTTCCCAATATTTGATAAGATACCTTCCCACAAGCATTTTCATGATTTTTTTAAATAACTGTTGACCACTCTGTTATAATTTTTTTCCTTTTAAAGATTTATTTATTCTTATTGGAAAGGCAGATATATAGAGAAGAGACAGAGAGAAAGATCTTCCATCTGCTGGTTCACTCCCCAAGTGGCCGCAATGGCCAGAGCTGAGCTGAGCTGATCTGAAGCTAGAAGCCAGGAGCTTCTTCTGGGTCTCCCACACAGGTGCAGGGTCCCAAGGCTTTGGGCCATCCTTGACTGCTTTCCCAGACCACAGGCAGGGAGCTGGATGGGAAATGGAACAGCCGGGATTAGAACCAGTGTGACTACACTTTCAATTTTTGCATCAAAACAATGCTCCGTTGGTGGAAATGGAGCTTAAACCAGTTGGCCAAGGAGAGGAGCTAAAGGGGCGGCCATTGATTAGAACTGAGCTGGGTTCAGGGTCGGCCCCCTCTGCCTCTTCTCCGGTCCTTGCTCTAAAGTTTCATTTCTGTCTCTCCTCACACGCCCCTGCCTCCAGGAGGAACATTGATCATAGGGACTGCCTCTGGGTGGTCACAGCACTCGCATTTTTTATCTTCTTTTGATTGTCTTTTTATGTGCCTTCCAATATTTTTATATCAAGAGTCCACAAAGAAAAATCCACTTAATGGCCTTTCTGTAAAGCTGGCTTGTTTTACAGTCAGCTGGATGGAGGCATCCCCGAATAAGGCCATTGAGCCTCAAGAAAAGCCCGTGAAAAAGTAAACCAGAAAGCAGAGCCGGGACTTGGGCGGATTAGGTAGCCGGTGACTGCCTAATCCGCCCTGGAATACCTGGCTTTGTAGGGAAGTTCTGTGAGCAAATCCCATGAAATCCGCTCGTGGGGAGCTGACACGGAGCCTCCCCAGATCCAGATCTGCTAATGGTCCCCCTCTGCCAGAAGCCCCGGGGGCTGGCCCAGCCCCATGCCAGCCTCCTTCTCCTAAGGCCTCTTGTCAACGAGTTTATCAAAAACACTCTGCTCCCATCCTTTGGGCCTTTGTTTCTCTAAGGCCGGAAGGCGCTGCTGACAGGCCTTCCGTTCTGAGACCCAGAGAAAACAAGAGGTTTGTGAGGCCAGGCGTGGCCCTCTGCCTCTCCCCAGGATGGGCCCCCTCCTGAGGCTTCTCTGGGTGATGATGGTGGCCACAGTGGCACAGTCTGAGCACTGGCCCGGGTGCCTGGGAGTGGGTACTGCTCTAATGAGGCCTGACGACTCTGAGCAAGAAGGCCAAGGACTCTGTTCCTCAGTTTCTGCATGTTTTTAAATATTTCTGAGTCTGATAGTATTACAGTTGTTGGCACAAAAAAGCAGGAAAGTTGCAGAGATAAAATGAATTCTTAGATAGCCTTCTTCCCCATCTTAGCTAACACTACGTTACTTTATGCATCTGTCTGTTCCCCCAGCCATCTACCCAGTGATGTAGCCATCCACTCATCCACACACCTGTCTCCTGTGTATACCCTCTCTAGACATGATTGCTTGGTGATCTCAAAACTCATAGGTTCTTATTACATAACCATACTATTTTAAAAATAAAAATCAGAAACTTGACACTGATACAATACATGATCCACCAATCTTACTCAGATTTTACCAGTTGTGTTATTCATATATTTTGTGACACAAGAAAACCAATTTTTTTTTTCTGGTCCAAGACCCAGTCCAAGGGTGCATGTGGCATTTAACTGTCATGCCTCACTTGATTCCTTCAAGCCAAATAGGTAGAGAGAGTGAGAATAAGTGAGAGAGAGATTGATCTTCTAGCCTTTGATTCACTCCCCAAATGGCAGGCTGAAGCTGGGAGCCTGGAACTCCATTTGGATGTGTCCCATGGGTGGCAGGGAGCCAGGTATTTAAGTCATCATTCCTGCTTCCTGGGGGTATCTTAATGAGAATCTGGGATCAAAAGTAGAGGCAGGCAGGGACCCTAGTCACTCTCGAGTTGCTGCCCCCTGAGTGGGCAACCTGGGTTGAGTCCTGGGCTTCTGGCCCAGCCTGGCTCGTGTGGGCGTTTGGGGCAGCAGGTGGAAGACCCCTGTGTCAGTTACAAGGAAGCTGTTTGTGTCTGATCCAAGCTGATTAGCAGACAGCCAGAATGTGTACACCCGGGGGTGGGGGAAGGAAGGGCAGGTGAGGATGTGGCCACAGTGCTAAAGACTGGCCAGCGAGAGCTAAGGAGACCTGCTGGGCACCATGCACAGCCTCGTGTCTTGGGAGCTGGGTCCCGCAATCTTGTCTTAAGGGTGGATACTTGACCTAATTGCGGTGGCAGGGAGGTGGGCAGGACCCCGGGGCTGCCCTGCGAGTGGTTCCTGTCAGAGGTTGGCCACGGCAGTCCAGGGTGGCTCTGCTTATCTCCCTCTGTGTCCTGGCTTGGTGTGGGATCATCTGTCCACTGGACTCCAGCCCTCCCAGATGCCTGAGCCAACAAGCTGTGACTGGAGTCGGACCTGCTTGCTTCCACGTCATGGTTCCTGCTAGGTGTTCTGGCTGCAGTCATGGAGGGCCTGGAGTGGGTGTGTAGCCCAGGGACCAAGATGCCAGGACCCGTGGTATAGTCCCTGCTTGGGCCCCACTGCAGCCGGGGGAGGCCGCAGCGAGGGCCGTGGTCCTGTCTCCAGGGTGGGAGACTGGAACTGCCTCCCTGGCTTGTGCCCTAGCCATGGTGGCTTCTCGGGGGTGAACCAGCACACGGGAGATCCGTCTCTCAAAGTAAATGAATTCAAATATTTTCAAAAATAATAAAAAGTTGACTATTATAAAACCAGATGTCTGCCATCTCCCAGTTCCAGAACTTTGAGAAACCTCAGCACTGCCATTCGAGTGGTCCAGTTGGAGGCACTTTGTTAGGGTGGTGTTAAAGTCGGACTTCTGAGCCCTGGCAAGAAGGACCAGGTCCTGGAATGAGTTCCTGTGTGTTCCAGAAGTAAAACCGTGGAGCAGTTGGAAAAGCTGGCTTCCCCAGAGCAGGCAGGGTTTGGTTGTTGCCACCGAGCCCATACCAGGCGCAGGTGAGGGGCGGGCCAGGGTATAGTGATGGTGGGACGTGTGGGAAGCAGGGCTGCCTACCGGAGGAGCTGGGCAGTTTATGCATAAATAGTGGCAGCCCTGGGCGTCAGACCGGCTGGGAGGAGATTAAGGACTCAAGCGCAACACTGCCTGGCTGACTCTGCCAGCGGCAGGTAACTGATGAACTTTCTTTATGCCTCTCCCCTCCATCCTTCAGCTTGAGTAATTACACTTAGGTCACTGGGGCCAGCCCTGTGGCATAGTGGGTAAAGCTGCTGCCCATGATGCTGAAATTCCATATAGGTGCTGGTTCCAGTCCAGGCTGCCCCCGTTCTGGTCCAGAACTCTGCTAATGGCCTGGGAAAGCAGCAGAGGATGGTGCAACTCCTTGGGCCACTCTACGCATGTAGGAGACCTAGGAGACGCTTTAGATCAGCTCTGCTCTGGCCATTGTGACCATTTAGAGTGAACCAGCAGATGGAAGATCTCTCTCTTCTCTCTCTCTCTCTCTCTCTTTTTTTTTTTGAAAAGCATTAATTTAGGACTTCTTGGGATATTCCTTTTACCAGCAGTCCAAGGGAAGAAGCATACAGCTTGGTTATTTTATAGACTGCTCCTAGCTCATTCCACTGCCCCACTTTAGATTCATTTATTGGGCCTGGTGCAATGGCTCAACGATTAAATCCTTATGTTGCAAGCATTGGGATCCCACATGGGCACTGGTTCATGTCCTGGTTGTTCTACCTCCAATCCAGCTTCCTGCTTGTGGCCTAGGAAAGCAACAGAGGACAGCCTAAAGCCTTGGGACCCTACACCTGCGTGGGAGATCTGGAAGAAGCTCCTGGCTCCTGGCTTTGGATTGGTTCATTTCTGGACTTTGTGGCCACTTGGGGAGTGAACTGGTGGACGGATGATCTTCCTCTTTGTATTTCCTTCTCTCCATAAATCTGATCTGCCTTTCCTTTATTTGAAAGACACAGCAGAGCGAGAACAAGAGGCAGAGATCTTCCATCCACTGGTTCACTCCCCGAGAGCTCGCAACAGCTGGGACTGGACTCTATCAGGATCTCCCACTTGGGTGGCAGGGGTCCAAGCACTGGCACTTGGGCCATCTTTTGCCACCTTCCAAGGTGCATTAGCAGGGAGCTGGATCAGAAGCCAAACAGCCAGGACTCAAAAACCAGCAGCACTCCATTATGGGACGAAGGCACTGCAAGCAGTGGGCTAACGTGCTGCACCATAGCGCAGGCCCCATGCCGTCTCCTCTTGCTCCCTGGCCTGGATTCCAAGATGCTTCCTTCAGCAGAAATGATTAGCTCTTCCCCTGTGCCACTTCTGTCCTGGGGGATCTGTGGATGTAGCTCTTTAGTGCTCACGCTGACCCAGTGTGACAGCCAGATCCAAGGTCCAGGGTGCCCAGAGGTGAAACCAGTGGCCCGAGTCTTACGTCAGACTGGCAAGTTTTTGACAGGAAAGGGCAGGTCTGCTTCCTGGGTGTGTCACCTGGGTGGTCACGTGGGACCATACACCCAGCGGGGCTCTCCACTCGGCTCCTGGTTTAGTGCTCTGCTGTTGCCGTCTTGGTCTCTTGAGTCAATATTTGAAAGAGGGATGTGCATTTCTTTTACCCTGGGCCCTGCATGGCCCTCCCCGCACCCAGCTCTGGAGCACTTGAACTCTTGGGGCTGTGCACCTGCTGAGGGTGCAGTGTGTTTGCCTCCCTTCCCGGCAGAATGACCTTGTGTCAAATGCTGCTGCCTCCTCCTGGAGGCCTCCAGGGTTTCTCTGGGGTGGGGGAGTGGTTCGTCCTGCCTGGTTGCTTTTCACTCTGCCTTCCCAGGGTTTGGTTCCCGGATGGTGAGGGTGCAAATGATGGGTGTGACCACACTCAGTTCTGGCTTGGGCAAGATGCCATCCACCAACCGCCCCCTCCAACCCTACCACCCCAAACCCATCAAGTCTGGATGGTTCCCTCCTACCTCCTGCGGGTCGCTGCTCAGCATCAGCTGCTGTTGACGCTGCCTCACCTCTCCCCTGTCCTCATGCCTTCCAGTTTCTCTGCCATGGGGATGTCCTCACTGATGTACTTCCTGTCCGCCTCCTGTATTTAAGTTGCCTGTTTATTGTCCTGCTGCCAACCAGGATGTCAGCTCTCCAAGGCCAGGCCCATGTAGGTGTTTAGTAAATACACGAAGTTGGCTGGGTGGCTCTGTCCCCGGGGATGAGTGAGGAGGCAGAGCTTGGCAAGGTCACACCTTGGTGTTTCCCAACGACCCAGCAGGTCCCCTCCTGGGTGTCTTCCCACACTCGGAGCAGCCGGAATCCGAGGAGCTCGGGAGGAGCAGCCACCAGCTGTCACTGGTGCTGGTTAGGTGCGGCACGGTGCACCTGTCCTCGCAATCAGGTGAGGGAGTTAGTACACGAGCTGTGCTGGGGCCAGCCTGGAGATGCCAGGAAGGAAAGCCCATGTGTTCCGGGGTCCCATGTCTACAAAATACCCAGAAAGGTAAACCCAGAAGGAGATGGGGGAAGGGCCAGTGGAGAGTGAGTACCAATGGGAACAGGATTGAAAACCAAAATTATCCAAACACATTATTTGAAAGGCAAAAAGATAGAGAGAGAGAGAGAATGAGAGAATTTTCCCTCCACTGGTTTACTGTCTAAATTCCCCTAACAGTCAGGGATCCAGGATCTCCCGTGTAGATAACAGGGACCCAGGCACCTGCTGCCTCCTGGGGTGCACTTTAGTAGAAAACTGGAATCAGAAGGGGAGCTGGGCCTTGAACCCAGTCACCTCCACATGGGATGCAGGTGCCCAGGCAGGTTGGAGCTGTCGTTCCTAACACATGCCCAGGAGGACATTCTCACAATGATGGGAGGAAGCTTGGGGCTGTGTTAAAGTCCCTGACATGTGCCCTTTCAAAGACAAAAAGATTCTTTGAAAGTCAGAGTGACAGAGAGAGGGGAAGACACACACACACACACAGAGAGAAAGAGAGAGAGAGAGATCTTAAATGGCTGCAAGTGCCAGGGAAGTCCAGGCTGAAGCCAGGATCTCAGAGCATCCATCTGGGTCTCCCACATGGGCGTGGGGACCCAAGCACCTGGACCATCTTTGGCTGCCTTTTCAGGTACATTGGCAGGGAGTTGGATGGGAACTGGGGCAGCTGAGTTGCTAATATTACAGGTGGTGGCTTTACCCACTGTGAGAGCAAAGCCTCTTGGGGGGGGTCCCACTGCATGTGGGGGAGACATCCAGCAGGTATAAACACAGATGCTGCCTGGCATCCTTTCTGGTAGACAGACAGGGTCACAGGTCACAGAGGAGAGTTCACACCTGTGGGATGTTCCACGGGGAAGATGGACTGTCCCTGGGGGGTGGGGGAGGAACAGGGCAGTGGGGGAGTTGCCCAGAGCAGTGCAGGTGGGGTTGAGGAAGCTGTGGTGGAGGCCACAGACATGGTATGGTGCCCAGTGCTTGGAACCTCCAAGTGTGGTGTCCCCATGCGGGCAGGCATCTGGTAGAAGGGGTCTTCCCGGGCTGGTGGCTCCATAGGGATGGTGGGAGTCCTTACCAGGGGCTGGTATCCTTGGCCCCTGTTGAAGTGCCTTTTGGGATGTGAACATCTTGGTGGCAACCAGTGCTCGTTATAGCAAGTGGAAAGATGGCTTCCCCCAGGGCATGTCCTTGGAGTACATGGATGTGCGACTGGGGACAGAGGAAGGATTCCCTGGGTGCGGGCCTCCTAGACAGCACGGAAAGCTCCAGAACCAATGTCAAGTGCGCTGCCTGAGGAGAAGGACATGTCGGGGGAGCAGGGGCCATGAGGGAGCAGAGAAAGGGAGAAGCCACACAGCCAGGAGCACCCGAAGGAGGGACTCGCAGGGGATTGTCGCCTGGAGCCCATGGGGTGCGAGTGGCCCTGCCACACCATGAACTTTGGCTTCTGCCCTCTAGAGTGTCAGGACCCTGTTGGCGTCTTGTGGGACACCTGCTGGTGTCCTTTGCTTTGCCATAGTGGGCATCTGATCCCTCCCTCCTTTACCCACTTGCCCAGTACATGTTTCTCAGTGTCCCTAGGCCTCTGCTTCCACATCTGTGAAATGGGACACTCAGAGTGGGTATGGCATAGCCTCTGTGTGAGGACTTTGTGGGGCCATGGGGTTGGGAACTGTGACAGGAGGCTGTGACTTGGGGCCAAACTCACACATCTGGCCACCAAGGTCAAGGTAAAAATGAACCGGAGCCGCTTGTACTGGAGCTCCAGGTCCCCAGCCGACCAGGCTATGGGTCTGATCTTTTGAGAAAACAGCAGCAAGGATGTTGACTCAACTTCCCAAATGGGCATGAGCGGCAGGGTCCCTCCACCCGAATTCAGACACCGAAGGAGCCACGTGGCGTGGCCCAGCATCAGCCAGTGTCTGCCTTGGGCAGGTTACCTAACTCCCCTGTGCTTTCCTGGCCTGCAAGGTGGGCACAGTATCCACCCCTTGGCATTGCCCACACAAAGACTTTTCCTGAGGGGCGCGATCCTGCTCTCAGGGCTCTAGCCTGCTCTTGGGCCCAGGAGTGGAGGTGCTGCCTGGCCTGCCTTCTCCATTGCTGCCCTCCTGAATTCTTGGCATTTTTGGCTGGTGTAGTGTCCCCATGGACCGTGTTAGCTGGCCTGATGTGCAGAGGGGGCGATGTCTGCTGCCAGGGGTGGGCTGGGATGAGAGGAGGGCACGAAGGACCCTCCCTCCAACCCTCCATTTCCCCCAGGTGCTGCGGGGTCCTCCGAGGATGGTGAACAGAGCCGTGCTGGGAGAAGTTGGGCTCTCTCATCTCCTTCCTGCCACAGTCAGGTGGCTCTTGGCTGTGAGTGGCTGGGGTGGGATGCCCGCTCTGAACATTTGGTCTTGCTTCCCCTGGGGACCGTGTGTTTCAGAAACTGCTCCTTTAAAACCCCACCGTGATCGGCAATTCTGCTGTACCTATGGTTTCCTCTGCCTGTCTGTCTATCCCAGGAGAGAAGAGACAGAACCGGTGGGGGCGGGGTGGCGCTGGGGTTTCTATTTCCTGTCTCTGTAATGGCAGGTGCACCAGTTCAGTGCAAAGTGGGGAGTTAATACTGGCACCTACCTCTAGGGGGCGATGCAGTCATCGCCTTCATACACGTCACGCACTGGTTGGACCTTAGGTCTCTTGTTGCTGTTATCGTTATAATTATGTTGCCGTAGGAACTGGTATGAAGGTTACGTATAGTCCCATACACCTGGGAGACACTTGCCCTTCTGGGGTGAGCTTGAGAAAGTGACGGCAATCTTGTCAAATTTCTGTTTCGTTTTAATGCCGCATGCTCTGCTCCTAGGCTATGGGCGGGATGAGTGCTTGGCTCGGTTTCATGAGTTGTAGCCACACCGATCCCACCTGTGTGCATCCTCAACTTACTGGATGTTTGCAAAGATCTGGACCGTGACCCACCCTCCAGCCGCTGTCCTCACTGCTGTCGGCTTGAGGACTGCTAAATCCAGCGTCTCGGTGGGGTGGGTGAAGGTGGGGTGAAGGGAGGGTGGGGCGAAGAGAGGGTGGGGAGGGAGCCCTTCCTACCGCTCTGGCTTCTTGTGCTGTGTGTCGCCTGGAGACCTTGGTCAGGAGGCCGGCAGTTCCACTGCTCCTCCTGCTTGGACCCCAAGCCCAGGACTTCCTCTTGTCGAGCCTCACTTTCCTGAACTGTCAAATGGGCATAATGAAAAATATATATTCTAGGGGCTGGTATGTAGCAGAGAGCCGCTGAAGTGCTGGCATCCCATATGGGCACCAGTTTGCTTCCTAGCTGCTTCACTTTATTTCCAGTCCCCTGTTAAGGCTCCTGGGAATGTAATGAAGGATGGCCCAAGTGCGCAGAATTCCAGGCTCCTGACCACAGCTTGGCTCAGACCCAGCTGTTGCTGCCATCTGGGGAGTGAATAAGCGGGTGGAAGATCTCTCTGTCTGTCTCTCTCTCCCTTCTTTTTGTCACTCTGCTTTTCAAATAAATAAACTAAATCCTTTAAAAAATAAATGTACATATACCTCAGGGTTAGTGTTGTCGCCTAGTGACTTCTTCTGCGATCTGCGTTGTCCCATTATCAGAGTCTGGGTTGAGTCCCAGCTGCTCTGCTTCCTTTCCAGCTCCCTGCTAATGTGCCTGGGAAAGCAGCAGGGGACAACCGGGTGCTTGGGCACCTCTGTCGCTTGATTTGGATGTCAATAACGAGTCCATGAACCAACCGTGGAGAAGCTGGATGGAGTTCCTGGCTCCTGGATCAGCTTGGAAGAGCCTCGACTGTTATGGCTCTCTGAGAATTGGACCATGCTTTCTGTCTCTTCCTCATTCCCGCTGTCTCTCAAATAAATAAATAAATCTTAAAAATAAAATGCATACCCTAAAGGCTCCTACTGACAAGGAAACGAGGTATTATGTGTGGAGCACTTAGCACAGTACCCAGCACACTGAAGGTGCTCAGTAAATATTGTTCTCGGCTTCCCCTCCAGAACAGCCTGGAGGAGGGCCTGCTCATCATCCGTGGGCCTCCCTGGCTTTAGCTCCTTCCCTGTCCCCTTCTTGGCTTTTGTCTCCTGGGAAGGTGCTCTCTGGGTCCCAGATTAGGAAGCCCGACAGGTGCCAGTGTCCCGAGAGCAGGCTGCAGCTCTACCTCTGAGCCAACAGGTGCTGCCTCCCACAGCACATCAAACCTCCTGGCTTGCAGGTGGAAGGTGATGGTTCATGGACTCGTTATTGACATCCAAATCACGCGACAGAGGTGACCAGAAGGGCAGGATGTGTGGCCACCGCTGCGTGGTGTCTCATTCAGTGCCACAAGGCAGTGTGATCTGCTTGTTGCGGGCGGGAAGCTGAGGCACAGCGAGATGAGCGTTTGCTTGTGGCCTCTGATTCGGTTGGTGTGGGAGCCTGATGGGAAACCCCAGTGTCTAGGCCCACACATGAGGTCCTTAGACAGCTGGTGGTCCTAAGCGGCCCCTTCTCTCCACAGTAGCCCTGCTCAGCATGGCACGTGTCTCAGGAAGATGTGCTTAAGTGGGATCCAGAGCGACAACAACGGCCGCTGCCAACTTCCCAACCCACCAACGTCAGCTCTCACGGTGCCTCAGTGCCACACAGACGCTCCGGAAGCAAACCGACTTCCTCCCCCCTCCCTTCTGCTTTCCTCCTTCCCTCCAGCTGAAACACCAGCAGCACTCCAGGGAGGGGCGGTGTGTGTGTGTGCATGTGTGTGTGGGGGGGTAGCCCCCACTACACTAAGACTAGTACCATAATTAGCAATGAAGCTGCATTTACTCATTGTAATCATTTAAAATTTCTTGACACACACACACACACTTACACATCTCTGATGTGGTTTATTCCCCTGTCCACAGCAGCCTTGGCTGGCTCAGGCCAAAGCATGAATCTCTCATGTGAGTGGCAGGGCCCCTCACACCGGAGCCATCTCCTGTCGCCTCCCTGGGTGTCCATGGAGGAAGCTGGCTCCGAGGCAGAGCTGGGACTCCTAGCAGGCACTCCAGTATGGGGTATGGTCTTCCCAAGCTGTGACTGGACCACTCCCCATTTGAGCAGTTCTGGCTGCTCTTGTGGCTTGGGTAATGTCCTTGTTTGACCTGTGTCCCACACGATGGTGGAGGGGTCTCCTTTATACATTAGTCTATAATGGTCACAGGCTGGCCTTGGCTGGTGTGCTGTATGTGTATTTTTAGGATATTTATTTATTTGAAAGGCAGAGTTAGAGAGAGGGAGACAGAGAGAGAGAGGGAGACAGAGAGAGAGAGCTTCTCCATCTGCTAAGTCAGGCTGAAGCCAGGAGCTTCACCCGGGTCTCGCATATGGGTGGCAGGGACCCAAGTACTTGGGTCATCTTTTGATGGTTTCCTGGTCAGAGAGCTGAATTGGAAGCGCAGCTGCTGGGACTTGAACTGGCACCCACACAGGATGCTGGTGTCACAGGCAGTAGCTTTACCCACTACTCCACAAGGTTGGTGTTGTATTGTGCAAAATTGTTTACATTCTCCGGGAAAGCTGAGTCCAGCTGATAGGACCAGGGCCAGCTCCCTCGTGGGGGTGGCTCTGCTCTTCCTCCGACTGCGGTATGGGAATTGGGAGGAAAATTTGGGTTTCCACAGGCGCTAGCTGGAGGCTGGGACCCGCTGGGACAGCTCACCAAGAGCCCAGCCTGCTTTCTGGGCTGAAAACCACACGTGTGAGAGCAGTGGAGCAGCAGTGAGCCGGGAGCCCGGCCGACAGCGGTGAGGTTGGGTGCAGGCCTGTCCTGCCTGGACTCCAGTGCCTGCCTTAGTGAGCTTTGCCACGTGGACTTGGTGACTCGCTCCTCTCTCCCTGTCAGGGAGGGTGACCACAGCGGCCTTCTCTCGGGGCTGGGTGAGGCTTCTGAGCTGCAGTGTATCAGGGGCTTCAGGCAGTGCCTGCTGGATTGTGAATGTTTAAGGGGCTTGCACATTTCCCTAGCTCCTGAGAGCAAACAGCTGATGTGTGTCATGCTCCTTTTGACAGCTTCTTTTTTTTTCTTCTTTATTTTTGACAATCTTTACATGGCTAATTAGGGCACAAAGATTCAAGGGCTACAGGAAAGTGGGTAAGACCATTCTTTTCACATTCTCTCTCTCTCTCTCTTTTTCTGTATCTAGAGTAAATGGGGAGATAAAAGGAGAAACCCCACCCAGCCTCCCACCCACCCCAGGTCCCCGGGGCATGCTCCGAGGGTCTTGCTCACGTGGTTCTCATAGTTCAACAGTTCTGAATCGCTGCCAATCTCGCCACTCCAAGCACGATGAAGTCGCTGCAGGATCCACTGATTGACATAGTCCATCTTAGAGTCTCTGTTTGCCCAGTTTTTCACTGCCAGCATGTGGCTGGGGTAGTTGATTGATTGGTTCTGTCCTCTCTTGTGGTGCCAGGTGTCCTCTGCAGGTTCTGATAGACTGCCATATCCTCCACGTGCAGCTGGTCATGCCCTCCACTGCTCCGGCTGAGCCTCGGAAGTGTCTCGGCTCTGGCATTTGCACTCCATGGCATACCATGCAACCTGCACTTCTCTTCATGGTTGGGGTTCTGAGTCTGGCAGTTTGAGTGAGACGATCTGCAAAGAAACTTTGTCTGAGATGATCCCAGACCAGATTCTTGTGTGTACTTGTAAGTACAGGGCCCAGCACAGTCTGTCAGCCCAATCAGCTGGTGGTTGCAATTGTTGGGTCGGTTCTGTTACCAGCCCTGTCTTCTGCTGAAACCAATGGGTGTTGCAGTCCAGCCTGATTCTGCCCATTGTGCCAGCTTCCGATCCAAGAGTTCACAGAGTTAATGAGCGGGGACCTAGAGAAGGGCATGAATCATAAGTGGACACCTTAATGAAGTGTCACAAAGAGAGCACACCTGTGTTATCAGTACCAGCAGGAGGGAGAGCATCACCAGCGCCCAGAAGCCATCGCTGTGCACCTGCCTCAGCCTGTTGTCCATCCCAATCAGGCTGTGACCTCTACCCTTACTTCTACTGGTGCAGACGGGTTTTGCCTGTTGTTGCTTTATGTAAGCAGGAGCACATGGCGCATGCCTCCTTCTGTGTTGCATGTCCCTCATCCAATCTTATGTCTCTAGGTTCACTCCGGGCTGATGCTGTTTGTTTATCTTTGTGGCTTTGTCATATTCCATTACAAAGCATCCGTCTTACTTGGCAGGAACTTGTGGGACTCAGTTCCCAGGTGTGGGCCAGTTATAAGTAATCCTGTCTACTGGATATGAAAGTCTCCATTACACAGTTATTCCACACCCCCTTAAATGAAAAGCCACACAGCAAAATCAACAAGAGAAAGAAAACAATAAATTTAAAATGCCATAAAGTTAAATAACTTGCTACCGAGTGACTAATGTGTCACTGAAGAAACGAAAAAGAAAATCAAGAACCTTCTTGAAGAAAATGATGCTACTGTATGATCTATGAATCGGTGAAGAATTTAATGGGAAAGAAAGTGTTTTGAAGAAATGAAACCAAAAAATCACATCCTGCAGCATGTTATTTAACTGCATGGCATTGTACATTTCTACTTTTCATCCTGTTGTTGATTTTGTTTTGTGGCTTTCCACTTAAGGGGATGTATGGTAACTGTGTAATGTGAGGGGCAGTGCAGCGTGCATCTCTACTTCCAGACCAGAGATGGACTCCCAATGAAACTGGTAGCTCTATCTTGACAATAGAATGCTGGACTCTGCCATTGTCCATGCCTGCAATGATGGACACCTGACTGTTTATGAAAAACTATACTATTGCAATAATATAAGCGAACTCATTGTGTTACAATGCTAACTCCTAATTTCTCTTTTATTGGATATATTTAGGAAGAATTGGTGCTGGGCTCTGCTAAATGCTTCTTCATGAGTTTTTCTCTTAGATGTTTTGAAATGATAAGTCCTGCCACTGAATTTACTGCACTGACACCCGTGTCCTTGAATAACCTCCATGGCCACTGCTGAGCTGTGGATTCTAGTTACTAATTAGTTGAGGATTACAAAAAATCAAGTCTGTAGTTTGAATTTTGTTCAGCGTCTCTCACACTTGATTATTGTATTATTCCTACTTTGAAAAAATAATTTAGATTTTTAGCCAAGACATGGAGAAAACAGAACTGTCAGAGTGTTGATCCGATTTGTCAGTTTCTTGTAAAAATGAACTATATTCCTACCCCATGGCCTAGCATTTTTGTTCTTAGCAGTTTTTTAATCCAAGATATGTAAAAACATGCATTAAGTTTTTGTAAGGGGAAGAATGCTCACAGGATTTCTGTTTTTAAGAGTTAAAAACTAGAAGTGGGTCTAGTGCAGTAGCCTAGTGGCTAAATTCCTTACCTTGCATGCTCTAGGATCCCATGTGGACACTGGTTCGTATCCTAGATGCTCCACTTCCCATCCAACTCCATGCTTGTGGCCTGGGAAAGCAGTTAAGGATGGCCCAAAGTGTTGGAACCCTGCACCCATGTGGGAGACCAGGAAGAGGCTCCTGGTTTCTGGCTTCAGATTGGTTCAGCTCCAGCCATTGTGGCCAATTAGAGAGTGAATCAGTGGACAGAGGGCTTCCTTTCTCTCTCTCCTCCTCTCTGTATATCTGCCTTTCAAATAAAAATAAAATAAACCTTAAAAAATACTAGAAGGAACCAAACTAACCACCTACAGGGGATAGTAATGAAAGTTCTATATCCTTCTGGTGAAATATTACCCAGCAAGACCAAGGAGTAGCCAGTGGCTACCTGGGGCAATGGGAATTCATTGTGAGAATATGTTCTGGATGGAAGAGGCTTCACCCATAGGAGTGCATGTGGATTGCGTGTGTTTCTGTTCATAGAAAGTTCTGGAATAGGATGTGTCGCCTCTGAATGGAGAAGAGTGTTGGTTCTGAAGAAATGTCAGCTGGAGCCGGACAAGGAGGGACAAGGATGGTAGGACGTGAGCAATAAGATTTGTGCAATGGGAAGACAGTCACGGTACAGCTCTTGCACATGTTCTGTGTGCTTGTGGAATTTAAAAAAAAATATTCCATATCAGATAAGAGAAAATAATGTGAGACTTTTGCTTCCAGCCATAATGAAATCATTGGTCATGAAATTGTCTTCCGGCAGGGCCAGCGCTGTGGCTCAATTGGCCAATCCTCCACCTGCAATTAACAGCATCCCAAATAGCTGCCAGTTTGTGTCCCAGCTGCTTCATTTCCTAACCCAGTCCCCTGTTTGTGGCCTGGGAAAGCCTTGGGACACTGTACCTGTGTGGGAGACCCAGAAGCAGCTTCTGGCTCCTGACTCCTGGCTTTGGATCAGCTCAGCTCTGGCCGTTGCAGCCGTTTGGGGAGTGAACCAGCAGATGGAAGATGTTTCTCTCTGTCTTTCCTTCTCTGTAAATCTTTCCAATAACAACAAATGAATCTTATAAAAAATGAATTGCCTTTTAGTGATAAGCAGCCCAAGGCACCCAGGCGGAAGGCGGGAACCGGGAGCTTCATCCAGGTTTCCCGTGTGGATGCCAGGACCTTAAGGTCTTGGACCTTCTGCTGCTTTCCCAGGTTCATTGGCAGGGAGCTGGGCTGCAGATGGACTAGAGGGAACATGATCTGGTGCCTGTATGGAAGGCTGGCACTGCTGCTGGTGGCTTTGCCTCCGATGCCACACAGCAGCTCCGACCAGCACGTTTCGTTGTGTTGTACCATGTGCCACTATTTCACTCCTTCTTTATGATGGAATACTATGTCACTGTATGAATATTTTTTATCCACTTCTCAGTTGATGGGGAGTTGGGGTGCATCTACCTTTACTTTAGTGCATCTTATGAATACTTTGCTATGTCCATTCATATGCAGGATCTTATGTCTCCTGAATACACCAGAGCTAGTGGCTTCTGTTTATCATTTTTATACTCTACTCCCTTACTGCATTGTGCTGGGACTAGAATCTTACTTGCAGACCGCTGTAATAACTGTGTTTAATGTCCCGAGGGGATGCTAAATTGTCTCCCAGGTGGCTGCATTATTTTACATTTGTGTCAGCAATGCGTGTGAGTTCCAGTCTGTCCGTCTCTTTGCCGACACTTGCTCCTATCTGGCTTTGTTAGAACCCATCAGGCCACTGCAGGCAAAACTAGCCCTACCCTGATGAAACTGGGCACGGAGAGAAGGTTTAAAAGCTAGTGGAGTGTTTATGTCCCTCGCCTGGGACATTCCGAACTGCCAACACAGCCGGTGTAGACTTCACCAGGAGCCTTCTGCTGTGCCCAAGCACCTGGCTCTTGGGACCCCCTCCCCCCCACACAAGCAGCTTGAAAGGGTCTGTACTGGCTGCCTGAGCTCGGCGAAGCCTGGCTTCAAACCCCCTGCCTTGTGTGCAGGTCGCTGACCCTCTGCCCTCCTTACTCCTGTCCTTTCCTGAAAGTCTTTTCTGTTTAGAGATGTACTTCTTTTTATTACAAAGATTTACAGAGAGAACGAGAGACAGACACAGGAAGATCTTCCATCTGCTGGTTCACTCCGCAAAGGGCTGCTGATCCAAAACCAGAAGCCAGCAGATTCTTCCTTGTCTCCCATGCAGGTGCAGGGTCCCAAGGCTTTGGGCCATCCTCCACTGCTTTCCCAGGCCACAGGCAGGGAGCTGGATGGGAAGCGGAGCAGCCAGGACATGAGCTGGTGCCCATAAGGGAGGCTGGCAGTTACAGATGGCGATTAGCCTGTTGAGTCATGGTACCAGTCTAATGGTACCAGTCTCTGCTCTCACTTGGCTTCTTCTCACCTCCTCATACCCCTGAAATAGCCTGAGCCTCATAGTCTTTCTTTTCATTTAAAAAGCATTCTTTTATTTTAAATTTAACCTTTCATGTTCGTTACAAAGGAGAGGGGGTTGCAGAGCCATGTGGCCACTGGTTGGAGAGGGCTGGGTGAGTGATAGAAGCGTTTACATCTGTGTCCGTGGGGACTACAGATCGTCAGACTAAATCCCCCCCTTGGGGAACAGACACGGTGTCCCGATGACACCTAAGGGACCTTGGTGGGGGTCATGCCACTCAGTCTGTGATAATTTGGGCCAGGAAAGTAATGTACATTAAGAATGCATGTTTAGGGCCTGGCGCAGTGGCTTGGCGGCTAGAGTCCTCGACTTAAGAGCGCCGGGATCTCATGTGGGTGCCGGTTCTAATCCCGGCAGACCTGCTTCCTATCCAGCTCCCTGCTTGTGGCCTGGGAAAGCAGTCGAGGACAGCTGAAAGCCTTGGGGCCCTGCACCCGTGTGCAATACCCGGAAGAAGTTCTTGGCTCCTGGCTTTAGATCGGCTCAGCTCTAGCTGTTGCGCCCACTTGGGGAGTGAATCATTGAATGGAAGATCTTCCTCTCTGTCTCTCCTCCTCTCTGTATATATCTGACTTTGTAAAACCCTTTGTACTCTAATCAACTAAGTAAGATTATTAAAAAAAATTATACCACTTAAAAAATAAATCTTAAAAAAAAAAGAATGTGTGTTTAGATGTGGGTTTCTTACAGATACGTGAATTAGGGAATTTCCTTTTTATTTTTTTTCCTTTTTCTTGATCTTATGTTCAATATTGTTACCAAGCTGAGAGGAACACATGCCCTGTGGGTCTCTGAGGAGTGGGGAGGGTAAGGTGGAGAGGAAGATGGACACGACAAATGATTCAGTTTGCTTTTGCTCGTGTGTCCGGAGTGGAGGGAGGGGAGGGCTGCTTCTTGCTGCCAAACCACATGAGCACTCATTGATGCGGTTGGTCTTTGATGACACTCCAGAGACCCCGATGTGGGGAAGAGTGTTCTGAGGGGATCTTGATAGTTCTGAGACACAGTCAACTTCATTGTACCAGGGTTAAGAAAATCTTTCCAAGGTCTATTGGCTGACAAAGTCTACCTTAGTATATCCAAGGGCTCAGAAATATGTGGTAAAGCTTGGCCAGGAGAGTGGTCCAAGCTGTTTTGCTTTCCATCCTCTGATGAGGCATTCAAAGTCCTCTGCTGGCCTGAGTGAGCTGGTTGTCATGTCCCCTGGGCATGCTATCCACTGCACACGCATCAGCAACTGAGAAGGCCCAGTCCTGACACATGTACTCCAGGGCTGGACCACAGACCTTGTGGTTTTCCCTGTGGCCAAGGTTTGAGTCCAGCCATCTAGCTGGGAGTCTCCCAAGAAACCTCACCTGGAGTGACTTCAGACTTGACTCTTGTGTCAGCCAGTACAAGGTCAAGTACAGTTTGTCACCTGCACCATCCAATGCACGTACTGTGAATGCAGCTGCCTGGTCAGTTCCTCCCCAGCCCCATCTGTTATGTGAACTGATGGATGCTGTGACCTAGCCCAGTCTAACCCATCACAAGCCCGTTCTTCATGTAAACCAATAGATTATTATGACCCAGATGGGGCTACCCCCTAAAAGCCCCATGAGGCCAGCCCCGAGTCCCAGTTTTTGCATGTGCTGTGGCTTAGCCCAGTCCATCCCGCCTCCCATTTAACTCCCCTGTACACCCATGGATGCTGTAGTTTGGTTCAGTCCAACCTACCCCTTGACCTGGCCCACATGCATGCTGACCAGTGCTGCTGCTTTGATTAGCCTGTCCCACCCATTGCTCTATCTCTCATGTTCACCAGTGGGAGCTGCAGCCCAGCAGGGGGAGTTCCCACAGTTCTCCTACCAGCCCACTCCCAGCCCCCGATCTCAAGCCTGCCAGGAAGTATTGTGGTCCAACCTGGTATGATTCACATCTAGTCCTATAACTTGCCAGCTGGTGCTACAGTCTAACCTGGCTGGCCTGTACCCATTCTGGTTTTTGTGAATGCCAGTGGGTGTGTCAGTCTAGTCCAGCCTGGCCAACCCTTATACTGGCTTGCCCCCAGTCCCAGCTCTCCTGCTTATCAGTGGAAGCTGCAGACCAGTAAATGAGTCTCCCAAGTTCCCCCCAGGTCTGCCTTCAGCCATGGCTCTTGTGCTCACCAGTGGGAGCTATAGCCTAGGAGGGGAGTGACCCAAATTCCCCTACCAGGCCTGCTTTCAGACCCTGATCTTGTGTGTGCCAGGTGTGGTTAGTCCCTAGCCCCAACACTTGTGTTCCCCAGTGGGAGATGTGGCCTAGTAGGGGAGTTCTCTAAGTTCCTCTACCAGGTTCGCTCCCAGCCCAGATCTCACACATGCTGGTGGGTGTTGCAGCCCTGCTTCACATGGTCTGCCCTCAGTCCTGATCTTTGCACGTGTCGGCGGTGATGCAGCCTGGCTTAGTCCCCCCACCTCCCAGTCCAGGCTCCTGTGAGTATCAGGAGAATTCCGTGTTCCAGACTGGCTCAGTCTGTCACTACTCCCAGCTCTTGGTGCAAACCAGTGGATGCTGCTGTCCCACAGAGTCCCCTACAGAATCTGACCCCAGATCTGGTTCTCTCATGTTCTGGTGGGAGCTGTGGTCCAGCCTGATGTAGCCGATACTCTACTCTGACACGTGCGAGCTGGTACTATGGCCTAGCCCAGCCAGTATGCCCACTCACCCCCAGCTTTTATGAGCACTAGTAGGCAATAGGTGATACTATTTAACCCAGTCCAGGCCTCCCACATGGGCAGGTGACTTGGCCTGATCCAGACATGCCCTCTGGTTTCCCTCCTCCAAACCACTCAGTCTCAGATTCTTCCCCTACTGTGAGTGTGGAGCTGAGAGGCGAGGAGTTGATGACTTGAAATACCTTGAATGTCCATCAGTAGCAGAGGTAAAGTCCTGTGCTATTCCTAGGAAGTGGGTGAGAACAGGCACGAATGAACATGCAAGAACTGCCTGTCATGATGTTGGGAGAAAGAAGCCAGACCTAAAGGAAGAATGCTCCTTGCATGACACCCTGCACACGAACCCAGAAACCTGCAAGAGGAGGCGTGGCTCGTGCAAGAGCAGGGTGGGACTGGTGCCGGTGGGGAGAAGGGGCCGGAGAGGTGATGGACACAGTTTGGGGGCTAGTTATTTTATTTTGCGACAGTTCCCTCCAGTTCAACACTTACAAATATGTACTAAAGTAAAATATGTACCAAATATGTACAGCTTGAGTATAAGTATGTACTTTAAGAAATGGACATGTATATATAAATTTATCTTGAAGTTGTTTATTCATTTGTTTTTCCTTCTTTGAAAGACAAGGGGGAGAAGGAGAGAGAATATCTTCTATCTACTGGTTCATTGCCCAAATGCCCACAACAGCCATGGCTACACCAGACTGAAGCCAGGAGCTCCACTCTGAGTTTCCCCCGAAGCAGCAGGAACTCAAATACTTGAGCCATCACCTGCTATCTTCCAGGGTGTCCATTGGTGGGGCTTGATCCCAGACATTCTGATTGGGGCTTGGGGTGTCCAAGCAATGTCATTACTGACATGCCAAATGCCTACCCCTCTCCGCCCCCAGTGTCTGAATTTGTATCCAGTCCTAGCTGGCTCTGCATCTGTGGCCCGTATCAAGCCCACCTGATGGTACCTGCTTCTCACTTCCTCTACATGCTCTTGACCTCCAGCCTGACCAGGAAGAGGTCAAGGAGCCCATGCCTACTTGGAGGCTCTGCATGTTCTCTGCTGGTAAGGGGCCATCGGAGAGGTGATGGGGTGCCACTCCTGGCAAATCTTTGCTTACCCAGCCTCATCATCCCTTTCTAAATATGGTGCCTGTGATTGGCTTGGGGCCAAATTTGGTCTGCATTGTGTTTTTTTTTTTTCCCACAGAGGAAGGTACAATAGAATCATTTTAGGAAATAGACTCTGGGCCTGAGGATTGTAAATATTCGGATTGAGCAAACACATGTGCTGGGCTTCCCGCGTGTTGGCCCACTCGTGAGCTCCTGCTCCTTGGCTGGGTCATCACTGTATGTAAGAGGCACTGAGTGCTTGGGAACTGAGGCCCAAGGGCAATACATGGGAAAGGCTGGCCTCAAATCTGGGAGACTGGGGTCTTCTGAGCGGGTTCTCCGCCCTGTGCTCTCTGCTTCTTGCCTTGGGCCTGGGTCAGAGCACTCAGTAAGGGGTTCGGGCCACTGCCTGCGGGGCTGGGTAGGGAGAAGCCCGGGACCATCCAAACCACATCCTTAAGAAAGGCTGATTCTCCTTAAAGGGAACTTTCAAAAGTTTGTGAAAAATTGAACTAAAAGTTAACTTATTTTGGTGCAATATATATTTTTAAGAGTTTAATATAAACATTTATTTTTATTGGAAAGGCAGATTTGTAGAAAGAAGGAGAGACAAAGATCTTTCATCCACTAGTTCATTCCCCAAATGGTTGCAATGGCCAGAGCTGAAATGATCAAGAGCCAGGAGCCTTTTCTGGGTTCCCACATAGGTACAGGGGCCTCAGGCCGCCCCAGTGTAAACATTTTTACTGGTGTGTGTGTGTGTGTGTGTGTGTGGAGAGAGAGAAGCAAGTATTGCTATTCCCATCTGCCAGTTTACTCCCTTGAAGCAACTGGTGCTGTGATGGGACCAAAGCTGGGAGCTGGGAGCACCAATCCAGGACTCACAGGGGCATGACAGAAGTCCAGTCACCCACACGTTAACAGGAAGCTGCAACCAGGAGCAGAGCCAAAACTCGGACCCACAGGTTTTGCCATGGGGTACGTGGGTTCTAACCAGTGTGTTAACTGCTAGGCCAAACACGCTCTCTGTGAAAAACAAATGAACAAACTCCAAGCCCTAAATCTATGTGTACGGAGGAGTCTTAAACACATATTATGAAAAGACTGCATGGATTTCAAGGTTTTTTTTTTTTTTTTTGCATGTGTGTGTGTACTTGCCAAAGCAAACTCTTCCTTCCATCCTTCCTTTCTCTCTCTCTTTCTTTTTAGATTTTTAAATTTATTTCAAAGGCAGCATGACAGACAGGGAGAGACACAGAGAAAAGAGAGCTTCCATCCACTGTTTCATTCCCCAAATAACTGGCAACAACTCCGACTGGGTCTCCCACGTGTGTGGCCATGGCTCACACACTTGGGTCGTCTTCTGCTGTTTTCCCAGGTACTCAGCAAGAGCTGGAGCAGAAGCAGAGCAGAGCACTGAACGCGATTAAAGACTTACCCCACTGTGCCGTGAGCTCCAAACTTAACTCATTCTGTGAATGAAATGCCCCTTATTTTACAGTTGAAGGCTCAGAGGCTGTGTGGGCCCATGAGAGACCCACTTTTGGATCCACAGGAATTGGACGGGATAGGACCAGCGTGGGGTTCTTGGGAAGCCCACCTCCTAGGGTCCCCCTGACGGGGTTTCCTGCTTCCTGCATTCCCTGGCCAGCAGGTTCCTCCAGTCCCATCACCCTGCCTGCTCTCACGGTAGGAAGCCAGGTCAGGCCACTGTGTCAAGCACTACGTGGGACAGAGTGGAGGCGGTGGCCCATATAACTGGCCAGGGCCTCTTCCCGCCAGTCCGTAGGCTGGGTCTGCAGTCCTGGGACCATGCTGCTGCTGCTGCTGCTGCTGGGCCTGCCCAGCCTCTTCCTGGGTGTCTTGGTCTGGGTTGTCCTCGAGCACGTCTTCACCACACACATCCCCTCGTCCGTGCAGCACCCTGCAAAGCTGCGGTTTCTGCACTGTGTCTTCTTGTACGTGGTCACGTTGGTGAGTCCACCCGGCCCAGTGGGGATGGAGCTGCCTGCTCCAGGCTCTTCCCATCCTTTGCTCCTCTGCCTCCTCTCCTTTCTCCCAGCTCTCTGGGTTCACAGGCCCCAACTCAGGCAGTGCCACACTCCCTGTCTACCCGCTGTTCCGTAATTCCTCCTTTTCTCCCTCTTCCCTCTCTTCCTCTTTCCCCTTCTCCCTCCCTTCCTCCTTCCCATCTTTTCTCCTTTCCTTCTTTTTATTCCCCATCCCCTACTTCCTAACTCCATCCTATTCATCTAGCAAATATAAGTACCTCCCGCTTTTTTTTTTAAAGAGGCAGAGAATTTTTTATTTAAAAGGCAGAATTACAGAGAGGAACTCTGTCTCTCTCTCTCTCTGTCACACACACACACACACACACACACACACACACACACACACACACACACGAATCTTCCATCCATTGACTCAATGGCCAGAGCTGGGCTGATTCGAAGCCAGGAGCTTCTTCTGGGTCTCCCATGTGGGTGCAGGGGCTTAAGGACTTAAGCCATCTTCTGTTGCTTTCCTGGACACATTAGCCGGGAGCTGGATTGGAAGTGGAGCAGCCAGGATTATGAAACTGTATTCATATGGGATGGTGGCACTTTACTACAGCATGGTACTGGCCCCCAGCAGCCTCTTTTTTCCCCTAACAGTTCAGAGGCAATTTCAGATCCATTCTCAGCCTTCCAAGAGATTCTGGCCCAAGAGGGATGACACTCTGTCAGCTGCATGGACATCTGCCACCTTCCCTGCATCTCCCTGCCCCCAGGCAGTTCCACTGCTTGGACTGTCCACACCTGAAAGGCAGGTGCTGTTCTAGTCAACTCTGTCAACCTTGCTTGAGCACAGGGCTGGTGGAAGTCATGAAGGGGTTCACCCAGTGTTTTGGGGTACACAGGCCAGCCAGACTCTGAGCAGGGAGCAGGTAGATCTGCACACTCCCGGGTAGCAGGTGATTTGCACTTTGACATCCTGTAGGAAGCAGGCGATGAGGCTTAAACCCCGTGTTCCATCCCTGAGTGGGGAGCCTTCAGTGGCCCTAGTGTATCACAGTAATCCCCTGCAAAGTAGGGGTGGGAGGCGGCAGGGATAGAGGGCACACCGGCCACATGTCCAGCCTGGCTCTGCTGTCTGGTCTTGGGCCATCTGCTTCACCTCTCTGTTTGTGTCTCAGTTTCCTTATCCATAAAATGGGTCTGACAGCATTAGATAATGTGTAGTCGGGGTTAGTGGATTCAGAAATGCTGTGATGGAGTAAGCTGTATCTATGCTGCTGGAACTTCCCGCTGTGGCTATGGGTCACTTTTAGAGAAATGCTCCCGTCTGGTTTATAATGACCTGAATGCAGCAGGCAGAGTGCAGGAAGTACTCATTTCTTTGGTTTATCCTCATCCAGTGGCTGAATCCGTATGGAATTATACCTGGGTCTGTTTAGGGCTCCAGGACTAGCAAGGGGGGTCTCAGGTACTTAGGGGCTTAGGAAAGTCCAGATCTTTCCAGGCATTCTTATTTCTTTGAAAGTCCACTAGCTCAGCTTCTTCCTGGCACACCTGCTATGAGTTGCCCCATGATGGGCTTTGCTTGCCCCACCTCTTACCCTGCCCAGGGCATACTGCCCTGATGATGGAGATGAGGAAGAGGAAGATGACATCCAAGTGGTTAATGTTCATTTGGCTCCGGCCAACAGAGAGATAAAAACAAAAAAAGATTCTATATTCCAGAAAGCAAGAAGGACCCGAGCCTATACTCTGAGTTGCCCAAATACAACCTTTGTGATCTCATGTTTTTGAGCCTCATTTTTTTCTCTCTCTTTTGTAAAAACATATTTTAAAATTTCTATTGGAAAGTCAGATATACAAAGAGGAGGAGAGACAGAGAGGAAAATCTTCTGTCTGATGGTTCACTCCCCAAGCGGCTGCAGTGGCCAGAGCTGCGCCAATCCGAAGCCAGGGGCCATGTGGGTGCAGTGTCTCCCATGTGGGTGCAGGGTCCCAAGGATTTGGACCATCCTTGACTGCTTTCCCAGGCCACAGGCAGGGAGCTGGATGGGAAGCGGGTCTAGCCAGGATTAGAACCGGCATCCATATGGGATCCCAACATGTTCAAGGGGAGGACTTTAGCCACTAGGCTACCGTGTTGGGCCTTCTCCTTTAAAAAAAATTGTTTATTTGAAAGTCAGTTATAGTGAGGAGAGACAGAGAGATCTTCAATTTGCTGGTTGGTTCCCTAGATGATTGTAATGTCCAGGGCAGGGCCAGGCTGAAACCAGGAGCCAAGAGTTTTATTTACATCTTCCACGTGGGCCATATTCTTGATCCCTTGGGCCATCTTCTGCTGTTTTCCCAGGAGCATTAGAGAGGAGCTAGATCAGCAGTGGGTCCTCCCAGACTTGAACTGGTGCCCCAGTGGAATGCAGGTGTTGCAGGTGGCAATTTAACTGCTGTGTCGCAAGGTTGGCCCCGAGTCTCCATTCTTGCCTCTGAAAAGCTGAGGGAGCCAGCAAGGCTTTCAGTGAGAAAGATGCAGGGATTCGATGAGAACCACATCGAAAAGGCACAGCACAGTGCCAGGCACGTGGAAGGGTCTAGTAAGGTAGATCATTTGTGGTGCATTTGTCAAGTCCATGCAGACAGACATGGCATTTCCTTAATCACTCTAGGTTTGATATGAGAATGAATCCAACCTTACTCCATGAGGTGGAGAATAATAGTATGAAATCAAAATCAAGGTCATTTCCTGACATACCAAGTGGACTTTCAGTGGTTTAGAGCAGTTTGACAACACATTGCATTATTCAAAATTCTTGAACCCAGCATTGATAATTCTGCTTGCTGGAGGCCGAGAGAGGAAGGAGAGAGAAGCATCCTTTGTTGTTGTTGTTGTTGTTGGTGGTGGTGATGGTGGGCAGACACACAGATGACCACATTGTCTTGGAGGATTTCCAAAGGGTTCTGGACAGGATCCTAGGGTCCCCAAGGAGACAATGACCTTCACCGCACAGGAGAGGGGGTGGCTCCCAGAACATGACGTTTGTCTTTGAAAAGGAAAGCATTTTGGAGTCTGCCCACCTGGTGGACAAATGGTAAAGCTTCCCAAGGAATTGTGGGAGACTCAGATGAACCCAGGGTGTGTGGGCAAGCGGAGCAGGGATGTGGCTGTGCAGCCAGGGAGCTCAGGAGGATTCACGGTGGCTCAGCAGGAGAGCCTGGGTGTGCTCATCTGGGGGGTGTGGGGCAGGAAGACCGAGTCACCCCCACTGCGTAGCCAACTCACCGTGTCCAGTTCAAGTCCTGGAATGGTTCTGAGAGCAAGCAAGAGGTAGGAGCCACCTTGCCCAATGAGCTACTGCTCCCCAACATGGTCACATCCAACCCTCACACCTTGCCCTGACCTGAGTCACACCTGTTCCCGTCTTATAAACAACAGAAATGGAAGCTCAGGGCAGATGATGCCCTGGCAGTGAAGGGTAGCATTCAGGTTTGAGCTCTGATCTACTGAACTTTGTCTAGAATCCAGGATCTTTACAGCTGAGGGATTGAGGACACAAGTCCTGCATCTTGCTGAACAGCGTTGGACCAAGTATGTGGACCCTAGGCCTCATTTTCTCCACCTGTGTGTGGCTAGAAGAGTTGTTGAAAAGTTGAAGCAAGTTAATAATCAAGACCAATTGGGTCACTACTGACAAACTGTAGCTTTGGGGTGTCAGCCATGCTGGTTTCCCTACAACAGAGACGCCCCACATTGTGAATGTCATGAAACAAGCAGGTGTTGGTTGTTAAGAATTAGAGTGAGCATACTCATTTAAAAACACGCTTAGCAAACAGATGGCTCTTGTGCTATTACTCCCCTTACCTGGAGCCCCAGGGGACATTGCCGATTGAACTCACATCTCTTTCTTGTTGGACACATGTGCTTCCTGTGAATCTGTCATAATATTGGCTCCAGGCCTGTTGTGATGAGTGTAGACACAGGTGATGAACCACCTTTGGTGCTGTGGACTGGGCAGAGTCCAGCCCAGAACTGGCCAGATTGCTCAGACAGTTTGGTTTGTTTAGTTCAAAGACATCCTTCCATGTAGCACCCACATGGGCTGCCCTTTTGCTAAATCCCACACCTTAGTTCACCTGGTACTGCTACAACAGATCAGCAAGGGCTGGACAATCTACAAACAAGAGAAGCTTGCAGGTGAGGACGTTGAAAAACATGAGCCAAGTACCTGGTACGGAACTTCCTGTTGTGTCACTTACAGCACCAAGGCCAGTGGACACACCTGTGCAGAGGAGAGGAAAGTTGGACTGAACACGATCTTTTCTCTTTTGGTCTTTGACTTTGAAGATTTATTTGTTTGCTGGCGTTGCAGAGCAGTGGGGGTAAGTTGCCATCTGTGACTCCAGCATCCCACATGGGCACTGGTTTGAGTCCTGGCTGTTCCAATTCCAATCCAGCTTCCTGCTAATGCACTTGAGAAAACAGCAGAGGACGACCCAAGTCCTTGGGCTCCTGCACCCCCGTGGGAGTCCTGGGTGGGATTATTGGCTCTTGGCCTTGGCCTGGTTATTTTGGCCATTTGGGAGGTGAACTTGCAGAAGGGACATCGATCCCCCTCTCTCCTTTGGTTTGTTTCTCCCTGTAACTATTTCAAAAGAGATAATCTTTTTGCTGGTTTACTTTCCAAACTGGCCTCTCTAACAAAGGCTGAAGCATGCTGAAGCCAGGAGACAAGACCTCCACACAGCTTTCCCCGTGGGCAGCAGGGGTTGAGCACTTAGCCATCACTGGCTGCCTGCCCAGTGCACTAACAAGGAGCTGGACTGGAAGCAGCATGTTCGGCACTCGGGACTCAGCAGGGCAAGTGATGGTGGCTGCACTGCTCACATCCTGAATGGCGTCTTTGATCAGGAGTCCACTTGCTCCACAGTTAGCCCACTCCAGAGAGCCAGCTGGGGTCCACCTTCTGTGCTATGACTAATCGCCTCTTAACAGGATCTCTGAAAGTCCTGTCCGTTGGCGATGCTGAGGTGGATTTTGGAAAGGACTATTAAGCCAGAGCCAATATTATCATTCAGTCAAGATGTGTGGGAGGAAAGATCTAAAAACTCGGCCTTCCAGACCTGGCCCCCCTGGGAGCCCAGAGTTTCCCCTGAATGTGCAGGACGAGAAAATGGGAAAGCATCCTAGCAGGGAGAGGTGGCAGGTGGTGCCTGCATTCTGGACCCTCCAGCCCCTGGTGTCTTCTTTCCTCCCTCTTTTCCTCCAACAGGGGACGATACTTGAGAAGCTGGGCATTTGCCCCATGCCCAAATTTGCCCGTTTCATACATGACCTGGGGATCAACAAAAAGGACCCCAAAGTGAAGGTGACCAACCTGCGCTTCGGCTCCATCCCCGTGCGGCTCTTCCAGCCCAAGGCAGCGGCCCCCGGCCCCAGGCGAGGCATCATCTTCTACCATGGAGGGGGTGCTGTGTTTGGGAGCCTCGGTAAGGAGCTTCCCAGGGCTGCAGGAGGGAAGGGGCTTGTCTCTGTGTCAGCACTGCCCACGTCTCCCTTGCAAGCCAGTCTTGAGTCCCTCAGAGCCACCAACACATGTGGATGCCCAGCATGGGGATCTGGGCACGAGTCTACAGATGGCCATGCAGCCTGCATTGTCTACACTCACAGCAGGAGGACCCAGGCGGGACAGGCTGCCTTGGCGGGGATTCCTCTCTTTCTTTCCCACTCACAGCCATGCCTCCCCTGAGCAGCCTCCTTCCTTGCCACCATCTTCCCTACAGACCCCTCCCTGCCCACTCTGCAGTCTCCACCCCCACATGGTCCCTGGTCATCTTCTCCTGGGCACGTTTCCCACCTGAACTTGTTTTGCTTCTAGCTCACTGTCCAATCCCCCACCAGTAAGAACAGGAACTGCCCCGGTGCCCAGCGAGCAGTCCCCTTTTCTTTGTTGCAAGATCCTGGGGCCCCATCTCTTTTAATTTTTTTTTTTTTTTTTTTGGTTTTGCAATGGTAAGCAAGGAGCAAGGCTGAATGTGGCAGGGTGTCTGTCAGAGTGGAGGGGCATCTTTCCAGATGACATCTGAGAGTGCCCAGTCACTCACCCCAGGGAAGGCTACAGGATTTAATGGAGAGAATATGCCTGGCAGGCCAGACAGGTAGCTCAGGAAAGGGCTGAGAGCTGAGTGCAGTGTCTCAGTGTTTCAAGTGCATGACAGCAGGAGTGAATGGATGCATGAAAGGCTGGCCTGTGAATGGACACCTGGCTGGGTCTATGGATAGCAGGACGCATGAACATGTGGGAGACCACCTGGCCATGTGAATGGGTGGACTTCTTCCTCACCCAGGAGGAGTTTCCCTGAGGAGCAGGTGCAATGATGGCTGCCCGATGTCATACATAGCAGTGGCCACTCCAGCTCTGACACTCAGGGTGCCACAGGGACCTCTCCGTCTCAGATGACTGTGGCTACTTTGCACACTCAGGCTCTGCCCTGTTCTCTTTCCAGAAGTGCTGCCCATCCGCATTACACATTGCCTGGGATGTTCCCTCTCCCTGTTGGGGATGGTGTCATTTCCAAAGCTGGAGCTTGCCTTGTAAACCTAGCAGATTTCCCAAAGCTCCTGGAAAATGAAACTTTGGTACAAAAACAAAGTTTTTGAAATCCATGTATAGTTTCTCACAACTGCACTCTCATGAACTCTGAACTCCACATGGTTCCCAAACATTTCCTAAGGGTCAGACCTTAAGCAAGCGCAGGGGACAGTGTCAGCCCCTAGCCACCGGGAACTGAGAATCAAAGGAAGGAACTGAAGGGTAGTGGAGATCACACAGGCAGAGAATTTAGACAGAGTGACTGGTGGAAGGGCAGAGAGGGACTCCCACCTCCTGTGCTTCCTCCATCACAGAGACCCTCGGAGAAGGAGAAATCTGAACCAAGGCCCCCCAGAGGAAGAGGGGGCAGCCCTAGGGGAGCTGGTGGACGAGCATCTGAGCCTGCACCAGGACAAGGACGAGGTGATGAGGCCACTGCCTCCATTGCCACATGTCAGAAACCAGATTATTCAGCCAGGATGTACATGGAATTCTCTGACACCAGATTAGAATCTTAGAGTCTTGCGTCCATTTGTCTGGTCACCCAGAGACGAAGTACACTTGCTTTTGTGCCCATAGCAGATGTTTCTTTGCATTCCTGAATCCTGACCCTGCTCAGTGTGAGCAGAAGGGACAGCAGGTGCACACGGCAGGTGCAAATCTCTAGAGGTAGCTGACAGCATGAGGCTTAGGCTGGATGGGTGACCAGGCCCAGCTCTTGGCTGGCAGCTTCACTGTGTTAAAATCACCAGGGAACATTAAGTCCCAGGCACACCCAGGCCCTACAGCAGGCTGTCTGCTCTAGCAGGACCCAGCTATCAGTGCTGTTCACCAGCCACCAGGTGGCTCCTGTGTGCGGACAGGTTTGAGAGCTCCTGTGAGGGGTGGCTGTGGGTGCCAAGTGCCTGCTGGAGCTGCGTCCTCAGTGCACAGCTCCTTTCTGCCGGTCTTCACCTCCCTGGTCCTGCACAGGTTACCTGTGCACCAGCTAAGCCAGCCCTGAAGCCTGAACCCACTCCTGAGATTCTACCCACTTGGTATGGGGTTCAGCTAGGGGTGGAGACACTACAAACAAAATTACCTGATGCATGTCACAGGGCAGGGCAGCCTCACATGTCTAGTATGGCATTGCCCATTTCAAATCACCCAGGTCTGTGGCCCTCAGCTACCCCCCACGGCGGCAGCAAATGCTGCAGAAGGTGAGCCCCAGGTACCCCAGAGCCCTGATGCCCAATGCCAGGGCTGACATCGGCTGTGCCTGGCTTGTGGGCTTTGCCCCAGCAGAGGTGAACAGAGTCACTGCAGAGGGGTCAGTCAGTTACAGAAATAGGAGCTGGTGTTGTGGTGTAAGGGGTCACACCGTTGTCCGCCAAGGCCAGATCCTGTATCTGGGTGCCAGTTGGAGATACGGCTTCTCTACTTTGGTCCAATTCTTGCTAACATGTCTTGGGGGAGGCAGTGAAGGATGGCTCTAGTGGCTAGAACCCTCCCACCCACAGGGGAGACCTGGATGAAGGCTTTGGCCTGGCCTAGCTCTGTTATGGGCAACTGGGGAGTAAACCAGAGGATGGAATCTCTCTTTATCTCTCTGTATGTATGTGTGTGTGTTACTCTTGCTTTCAATAGATAAAAATATTAAAGTTTATGAAGATTATTTTATTTATTTGAAAGACAGAATTACAGAGAGACGGGGAGAGCCAGAGAGAGTTTGAGGTCTTCCATTGATTGGTTCATTCCCCATATGGCTCTGCAACAGGCAGGGCTGAGCTGAACTGAAGTCAGGAACCTAGAGTGGCTGGTTTTGCAGGTGGTGGCTCAATCTGCTATATGACCATGTATGGGACCGGATGTCACACTCCTGCCCACTGTCTCATTCAGTTGTCCTTGGGTGCAATGGCAGAGCTGGGCCCCTGTCACGCATGGACTGTCTTGTCTTGCAGATTCCTACCATGGCTTGTGCAATTTTCTGGCCCGGGAGACCGATTCTGTTCTGTTGTCAGTTGGGTAAGTTGACAAACGCAGTTGGTAGATATTCCATGGGTAGAGGAGTGGGGGGATTCTTGAGTGATTTAGCACAGAGAGGGGGTCCTGAGCCCCAGGAAGCACTTTTGTCATGCTCCACCCCGACACCCCTAGAGACAGGTGCAGCTCAGCTCAGAATAGCAAGACCTGGCTTCAGAAGCTGAATTTGTGGAGCAGCGGATTAAACCACCAGTAGTGATGCCAGCAAGTCTTGGCTATTCTGTTTCCCATCCAGCTTCCTGCTAATGCTCCTGGGAAGGCAGCACAGGCCAGTGTCAGTGCTTAGGTCTCTGTCTCCCTGGAGGGAGACCAGGATGCAGCTCTTGGCTCCTGGCTTCAAACTCACCCTAATTTGGCTGTTGTGACCACCTGGGGAGCAGACCAACAGATAGAAGCTTTTTTGAGTTTTTTTTTTTTTGTCTCTTCTGTGCCACTCTTTCAAATAAATAAATATGTCTTAGAAAATCCCAAACAAATGCTAGCATCAGTCCAAATATCCACGAGCAAGGAGGGCTTTAAAAATGGTATGTCATGAATGTTAAATCACACTGCCAGTGAGCTATTATGGGATGCCACATGAGCATTTAAATAAATGAACTGGGAGCCACACCACAGTGTACATAGTCATGTGAAATTACATAAAAAATTCTAGAAAGTTACATAATCATGTACTTTCTAGGAATAGAAATAATGAGCTCATAGCAAAGGTGGGCGGGCCTAGGACTCAGGCTCTGCCTTTCTCCGCTGGAAAAGGATTTGGGGGAGAGAGGGAAGGCACTTTAGGGTGGCGGTGGAGTTAGTTCTGCAGGTGTTCTGACCTGAGTGAGACGGGCACTGAGTTCGCAGCTGCTGGCTTGGGCTTAGTGAAGTTGTGCCTAGGGAGAGCTTGTCCAGACAGAGCTTTGGGGCAGGACTGTCTCCCAAATAAAAAAAAAACAAACAGAGCAAAACACTACTAAACACATCAGTCTAACAGAGAGACTCACAGAGTTTCTTGGTACACAATTCAGAGCCTTGAAAAGGAAAAAGGAGAGAAGGGCCCTGGGGTGGATGGAGGAGTGGGGTTTAGGCAGTACAAGATGCTTGTTGGACCAAGAGGTCACAGGTCAGGAATAACAGGTTACAGAGAGCAGTGAAACGTGGAAAATGCCCTTGTAAGGTCTCCCTCGACTTCGACCCCTCAAAACGTGGCTGACAAGGCTAGGTGGGCACAAGAGCTAGGTGTCTTACAGCAAGGCCCTAGCTCTCTGATCTTCTCTGATGAGACTGGGGAAGAGAGCGTCTTTCTGGTACTCAGAGACACACCTCCCAACAGGTGGACCATTGTGTTGGAAATCTGGACAATTAGAACCTCCTCTCTAGAGGTCTTTGCAATTTTTTAAAAATAAAAAATATGTATTCATTTATTTGAAAGGATAAACAACAGAGAAGGAATGGTTGAGAGAGCAACTGTGCATCCTCTGGTTCACTGCTCAAATGGCTCAATAGGCAGGTCTGAGCCAGGAGCAAGCACCTCCCTCCTGGTCTCCCATGCAGCTGGCAGGGACCCAAGCCCTCAGAACATCTGCTACCGCCTTTCCTGGTACATTAGCAGCTAGATTGCAAAGAGGAAGGGCTGGGACTTGAACCAGTGCTTTAATATTGGATGCCAGAATCACAAGCAGCAGCTGAACCTCCTGTGACACAACACAGGCTCCAACATTGGTGACCTTAGGAAGACCCCAGAAGAGGCAGAGGTAAAGCTGTGGCAAACACCTGCAGTGACACCTGTGGGAGCTGTCTCAGGCATCTCTGTGGCAGAGACTGGGAGGATGTGGCCTGGGGCCAGTGTGGTTATGCCAGTGGCGGTGGAGGGACAGACAGAGAGAGGGGCTTAGTGCTGCCAGAGGACCACCGTGGGCAGTGTCAGGGTGGAGGGACCCCTGAAGGACCCTGAGGTAAGGGGAGGAGGCACTGGAGCAGATGTGCCCTGAGTCCTCAGCAGGATGGAAGGGGCAACCCCTCCCCAGGCTTGTGGAGAAGGTGACGTTTGGTCTCAGTGGCGTCTACTCCGTGGTGCTGTTGTGACAGTCCCCAAAGGCTGGGACCGTCCCAACACCCAGCGGCTTCTCATCCTTCTGGAAGCCTTGAACAGGGCACCCGCGTGTGTGGATGTGATGAGGACCCTGTTCTTGCTGCGGTTGCTGAGTGCTGCTTCAATGTGGTTAATCGGTGTGAGGTGGTGAGAATAAAATCAGTTTTGCAGAATGATGCTGAGGTTGTGGTCAGATAACAGTCTCCTACAGGGGGCTGGAGGCACAGCTCCCATGGACCACTGTGACACCTGTCCACGTGGATGGCCTTTGTTTCTTCTCTGACTCCCCTGACCCCTGCCCAGGTACCGCAAGCTCCCCGACCATCACAGCCCCGTCATCACGCAAGACTGTCTGAATGCCTCCATCCACTTCCTGAAGGCTCTGAAGACCTATGGGGTGGACCCCTCCCGAGTGGTGGTCTGTGGAGAGAGCATTGGGGGAGGGGCTGTGGCCCTGGTCACCCAGAGCCTGGTGGGGCACTCAGACCTTCCTCGGATCCGAGCTCAGGTCCTAATTAATCCTACTGTCCAGGGCATCAACCTGCAGTTGCCATCCATGCAGAAGAATCAAAGAGTCCCATTCCTTACGCGCAAGTTCCTAATGACTGTTGTGTGTCAGTACATGGCCATTGACGCCTCCTGGCACCACGCCCTCTTGACTGGTGCTTTTATACCTCCGGATGTTTGGAGCAAGTACCGGAAGTGGCTGAGCTCAGACAATATCCCCAAGGAATTCAAGAGCAAAGACCACCAACCCAGTTTTCCTGGCCCTTTTAACGAGGCTGCCTATCTGGAGATGAAGCACCTGCTGCAGGCGGAAAATTCCCCCATCCTGGCAGCAGATGAGATCATCGCTCAGCTTCCAGAAGCCTTGCTTGTGAGCTGTGAGAATGACACCCTCCGTGATGATGCCTTGCTCTATAAGAAGCGCCTGGAGGACCAGGGGGTCCCTGTCACGTGGTACAATGTGGAGGACGGCTTTCATGGATCTGTCATTCTATTTGACAAGAAGATGTTCTCTTTCCCATGTTCTCATAAAATCATGAATTCTGTAGTCTGTTACATAAAGGGTATTTGATGCCAGTCCTGGGGTCATCAAAGGCCTCCTGCCTCTGCCTAGTCCCTTGGCAGGCTTCCTCTGTGTGACCACCTGGATGCTGAGTCCCCATCGACCACGTGGGAGCATAAGGAAGCTAAGTCTTGCCCAGCGTCCTGGGTGCCCACCTTGAGTGTTCCCAGCCAGCACTGAACAGGCCCGGGTCTGGATCCCACACAGTTCTCCATCACTGTCATTCACGAGAAATCATACCAGGGCAGGGCAGGAGGGGATGCTGTTGGTGACAACTCAGAACCCTAACCTGCAGTGTGTGGAGAATAAATGCCAGCAGCGGATCCCTGTGACTGTAGCCGGTCTGTAGTGTGGTGACAAAGTGTGGCTGGGGCCCAGGCTCCTGAAGGGACAGGGGTCACCTGGGCTTGCGTTCATGGTCAGTGCCTTGCTTGGCATTAGATTGGTTTTTGCCGGCATGCGGTGTGCTATTGCCATGACCAGTTTCCTCTGCACATCCACCCTGGGGATGGACCTAGGACCTAGGGCCGATCTAGGGGCAGCTATGGCCAAGAGGGAGACAGGGCACGGGGGTCACTCTACCCCTCAACACTGCCATGCACCCTGACATCATGCTATACCCTGACACTGAGCTTCCCCCAACTCTCTGCACTGCACCACAATACCAAGCTGTACCCCAACACCATGCTGCACCCACAAACCATGCTGCCAAGGCCCCATGGGTTCTTCTGAGTCACCTTTACACACCTGTCCCGTTTGCCAGGGCTGATACCCTGTGGGTCTCCTGTCTCACTCCTCCTAGGTCACACAGTGGTCTGGAAGAGGGTGACCTCCAGGGATGGGTGTCATGGTGCTTGGGGGACGCCATCACTTCTGATGACCACTTCCTGCATTGAAGTAACAGCTTGAGTCTGGCTACTCTGCTTCTGATCCAGCTCCCTACTAATGCCTCCTTCAGCGGAGAGGGGCTGTGGTCCCCTCTGCGGCTCAGCTGGGGATGTGGGAAGCCACTCGTGTGCGGGGCTCACGGGCAGGGGCAAGTCCCATGAGCTGTGTGAAGTGTGGACTTCAGCATCCTGTTGTTTGTCAGCCAGAGGCGTCACTTGGCCTCTGAGGTCTCCTGCAGGGTCTTGTTGCTGCGCCTCCATCAGAACCTCTCCTTACGCACAAACCTGAGGGTCCATGGGCCAGTCCTACTTAGTCTACCTCCGACTCCTGGCAGTTACAGTGGCCTTTCCTGACTGGTCTTCAACCTATTCCAGTTCTTACTGTTGGATGTTTCAGCCCAGCAAGGCTTGTTCATACCCAGACACGGCTCATACATGGCTCAGTAGGGGCAGAGACCTAGCCTAGTCTGTCCTACATCGACCCTGGTCCTTCAGAGCTGTAGGAATTCCTTACCTTGGAGGGGCTATTTCAACATTTCTAAATCACTGCATCCCAGAAATGTGGGTCCTGAACTTCTGTGGAATTCACCCCTCTTTCTGATTTGCCTCTATTTTACGAAGGAATGTGTGCCACTTACCCCTCCATGGCCTTGTGCCTGCCAGTCCTGGCTTCTTCACTCAAGTATGTAAATTGAGGTGTCTCTCAGCTGATGCAATGCTAAACTTTGTCAGTAGAGGGCACTGGAAGGACACTTGAGAGGAGGAAAAAACTGCCTCTAGGTTGAACCTTGGCCCAGTGGATGCCAGAAGTGGCCCTTGAGGGGACAGACTGTGGTACAGAACTTAAGGACAGATCTGGCCATGCCCTTGGGTTAATAGCAGGAAATGTTCCTTGCTCATTGGAAATGGGACGCCAGCAATCCACAGCATGCATTACCGTGGATCAAAGTGCCACCTGGGGTTGATGTGGGTAGTGCCCACAGGACCGTGTTCCTGGGAGCGCAGGTGGCTGCTGCAGTGGGTCCCTGCGGCAGTAACAGGGACCAGAAAGACTTTGCGGGCAGGCTTGATTTCCTGAGGGCCCTGAAATATGGGAGCAGAAGAGACAGAGGTGAACATTTACCCCTCTGTTTAAGTCTCGGGGAGCGTGGTCGTTTCCCTGACAGCACAAAAGCATCTTCCAGTTCCTGCAGTCTCTTAGGGCCAAAATCATGTCGCCAAATCCCAATGACAGCTCGGTGCAGAGCCTCCGCAGGTTCCTGATGTGAAAGGTTGGCTGTCGACGGGGGATGGACGGGCTCCTGAAACCACAGATGGGGTCGCATATTTGAATTCAGAGAAAGTTGAAAAATCCTTAACCCTCAAGTAAACCTGAGGCACCATTAGGTGTGGAGGGGCACTTGCTGGCCTTTAGGTGTGGGCAGCAGCCTGCTTCTGCTGTGACCAATAGCAAGTCAATCCAGGGTTGGTGTTGTGGCACAGTGGGCTAAGCTGCCTACTGAGATCCTGGCATTCCATTTCAGAGTCCTGGTTTAAGTTATGGATGCTCCACATCCAGCCAGCTCCTTGGTAATCCAGCTGGGGATTGGCAGATATTGGCACCAGGACTTGAGCTTCTGACACCTATGTGGGTGATCCAGCGGGAGTTCCAGGCCGTTGGTTTTGGCCTGACCTAGCCCCAGCCATTGTGGCTATTTGGGGAGTGAACCAGCAGGTGGGAACAGTCTGTTCCACCCCCCACCCACCCCTGCCTCTGTAACTCTGTCTACTAAATAAATAGATGCATCTTAATGAAAAAGTTGCAATATTTTGATAATATGTAACAATAAAAACTTGAGAAACAAATGAAGGAATGAGAGAATCAAGACAGCAGAATCATTAGCCAGGGTAAGGCACAGAGGGCAGAATCCAGGAAATAGGAGAAGACAGACCAATGGCAGAAGGGCACTTGGAGACTGATGAACACGGGGAAGCAGTGGAGATAACGGTTTGGTGTTTCAGTGACCAGACACCCTACTGGCAGTCAGCAAGCAGTGAACTTGAGCTCCACTGGCAGCCAGGTGGGAAGGGAGTTCACCGGGAGCTCAGCAGGGGAACCCAGGCAAAGAACTGCCTGTCCTGTTGGCTTGTTTGATTTGACTTGGAGCAGAGACAGAGCAGCAGACCCCTAACAGGCAGTGCAGGAACAGGGTGGATCTTACAGCGCAGACCCCCACCAGAGCCACATTGGGCACCGTTTTGTGTAGGGGGGCAAAGGCTGCGGAACTGGAAGGAACTGCAAGCTGTGCAAGCACTAAGCTGGGAGCAAAGTCACTTTCAGCTCAATGTGTTGCACTGGTCCCACAGGAAAAGCAGTATTGATGTGGCACACTACAGGTTCCACCTAAACCAGGTCCAGGGCTACCCAGATCCATTCGCCAGCAGATCCAGGATTCTACCAGTGCCATGTCATGTCCCATTTTGTACAGCGTGGCAAAGGCTGTGAGAGTGGAGGGAAAACAGTGAGCTGCACATGCACTAAACTGGGACCAAACACTTCTATCCACAGGGAAAATAGTACCAACTTTGGCATTCTTTGGGTCCCACCGAAAAATAGGTCTGGGTGGCCCTCAGACATAATGGCCATCAGGGTCCAGCAAGATAAGTGCCAACAACTTAGTTATTTAGGACTCCTGGTATCTCCCTGTTCAAACTGAAGAGGGAGGAAGGTTGTATGGGCAAAGGTGCAGCCTCAGCACAGGATCACAGGAGCTGAAGAGTGGTGAGCCAGGAGCCAGGGCTACAGACACCATGCTGGAAGCGTAACACAAGGGCCAGGCCTGAAACTTACTGGAGGGAGTGGCACAGTGACTGCAAATGAAGAACTGGTACCAAATGCAGTAAATAAAATCAAACTGTAGACCTGTGAGTGACACAGAAAGCTACCATAAGGAGAAGAATCTGCTGACCAGAAGTACATTGACCAAGAGCAGAAGAAGGGACAGAGAGACAACGAATATTAACAAAGACTTCCCTGCAAAGCAGCAAAAGCCTTTGCCAATCTCAGGGTTAACTCAGGAAGATATTGAGGAAATGGGGGTAAAAAACCTAAGAAAAAAAAGCAATTAACTATAAAGCTTCTTATCAACAATGAGAAGCACATACAGGAACTCAAAGAATTTAAGGAATATGTCACACAGGAAATAGCAGCATTGAAGCAAAATCAAGTCAAATTATTGAAAACGAATGATGCAATCAAGCCAGTTAAAAATTCAGTGGAGAGTCTCCATAATAGAATGAATGAGGCAGAAAAAAGAATCTCAGAATTGAAAGATATTTCTTGTTGCAGTGGGGAAACAATCAAAAAGCTGAAAGTAAAGATTGGTCAAGCTAAAAAAGTATTTGAAAGTTAAGAGACATTATTCAAAGGCCAAATATAAGGCCCAAAGGGAGTTCCAGTAGGCACAGAAAGGGAAGCTGGGCTTAAAGATGTATTCAATGACAGAATAAATGAAAAATTCCTTTATCTGGAGAAAGAATTGGGAAACAACATCCAGGAGGGGCACAGGACTCCCAACAGCATTGATCAAAAGCAATATTCACCACAACACATGATAATCAAGCTCTCTTTGGTTGAACATAAGGATAAGATCTTTAAATGTGCATGTGAAAAAAATCAATTGACATTTAGAAGAATCCCAATCAGACTCACAGGAGACCTCTCACAGGAAACCCTATAAGCCAGAAGAGAATAGAGTGACATATTCCAGATTCTAAAAGTCAAAAATTGTTGGCCCAGAATAACATACCCAGCAAAGCTTTCCTTTGTCTTTGAAAATGAAATAAAATTTTTCCACAGTAAAGAAAAGCTCAAAGAATATTCCTGTTCCAGACCTTCCCTATAAATGATGTTCAAAGATGTTCTCTTGATGGAGAAGAGAAATAACACCCACCAAAACCAAAGGCAAATGTGGAAAACATCCCAGTAAAATAACAACAGGAGTCTAAATCAATTAGCAACTCATTGCTAAAATGACAGGACCAAAGTACCATTCATTCATATTAACCCCGAATATAAATTGTTTAAGCTCATCAACCAAACATCATAGATTTGTGGACTGGATCAAAGAACAAATCCCATTTATCTGTTGCCTTCAGAAGACACATCTCACCAACAAAGATCAGTGGAGACTCTATTTCATGAGTTTTGATGTTTTGTTTTCTTCAAAACAGTTTTTTCCCTATTAAATTCTCCACTGACTCATAAATCAGAGTAGCATCATTTTCTTCAAGAAGGTTCTTGATTTTCTTTTTTGTTTCTTCAACAACACATTAGTCATTCAGCAGCATGTTATGTAACTCCATGGCATTGTAAATTTCTATTTTTCTTCCTGTTGTTGATTTTGTTTTGTGGTTTTTCATATAAGGGGATGTATAGTAATTGTGTAATAGAGACTATCATGTCCAGATGTGAGGATACAATGCATTATGCATCTCCAATTCCAGATCAAAGATGAACTCCAAATGAAATTGTTATGTATCTTGACAATAGGATGCTGGACTTTCTGCCATTGTCCATGGCTGCAATGTCAGGATACAGTTAAATAGCAGAATGGTGGACTTAGGGCTGCTTATGAAAGACTATAGTATTGTAATATTATAGGGGAGGTCATTTGGGGGTGTGGAGCCTTGGGAAGAGGAAACCCAAATCTCAGGGGTCATGGAACACATCAGAAAGAAATAAAAAAATGAAGAGAACTTGAAACAAATGAACGAGTGGATTTTTAAGATCTTCATAATTAGTTTTATGCTATCAACTATATTTAAGAGTGGATTTTAGCCACATTGCATCAAAGAGAATAAAATAATAGCCTAGACAGAATTCACCATTATGGGTGCACCTGGTGGAGAGCTCATGTATGCTGTTAGCCCATTTGTTTAGAAGGAGTTCTAATTGCCTCTTTGGTTTGGAAGATGAAAACTTGGACTCATTGGTGGCCTGCATTTAATACATTTAGAATTAAATGTGGGATTGAATCAAAACGTGTAGAGAAAAGGAATGCGAATTGCACACCCAGCACCTCAATTCTCTGTCCCCCGCCCTGCCCCACCCGGACTTCTATGACAAGGAACAGAGATTTAAACTCACCGAAGTGCAGAGAAATCCCTTGGTGGGGAGAACTGTGGATCCTTGCAGTGTTTTGTGGCTCAAACCTGACTGCAGTGCAGACTCCATGGAGACAGGTCTCCCAACCTCAAGGGAGATGACAGAACCCAGAGCAGCAAGACGAGGGGTGGCTTTTAAAAATTATCATTATTATGATGATGATGTTTACACAGTTGATCAGGATGGGAACGATCAAGGGTTAGGGAAAAGTGGGAGTAATCAGTATTTCCAATTTTTCAGTTCCTTCTTCCTGTATCTAGGGGGGAGGGAAAGATACAGGAGGAAGCTATGCCCAGTCTTCTAACTGCCCCAAGTACCCAGGGATGAGGAATGGCCACCTTACATCCACCCAGGGTCCCCAAGGTGGCACATGTTCCAAGGGTTCTGCCCAAGTGTTTTTGCTAGTTCTTTTTTTTTTTTTTTTTTAAGATTTATTTATTTTGATTGGAATGGCAGATATACAGAGAGGAGGAGAGTCTAACAGGAAGATCTTCTGTCCAGTGGCTCACTCCCCAAGTGGCCGCAATGGCTGAAGCTGAGCCAATCTGAAACCAGGAGCCAGGAGCTTCTTCTAGGTCTCTGACGCAAGTGCAGGGTCCCAAGGCATTGGGCTGTCCTCGACTGCTTTCCCAGGCCACAAGCATGGAGCTGGATGGGAAGTGGAGCTGCCAGGATTAGAACTGGCACCCATATGGGATCCCGGCATGTTCAAGCTGAGGACTTTAGCCACTAGGCCACTATGCTGGGCCCTATCTATTTATTATTTTTAATGTTGCTTATAAAGTTGAGAAGGATGTATGCCCTCGAAGCCCACTGATAAGGGTGGTGAGGGTTGAGGTATTAAGGAAAGGGGTGGGATAAATGTTTTCAAAATTTTGCTTTTACTCCTGTATCTGTGGAGAGAAAAAGGATGGCAAAGGGGAGCAGACTGCCCCTTGATGCCAAACTACATCAGCACCCAGGGATGGGGAGCCGTCATTTGACGGCTTAGAGACACCAATTTGGGGAATAGTGTTCTGAGGGTGTTATTTGAGTGGTTGTGATAGTGTTCTGAGACATTGTTGGCTTAGTTGCACCAGGGTTGAGAAAATCTTTCCAAGGTCTGTGGGTTGCCAGAGTCTGCCTTCATGCATCCACAGACCCACTTACTGCAAAGCTTGGTCAGGAGAGTAGTCCAACCTGTTCTGCTTTCCATCCTCTGACATAGCACTTGATGTCTTCTGCTGGTCTACATGAGCTGCTGTCATTCCCCCATTTGCATCTGGTTTTGCTGTCCACTGCACAGGCACCAGCATCTGAGAAGGCCCCGTCTGAATATGTGCACCCTAAGGTCAGAACACATATGCTGTGATTTTCCCTGTGGCTGGAGTTTGAGTCCTGTGGTCTTGGTGGGGAATCCCCCAAGAAATCTCACCTGGGATGACTTCAGATCTGACTCTTATGGGTGCCAGCTAGTGTGCATTCAGTTCAATGAGTTACCTGCATCAGCCTATGCACATACCAGTGGACACAGCCTGCCTGGTCAGTTCTGTCCCCAGCCACATTTCTCATATGAACTGGCACATGCTTGCTCAATCCAGCCTGCCACAGACTCAGCCCCTATGCACACCAGCAGAAATTGCAGCTTAGTTGAGATGACCCCCAATAATCCCCAACAGACCCACTCCAAGTCCCGGTTCCTGCACACGCCAGCATATACAGAAGTCTAGCCTGGCCTATCCCATATCCAATCTAGCTCTCATACACACTCATGGGTGCTGCGGCTTAGCTCGACCTGACCCATTCCTAGACCCAGCCCACACATATACTGATGGGGCTGTTGTCTTGTCCAGCCTGGTCCATCCTCAACCCTGGCTCTTATGCTCACCCGTGACCCAGTCCTGTCACTTGCCATTGGATGCTGTGACAAAGCCCAGCTGACCGCACTAATTCTGACTCTTGCATGTGCCAGCAAATGTGGTGACTTAACCTAGTCCTGTGGTCCCCCAAACCCAGTCCACATGCAGGCTGACAGGTGTTGCAGCTTGCCCATTCTGGCCCACCACCAGTTTCAGATCTCATACCCACCGGTGGGAGCAGTGGCCCTGTAGTGGAGTCCTTGAAGTTCCCTTACCAGGCTCACCTCCAGCCCTGGGTCTTGTGTGTGCTGGTAAGTTCTGTGGCCAAGTCTGGCATGGCCCTCTTTGTCTCAGCATTTGTTGGTGGGTGCTGCAGTCTGGCTCTGCTTAGCCTGCCCCCAATCTTGGCCCTCACGTGAACTAGTAAGTGCTGCAGCCCAACCCGGCCTGGCTAGCACCCTGTGTTGACTCAGTGGGTGTTGCGGATTGATCCAACCTGGTCTGCCTCCAGACTTGGCCAACGGATGTTGCAGCATGGCCTGGACTGCTACCCAATCTCAGCTTTTGCTGGTGGGTACTGTGGTCTAGCCTTATCTAACCTGCCCCCATTCTTGGCTCTCATGTGAACCACCTAATGAAGTAGTCTAGCCTGGCATGGCCATACCCTGTCCTGGCTCTTGTGTGTGCCAGTAGATTTTAAGACTTGACCTAGCCCATCCCCCAAGCCAGCCCACACACACACTTGCTGATAACACACATAACCCTGACTGGCCTGGCCTGGCCTATCCCAATACCAGCTCTTGTGTTCATCAGTGGGAGCTGTGGTTTGGTAGGAGAGTTCCCCAAGTGGGCCTAATCCCAGACCCAGATTTTACTCATGCCAGAGGGTACTATGGCCTTTACCCAGCATAGCCTGCCCCCGATATTAGCCTGTGCATGTGCTGGCGGGTGCTGCCATCTAGTTTGCACCTAACCCTGATTCTTGGGTATGTCCATGGGTGCTGTAGCCTGGACCAACCTGGCCTGCTCCTAACCCCAGTTCCCATGAGTGTTAGTGAGTTCCATGGTCATGCTTAGCTCGGCCTGTGACTATCCCCAGCTCTTGTGCAAACCAGTGGATACCTTAGTCCCATGCGGGTGAGCCCACATATCCCCTCTATAATCTACCCCCAGAACTGTTTCATTCGTGTGCCAGTTGTCATGGGCCAACCCTGCATGGCTCAGCCTCTGCCCCGACACTCCCTGGAAGGTACTGTGGTCCAACTCTGCCAAGCAGGTCTCCCAACCCTATCTTCCATGTGTGCTTGTGGATGGTGGGAAATGCCATCAAAACAGCCCAGGTCTCCCACATGGGCAGGTGAATTGGGCTGATCCAGACATGCCCTTTGATTCTCCCCTCTAAAGCACCAGGTCTCAGCTCTCTCATTTACCTGCGAGTGCAGTGTCCCTCCTCCTTGGAAGCCCTCAGAAGTCACTCCATACCTGTGAAGTGTTCCCTCTGTGGCCCCACTCCCGCACACCCCCAATTCCCCTCCCAGCCATGCCCACCCCTTCCTGCTGCTCCAGTGGCCTGGGCTACTGGCTTCCCTCTGAGCCCAAGAACAGCTCTCCTTCCACTGCTGGACGAATCTGACTCCAACGCTTGGAAAGTCACAAGGCTTGGGGAGGGCACCTTGCCAATGATCTCCCACAGTATTTCCTTGCGGCTTCCCCTGTGGACTCAGTGCACCTGCTGAGAGAAAACTGCCTGATACTCAGTGGTCACCTTAGTGAGCCAGGCCTGAGCACTCATGTGTTGCTTTTTCTGACCCAGGAGCGTGAAGTAGCAATTGCACAGACTTTGCCTTGGCCCAGGAAGAAGTCTAAGTCAACATTGCTGACCTTAACCTCCTGGGCAGCACAGTGGGCACCCCCCGACCCTGATGTGATTTCCTTAAAGACCCCGGGCAGAATGTTTTTCTCTTAGTACGAGCACGAGTCACTGTACTGCAGGGAGGAAGGTCAAGCTTCCCTGTGGCTCCCACACCAGAGGCACCCTCTTGTGCCTCTGGAAGAGAAGTGATGTTTACAGATCTGGGAACCACCAAGTGGGACAGGGCCTCCTCTAACACCAGTCCTGGTCACCCACCTTTGGGGTACTGCAGCCCCGAAATCACTAACCCCATTCTGGTTCTGGGGGCTGCCCAATCAGCAGGTGGATGGTCGCTCTGTTCAGACCCGTTCCCTCTCTTAGGCAGCATAGATCGTGCAGACACATACCTGGGTTCACCAAGATAAACTTGGTGACCAGAGGGGCTTGGGGAGGGGCAGTGTGGGTATCGTCCAGACTTCCTGTCCAGGTTGCTAGGTGTGACTAGACAGGGCAGTGAACAGAGTGCCCAGGAGCTAAGGTGGTGTGCCCAGCTGAGTAATGGCCTCTCAAAGACCTGTCTCCATCCTCATCCCCAGCACTGTAACTTTCAGTGGAAAAAGGAAAAGTTATCTCTGATGGTTCTGTCTCAGCCAGTTTTCCCCCCTTCGTTTCCCCATGTGAGCAGGACAGTGGTGGCCACTCAGCAGGGGTAAGTATGTGCTCAGCACACACAGGAGGCTGGCACTTTCCCCTTAGGACTGTGAACTCCAACCCCAGGGTCTCTAGAGGTCCTGAGACCCATCTCAGCAGCAGCTCTAGGCTGGGGGAATTCCCAGGGAGACTTGTACCTGGGCCCAGCCCTGGGCTCCCCACATACTTTCTCCACTTTCTTCTACCCCCTGCCCTGTCTCCCTCTTGGCCATAGCTGCCCCTAGATCGGCCCTAGGTCCTACCCCAGGGTGGATGTGCAGAGGAAAGTGGTCGTGGCAACAGCACACCACATGCCGGCAACAATCAATCTAATGCCAAGCAAGGCACTGACCATGAACGCAAGCCCAGGTGACCCCTGTCCCTTCAGGAGCCTGGGCCCCAGCTACGCTTTGTCACCACACTACAGACCGGCTACAGTCACAGGGATCCGCTGCTGGCATTTATTCTCCACACACTGCAGGTTAGGGTTCTGAGTTGTCACCAACAGCATCCCCTCCTGCCCTGCCCTGGTATGATTTCTCGTGAATGACAGTGATGGAGAACTGTGTGGGATCCAGACCCGGGCCTGTTCAGTGCTGGCTGGGAACACTCAAGGTGGGCACCCAGGATGCTGGGCAAGACTTAGCTTCCTTATGCTCCCACGTGGTCGACGGGGACTCAGCATCCGGGTGGTCACATAGAGGAAGCCTGCCAAGGGACTAGGCAGAGGCAGGAGGCCTTTGATGACCCCAGGACTGGCATCAAATACCCTTTATGTAACAGACTACGGAATTCATGATTTTATGGGAACATGGGAAAGAGAACATCTTCTTGTCAAATAGAATGACAGATCCATGAAAGCCGTCCTCCACATTGTACCACGTGACAGGGACCCCCTGGTCCTCCAGGCGCTTCTTATAGAGCAAGGCATCATCGCGGAGGGTGTCATTCTCACAGCTCACAAGCAAGGCTTCTGGAAGCTGAGCAATGATCTCATCTGCTGCCAGGATGGGGGAATTTTCTGCCTGTAGCAGGTGCTTCATCTCCAGATAGGCAGCCTCGTTAAAAGGGCCAGGAAAACTGGGTTGGTGGTCTTTGCTCTTGAATTCCTTGGGGATATTGTCTGAGCTCAGCCACTTCCGGTACTTGCTCCAAACATCCGGAGGTATAAAAGCACCAGTCAAGAGGGCATGGTGCTAGGAGGCATCAATGGCCATGTACCGACACACAACAGTCATCAGGAACTTGAGCGTAAGGAATGGGATTCTTTGATTCTTCTGCATAGATGGCAACTGCAGGTTGATATGCTGAAGGCTTGGATAAATCCGGACCTGAGCTCGGATCCAAGGAAGGTCTGAGCGCCCCACCAGGCTCTGGGTGACCAGGGCCACAACCCATCCCCCAATGCTCTCTCCACAGACCACCACTCGGGAGGGGTCCACCCCATAGGTCTTCAGAGCCTTCAGGAAGTGGATGGAGGCATTCAGACAGTCTTGCGTGATGACGGGGCTGTGATGGTCAGGGAGCTTGCAGTACCTGGGCAGGGGACAAGGAACAAAAGCCACCCATGTGGACAGGTGTCACAGTGGTCCGTGGGAGCTGTGCCTCCAGTCCCCTGTAGGAGACTGCTATCTGACCACATGCTCAGCATCACTCTGCAGAGACTGGTGTTATCCCCTGTCTCCCCTCCTCAAGCAGGTGAAGATCTTGCCCAGAGTCAGCCAGCCTGGGATGCTTCGCTTCAAAGCTCTTCTCTGCTTCTCGCATGTGCAGACTAGGTAACTGGAAAACCATTGGCCTTGAAAGTAGAAGATGAGTGCGGATGCTGCTGGTTCCATCACCTGTCAGCCGAGAAGGCTTAGAGGCACCAAGACTAAACTGGAGGTGAAGCTCCTTTTAGCCAAGACAGCATTTTAATATACGATCTAATCACAGCTGATTCTTGCCTAGCACGTAAGTGGCTATGCTTTCTCTTGGGTCAGGAGTTTGGGAAGAGAAGGCATAGAAGTGCTCAGAGGATGAAGGGGGTAAAAAAAAAAGGGGGGGGGATGAGGCAGGAGGGGATGGTGAGAAGCATCCTGAGCCTTGGTCCCCTAGGAGGTTTCCTCCATGGAACCCAGGGCCAGGAGTTCTTCTGGAACAGGAACAGCCCAGCTAAAGCAAGTATGTATTACAATTGAAATCCCAGAATAGTCGACTAAGGTGTTGGATTAGAGAGCCAATTTAAACTGTGAATTATTTTTTAAAGATTTATTTATTTTCATTGGAAAGGCAGTTTACAGAGAGAAGGAGAGACAGAGTAAAATTCTCCATCCTCTGGCTCACTCCCCAAGTGGCTGCAATGGATAGAGTTAAGCTGATCTGAAGCCAAGAGCCAGGATCTTCTTCTGTTCCAAGGCTTTGGACCATGCTCTATTGCTTTCTAGGCCACAAGCAGGGAGCTGGATGGGAAGAGGAGCAGCTGGGATTAGAACCAGTACCCACATGGGATTCTGGTGCACAAGGCAAAGACTTTAGCCTCTAAGCTACCACACCAAGCCCACTGTAAACTGTTTTGAATTTCTAATTGAGGCTGTCCTTATAATGTTTTGTCTTTACAACCTATAATTTAGAAACATCAAGAAAAGGATACCCTGAGGTCAATGTGGTGGTACATGCTAATCCTCTACCTGCTGGCATTCCACATGGATGCCAGTTCAAGTCCTGGCTGCTCTGCTTCTAACCCAATTCCCTACTGATGGCCAGGGAAAGCAGTGGAAGATGGTACAAGGCCTTGGGCCCCTGTACCTACGTGGTAGACCTGGAAGAAGCTCCTGGATCCTGACTTAGGACCGGTCCCCCTCTGGCCATTGTGACCATTAGGGCAGTGACCCAGTGGATGAATTCTCTCTTCTTCCTCTCTCTCTCATCTTGTTTTCTCTGACTTTCAAGTAAAATAAATAAGTATTTTTAAAAAGGAACAAAAAGAAAAAAGTATCTTAACTATCAGGTAAAGTTGGGAAGAAACTCATAATGAAAAACATCAGCTGATGCTGTGACCTCATGCTTTCTCAAGGTGACTTTTTTTCTTCTATTAAAATGATGCTGAGTCTTATTCAAGAGAATCAATGAGTGCAGTTGTCCTCTATTTCCCTGAGATATCTATATCTATATGAATATCTACATCTGTATCTATATCTACATCTATATCTATAGAGATAGCCAGGCCCATCCTTCTTCTTTCTTACCTCCACAGCCTCCTCTAAGGTACCACAAGGAGTCCTGGACATTGAAAGGCCAGTTTTTACATCACGGCCTTTCTGTTGGCTCTCAGCTCTGAATTCTTCCTAAGTGGCTCCCCTGGCTTCTCCTCCTCCCGTACAGATGCGAGGAGCACTGAGAATCTGCAGCAAGAACAGGGTCCTCATCACATCCACACGCAGGTGCCCTGTTCAAGGCTTCCAGAAGGATGAGAAGCCGCTGGGTGTTGGGACGGCCCCAGCCTCTGAGGACTGTCACAACAGCACCACGGAGTAGACGCCACTGAGACCAAAAGTCACCTTCTCCACAAGCCTGGGGAGGGGTTGCCCCTTCCATCCTGCTGAGGACTCAGGGCACACCTGCTCCAGTGCCTCCTCCCCTTACCTCAGGGTCCTTCAGGGGTCCCTCCACCCTGACACTGCCCACGGTGGTCCTCTGGCAGCACTAAGCCCCTCTCTCTGTCTGTCCCTCCACTGCCACTGGCATAACCACACTGGCCCCAGGCCACATCCTCCCAGTCTCTGCCACAGAGATGCCTGAGACAGCTCCCACAAGTGTCACTGCAGGTGCTTGCCACAGCTTTACCTCTGCCTCTTCTGGGGCCTTCCTAAGGTCACCAATGTTGGAGCCTGTGTTGTGTCACAGGAGGTTCAGCTGCTGCTTGTGATTCTGGCATCCAATATTAAAGCACTGGTTCAAGTCCCAGCCCTTCCTCTTTGCAATCTAGCTGCTAATGTACCAGGAAAGGCGGTAGCAGATGTTCTGAGGGCTTGGGTCCCTGCCAGCTGCATGGGAGACCAGGAGGGAGGTGCTTGCTCCTGGCTCAGACCTGCCTATTGAGCCATTTGAGCAGTGAACCAGAGGATGCACGGTTGCTCTCTCAACCATTCCTTCTCTGTTGTTTATCCTTTCAAATAAATGAATACATATTTTTTATTTTTAAAAAATTGCAAAGACCTCTAGAGAGGAGGTTCTAATTGTCCAGATTTCCAACACAATGGTCCACCTGTTGGGAGGTGTGTCTCTGAGTACCAGAAAGACGCTCTCTTCCCCAGTCTCATCAGAGAAGACCAGAGAGCCAGGGCCTTGCTGTAAGACACCTAGCTCTTGTGCCCACCTAGCCTTGTCAGCCATGTTTTGAGGGGTCGAAGTCGAGGGAGACCTTACAAGGGCATTTTCCACGTGTCACTGCTCTCTGTAACCTGTTATTCCTGACCTGTGAGCTCTTGGTCCCACAAGCATCTTGTACTGCCTAAACCCCACCCCTCCATCCACCCCAGGGCGCTTCTCTCCTTTTATTTTCTGAGGATCCAAGTTGTGTCTGGAGTATAGAGGGTTAAGTTCCCTCTTCCCTCACCGGCCATGTGGTCTGAGGCTTGATGACTCTGTTTTCAATTTGTCTTCCTGTTAATGTGCCTGGGAAAACAGCAAAGCTGGCCCATCCTTGTACCCCTACTATGTAAGTAGGAGTCCTAAGTGGAGTGCCAGGTTTCCAACTTTATCTTGCCCTGCACCTGGCACTTACAGTGCTTTGAAGTCCTTAGAAAAGGAAGAGAGTGGCCCTGGGATGGTTTTCACATTGTTGTCGTCGTTTGCTGTTGTTGTTAAAGATTTGTTTTGTTTATTTGAAAGATGGGGTGATACAGAGAGAAAGAGTTTCCATCCACTGGTTGCAAAGATGGGGCTGGGTCGGTTCTGAATGGCCATCCGTGTCATCTGCATGAGTGGCAGGGTCTCAAAGGTATAGGCTAACTTCTGTTGTTTTGTCAGGTGCATTAGTAAGGAGTTGGGTTGGAAGCAGAGCAGCTAAGACTTGAACCAGCACTCCAGTTTGGGATCCTGGAGTAGCAGGTGGTGGCTTAACCCACTGAGCCACAACACTAGCCTTTCTTGTATCCATTTACATTCATAGAAATATCAGGCTTGTATAACTTTTGGAAATGTTGGTGTCATTTTATATGACTGGCTTTCTCAGTTTGTAATGGGCCTCCCAGTCCATTTAATTAAATACCTGTGACATCCCATGGGAGCTTAGCGGCTAAGTGATCTAATATTCACAATGGTACCGCCTTTCATACCCTTCCTGCTCTCGGGCATTCAGGCTGGTACCAGCTCTTGCTATTTATTCTGAGTTGAGCTGCACCTGGCTGTGAGGACATGGTGGAGGTGCCACTTGGGGCAGAGGACCCTGCTCTGTTCTGGAGTCGCCCAGGACCTCCCTTGCCCTCCTCACACTTATAGGACACACCCAGCAGTCTCCAGCCACTTGCCCCACAGACAGCAGCACAGAGTCTGTCTCCCGGGCCAGAAAACTGCACAGATCTTGGCAGCAATCTGCAAGGCAAGACATTGCCCTCTGAGTGGAGCCCGGCATCGTCACTGCACCCGCAGAGAGCCAGGTGACAAAGGGCGTGTGTGTGACATCTGCTCTTTGTTCCTGGGTTTAGATCCTCTGAAGAGACTCTACTGGGACAAAGCCCCACAAGGCGGGCAGGCAGGCAGGTGCAGCCGACATCGGCCCCCTGGCCCTGGATGTCAAGTTTCAGGGTAATGTGGGCCCTAGCTTCTGCAGCATTTGCTTCCTCTGTGGGGGTAGCTGAGGGCCAAGGAGTTGGATAAAGCCACAACTGGACACTTGGGGCCTGCAAATAACTTTGTGTAGGTTTATTTATGGTATCTCGTAGGGGCCTGGGACTCCTGATGTGGAAGTCTAGTCCCACGAGTGCACAGGCTGGACCCAGCACGAGGCACAGAATCTGTAGATCACTTCCCATTTGGCTGCTCTCAGCTATGGCTGCTTTTAGAGGCCCTCAGGCATGTCCATGCATCCCCATGGCCAAGGTGAACCATACAAAGCGGGTAGAGTCTCAGAGGTGGGGTGTGGGGTTCAGGGTTCAGGAGCTGGCTGAGTTGGTGCAGAGCTCACCTGTGCAGGACCAGGGAGGTAAGAACCAGCAGAAAGGTGCCACAGGCTGAGGGCACTCTGCAGACGCTAGGCACCCACTTGTGTCTTTATCCCCTCCCAGGGACACTGAGCCCTGTCTGCACACGGGAACCAGCTGGTGGCTGCTGCACAGCACTGATGCCTGGGCCCTGCCAGAGGGGACTTAGAGCTGCCATAGGGCCTGGCTGTGCCTGAGACTTAGTATTCAAGGGAGACCGATGATGAGCAAGGAAGAACAGGAAGAAGCAAAACAAGTTCAGGTGGGAAACATGCCCGGGAGAAGATGACCAGGGACCACGCGGGGTGGAGACTGCAGAGTGGGCAGGGAGGGGTCTGAAGGGAAGATGCTGGCGAGGAAGGAGGCTGCTCAGGGGAGGCACCGCTGTGAGTGGGAAAGAAAGAGAGGAATCCCCGCCAAGGCAGCCTGTCCCGCCTGGGTCCTCCTGCTGTGAGTGTAGACAATGCAGGCTGCATGGCCATCTGTAGACTCGTGCCCAGAGCCCAGTGCTGGGCATCCGCATGTGATGGTGGCTCCAAGGGATTCCAGCTCTCGAGGAAGATGCTGGCAACACTGGGCATGGAGACAAGCCCCTTCCTTTCTGTGGCCCCAGGGAGTCCCTTACCAAGGCTCCCGAAAATGGTGGCCCCTCCATGGTAGAAGATGACGCCTCGCCCGGGGCTGACGAGGCCTTGGGCTGGAAGAGCCGCACGGGGATGGAGCCGAAGCGCAGGTTGGTCACCTTCACCTTGGGGTCATTACTTATCGGATGTAGGTCGTGTAAAAATTGGACACATTTGGGCATGGAGCAAATTCTGAGCTTTTCAAGAATATTCACTGCAGGAAGGTGGAGAGGGAGAGAGAGAGAGAGAGAGAGCATTGCTCAACAATTCAACACCTCACCCAGTGGGTGCAACCCCCAACAGGTAATTCAGGTATCATTTGGAATTGGTTTTTCCTTGGGCAGGAGGTCACCGGAAGCCACTCAGGCAGGGTGAGAGAGAGGGTTATACAGAACGGAGGGCGGGGAACAAGCATCCACCTCCAGCTCCACACAGAACACCCCTGGCCCCGGGCAGCAGGTCCCGGGCAGGCTGCTCCTCACCTCTGACCAAGTAGGACTCTGTTGTCTAAGGACTTCTGTATGCAGATGTTGTCTCGTCCACTTACACAACAGACACCATCTCTACTCCTAGGCCCAGGGCCGCCTCGGGACTTGCCTGAACCCCTCCTCCACACAGCATCCCCAGCAGAGCCGGGCTAGGGCAGCAGAACACCTGGTACAGGAGCCGCCCCCACCCACGCCCTGTCTAGCACAACCTCTGTGCTGGACAGACTCGGGTCAGCCAGGACACACTTTGTCTCCCTTCAGCTGTGTGGCGTGGGACTCAGGAAAGGCACCCTAGGGCCTTCCGGGTGGATTAAGGAATTAAAGCTCATTGCAAAACCATCACAGAGCACACTCCACAAGGCCAGCTGCCCTGGCCATAGGCTCTTCTGCATGTGTGGGCACAAATTCCACACTGTCCACTGGGCCGTGTGGCCCTGCAGGGGATGGACACTCAGGGCCACCTGTGGTGCTGGTGCCTTCCATTCCTGAAGATATACAAGGTGGGGCTGACACCCAGCACCTCACCCCCCCACCTACAACAACAACAAAAAGTAGTCACTCAGCTCCTTCCGTGTGACTGGGGCTGAGTGTGAGAACATGACGTCTAGAGAGAATGAAAATCTTGCTCAGTGTCCCCTAAGGAGACGGAAGTAGCCAAACTGAGGACAAGTAGACACGACGGCACCTCTGACCCCAGCACTCGGCGTGACTTCACGAGGAACCAGTCTAGGGACTCCCCTGACCACATGAATCCCACTTTCTTTCAGAGGGGTGTAAGGAGGCACCCACCAGGAACTGGTGCTGTTCATAGAGCAATGCACTGGGTGTAATGCCAATATCCCATACAGGTACCAGACTGGGTCCTGGCTGCTCCGCTTCCAACCCAGCTCCTTACCAATGTGCTTCAGAAAGCAGTGCAAGATGGCCCAAGTGTTCGAGCCCCACACCAAGAGGGATGACCCAGAAGAAGCTCGGGGCTCCTGGCTTTGGATCGGCCCAGGTCTGGCCATTGCGATCATTTGGGGAGTGAACTAAAGAATAGAAGATCTTTGTCTTTCCATAATATGATCTACCTTTCCAATAAAAATAAATGAATCTTTAAAAAAAAAGATATGCAAGCTCTCAGGCCATCCTTCTTTTTTTGGGGGGTGGGAGTGGGGCAGTGGGTTCATGGTTCACGTCTTTCTAGAAAGTCCCTTGACACGTGCGAATACTCAGATACCTACAGCCTGTGTGATTGTCCTGTACTGCTCTGCCTTTAGATGGGTTCAGTTTTGGGGGCTCCAGGCTGGGAGGTGGAGGTGTTTGTTTTGCCCTGGCTGTAAAAGTTGAGCTCTTCCTTTGCACAGGAGGCCTTGAATGGCTGTGCTTTGGCTCATAGCCACAGGTCCTGAGTTGGATTGGGATCCCGCAGGCTCTGCGCCAGGACAGCTGCTGGTACACAGTCGCCATCAGAAGAGCTCCTTCCTGAGCCACGAGTAGCAAGCAGTGACTTTAACCAGAGCTGCACCGACGGCTGTAGGCACCTGCCCTCCCCCAGGGTCTCCATGTCCCACCCCATCCTTGGCGTGTAAGCAGGACACACTCCTGCATCTCTTGGCCCCCATCTCTGCGGATTTCTCACTCTTGTTTATACCCTGAGTGGCCAAGTCCATTTCAAGACATTGAGAATTCCTTGGGGTTGTGTCTACACTGGCCGCTGTCGGCATCCTCACAAGCCACGCAATCCAGCCCATAGTATTGGATGAGTAATCATGGGCTCATTCTGTTATCCCTGGACAGCCCTTTGCAAGGTTCCCCCTCTCGCCCACTCTAACTAGAGGATCTCGCCCCTTACAGCAGGTCATGGCAGGAACAGATAAAATTTTTACCCATGTGAGTACGAGCTGGAACCCGTAGTAGAGAAACCAGAACTTCATCGGGTGGGTGATGGAAGGAGGTACTTCGGTGGTGAGGCAGTGCTCACAGAGCACCTAGGCACCAACCCCCAGGCTCGTGAGGCACACTGCAGAGAGGAGGGCTTTCAGCAGGGTGAGCATGGCGCTCTGTCCCTCCGTGGTCTGGAGCCCGATCTGCTGCCTGGGCTCTCCGCTGTAGACTCAGGCTCTGTTGAATGGCCAGGGTCCTCCAAGGTCTCTCTCTCTCTCTCTCTCAGGCAGAAGCGTTGGTAGGTTAGAAGCAGCACTCTGCAGAGTCACTGTGCTACTTGGTTCCCAGGGAGGGCTGGACTTCATCACCCCACTCATTGTTCACCACCCTGAGAAACGGCAAGAGGTGCTGGGAGGGGGCCAAACCCCGGCAGGCTCCTGAGAGATTGAGAAAACGTGCAGACTCCAGGCAGCGCCGCGAGGCTTTCCCCTGTGGTTGTAAAGTTTTAGAGAGGCAGCCCCTATGCCAAGATTAGCTTGGCTGAAGGAGAGTTAATCAATACCCAGTCCTAGGCCAGATCCAGCTGAGTGTCCCAGCCTGCTCTCTGCATCCTGAAACCCAAGGCTGACAGCAGGGGCTGGCTTGCCAAAGGTTCTGCTCTACCCGTGTCCCAGAAGCCACGGACACTCTCTCCCACGGGTGCACCTCACACAGGAAAGCCCAGTCCCATACCCCCCACCCCGCCCTTCCCTGGCTTCTCTCCAGGCCTCTCTCTGCCTGTCTGAAGGAGCCCAGGACAAGTAGGTGCATCTCCGCCTGTTCCCCAGCACCCCCTGTTCCCCAGCATCCCCTGCCCATGCCTCAGGGCACAACAGTGCCTGACAGGTCCTCTGTCACCAACAGGAGAGTCCCAGGGCAGGGTCCCTTCCTTTGCCTCCTGACCAGCACTGGGCATCTCAGGTGGCCCTGCCACAAGTGGCTTATCTCTTGTTAGTCTGGAATGACTCTGGCCTAACAGAGCCTTCATTTTTTCTTAATTTCTGAGATTTCATAACTCTGTCCAGGATTTATCTCTGACCTGGGGCTCTTGCCTTGCAGTCTCAGAGGAGGAAGAAGGCAGAATGAGGACCACTGTGTCACAAGTGTCTTCACTTGGGACGCATCAGTGAGCTGACTCTGCGTCATGCACCTTGCAAGCAGCACAGGGACAAGGAATGGACAAGGAGGCAAAGGGCCCACTTACCCAGGGCTGGGAGGGTGGTGGGACCAGTGCTGTGGTATAGTAGACAAAGCCTCTGTCTGCGGTGCCAGCATACCATATGGGTACTGATTCAAGTCCTGACTGCCCCATTCCCCAACCAACTCCTTGCTTGTGGCCTGGGAAAGCAGTTGAGGATAGCCTAAAACCTTGGGACTCTGCACCCGCGTGGGAGACCTGGAGGAGGTTCCTGGCTCTTGGCTTTGGATTGGCTTAACTCAGCCATTGCGGCCACTTGGGTGCCACTCAGATGGAAGTGCCAGAGACCAGCTCCGGCTGACTGAGAGCTTGCAAAGGATGCATGAATCGGTGAGATGATAGGAAGAAGAGATAAGACACGGACCACTATGACATGATGCTCATAATGGACAACTCAGAAAAGTTGCCTTCTTTATTTATACACAAATCATCACAAGCTTTTGCACAATATCCAATTGTTTCATTTTTACTTCATGGTTAAGAGAATACAAAAAACAATCCTAAGGAAAATATTTTCAACAAACCATTACTCATTGAACCCTGCAGTCACCTGGCGGAAGCCAGGAACTCCACAGTTGGCAGCGCATGCAGTTACATAGTGACAAGTAGTTTACTTATACTCAAAATCAATTTTTACTAAACACGAACTAACTAATATTGTTTGAAATATTAAGAGTACAGAATTAAAAGATCATAAATGAAAGGATTTTATAAAAGCATATAACATATGTTCTTTGCTAAATCTTATAATCAAATCATGCATTAATTACCATCACCTTCACCTAGTACTGATCCAATTGTTTTTGTTCTTTTGTTAAAGGGCAGTGAAAGGGATAAAGGCAATTCAGCCAATCTACCAAACAGAGGGCTTTTATAAGAAACTTTCTTTTATCTTTATAAACTGCTTTCTTTCCCTAAATATAAGCCAATATAAGATAGAGATTTTAAACCATTTTGAGGGGGTTCACATCTATTTCCTTATAAAAGATGCCCCATATACTTTTGCTTTCTGTGGTAAGAAACTAAAATGTGTTATATCATGTGTTGTAACAGTTCGAGGTGCATGGTAAACAAACTCTTTGTACCTCCATAATTGCCATCTGTTCCAAGATATTATCAAGCCATTTCTTAAGGAAAGCATCAATTATATTAGGGCAAACTTCAGGACAAAAGTGGGCACATAACAGGATGTTTGGAAACATAGTTGGCTCAATTGTACTATTGTATACTTTTAGCTGTGTGTCATAGCCTTACGTTACTAAAGGTGTTTTTATCATGACATGATTGATCAATTTGAGGTGTCATATCAGTTACAGGAATCACTTCACATTAGCAGAAAAGACAACAACGCCACCCTCAGGAGAATTCTATGAAACATCAGAGAGGTGATTGAGTTCCATACAATGGGTGAGGCAGCAATGAGGTGACCAGAGACATTCTGCGGGCCTTGCCATGCAGTCGGAAACTCCTCATAGCCTTGCTAACCAAGGAGCGGTGCTCATCACACACCCATGCCATCTGACCCAACTGCACGGCTCCCCACATGGAAGATCTTCCTCTCTGTCTCTCCTTCTCTCTGTGTATCTGCCTTTCCAATAAAAATAAATAGATCTTTTAAAAAAAGAAATAACTAACCCTCTCACTGTAACCACCTTTGAAGGACCAGCCCTTCACTGACCTAAGGACCACCTGTATGCCTGCATCCATGATCAGATTAAGTTCCTACTTTCTTAGTGCCACTAACATAGGATTTTTGCACTAATCATGTGAGTTTGGGATTCAGATAATACCCACTCCCGAGTGTTCCGCTGTTGACCCCAAAATCTCATGTCCTTCCCTCCTACCACATGCACTTCTCCCATCCTTGAGAATTCTCAAGTCTTAACTCAGTGTGGCATCAATTCACATGTCTGAAATTCAAAGTCTTACATGAGACTTGGGGCAGAACCCCTGTGCAATCAAATATGTTACAGACTTCCAGACACAGCAGCCAGACAGGGTCAGGGTTTACATTCTTATTTCAAAAAGGGATGGGGGACAAATGCAAAGAGGCAGATCAAGACACAAATCCAGTAGGGCAAGCACCACTTCCCACAGCTCTGTGTGTCACTTCCTGTTCTGCCATGGCCTCGGGCAGTCCCATTGCTCCGGCGTTGCCAGTCCCAGCTCAGGTCTTGAGCCTCTGCAGCGCCACAGAGTGGTATGGTCCTGCTGAGGCCTGTGGGCTGTGGCTCTGCCTTGCCCTAGTGGGGCTCTTGGCAGCTCTTTGTGAGAGTGCCCAGGTTCTGGGGGACCCAGTGCCTCCATGGGCTGGTGGGTCTCTCTGGGTCATCTCTGGCATTCTACGGCTTTGCGCTGTGCACTGCTGGCAGTCTCCCTGTGTCATTTCCCAGGTCCCCATTGAGGTTTTGTTCCCTCTGCTGCACTTAGGATCCTTGTGACTCCAGACTTGTGGCTCAACTCTGACCTTTCAGGCTTTCTTTCTAAATCCTGGTGGAAGCCACCATGACCCCCACGGCTCTTGCATTCTGCATGCCTGAGAATCCAGCATGGGTACCTTCTGCTGTACTGCTAGCTCAAGCACCTGCAGCTGGGGTGTCATGGTTGCAGCCCCAGCATGCTTTGCTGTTGGGATGCAGGGAGATGAATTTCCAGGTGGGTTCAGGCAAGTGAATTGAGTGTGCCCAGCGATGTCATGGAGTGCCTCTGCCCCCTTCTGGGCCTGGGGCATCTCTGCCTTGATTGGGTGTCTCTCTCCCATTGTTTTTCATGTTAGCTTTACCCACCCTATATAGATTCACTGCCCTTCCCCCCAACCTCCCTCCTTTTCTTTCTTCCTACCTTCCTTCCATCTGATTTATTTATTTCTACTAAAGGGAGATTTATTAAAAAAAAAAAAAAAAAACAAAGAAGTCTTCCATTCAGTGTTTCACTCCCCAGATCACTGCAGGGGCCAGAGCTGAGCTGATCTGAAACTAGGAGCCAAGAGCTTTTTGTGGGTCTCCTACATGGATGTAGCGGCCCAAGGGCCTGGGCCATCCTCTGCTGCTTACCCAGGCCATAAGCAGAGAGCTGGGTGGGAAGTGGAGCAGACAGAACATGAATTGGCACCCATGTAGGATGGCAATACCACAGACTGAGGATTAACTTGCTACACCACTGCCTTGCCCCATGCACTGGTTTCTTTTGCTAGGATTTTCTCATTTCACACTGCCATGCTGAGCATGTCTTGTCTCCTTTGCTGGCAAAGCTATGAATTATCTGAATTTTTTTCTGCTCTGCTCTTTCATTGGCTTACTCCCAATTTTCACCATCAAATTGGTAAAATATGGACAATCACACCCACATTACACTCTGAATTATGCCTGGCTGACTTAGCTCTTCCACCAAATAAGCTAGGACATCGCTTTTAAGGTCAGTCCCCTGACAAGTAGCAGGCCATGGGCACAGTAGCACCAGGTTTAGCGCCATGGTGTAGGTGGGTGACTTTGTAATGCCACAGGAACCATGGCTTGCACCTGCAGGCTTTCAGCCCATCAGGCATTGCTCACACTGATGGCAGCATCCTCAGCCGTCACGCTCCACCCTCTGCTCATGCAGCCCAGCCTTCTCCACCTGTAACTGCAGACGTTGGCCACGTTCCCCAGCCCACCAACTCCAAACCTTCCTACCACCTGCAGGTCTATTTACAGGAAATTCGTGCTCCTTGTTACCAATTTTCTGTGTTGGTCGAGTTTCCACACTATAATTAAATGCCTGAAGCAAGCTATTTGTGCTGGCAAGAGGTTTATCCTGGGATGTGACTTCGGAGTTCACATTCCCACAAGTTTGGTGCCTTGTGTGCCCAGATGAGAGGATGGAAGAGGCTGGCAAGCCACGAAGCAGAGAGGAGAAGTTGGTTCAATCATTCCATGCCTTCTACCTTCTGATGGCATGCCCTCAATGACAAGGGAACCCCTCTAATTTCACCCTACTCAACACCCACTTGCTACTTGGCAAACAATGGGAGGAGTTTCAGTTAGGTGCCAAGAACCCTACTGGAGGAAGGATCTGCAGGAGGGAGGAATCTGTATGCGAGTGGCAGGGAGGCCGAGGTTTTGTCTGACCACTCCTGGGGCAAGACTCAGGAACTCCCCCGTCCCCAGTACAATCTGCAAAGAAGATGGAAAACATGGCCATATTGCAGAATTATCCAATGAGACAAAGATCTGTGTCCCAGGGGTTGAGCAATGTTGTATGGAATCCAATGTCATTGCCAGGACATGAATGAGGAGCAGACTGAGCTCCCTTCCAACACCAACTTACGGAGCAGACGCCCTTCCTGGCTATGTGAATGCAGTTGTGATATAATGAACAAGACTTCTAGAAAGAATGCTGCTGCTCCTGGGAGACAGATGACCCCAAAGCTCTCAGCAACAGACACAGAATGCCACACTGAACTGCTAAGGGAGGGGGAAAGCAGGAGAGAACAGAAAGCTTGCCTAGGAGGGCTCGTGGGGACCCAGCCTCCCAGCGAGGGGATGTTGGAACTGCAGAAGACTGACATCAACAGGACAGTTTGGCCTCAGGTCCTGCGTGTCCAGGAAACAGCACTGAGCCCGGCAGGGCTGGAGCAGCACAAGAAGGGCAGCAGAGAAGGGACACGAGTGAGGCTGAGGACCTGTGGGGGTCTCTGTGCATTACCTCTGGTGAGACAGGAACCTAGGGGTCAAAAATGCTGAGTCTACTCCCAGAGCAGCACCTGTGTAGGGGACCCTGCTGGCACAGTAACCGGTTCTCACACTCAGCCCCAGTCACACGGAAGGAGCTGGGTGACTACTTTTTGTTGTTGTTGTAGGTGTGGCGGGGGGGGCCTGCTGGGTGTCAGCCCCACCTTGTATATCTTCAGGAATGGAAGGGACAAGCACCACGGGTGGCCCTGAGTGTCCATCCCCTGCAGGTCCACACGGCCCAGTGGACAGTGTGGAACTCTGTGCCCACACATGCAGAAGAGCCTATGGCCCGGGCAGCTGGCCTTGTGGAGTGTGCTCTGTGATGGTTTTGCAATGAGTTTTAATTCCTTAATCCACCCGGAAGGCCCTAGGGTGCCTTTCCTGAGTCCCACGCCACACAGCTGAAGGGAGACAAAGTGTGTCCTGGCTGACCCGAGTCTGTCCAGCACAGAGGTTGTGCTAGACAGGGCGTGGGTGGGGGCGGCTCCTGTACCAGGTGTTCTGTGCCCTAGCCCGGCTCTGCTGGGGATGCTGTGTGGAGGAGGGGTTCAGGCAAGTCCCGAGGCGGCCCTGGGCCTAGGAGTAGAGATGGTGTCTGTTGTGTAAGTGGACGAGACAACATCTGCATACAGAAGTCCTTAGACAACAGAGTCCTACTTGGTCAGAGGTGAGGAGCAGCCTGCCCGGGACCTGCTGCCCGGGGCCAGGGGTGTTCTGTGTAGAGCTGGAGGTGGATGCTTGTTCCCCGCCCTCCATTCTGTATACCCCTCTCTCTCACCCTGCCTGAGTGGCTTCCGGTGACCTCCTGCCCAAGGAAAAACCAATTCCAAATGATACCTGAATTACTGTTGGGGGTTGCACCCACTGGGTGAGGTGTTGAAAATAACGCACTTCTCTCTCTCTCTCCCACTCCCCCCATCTCTCTCTCTCTCTCTCTCTCTCTCTCTCTCTCTCTCTCTGTGTGTGTGTATCTGTCACTCTTTCCACTTTCTGCAGTGAGTATTTTTTGAGAAGTTCAGAATTTGCTCCCTGTCCCATGGTTTCCATTTTGTATGATTGTCACAAACAGCCTTTGTCTTTCCCATGGCCCTAGCGGGATGCATCTCTCAGATGCTTGTTTCTAATTGCTTCTCCCAAATGGCTGTGTCCATTTCCAGCTGCGTTCCGGAGCTTGGGGCGCTGCTTATCCCTCTGAAACCTGCTCATTCCTGACACCTGCCCCCCCCCCCCCCCGAGCCCTGCTGGTCCATCTCGCACCTGCTTTTCATTCTTCCCTCTCCTGGTGGGCATTCCCTTTTGCATTCTTCACAAAAGGCTGAATCAGGATAGTCAGTAGTTCGACATTCCTTCAATGTAAAATTTCCTCTCCCACATTAAACTAAAAAAAAAAAAAAATTTATTGGAAAAGCGGATCAACAGAGAGAAGGAGAGACAGAAAAGTGTTTCCATTGTCTGATTCCCTCTCCAGATTATTGAAATGATCAGAGCTGAGCCGATCTGAAGCCAGGAGTCAGGAGCTTCTTCAGGGTGTCCCATGCGGATGCAGGACTCCAAGGCTTTTGGTCAGCCTCTGCCGCTTTACTAGGGCATAAACAGGGAGCTAGATGGCAAGTTTAGAAGCTGGGACTTGAACCGGTGCCCATTTGGGATGTGAGTGCCACAGGGCTGAGGATTAGCTTGCTGTGCCACCTTATCAGCCCCTTTCCAACATTTTATTGCTCTCCTGGTGAGTGGTGAAGAAGCCACAGGAGGCTCTGGGGGAGGGGATTGGATTCTGGGAAAAGTCTCCGCTCATTCTTCTCTTGCATGTCCAGTCCTTCTGTGTTGTGTAAATTTTTTCTTCTTGCTTTCCAATGTGACACATTTGTTGGAAATGCGTGTTATTAGGTATCCTCTCAATCTCTTAGTGCTGTCCTTGGTTCAAATGTCCTTCATCTGCATGGTGCCCTCTTCCGGTCAGAGCCCTTGGTGCCCTTCGAGTTGTCTGTGCCCAACTCGAGAGGGGTGAAAAGCTTTCCATGCTGCCCACTTGCAGTGGGACTGTTACACCCATCCCATTTGAGCTCTGTGTTTTCATGGCATCACACTGGAAAGTTCACGCCTCCTCAAAGCGCTGCAGGGTCACTGTTTTCATCAGTCTAGGGGCTGCGTCTCTGCGGCTCACATCTGGATCTAGTCTGCCACCCTGGCCTGTCTTTATGCTGGCACCACGATGTCTCACGGCAGCAGCTTCTGATCGTTTTCATCATTATGGTGCTTTCCATTTCTTTGTAAATTTAAAAATCAGCTTGCCAATTTCTGCCCCAAAATGTGGAGGGTGGGGCGCTAGGACTTTGATGAAGAGTGATTCAAGCCAGAGGATTGATTTGTGGGCCCATACCTTGCTGCATGACGCTCTGTGTGATTGGAAAGTTGTCTCCAGAGGCAGGTGCAGTGGAGTCCTCTGACCCTGCTCTGAGCCATGAATGCAGGCAGTGGCTGGGGGAGGGTTTCCCCTGTGACAGAGGCCACCTCACACCTAGAGTGACACGCAAGGGGGATCCCTACAGAGGGGAGCTTTGGGGACAGTGGTCGCACATAGAGGTGGCCAGGTTAACTCCGATGGCCACAGGCAGGGTTGACAATAGGGAACCCCGTGGCCTCAGCATCAGACTTCCCAAGAGAGGTCCCCACTTTGGGGAGGGAGGAAATTTTATGAGGTTGGCAGAAGGCATTGCTGGAGTAAGGAGCCAGGGCACAAGATAGGGTCATGGCTCCCCGGTCAGGGCCACCACCGTTTGCTGCTGCTGGGCAATCAAGGATAGGAGACTCTGCTTGGGCTGTAGGCCTCCCCACCTGAGGGGGACACTGTGAACCCCACAGCCACTCTCCACAGCAGAGTCTGGCTGTTGGAGGCAGGCGTAGTGGTGGGTACCCAGCCATACTCCAGAGCACTTCAAAAAACCCATGGGAAAATGGAATTCAAATAGAAGTGTATGAAAGATTTATTTGAGAAGAAGTATTTTTAATCTCTGAATTTCCCAATTTACAAAACAATATGTTCTATGTATTTTATTATTTTTGGAAGTTTCCTTCCTCAATGTCCACGTGAAATATTTGCCAAATGCATGAGACAGCAAGATTTCTATTCTTTCAAAAACCCCAAGAGTTGGTTTTGTAGTTCAAATGTTTTGCTTCCTTAAAATGTTACTATTTATTACAAGGTGGGGGAGGGGTCATTGCCCGTGTGAGCCTCTGTTTACAAGGGAAGGGTGGGGCTGGGATCAGGGTTGTGTGGGGAGTGCCCAAGGTTCCCCTATCAGGCCTACCCCCAGTGCTGGGTCTCACTGGAAGATACTGATGCTTAACCCAGTCTGGCTACCCCCTAGAGCTGACTCATATGCAGGCCAATGGGTGCAGCCGCCCAGGCCCAGTCTGAATATTTTCGACAAAATAATTACACCTTTAAGTCTGACCTTGATGGAACATAATCAAGGAGCACATGAACTTGAGTGGAAAAGAAATCCAGTTGAACTTCCTTCTGAAGCAAATGTGAACCACAGGAGGCAGTCATGTTGTCTGGACAGATATTTTGTCACTTCAGAGTAAAAGAAATAAGCTTGTGTGTGTTTCAGCTTGGGCAGATATCACAGAATGTCTTGGAAGCTCATCATTAGTTTAAAATATGACACTTAGTAGATCTGCCACTACATTGTTGTTATTCATACTTTACTGGCATTACCACATTGGAAAATGGAGACGTATTTCCATCTCACTGATTGTCTTGGTAAACCTATGCTTGTTTTACAGTTTTTTTACATTGTACCCAGGTGCAGGTGCTTGGCATCATGTTTAAAAACTGCTTGGGATACGCGCTGTCAAGATCTGGCCGTCTGGGTTTGGGTTCCAGCTCCGTTCTCAACTTGAGCTTCCTGGAGATGGAGACACTGGGAGGCAGCGGATGACTGCTCAAGTGGCTATGTCTCAGACAGCTACGTGGGAGACCCAGCTTAGGTTCCTGACTCCAGGCCTGGTCCAGCCCCAACTACTGTGGGTATTTGGGAAGTGAACCAGCAGATGGGAGCTCTCTGCCTGTCTGCACAGCACAGCCTTTCCCAGGCTTGCTCTCTCCAGGGACATGGCTAGATGCTTCTGTACTGTGGCCTCCCAAGAAGCTTTGGGATGCGGGCTGGAAGCAGAGGTTGCTTTCCCCTCCCCGCAGCTAAGGACAGGCATGTGAGCATCTGCATACACAGGAAGCGCAGGTCTGCCCACAGCATCCAGGTGTCCTGCAGAGACTCATCTGCCTCCACATGGTGGAAGTCAACAGTGCTTGTCTCCTGTGGCATCCGTCACTCCTGTTTGGAGGAGTCCTGCCACCAGTCTGACTTTGGCTCCTTAACCCCAGCCAGCAGCTTTGCGCGTGACCAGCTCCTCATCCTACTTGGGAGAAGAGAGATGGCACAGTAGGAAGTTACCACAAATTCACCAAATTCTAGTTCATTTAAAAAAATTATCTATTTTCTGTTTTAAAGACAGGGTTAGAGAGAGAGAGAGAGAGAGACAAAGATCCTTTGTCTGCTGCCCCAAATGGCTTCAATGGCCAGGGCTGGGCCAGGCCAAAGCCAGAAGCCAGAAGCCAGGAGCCAGGAGCTTCATCTGGGTCTCGCAAGTGGATGGCAGGAGCCCAAGAACTTGGGTCATCTTCTATTACTTTTCCTAGGTGCTTTAGCAGGAGTCTGGCTCGGAAGTGGAGCAGCTGGGATTTCAATCTCCACCCCTATGGGATGTCAGTGTTACGGGAGGCAGCTTAACCCACCATATCACGATGCTAGCCTTGTGCTTTGCATCCAGATATTTCTGTTTCGGTGAGATAGTTCTCCATTCCCACGATCATTTGCACACACATTTGTGTATTGGAAAGAGATCTTTTAGATCATGATACGAATGTAAACACCATAAGAGATAATAGATACTGTTGCATAAAATTATAGTAATAAATTAAAAAAAAAACCTTGGCCACAGCTCAAAGGTAAACAACAAGCATTAAAAGAAAAAAGAAAAAAAGGTTTGCAACTAGAAATGGGCATTTGGAACCAATGTTGGATGGCTTGTTGGGACGTGTGTGTCCCATCTCCAGCACAAGGCTCCAGGTCCCTGCTAAAGCAGATGTGGGAGGCAGCAGCAAGTGTTCAAGCAGCCGGGCTCCTGCCCCTCAGGTGGAGGACCTGGGTTGAGATCCTGGCTCCCAACTTTAGCCCGGTCCATCCCCACCACTGTGGGGATTTGGTCAGTGGATTAGTGGATGGGAGTTTTTTTCTGCTTGCTTCCATCCCATCTCTGTTTCTGAACAAAAGTAAATTCAGTTCAACGAAGAAGGAAGGTTTGTAAATATGTTACACAGATATAATATCCTTACCATAGTTGGGTCACACACAACACTGCTACATCGGTAGAAAAGCAGATGAAAGGTGTGAACACATGGGAAAGATTTACATGAATCCACCAAGGAAGAAATTCAAATGACCCATAGACAAGAAGCAGTGTTCCATTTCACGGAAGCAATGCAAGCTAAAGCAACACTGATATAACTTTGGAAAATGAAGCTATCAAATTCAAACATAATGATTAATGATTAATACTCAGTGTTGGTAGAAGGACCAGACTCAATCATTTTTGTTATACTTTGCATTGGAATGTCAATGGGTACAACTTCTCTGGAGAATAATGTTAAGATGGATCAAACGTGTGACAATATTCTTATTTTTTTATTCATCAGTTTTCTGTAATCGAGTCTTCTGAAGATAGGTGGGGAAAATCAGGTTGAATCTTGATTTCTAACATTAGGGACTCAGCCAACTGCTGCACAAACAGGGGAGCAGCAAAGTATTCTAAGGGCACTGAAAATTATTACAGAATTCAATTTATTGGCCTGGAGAGTGGCAAGAAAGGATTACAAAGAATATGTCCTTTTTGTTCTGACTGAAATATACACATGCAGCTACCTACACACATGCACATGAAGACGTTGGAAAAAAACAAGGAAAGAGAGGAAGGGAGGAAGAGAAAGACACACACACACACACACACACACACACACACACACTCACACTCACAGACAGATCATTCACTGGGTCACTCCTCAAATGCCCACCACGGCTGGCCCTTGCCTGGCGTCAAAGTCAGGAGACAAGATTTCAGTTCAGATCTCCCACATGTGTCTCGGGAACCTGGTCATCACTGCTGCCCCCCAGGGTCTGTGTTAGCAGGAAATCGGAGCCAGGACTGGAGCCAGGAATCGGATCCAGACACTCCCAGGCGGGATGCAACCTTATTGGAAAGTCAGACTTACAGAGAGAAGGAGATACAGAGAGAAAGACCTTCCTCTAGTGGTTCATTCCCCAAGTGGCCGGCACTGCCAGAGCTGAACCAATCCAAAGCCGGGATCCGGGAGCTTCTTCTGAGTCTCCCACACAAGTGCAGGGTCCCTAGGCCACAGGCAGGGAGCTGGATTGGAAGTGGTGCAGCTGGGGTACGAACTGGTACCCATATGGGATCCTGGTGCATGCAAGGCGAGGACTAAGCTACTAGGCTATTGTGCTGGGCCCAGGATGCAGGACTACTAACTGGTAGGCCAAATACTTGCTCCCAAATCCAGATTTTGTGGGATGGAATACAATTTGGGGACCTTTCTTCTGGATACTTATGTAAAATCATAAATACAATTTAGGTTGAAAAGCAAACATATATTTGGAACAAGAAAACAGAGCAAATTTCACAGTGGAAAAAGTCACACTTACTATGGATATTACAAGCAAAAAGCAGGATTGCACAAGGATCACAGCTTGTGTCACAGTCAAGGGACTTGTAGTTCAAGTTTTGTCAGCACAGAGGACAGAGTCTACAGGGAGGACTCACAGATGTACGCATGCGGCTTCAATAGGTTTAGGGGTGGGCACTTGGCCTGGCGGTTAAGGCGCCACTTGGGACACCCAAATCCCACAGCTGAGTGCCTGGGCCTAACCCCTGGCTCCATCCTGATTCCAGCTTCCTGCTAATGAATATCAGTCCAAGTGTTTGGGCCCCATCACTTGGGTAGGAAGCTAAATGTCTGCTGGCTTCCATTTGCTCCAGCTCCAGTTGTTTCTGGCCTGTGAGGAATAAACCAGAGGACAAACAGGGGGCAATCTCTCTCTCTTTCTTACTCTCTCTAATACTAATTAAATACGTAACATTTACAATGCTTTAGAATTCAGTAAGTCTGGTAAGCTGTTCCTTTCTGGTGTTCTAAAATAAACCCTAGTCCCAACAAAGATTCCTTACCCAGCTGCCCACTATGCAGTGAGCTGGGAGTGCCTGCTCAGCAGAGCCTGTGTGGGGGCTGGGCAACCATGTACACTTTCCTCTTCTAATTGACATTTTGGCATAGTCCAGAGCAGGAGGCCTCCCCTGCTGCTTCCACTTGGGAGTGTTCCGGCCTTGGGAAAGTTGCTTAGTTTCTGTGAGGTCCAGTTTCTTTATTTTTAAAATGAGCACAAGAATTGGATCTGGGGTGCATACAGAGGATATGACAGCCCATTGGGACCTGCGGAGGAAGGAGGGTGGAACAAATTGGACAACGACACTAACCAAGCAATAACAGCAAGTATCTGGGCAAAAGGTGATTATGTCAACCAATGGACATTAGAAGGATTTCCTCATCCTTGGATTGGTGAGACTGTCAGCATTTCAGAACTATTGAAACCAGCGAAGCTAGCCCTCAGAACATGTTCTACATTGGGGATCTTGGGGTGACATCAGGTGGCCATTCCCCATCCCTGGGTACTGGGTGGTTGGGACACCAGGTGTGGCTTCTCCCCATATCCCTTCCTTCCCCTAGATACAGGAGGAAGAAAAAGAAAATGTGGAAACAGTGGTCTCACTTACTTCCCTTAACCCTCGATCCTTTCCACCATGATCGATTATGTAAACATCATCAAAAATAAAAATTAAAAAGAGGATTGGATCTGGGTGTCTTACACTATGACACAGCAAACAGCAGATTAAACAGCCACCAACAGCACCAACACCTCATACGGGTGCCAGTTTGAGACCCACCTGTTCCACTTCTGATCTAGCTCCTTGCTAATGTGCCTAAGAAATCACAGAGGATGGCTTAAGTCCTTGGGCCCCTGTAACCATGGGGGGATACCTGGATGCAGTTTCTGGCCTCAGCTGGGGATGCAGCCATTTGGGGACTGAATCAGTAGGTGGAAGATAGCTCTCTGTGTCCCTCAGCCCTCTCCCGAAAGGTTGGTGGGGGAACCAAGGCTAAATTGGGTGCTTTCCCGTCTCTGATCTGGTCTTGAAGTCCATCTTAGAAGGCGTTAGTTCTGTCCAGGAGCGGCTGCAGGGCAATGGGTGGTGGCTGGGGTTGGGACCCTTCCTTCTTCACTCCAGTGGATGTCCTGAATCCTGGGTCTGCAGTGACCACTGTATGTCGACAAGGAGCCACCTGTGGTTCTTGTCTGATCTGTGCCCAGGTTATTTTGACCAAGACAGCCATTGTCTAAGATCCCTGGACAAGGGGATAGCTGGTTGTTCAGGTGAAACACAGGAGAAGCAAGAATTCCCTATAGGCCCTGGAGAGAAGCTGTACCTTGGCAGGGCCGGCAGGAAGAGGAGCTGGCTACTGGCAGGTGGGGATCAGGAGAGGAGCAGGGGACCGCCATTCAAGCAGGTCTTCTTTTATTTTTAAAAAGATTTATTTACTGATTTTGAAAGAGTTACAAAGCAGGAATGGGCTGGGAGAAGGCATGTCCCAGCTGCTGGTTCACTCCCCAGATGGCTGCAACGGGTGGGGAGTACGACTGGAGCTAACATCTTCATCCAGGTCTCCCATGTGGGCCACAGGGGTCCAAGCACTTGGGCCATCCTCTAGTGCTTTGTGCAGGCCATTAGCAGGGAGCTGGATTGGAAGTGGAGCAGCCAGGACTTGAACCCATATGGCATACTATATGCAACACAATGCCAACCCCTCCAGTGATAAATTCTAACGAGATGTATGTACAAGTAGGTGCAGTGGGCTGCGTGGAGCCACACTGCAGCCGAGGTATGATAACTGTGGCAAAGTCCACGTGGTGCAGAGCAGTGGCTGAGCCTGGTAGGTTGCAGCTGTGCCGTCAAGGACTGGCCACCAGAAAGCCCTTGTACAAACAGGCATCTGGATCAAGCACGCTGTGGGCCTGGGAGGAGGCAGCCAGCTGGAAACTGGGTTGAGGGTGACTGAGTGCTGCTCTTGGCGGTGGTGACGTGCATTGGCTGATGAGTTGACCTACAGCCCCAGGAATTAATAACACATCAACAACCCACAGAGCATCCAGTACAGCACTGGTCCTGGAGTGGGGACCTCTGCCTTACAGTTGGAAAGCAAGTAGAGTACATGGTCCCAGGCTTACCGTAGGTGTCATGGAACCCAGGGCTGGTCTGTCCTTTCAGATGAGGGTGGGGATACCTAGCCCCCGGGTGCCCATCAGCTCCTTCTGTGGAAGTCCTGTGTCCTGCACCCAGAGGACAGGGGCTGGAAAGCCCAGCATGAGCTCTACAGACTAAAATACGCTTTAGCCTCTGTGCTCAAAGGCATGACACTGACCGCTGGCTCAATGGCGGGGACACAGCTCACTTGTAGAATCCCATACTGCAGTGTCTCCCAGTGATGTCTCAGCTGGCCACCCGTCTCCCGGGTAGCTCCTCTCCAAGGCTAGGGCAGCTGAAACTCACTCCTCAGAAGTCCCTCTCTGTGGAGACAGAGGGTGGGAGGCACTGTGGACCCTCTGCATGCATCAGGGGATCCTGTAGCTGGAAGTGGCTGTCGCGTTCTCACCCACATCCCAACAGCCGTAATGCATCCTATGGCCTCTGGTGTAGCAATGGGGTTGACTTCCTGTGCACCCACGACAGCCAGGAAAGGGTTGGAGAACACCTGGAAATGTCTTGGTGGTGCCCACTCACCTCCCTTAGGCATCTGCATGTGCCACACGATTGCTAAGTACACCGCAAGGCAGGGGATGCCTTTGCTAGTGTCCCATTTTACAGATTTGGAAGCAGAAGTTTAGAGAGCCCAACTCGCTTATGAGCAGAAGGCTGATGTTGGGCAGGGTCAGGCCTCATGCCCAAGTATTCCAGACCCAGGATTTCTCAACCTTGGCACCTTAACGTGGCGCACTGCCGAAACCCTGGCTGTGAAGTCTGATCTTTGAGTGCTGTAGGAGGTTTAGAGATGCCTCTGGCATGGGTCCCTGAGATGCCAGCACCACCCCCTGCCCTTCACGGGGCTGTGACAGATGCAACCACTTCGGGACATGGCCAGATGCCTCCTGAAACGTTCGATGTCCTGCTGAGCAGCTCTGCCCCTGGTGACTGTTGGTGGGGAGGTGGGAGAGGCAGCGGATGCTGGTTTCGGTGCCCAGTTCTTGTCGGGGAAGGTTGCAGATGGGCACGGTGACCTCTGGCCTGACCTGGCAGGACAGTGAGCCTAGGCCTGCAGTGACGGGGACGAAGCCTGTTCTTACACTCCTTCGTTTGTTTGTTCAACAGAGCCCCGGCGAATCCCTCTGGGGACCAAAGCCTGATCCAGCGGTGGGAAGAAGAGCGTCTACACAGAGATCCGTCCTTTAGCTGGCAGACAAGCAGGTGACGACATAGGCCCAGAGAGACACAGGCAGAGGGTATGGGCATGAAATCAGGTGGCCAGAGTGGCCTCCCTAACAAGGTGACATTTCAGCAATCTGTGGGAAAGGAGGGATTGAGTCTGTGGGAAGACTTGGCACAGAGGCCAGCATGTGCAAAGGCCCTGTGACCTCCTCTGCAGGCTCAGATGTAGCAAGTATGGTCAGAGTAGAAACAGGGCATGAGGGATGAACTTTAAGGGCAGATGGGGGTGGTTGAGTTTGTGACATCCAGGGTGACATGGTGGCTTATCCAAAGCCAAGCCAGGATTGAAGCTTGATCTCTGGAAGTCTCTTTTCTTATCAGCATCGGGGAACAATGAGCCACTTTCTCCTGGGACAGACGTTGACCTAGAACTAGGGCCTCACCTGAGTCTGTGACTCACCTGGGCCTGGCCAATGTTTTCAAGGAGGCAGGAGTGTAGGATGGACAGGTGGCAATGTATAAGTGAGGAGAGCCGCTGGCTGCACAGCCCGTCCTCTCGGTGTCCATCTCGGCATAGCAGCAGCATGGTGGGTCTCACCCTGTTCTTCCTCGCAGCTGTCTGCGTGCTGTCCTCGGGGGTGTGGCTCTGGGCCATCTGCACCCACTTCTTCACAGAGTCTGTGCCAGCAGGGATTGGCCACCCCGTGAAAATGCGGGTTCTCAGTTGCCTTTTGCAGCTGTTGGTGACCTGGGTGAGTTTCCTGTATTGTTCATGGGGGAAATTAGGGCTGTGTAGGTTCCAGGTGACCGGACAGCAACAGGACAGGCAGAATAACCCCTCTTAGGGCAGTGCTCAGCCTCTTGGGATGCTGACGAAGCCTGGTTTGCTTTTTCAGTTAACAGGAGGAAAAAAGCCCAGCTCTGTCCCCCTGGCCTAATCCCTGTCTGGGTTTGCACTCTGCACCCCAGGGAAGGCGGGAAGAAGTTCTTCAAATCTTTGAGCTCTGGTGGCTGGTCACCTGTTGGGCAAAGCCAGCGAACAACCAATCAACCAGGTCACAAAGCAGTCGGTTAGTACAGATACCCAGAATGGTTGAATGTGACCTCTTAAGCCTTTTGTTGCCTTTGGGAGGTGAAAAAATGTTTATGTGATACAATCTGATTCTTCCTGTTGTTGTCAGTGTGTGTGTGTGTGTGTGTGTGTGTGTGTGTGTGTGTGTGTGTGTGAGTGTGTGTGATCTGGGGACAGTGGTGGTGAGAACTGTGTTGTTGTCAGCTTGCTGCCCATCTCCAGAGGGGTGGCAGGAACTGGGCCCAGAGAAACCTTTTCTGTCTCAATGGCTTACCTAAGGGGAAGCAAGTTACAAGGTGTCTTCTTTTGAGAGGACCCTGGCTGTGGGCTGTTTATCTCTGGGGTAAGAATGTGCCATTCAGCATGTGCTGGTGGGTCCTGCTGCTTTCCTGGCCCAAGGAGGTCACAGTCCAGGCCCCAGTCACTGTAGCTCCACTTCCCCATCTGCTCGGCCTTTTGTGGGGCTGCTGCAAAGGAAGCTATGCCAAGAGAGTGTGCAGTACCCTCTACAAACATTAGCCGCTGGCTCTATTTGTTGGTTGGTTGTCTTCTGCAGAGATGGGTTGTGCAACGGCTGTGTTCTGGAATATGGGGGTCTCGTTTCCTGGGCATGGGGGAAGGTGAGGAAACACCCAGTGAACCAGCAAACCCACATGTGAGAAAGGGCTCCATGCAAAGAAAAAGGCTAGAGGGAAAGTACTCAGGGGGAGGGAGTTCTTCCTGGGACTCCCTGAACCTCCCTGCCAGAGCGGCTTGGTAAGACACCCATGAATTTGGGCAGTGGTACAATGACCCTGGTTTCACCACCTGTGTCTAAAGGGAACGTAGCATTTCTTCCCGTGATGAACGAAGGTGACAAGCAGTTCCAGACAGCAGTCCTACGAGCTGCTGGCAGGAGGGACTGCCAGGGCTCTTACAGTCACTGCAGCTGCTATAGGCAATGTGAAGTCACGGCCTCCCGTTCCTTGGGGGCAAGCATGGCATGGGCAAATGAAGCATGGATTTCAATGACTATGGCATCAGACTGATCTTTTCATCCTGTTTTTTTCCATATACTTCTAGGAGCACCCTCATATGAAACTGACCTCTAGGTCTTGCTCTTCTACACACTCATAGGGCAACACCCACCCACCCATACACACACACACATATATATATATACATCACGTGTTTACTTCAATAGTCTAATAACTGTATGAAGAAGATGGTCTTCCTTTATGATCTTATGCGTTTCATTTTGTGCATTCAAACATGGTAGAAATGGTTGTGGTGCAGCAAAGGGCTGGGAGCCCCTGCAAAGAGAGGCCCCAAAGGAAGGCCCCTTGATCTACTGATTTGTAACATGCCAACTTTTAGGCGTATGAAGATGGCCAAATAGTTCCATGTGGTGGGTTTCTAACACTTACGTTGTTGACTTCTGGACAAACTTTGTTTATTTTGTGCTCCCACACAAAGATTTACCTTCTCTTATTAAAGAGCTGCTTATTTATGTTTTAATTTTATTTCTTTTTATTTGAAAGACAGACTTACAGACAGAAGGAGAAACAGAAAGAGAAAAGGTACCACCTGCTGGCTTACTCTCCAAATGGCTGCAATGGTCAGAGCTGATCTGATCTGAAGCCAGGAGCTTCTTCCGGGTTTCCCTCATGGGTGCAGGGTCCCAAGACTTGGGCCATCCTCTGCTCCTTTTCCTAGGGCCACAAGCAGAGAGCTAAATCAGAAGTGGAACAGCTGGGACACAAACCAGTGCCCATATGGAATGCTGTCACCATAGCACAGAGGGTTAGCCTGTTGAGCCATGGCACCAGCCCCAGCTTATTTCTTTTGAAAGGCAGAATGAGAGAGAGAGAGAATCTTGCACCTGCCGGTTTACTCTCCAACTGGCCACAACAGCCAGGGATGGGTCAGGTCAAAGACAGGAGATGGAAAGGCCACCTGGGGTCTCTCACATGGGTGCAGGGACTCCAGAACTTGGGTCATCATTTGCTGCCTTCCCAAGCACATTCTTAGGGAGGTGGATCGGAAGTGGTGCAGCTGGATCAGAAGTGAGTAGCCAGGACTCAAATCAGCATTCCCATATGGCATGCTAATGTCACAAGGAGAGGTTTAACCCAGTGCGTCACAACACCAGGTCCGCATTCTTAATTCCTTAGGAAGCAAATCTTGGGCCTTATGTTATTTTATCCAAACACATTGGAGTAGATTTCTTCCAAAGATGGGAACTCTTCTTTCCTCTTAATGAAGTAAGATCATGATACACTTAGCAACAAAAGCTTAGGCTTGGTGGGGTTGGCTGGGGGCGGCCAAGGGAGGCCCTAGGGAGTTGTGGTATGTTCAGGCCAAGTGGAGCAGGGATCTCACAGTGAGGTGCTCCAGGAAGAGGGATGGCTGAGGGGCGACCAGAGAGCCCAGGTGGCTATCCTAGTGGGGTAGAAGGCCTCAGGGAGAGTGGGTTGAGAGAGACTGGCAGGCCCTGGGGTCACAGAAGTCTGAGTGGAGATGGATTTTACTGCAGTGTGATGGAATCACCGAAGTGGTGGTATAGGATTGTGGGCCAAAGTGACTGAAGCTTCCTAGGCGCGATCTCACTGCCCGCTGAGACCCAGAGAGGGTGCCAGACTGCCCCACCCCTCCCCGGGCAAACCCATTACCCATTTTCTCATCTCTTTCCAACAGGGCTTGGTTTTTGAGAAGCTGAGGATCTGTCCTATGCCCCAGTTTGTCCGTTTTGTACACGATCTGCAGCCGCTGAAGAATGACCCCGATGTCCTGGTCACTGACCTCCGCTTTGGGACAGTGCCTGTGAAGCTGTACCAGCCCAAGGCATCGTCCTGCTCTCCCAGGCCTGGTGTCATATTCTACCATGGTGGGGGTGCCATCATGGGGAGCTTGAGTAAGTGCCCCCACCTCGGACCTCCCCGAGGAACATGACACCCGATTAAAGAACATCATGATAGCTGATGCCTCTGGTGCTGGCATCCCATATGGACTCCAGTTCGTTTCCTGGCTGCTCCGTTTTCAATCCTGCTCCCTGCTAATGCACCTGGGAAAGCAGCAGAGGACGGCCCAAGTGCTTGGGCTCCTGATTCTACAAAAAAAAAAAAAAAAAAAAAATTGCATCAAATCAAGCTTATCTTTAAAAACATTTTTAAACACTTATTCATGCAACAGACAGATAGTTGCTTCTGAAATGCCATCAACCACCAGGACTGGCTGGGGCCAAAGTCAGGAGCCAGGAAGACAATTCGGTTCTCACAAACGGGTGTCAGGAACCAAGGTCTGCATCAGCACAAAGGTGGAATCAGGTGACTGATGACTTAACCACCACGTCAAAGACTTACCCCTACACTGACCTTTTAAACCCAGTGCCACAGGCATTTTATTGAAGTCTCCGTGTGTGTGTGTGTGTGTGTGTGTGTGTGTGTGTGTGTGTGTGTGTGCTTGGGTGATATGCGAGAAAAACAGAGAGCTCTTACATCTCCTGGCTTACTCTGTAAATGACCACAACAGCCAGGGCTGGGCTGAGCCACATGGGTAGGGGGGCAAATATTTTGGTCATCTTCTGCTCTTTTCTCAGGCACATAGGCAGGGATCTGGATTGGAAGTGGAGCAGCAAGAACACAAACTGGTGCCCATATGGGAGGCTGACATCAGAGGTGGCACTTGAAGAGAGATCTTCTACCTGCTGGTTTACTCTTCAATTGCCCACAACAACCAGGACCTGGCCAGGACAAAGTCAGGAGCCAGAAATTCCATCCGTGTCTCCTATGAGGGCAGCAGGAACCCAAGGCCTCAGGTCTTACCTGCTGTCTCCCACAGGGACACCAACTAGCAGGGCACCAATGTGTATTAGCAGGAAACAGACAGCCTTGAAGGCGTGACTCCATCCCAGGCACTTGAGAAAGTTTAGCACACGTTTGCTCCAGGGGCAGAGGCCAAATTGCAAAGTTCAGGGCTAGGAATGGAGCAGGAACCCTGTCTGAGGGCTGGCAGAAGCTGACCGGGGCTGGTGGAGGGGGCTTCCCAGCGAGCATAGAAACCTCCTGTCTTCCAGAAACCCACCACAGAGTATGCTTGTATTTGTCCAAGAAGAGTGAGGCCGTGGTTTTGGCGGTTGGGTGAGTAGCAAGCAGAGTGGAAACCGATGGAGTGGGAGGGAGGCATGGGGTGCCTGTGGGAGCTGGGGAAGGCCAGGGCTGTGCGAAGCCAGTGAGGAGGGGAGGCAGGGAGATGGGGGATTAGGGGAGGCAGGAAATGTAGGGGTGTGTGGCCCTTGGGCAGGCTGAAGGAGAGAGGTGGTGTGAAGGATCTGGGTGGGAACTAGACCTGAATGGAGCAGCCTTGTTTACTCCAGACACTTGGTAGCTCATGCTGCTAAATGCCAGCAGTGCCCAGGACCACCTCCAAGACCACCCAATCCTGTTACCTTGGAAGAGCCTCCTGGCTGAGATCCACATACACAATAAAGAAAAATTTAAAAATACATAAATAAAAAGGGACTTCAGTTTTCTAATTGGTCTATGGGAGTCCCCATTCATCCCAGCTGGAATCCCAAGGAAGGCTCCGGGGCTACTGGACACTGGAGCCACGGGCTGCTGCCTGACTGATGTCCCAGCACACAGCATGGTGCCCTGCTCCCCCATGAGGCTGCACCTGCAGAGCCAGGAAAATGCCCAGAGAAGCAGCAGATGCCAAGTTCTGGGTGGGGTACGCATCCCAGCATTCTTGTAGCAGACCTAAGTCAAGGGGAATAAAACATCAAGGTGTAAATGAAGACAAGAGAGTGACCAAGAGAAAGGTTGGGACCCTGTGCCTGCCGATCCTGGCAATGCCAAACCAAGCAGTCATCAGAATTTGCCAGCAAATTTTCTCCTGCTCCGAGAACCTAATCTAAATCTGGTTTTGGATTTAAATGCACTGTTATCACAGCACTATTGCAGGGCTGTCTGGACGCAGGGTGCTGGGATGCTAAGGGTTGGTGGGAGGTCTGTTTGTCCCATAGAGCATTTCCTTTGTGTCTGTTTAAAAAAGACAGAGCCAGCCTTGAAAAATGGCAAGATTTCTCACAAAATCTGTAGTCTCTTTAACGAATGGGAAGACGGCAGTGCCAGGCTGGCATCTCTGCAGAGTGGGGGTGGCCAGTGTGGAGGGACCGGGTATGCTCTCTGCTGACTTCTGATAGTACTTCACTTTCTACAAGGTCTCCTCCAAAATCTGGAGGCATGGCAGGTACACAAACCCATTTTTTCCCTGGGCTATCATGAAATACCTGTGGTTGGTTATGTATATAAAGAAAAGAGGTTTGACTGAATTAATCACCTGGCTGCTGAAAGTCCTCGCAGCACAGTACCAGCTCTGGAGAGGCTTCTGACTCCACCAGGCTCTGCCATTTCATGGCTGACATTAATAGTGGGGCATGGGATGAGAAGGGATTATGCCTCAAACAGGAACCAGCTGTGTGAGGTCAGGCTCAGGCTTTTATAACAGCCCTTCATGAGAATCACTGGAAAACTCTCTTAGTTCCTGCTGAGTGCTTAACTGACCACAGGACATTTCATCAGGCCACGCCCCTTAAAGCATCAACAGCATTTCCCAATACTGCCACTCTAGATTAAGTTTTCAACACCTGAAAATTTGCAGGGATCACGCTAAAACCATATCCACACCATAGGATCTGAGTCCATTAGAACCAAAATATAAGCAAGATTGGAACTGTTCACAGCCTGGAGGTGGAGAAGCAACATCAGGTAGAATCAAAGAAGGAGCGGGCATGGATGCTGACTAAGTAGCTGACCCGTAGGCAGATGGCAGGGTTCTTGGGTCACAGCTGGTCCTTCAGTAAGTGATTGCAACCTTGGAAAAGGCAGCTGCTTGGATCCTATGTGCTAAAAATGGAGACTTGGTCCTCTTCCCTCTTGTATCAAACTCTTCCCTCTTGTATCACTCTTCCCTCTTGTATCAAACTCTGCCTGCTCAAGGGAGGCAGGCATCCTTGATGCAGATGTCTTTGTGCTGGGTGGATGAGTGCTGACTGTCTTCATTAATTCCCTTGTAGATACCGCAAGTCACCCAAGTACAAGTTTCCAGTTATGGTGAGAGATTGCATGGCTGCCACTGTTCAGTTCCTCAAGTCCTTGGATGTGTACGGGGTGGATCCGGAGCAAGTTGTGGTCTGCGGCGACAGTGCGGGAGGGGGTGTAGCCATGGTGGTCTGTCAGACCTTCCTGAACAGGCCAGATCTCCCCCGCATCCGGGCCCAGGTCCTGATTTACCCAGCCCTCCAAGCCCTGGACTTTCAGTCCCCTTCCTTCCAGCAGAATGAGAAGATTCCTCTGCTCACGTGGAAGTTTGCCTTCCGCTGTATGTGCTATTACCTGGATATCTGCCCTTCCTGGCAAAGTGCCATCAAGAAAGGGGCCCATTTACCTGCCCACATCTGGGCAAAGTATGACAAGTGGCTGAGTTCAGACAACGTCCCAGAGAGGTTTAAGAAGAGAGGGTATCGGCCCATGACCTGGGGACCCTTGAATGAAGATGCTTACCGGGAGACGAGTGTCTTCCTGGATTTGATGTGCTCACCTCTGATCGCCGAGGATGACGTGGTGGCTCGGCTCCCGGAAGCCTGCATCCTGAGCTGTGAGTATGACCTCCTACGGGACCACTCTCTGCTCTGCAAGAAGAGGCTCGAAGGCCTAGGTGTGCCCGTGACCTGGCACCACATGGACGATGGCTTCCATGGAGTCCTCAACACCTTTGATCTTGGCTTCCTGCACTTTCCCTGCTCCTTGAGGATCTTGGATTTCGCTGTGCAGTTTATCAAGGGGCTGTGACTCTCCTTCCTCTCCTGCTGGAGTCCCACCTCCCCCAGGGAGCCCTTTGTGGTTGCAGTGAGTGATGCTGATTGGGGCTGAGGAAAGAGGAGGTGGTGATGTCACCTTCCTGGACAGCAAGTTCTACAACTGCGTGCTGCATGTCCTTCCATGTGAAGGGGAGCAAGCTGATGATAGGTGTGGGGACTCGGGCTTTCCAGGCACTGCTGGGGAAATTGGGAGCTACGATCTTTGGTGGCTGTTTGCCAGAGTGACTTAGCAAACAGGAGTGCTTTACAGCCTCCCCGGGCTATCTAGGCTGAGGTAGACTGACACAGTGTCTGGACATGATGTGCAGTCTCATGAGGCTTCTCCCGGGTGGCTTACAAGGCACAGGGTGCTGATGTTCCAGGCTGCCAGGTGGTGGTGGTGGCATACTGAGTCTACCTCCTCCTCTGGATCACAGTGACACTGTTCCTGCTGTAGCGTGGACTCTGGGCTCAGGGATCTGTGGGCCTGGACTGGAAGAGTTTTGGGACAGAATAAACAGGCTTTCACTGGTGGTTGGCCTCTAATGAGAGATGAAGAATGCCCAGAGATGTCTGACTGTGGTTGCTAGAGAGCTCCTGGAGTCACAGTTGGGTTTCCAACCAAAGGCCCTCAAACACTCTTAAGAGCTCTAGGAGAGGGGTCAGCAAGGAGCCTGGTTGCTGGATGTGAGACTCATGAAGGCTACATCTAACCCAACTCAACCATGTCCATCGTGGGACATCACAGGAGGACCCGAGGGACCCAAGGGGCATTGCCAGGGATTGTTTCTATTTATTAAAGACACAGAAGCATCTCCAAGTGGCCTAAATCAGATGAAAAGCATCTTAGTTGCTGTAGCAATGACTTTCAGGGGGAAAGCAGGCATGGGCTGATCCACCAACACAAGCAGTGCCACTAGCTGCCTGTTCTTTCTGCTCTTTCGTCCCATGTTGGATTCCTCTTCACCTCTCCAGAGGGTGGCTTTGAGCAGTTTCAGGCCAGAGTCAAACTCGTCTTTATCAAGCTGCTTCACTCTGACCAGTTCTAGCCAAAATCTCCTTTCAATTCAATGGCTCTGTTGGCTTTCAGAGTGGTGGGTCTAATGGTCAAAACCAAGAGCACAGAATGGTGTGGCTGACCAGGCCTAAGTCCCATTGCACCGTGGAGGGTAGAGTCAATGTCTTCTGATGGACTGAGTGTGGTGAAGGGTGTCAGTCCATCTCCAATGGGAGGGCACTGGAACCTGAGGAGCCTGGTTCCTTCTGAGATGTGGTGACCAAAAGTCTGGAAGAGCAAGGATGGGTTCCACATGGAGGACGGCTCTTTTACACAGCACCATATCCATGGCTTCTTTCACTTCCCCTGCTCTATGGGAAGCCTGTTTTTTAAAGGGGCTCTGGCCTGCCAGATCTCTACCTCCATCCAGTCCTCCATGGGGCTCCCTGCCGCCCCTCGCAGGGACGGGGGACTTGCTCTACTATAGGAGCTAAGCTACATTGAACCATGAGTTAAGGCACTTGGAAGTAGCAGGATGAGTCAAGAACCAGTGGGCAAGGCACACACCTGTTCCTGAGGAATGGACAGTCCTCTAAAAGCCACGGCTCCCAGGTTGATCCTAGCTTGTCTTCAGCATGCTCTGTTCCTGGTGATTATCGGCCAGAGTCCAAGTTTACCACAAGAAGGACCCTGTGCATGTCCTTAACTTGAATTTAGTTGAACATTTGTGCTAAGATGTGGGGAAGAGAGGAGTCCTTTTGGGTGACTTTGGATCCAGTCCCAGATGCTCAGCAGGTAGCTTTGTTGGAGAAACAAGAGCCACTCACTGGAGATACTTTCTATGTGGCCACTGAGCAGGTGGAGGTCATGTCCCCTCTGGGTGGAGGGTGTGGCAAGAAGGCTAGGGGATGGACATGGTGATTGCAGATGGAAGCAGGTTTTCCTAGGGCTGTCTGTCCACCCTTGACTTTGTTTGCTGGCACTTCTCAAGTTCTGTGGGAATTCCGGCTGTGTGGCCCATTTTGTAAAGGGGCTGTGGCCCTTCCCGCCTCCTGCCATCACCTCGTCACCCACGGAGCTCTCTGGGTAAATGTTTGTTGTTGTTTCTCCTTTGCCCCAGAAGGTGGGTGGAAGGATGTGATCTGATCTCTGGAAAGGGGACTGGGCCCCCTGCAGATGAACACGTTGCACTTTAATGGGCTACAGAACCTGTGGGCAGCTCCTTTCCATGAGTACTTTCTTCTGCAAGTGGTGAGAGAGACAGAAACATTTACACCTGAGTAGTTGGGTGGGACCTAGGCTCCCCTGCTTTCTTTAATTTCATTGTTACTCTTTGGGCGGCCCATTCATGAGCCTCAAGGAATGAGAGTGACTCAAGTTCACTAAGGGCCAGCACCATTTGGAGCTCCATTTGGGTTTGCTGCTGCTTGTGTTCATGGCATGAAACCTACAGAGTAGGTATTCTTAAAGCTACTTTACAAATGAGGAAACGAAGACTCGATTAACATCCAGGCCCTGACTTATTCTAGTAGAGCTCAAAGCTGGCTGCTTACAGCTTCCCTAAGGCCAGAAGCTTGCCCCTGTCTACTGGCAAACCACATTTTCCTGGCAGAAACTCTGATGCTCTCTGAGTCATTAGCCAAGCATTACTGATCTCCTTTAAAAAAATTATTTACTTGTAGGAGAGTTGCAGAGAGAGAGCAAGAGAGGGTTCTAATTTGCTGGTTTGTTCTCCAAATGCCTTTAAAGACCAGGGCTGGGCCAGGAGAGTGGAACTCCAGCCAGGCCTCTGGCATGGGTGCAGGGGCACAAATACTTGAACCATCTTCTGCTGCTTTCCCAGGTGTGTTAGCAGGGAGCTGGACTGGAAGCAGAGCAGCAGGGACTTGAAGTGGAACTCTAATATGGGATGTTGGTGTCACAGGAGTTGGCTTAACCTGCTGCCCCTCTCTTTTCTTCCCCCTTGTCAATCAGGATCAAGAGAAACATGGTGTTATTGAATTTGTTTGCCACCCAGATAGTTGTCAGCTTCTGTCGGAGCTGAGTGAGGTTGAGAAAGTCTGGTATTGTCACTCTGTGGTTTCCTTCACCCTCTTGGCTGTTGCTTTCTCTGAGTCTGAACAACCTGCACCATGGTCACTGTGGGCACTTCGAGGAATTCATTGTGGAGGTACCCAGGGCTGATAGGCACCCACATTTCTTGAAACCCAGATGCCCTTGGGAGTGTTTTCTTGGACAAGTCTGCCAGTGAGCCCAGGACTGGGGCCATCTGATAAACATAGTGATTTGTTTTCTAGAGTCAGCAGGTAGCTAAGGAGAAGGTCCTGGGGCTAAGTTGCAATGTTAGCCAAATTTGCTTGCCATTCTTCACCCAGTTCCGTCTCAGCAGGTGTCTGGGCTTGCCTCCCGTTGGCCAGGGCCTCTCAGCCTTCCAGACCCCAAGTGGGGCTCCCTTTTCCCTGGACACTCTTCTTCAGAGTCACTGCTTGCTCCTTCCCTTCTCCCTGAGCTGCTGTAGACCAGGCTGAGCTGCGATCACAAGTGCCCGCCATCCCGGACCCCTTTCTTGCCCACACGACCTCCGCAGATGACTGCAGCTCTGCTCCCACACTCATCTGCTTCAGGTCCAGTCTGATGGGGCAGCTTCTGTTTGAAATATCCCAGTCTCTGGTGAAGGGAAGAAGAATGTGAAGGGAAGAAGAACTGTCTTTCCAGCCTGCTGCCCACCTGCCATTGGCCATGGTGGTCACATGGTCATAGCATGGGCAGGAAGGGGCATGGAGAGGAACAGCAGAGTCTGGCCATTTTCACAATTTATCATACTCTGAAGTATCATACTGTGTACTGTGACAAACAAGTCTGTACTGGTCATTTCTGCACACACTCCCTTCTGCATATGTGATTCTTGGTCAAGCAGCCAAGAAGAAGTGTTGGGGTCAGTGTTGTGGTGCTGCCAGTGAAACCATCACTACAATGCCAAGATCCTATTGGATGCCAATTCGTGTCCAGCCTGCTCCACTTCTAATCCAGCCCCTGCAATGGGCTGGAGATGACGCCATGTATGAATCCCCGCTTCCCACGTGGGAGACCTGAAAGAAGCTCCTGGATTCAGCCAGGACCAGTCCCAGCCATTTGTAGCCATCTGGGAAATGAAGCTAGCTCTCTCTGTTTCTTCCTCTCTCTCTGTAACTCTGAACTTCCGATAAATAAATAAATAGTTTTTTAAAAAGGGAGAAATGTTGGCTAGGTATGTTTTAGATGTGGATGAGACATGAAGAATGGCTATCATATTCTCTTTCTACAGCATCCATTGGGAAGGAGGACAGGTGGCGACCACCAACTTCCAAGTCAGAAAAAACATGGATGACTTTGACAGGCTTAGCCTGGCACATTTGTATTTTCAGAGAGAGGCTTCACCTCCAATGACACATAATGGCGTGTTGGTCTTTCACAGCCTTGCCTCTAACAAAGCAGAGGATGCTGGCTCCAGGGAGTCAATTCTTGGCCCACAGGTTACTAAGGCTGGCCCTGTTCTCCCACCAGCCAGAACACTCCTGCTGCGGCACAGCTGCTTGCAAGGTCTTGCAAATGGATGTACAAGGTCAGATCAGATAAAGCTGTGCCTGGGGCTGTCTTTCACAGTATTTTGATTTGGAGAGAAAGTTCTCCAGGGTCAGTTCCATCATCATGAGACATTCCCATGCCTGAGTCATCACGGAGATGTGCTGGTTTCTCGTTTGAACTTGCAGACTTGGCAGGCCACTTTGGGATGCAGGAACCCTCTAATCAAACAGAACCCACCATGATTTTCTTGGGTTTTTCGACTCCACATTTTCACATACTCTTCCCAGCATTGGACACAAAGAGACAAAAGATGAGATCTTTATTGACTTTTCATAGGTAACATTGACCTAGGTGCTTTAAGGGGGTGTCTCTGAATTCTCACCTTGGTTGCCGAAAGCTCAGTCCCTGTGTCCAGTGGAGGATAAGATTTGGGGCGGGAGTGGTGGTGGAGAAAACATTCAACCTGAGCGCAGATGAGAGGGTAGGAAGCCTCGTTGTCTCAAGGACTCTCGCTCTGGGGGTGTTGGGGGGCTGTAAGGGACGGGGTGCTGATACAGCTTCTGGTCTCTCTGTTGGGTGCCCAGACCTATCACTAGGCTCATGACAATATATTCCGTCTCTGTTGCGTCATACGGGCCCTTGAGGCACACAGGTGGAGAGGTGAGACCCAGCCCGACCAGATAAGGAACCAGCCCACGTGCACCTTAGGGAGCGGGTGTGTGCAAGTCAGCAGGCCAACTGTGCAGCATCAACTTCCCAGCTTTACAGTTAAGCAGACAAAATTGTTGGTTGAAGGTAGTTTCTGTTTGGTTACATCATCCTATAAAGCCCATCATATTTACTCCCAACATACAAGTTAGCAAGACTCATCTTGGCCTGAGAACTTGGTTAAAGTGAAGTGGCCGGTAAGTGGTAGGACTGGAATGGGAAGCTAAGTTAGTCCTTGTTCCAAATTCAACATTCTACAAACACTTGATTCTCTCTGCAAGAACCTGAAGCTGATTTGCAAGCTCCAAAGAAGTGTTTCCAGGTCATATCAAATCAAGAGGGGGAACGCAGTCATTCTGAGAGCTTACTTTCTCTGGGATGAGCAGGGACCTCAGGTGAGCAATGACTTCTCTGGGACGTCTATGGACAAGGCCACTCTACTTGAAGGCTACAACATGTAACCCACCAGCAAGTGTCAGAAAAGGGAGTGGGTACTGTGAGCGTAAGCCATGAAGTCGGCAAATACGTGAGTGAATCAGTTCTGGAGGTAGAATCTGCAGGGGAGTGTGTGGAACAGCAATCTCCACTGGCACGTGCAAGAACTAAGGCTGGGAATAGACCTGGTTGGGGAGCTAAAGGGATACTCTGGCTGGACTGGAATTCTTACACTTGAATGCGAAAGCCAGAATTGGTGCATTGTGCTGGGCTGAACGTGGCTGCAATCACGCTTGGCACAGGTGTGGACTGGGTCTGGGGAGGGTCAGACTGGGCTAGACTCCAATACCCACTGGTACTTGTGAGAGTCAGAGTGGGTGTAGAACAGGCCGGGCTAGGCCTCAGCTCCTGATGAACTGTGTGAGAGCGGTCTGGGTATGAACCAGGTGTGGCTGGGCTGCAATACCCAACAGTAAGAACCAAAAAGGGTATGGGCTGATTGGGCAAGGACATTGTTTCTTCCAGAACAAGATGTGGACAAAGTCTACCTGGGCCAAGGACTCAACAGTATGCACAAGATCCCAGAGAGAGCTTAGTGAAGTCCTTTGTCAGGTTGTAGTCCCTGCGGGTGAGTGCAAGAACCAAGGCAAGGAGCACCTCAAAGCAGACCAGGTTACAGTACCCGCCAGCATACATATGGATCAGGTCAGATGGTGGACAGGCTAGGCCAGTTCATAACATCCACTGGCTGATCTGAGAACCAGGATGGGATGCAGGAGGAGCTGAGTGGGGCTGCAACACCAGCCAGTTCATACTGGAGCGGGACTGAGGGCTGACTGGGCAAGGATAGGCTGCAGTACCAAGCAGCACAAACTGGAACTGGGGGCAGGCTGGCTCGAATTAGGCTGAAGCACCAAGGAGGGATGAGCCACACCAGACTGGGAGTGATGGGTGTCAGGTCTGTGAACCCCAGGGACAGAGGGGCCCTTCACCTGTGAAGTGAGTGTTGGATCCATAAGCCCATATGGGGCCTGCAGAGGACATCTGGAACCAAAGCAGAGAATGGAGAACAGAACATATGGACAATTACCCCCAGCCAAATGATGACAGCAAATATCTGGGTGAATGGAGACTCTTAAGGTCAACTAAGTCAGCCAATAGACATTGGAAGGGATTCCTCATCTATTGATCAGTGAGATTGACAACATTTTGGAACTATCGCATCTGCCTGGGTAGAACCTTTGCAGCATGTGCCACATTGTGACCCTGGGTTGATGCTGGGTGGCCTTTCCCCATCCTCGGGTACTGGGATGGTGCAAGGCTCAGGATAGACTATCCCCTTATCTCCCCTCTCCCCTCAGAAATGGGAAAAAGAAATAGACAGTTTGGAAACAGTGATCACACCCACTACTCCCTAACCCTAGATCCTTCCCACCCTGATCGACTATGTAAATATCATCTACAATAATAATAATAATAATAATAATAATAATAATAATAATAATGAAGTAGACTGACACAGGACAGAGTCCCTGCACTTTGCCTGGAGCCTGTCCCATCTTCTTGGTCCCTGTCATGCGCAGACCATAGTCACGCCCAGCAAAGATTTACTCTATGGCACAGCTGCCTGGTCTTTTCCTGCCCCAAGTTGGTTTTAAGCTAACATGAAAAGGTTCCTGTTTTTTAAATTTTTTTATTTGTATGTTCTCTGAGCTGCCCACAAACACCAGCTCTTGTCTGCCCCAGCAGAGACAGTGAATGCACAGGGTTCTGCTTCTGTCATGTGGTCACGTGCTGGCGGAGGTGGCATGGCAGCCATGTTTAACAGTGGCAGAGTATTTATTTATATGGCTGCACCAGGGCCCTCTGATAATGGATATCTAGATGGTTCTTGGTTTTGTTTTGCTTTTTAATCTAACAGACAAGCAAACTAATGAACTGGTTCCAGTAAACTGAGCCCTGTGTGGATGGGTCCCCGCTGTGGTCACTAATGCATGGCAACCCCAGCTCAGCACGCAAAACACAGGGCGTGAAATGGTTGTGCTGGAGATAAAAACTGACTGAGCTAAATTACATTGGTACAAACAGAAAACAACCTGGGTCAGCATGGTGGTTTAGCTGATTAAGCTGCTGCCTGCAACACTGGCAGCCCATGTGAGTGCTGGTCAGATACAGCCCTCTGCTGAAGCACTGGGAAGGCAGCAGAAGGTGGCCCGAGTGCCTGGGCCCCTGCCACCCATGTAGGAGACTTGTCCGGAGTTCTAGGCTCCTGACTTTGGCCTCACCCCACCCTGGGCCTTTGTAGTACATCTGTGGAGTGAACCAGCAGATCTTTCTCTATAACTCTGCCCTTCAAGCAAACAAGTAAGTCCTCGTTTGCTTTATTAAGTCACAATTCTTCTGACAGTCCCTTAGGCCAAGTGGCAGAGTGGCAGTATTGGGAGCCCATGGTTTAGGGCTGAATCAGAGTGGGCTTAAATTCCAGTTCTCTTAGCTGGTAACCGTGTTATTTTGGCACCTATTTAATCTCTACTGCAGTATCTTCCTCTGTAAGACGGGTACAGTAATGGTACCTGCTCCAGTGCTGTGATGACTGAGAGAGATTGCAAATGTATGTCTTAGCCTGGGCCTGGCACATCTGATCAGAGCTTGCTACACAGTAATGCTGAACTCACTTCACTGTGAAACGTCAGCAGGGACAGCATCCTTCCTGGGCGACAGCGCAGAACTCAAGTCCTTCTGTGACCACTCCTGTGGTGGTGGCTTTGACTTTACTCCTGCAGAATCCACCACGCTGCCACCTAGAGTGTTTATTCCCAGAGTCTGTCACCATGGAGACAGTCAACAGTAGAGAATCCAAGATCCTGGCTCCGCTGTCTCGGGCTGAAAGTGGACTCTCAGGGCCTGTGGATCCCCTGAAGCCAGCAGGTGTCATCCACTGCTCACGCGGGAAAGCAGCTGAGCAGCAAGACAAGGCATCTGTGACTCAGCTACTCCTAACGTCTGCCGTTCCCGGAAACTGCACGCTGGGTCAATAGTCAATGACACCTGGGACAGAGCCTCAGCATGTTCTGGATGGCAGTAAGTCCACAGTCATTCTCTACTCCAAGCTGGCAGATTGAAGCCAAGTATTCAACCAGAGTGCTCACCGGAAACTGGGTGGAAGAGAGGAAGAAGGTAAGGAGGCAGAGGGGCTGGGCAGAGGACTCAGAGGAGGCCGACAGGCAGAGGCAGAGTCAAGTCCATTATTGCTTTTAAGTCAAGGGCAACAGATGGCTGCTTCCCGAGAACAGGGCACTGAGGTCCTTGTGCTTTGCATTAGGGGGTCGGAGGCGGCTACATAAAAGCAATCATCAAGATCCCTGTTACATGGGGAGGGGTTGGGGGACTCCCAGAGCCTATGAGACAGTGTCACATAATGCAATGTAATCAATAAAAAATAATTAAAAAAAAAAAAAAGATCCCTGTTAAGGAATGTTAAGTCAGACTGGCTTTCAGGAAAGTGTGCCTTGGCAGTTGGATCTTCTTAGTCCCCCATTCCTTTGCAACTTGAGTTGATTGATGCACACCTACTCTCCCTGGTTTAATCCTTCCCAGAGTGTGGTACCCACTGAGCCAGGTTCGACACTGTTTTCATTGATGTCTGAGGATGCTCTTTGGCACCTGTTAGGCAATCTTGCCTGCTTGTGTATTTTGATGCTTACTTGCTTTTTTTTTTTTTAAAGATTTATTTATTTTTATTGGAAAGGCAGATATACAGAAAGGAGGAGAGACAGAGAGGAAGATCTTCCATCCAATGGTTAACTCCCCAAGTGGCTGCAATGGCTGGAGCTAAGCCAATCTGAAGCCAGAAGCCAGGAGCTTCCTCTGGGTCTGCCACATGTGTGCAGGGTCCCAAAGCTTTGGGCTGTCCTCGATTGCTTTCCCAGGCCACAGGCAGGGAAGCAGGGCTGCCGGGATTAGAACCTGTGCCCATATGAGATCCCGGTGTGTTCATGGTGAAGACTTTAGCCGCTACTCTATTGCGCTGGTCCCTGATGCTTACTTTCAAAATGAAGCAAATTGTCTGCCGATGTGCCTTTATGTTTCCTTCCCCTGCCCTGGCACAAGCAAGAGTTGTGCAATTCAAATTACATTTCCTTACTCAATCGATCAATTTTGCTCCTTAGAACAGAGCTGGCATTCTGAGTTATTCCAAAATGAAAGAACGGCAAATGTATCCTTTGTGCTTGAAACTGGGCCAGCAAAACTGAGCCACTTCAAATCTTTCAGAGACATCCAGACATCTTCATGTCTTCTTGGGGGATGAACAAAGAGGGTGAGGCTCTAAAAAAATTAAAGAGTCATGTTTATGGGGGAATCAGAAAAGGCACACGTAGGCCAGGCAGGATATATGCCCAGAAAAGGCTGTGAGTGCCTTAAACCTTCAAAAACCAGGAAAGCTGCTGTTTTCTCAAATGCTCATTTTTCTACAAAAATTTGTAAAGCTTACAAAGATGTAGGAAAGCATAGCCCATTCAAAGGAAGGAAACAGAGTATCAGAAACTTTCCATGAAGAAAAAAAAATAATAAAGTACTTAAATATACACAGAGTGCCTCGAGAAAATTCCAAGCAAAGAACTGCAACAAATCAAAAAGACAATGAAAATATGAAAAAAGATTGAAATTTTGAAAAGGGCCCAGCATGATGGCTCAGTGGTTAAATACTTGCCTTGCTTGTGTCGGGATCCCATATGGATGCCGGTTGGTGTCCTGGCTGCTCCACTTCCCATCCAACTCCCTGCTTGTGGCCTGAGAAAGCAGTGGAGGATGGCCCAAAGCCTTGGGACCCTGCACCCAAGTGGAAGACCTGAAAGATGCTCCTGGCTCTTGGCTTCGATTTGGCTCAGCCCCAGCCTTTGCAGCCAATTGTGGAGTGAACCAGTGGATGGAAGCTCTTTCTGTCTCTCTTTCTCTCTGTAAATCTGACTTTCCCATTAAAAACAACTAAATTGAAAAAAAAACATTAAAAAAATAATAGTATAATATGCCATGTGGGAATATTAAAGGTAAAATTATATTAACTTAATTGAAAGTTTCAATAGTGGGGTTCAATTGCAGAATGAGGCAGAATGAAAACCTAGGCAGGATGAAGAGAGTGAGCAAAGCCCTAATGACTTCCAGGGCATTATTGGGAAGATTAATATATGCATTCATGAAATTACAGAAGAAGAAAAACAGAGAAAATTCAAGCAGATAATCTGAAAAATAATGGTCCAAAATTCCCCAAACTTGAGCAGATACAATGATGTGCAAATCCAAGAAGTTCAATGATCTCCAAGCAGGGTAACGCCAGAGACCCACTTTGACATATATTATAATCAAATAAAAAAATAAACACAACAGAATATTTTTTATTGGAAAGTCAGATATACAGAGAGGAGGAGAGACAAAGATCTTTCATCCGATGATTCACTCCCCAAGTGAGCGCAACGGCCGGTGCTATGCCGATCCTAAGCCAGGATCCAGGAGCTTCTTCCGGGTCTCCCATGCGGGTGCAGGGTCCCAAGGCTTTGGGCCATCCTTGACTGCTTTCCCAGGCCACAAGCAGGGAGCTGGATGGGAAGTGGAGCTGCTGGGATTAGAACCGACGCTCATGTGGGATCCCGGTGCGTTCAAGGTGAAGACTTTAGCTGCTAGGCCACGCCGCTGGGCCCAAAAGAATATTTAAAAAAATAATAGTTACTTTACTTGTTCACACACACATATATAGAGACAAAGAAAGAGATTTTTCATCTTCTGCTTTGCTCCCCAAATGGCTACAATGGCCTGGGGCTGGGCCAGACCAGGGATTCCATCTGGGCCCTCTTGTGCCTTCTTCTGCTACCCTCCCAGGGGCATAGCAGGGAACTGGACCGGAAGTGGAGCCACCGGGACTCAAACCTGCATTCCTAATGGAATGCCAGTGATGTAGGGTGGTGGCTTAATGTGCTTGTACCACAGCACAGGCCTGCCCCCAGGAAAGAATCTTGGAGCAGCTTGTCAGGTTTGGGGTGTCCTCAGTAGGATTATCAATGGACCCAGAAGGCAGTGGGATGATATATTTAAAGCGCTCAGTGAAGAAAAATAGCCAACTGAGGATTCTACATGCTACTGTTCTTTAAAAGTGGGGGGGAGAAAACATCTTTGCAGGTAAACAGAAGCTGGCAGGGCTCATTACCGGTGCAACTGCCCACAAGGAAGGTTACACTTGTTCAAGCGGAAATGAAATGATGTTAATTATTAAAGCCACGTGAAATAGATCACGTTCCTTGACAGAGATAAGCACACTGACAGCTGTAAGATCTGCTGTTACGACAGTTTTGGTTTGTGATTTTATTCTTCATTTTCCACATATTTTTAAAAAAAACGCACATACAAATCTCGAAATCTGTGTCAATGTACCCTATATGTAAACATGTAATTTTTCATATTAAGAACATAAAGTTGGGGAGGCAGATTTATGAAGGCATAGAATTTTGTATGTGATTTGTTGGTATCCATTGACAGATTGCTGTAACTCAAGGCTTTCTTGTAATCCTCATAGTAACCACAAAGAGATGTCCATAGACTACGCAGAAAATGGAATCAAAATGTTTGTCTACACAAAACATTAACTTAGCATCAAGGCAGACAGGAAGAGAGGGAATAACGGACAAAAAGCTGCAAGACATGTACAAAGCAGATAATAAGATGGCGCAATAAGCTCATCTCTATTCATAATTACTTTAAATGTAAAATGATTAAATGTCCCAGCGGAAGACATAGCTTACCAGAAACCTTAAGAAATAGGATCAGGCTGGGCCCAGCACAGTAGACTAGTAGTTAAAGTCCTCACCTTGCATGCTCCAGGATCCCATTTGGGCTTTGGTTCTAATCCCGGCAGCTCCATTTCCCATCCAGCTCCCTGTTTGTGACCTGGGAAAGCAGTCGAGGACGGCCCAAAGCCCTGAGACCCTGCACCCATGTGGGAGACTCGGAAGAGGCTCCTGGCTTTGGATCAGCTCAGCTCTGGCCGTTGTGGCTGCTTGGGGAGTGAATCAATAGGTGGGAGATCTTCCTCTCTCTTTCCTCCTCTCTGTATATCTGACTCTCTAATAAATGGGATTCACGAAGGTGGAAACGATGGGCTGGTGTTGTGGTGCAGTTGCTTAAGACAGCACCTGTGCTGCCGGCATCCCACGTCACATACAGCACGGGTCTGAGTCCCCGGCTCTCTTGCATCGGATCCAGCTCCCCGCTAGTGCACGTAGAAAGGCGTCGGAAGATGGCTCAGGGAACCCACATGGGAGACTCAGATAGGGTTCCTGGCTCGTCTTCAGCCTGGCCCAGACCCAGCTGCTGTGGCCACTTGGAGAGTGAAACAGTGAATGGAAGACTTTTTAAAGTAAGTATATAGGTAAGTAAGTAAATAGAAATATGAGCCTGGCATAATGGCTCAGGGCTAAATGCTCACCTTGCAAGCACTGGGATCTCATAGGTGCACTCCCTGCTGCTCCGCTTCCCATTCTGCTCCCTGCTTGTGGCCTGGGAAAGCCTTGGGGTCATCCTCTCATGTGTGAGATCCAGAGGAAGCTCCTGGCTCCTGGCTTCAGAACGGCACAGCTCTGGCCGTTGTAGCTATGTGGGGAGTGAACCAGTCAAGGGAGGATCTTTCTCTCTGTCTCTCCTTCTCTGTAAATTTGACTTTCCAAGTGTGACAATGTGGATGGATCTCTGAGACATTACGCTGAGCAAAATCAGTCAGGCAGATACCGTGTGCTCCCATTTATGAGGCAGCTGTAACAGGCCAAGCCATAGGTAGTGGGAGCAAGCAGAATGGCCAAAGTGTTTGCTATCCTGCGAAGGTTAGGAAAGCCATTGACGTGTACGCCGGCAGTGGCTAGAATGGCAAGCTGTAGGTTGTGCTCATTCTGCTGTATTACCTTTTAAGAGAATCAAATGAGGAACATAATTTAATGTGAAAGAGAGAGCGTGAGCAATAGAGGCAAGACCTAGGGAGGAAGGGAATGGGGAAGGGGCGCAGGTGAGGGGGGTGAGGAGGGAGGCAGGTGGGGGGCAGAAGCCAGCAGGGGGGCTGGTGGCCTGGGAGGGGCGTGCAGACCAGCTGGGTGCAGGCGGCTTGTTCCACACTTACCCTGATGGTCTGCCAGCGGCCCAGCAAGGGGCGGGGGACCTGAGGGCAGCTCAGGGGTCTTCTCCAGTGTCCAGTCTCCCCAGTTCACCAGGGCCACTGAGACGACGCCTCCGAGCCTCTACAGAAAAGACTACGTCCCCATCCTGGGCCACCAGCCGGACCTGATCTCCAGGTGGTATGGGAAGAGGAGAATTGAGGTGAGAGAGCGAGCGGGGGTCCCCCCTTGGGTCGCGTCTCAATAAGGGGCCCAAAGGGCAAAGCTCAGCAAGTCCAGCTTCAGGTTGCCTTTGCTTGCTGGAGTTGTCCGTTGATCTTCTGCTGTCCGGGACCCACGGCAGTAAGAAACAGCGGTGGATTTTCAGCTCTGTGCTGGCAGCCCTGCACCAGCTGATGTCAGACCAGCAGCCTCAGACAATGTCGAGGTTCAAGAGCAGCTGCCTGTCACCATTAGGACGATGCAGGCAGCCCTGGGCCACACTGGTGTGTGTAGACCATGCTGCATGCTGGCAGCCTTGGGCCAGCTGATGCCCCAGGCCACTCCTGCAGCCTCAGATCATGTGGCAGTTCCGAAGCAGCTGCCCGCCACCATTAGTGCGCACTAACACACAAATCAGTCAGAATCTATACTCTGTGCTCCAACAGGTTGCAGGGTGAGACCCTCGCCAGCTCTCCTGACCTCTGGACCCCTCACGGCTCTGCCTAACGGTTTAACCCACAGCCTGGCGAGTACAAACACACTCACACTCCCAGGCCATTACACAGGCACATTCATTTCTGCCCATCTGTGCGCTGGGGCCCAGGCAGCCTGGGCACCATCGGTGCTCTCGCCTGCTCCCCGTCGCCCTGTATTCCTGGCACAGCCCACCTCTCTCCTCTCCCTTCTTGGGCACCTGCTCTCCACATTAATCAAGGACAACCTCTCTCCATTGTTTCCCTCCTGTGCTGGTCCCCCAGGCAGGGCATGAACCGTTGGCATTGCAGGGTTAGGACACCCATGGACACAGTGAGCAGCTTGCTTGAGTGTCCCTCTTCCACTGACAAACTCCAGAGCCCTCACACATTCTGGCTGCTGCCTTCACCCACCTTGCCCACAACAGGCTTGCGTCTCCCCTGCCCCAGCTCCTCCCAGGGCCAGGCATTGGGCAGCCAGATGCCAGAGCCAGCAGGGATCACAGCGTCCAGGCCTCACCTGCTCCCGCAGGCCACCTTGCCTGTCCCATCCCGTCCCGTGGTGAGCTCAGGAAAGTCCTGGGTCCCCGGCCTCCTGCTGACCTGGTGCTCCCCCGTGTGGTCCTGCCTGGCATGGCTGCCCCTTTCAAGCCCTGGCCTTCACAGGTGTGTCATCAATCAAGACAGAGGCACCGGGGACCCTGAGAGATGTGGTGTCAGCTCTTGCGTAGTAACCAGGCACCAGTGCCAGGCTGGCTACCACCTTCCCACCAGCCTTGCCAAAGGCGGTGGGCTTGAAGCCACTTCTGGGGTGGGATTTCATGAAGGTGCACAGCAGGGCAGCTCAGACTCTCCCCCCATGTAGAGGGGTATCCTGGTGGCCACTGCAGGCTGGCCACGGGGAGGCATGGCCTAGGCTGGGGCCAGGGGCGGCTCTCACAGAGGGCTGCCTGCACTGGCTGGGACACGCCTGGCTTTGCTCAGTAACATGTCTGTCCTTCCAGGGGCTCCCATACAAGCACCTGATCACCCACCACCAGGAGCCCCAGCACCGCTACCTCATCAGCACCTATGACGACCACTACAACCGGCACAACTACAACCCCGGCCTGCCCCCGCTGCGTACCTGGAGCGCCCAGAAGCTACTGTGGCTGCCGGAGAAGGCTGACTTCCCACTTCTCGGTACCTGAACCCCGGGGCTCGGTCAGCCACGGGTGTTGAGGCCCCTGGGGCTGAGCCTCCAAGTCAACTCTGCAGAGGGACCCTCATAGGTCCTCAGGGCGCCTGGTCCCAGCAGAGCACAGCAGCAGGATCAGTTTGTTGGGAACATGAGCCTTGGTCCCACCTCCCCTCCGCTCTGCCTGCCGGTCCCAGGGCTGCCACCTGTCTCCTCCTGTGTAGGGAGGCCCACGCCTGCACACCTTACCCACAGCACGAGTGACAGGGACAATGTCACTGCACCCTCGCTGGGGGAATGGTGACTGGTTATTTCCCAGGCACAGTTCTGGGGCGGAAGCGCCTAGGGACATCTTCCTGGAAGGCTTGCTCCCTGGGGGCTGATGTGGACAATGAGTGGGATGTGTGAGACCCTCCTGCAGCTCACTGGCGCCCCCTTGGGGTGAAGGGGCATGGTCTTTCTGGAGGCTGAAGTTGTGTGAGGCAGCCAGGGGAGAGCATGCCAGGGGAGGGAACGGCAAGGGGTAAGACCAGCATGGAGGGAGACCAAGGAGGGGCCTGTCTTCCTGCTGAGGTGCGCATTGGCAGGAAGCCGAATGGGGGGACGGGGCAGCCAGGAATCAAGACTGGTTCTTTGATATGGGATTCCATGGCATCCCAAGTGGTGACTTCATCATCGTGCCAGACGCTGCCCCTGAGTAGGCGACCTGGGTCACTGACACAGCCCACTCTGCTAGGGTGGGACATTTATCCAGCACCCACACCCACAGACCACCCACCACACCATGGGACTCACCTCACACTCACTGCTGGCCGGCTCAACTCAACACTCATTCCCCTACAAGGCCATCGATTCTCTTTGGTGCCCAGCCCTCCTGAGTCCCTGACAGCGCTGGAAATCCCAGGACGCCCAGCATCCCTGTTTACTCAGGCCCTGCTTTCCTTGCAGCCCCGCCCACCAACTATGGCCTCTTGGAGCGGCTGAAGGGGAGCTGGCTGGCGCCCAAGGCTGGCCCCAGGCAGAGCGTCTACACCTCGTCCTACCCCTGGCCGCCGCCGTGCGCCCTGTCCAGGCGGGAGCATGCCATCCCCGTCCCTCCCCCACGCCTGCACCCCATCCCACAGTTCTGAGAAGTGTGCCCCAGTCTGAGGCACGCAGAGACCCAGGCCGACTCGGGGAACGGGTTCCCCAGCAAGCAGTGTGCTCCTGTCTTGTCCACCCCATTAAAGCTCTTTGATGCGACAGCAGCGCCACCTGGTGGTGCGGAGGACGGACGGGCGCTGCAGGAGGAAGCCAGAGGGGCCCTTAGCTAAGCTCCACCTCGTGGTTTCCTAGGAGGGGAGACTGAGGCACAGGGAGGGGTCACGTGACTCCATTCCTACCTGTGCTCGCCACCCTGCAGGTGCCACCAAGGAGCCCGCTGGCCCAGTGGGAGGCATGGATGTGCTTTTGAGGCCCTTCTTGAAAACTCCCCAGGCTCTAAAACCCTCAGGTGGTTGTGAAGAGAGGTGTCAGGCAGGGAAGACGCCCTTTGACCCCTCCTGGGGAGTGATCCTCTCCACCCCATCTCTGAGCTGTTCCAGTGAGTGGCTGGGGAGTGAGGATGGTCTTCTGCCAGAGGAACTGACCAGTCCTCGTCCCAGGAAGGCATCCCCCAGAACTCCAACTGCTGCTCAGGAGTTAGCGCCCCCAGCGCTGTCTCTCTCTGCCTGGTGAACACTTGGTGCTTAGCTATGATTGACGCAGTGTGGCCTGTGGCCTCTTTGTGCTCCCCTCGGAGCCTCCCTCTACCCCACTCACTGAGTCCCAATCTTTTTTAAAAAATTGCATTTCATGGGGCTGGTACTGCAGTATAGTAAGTCTCTTCCTGCTGTGCCAGCATCCCGTATGGTCTCTGTTCCATTTCCACTCCAGCTCCCTGCTTTTAGCCTGGGAAAGAAGCAAAAACATGGCCCAGGTCCTTGGACTCCTGCACGTGTGGGAGCTGAAAGAGGCTCCAGGGTCCTGGCTCTGGACTAGCTCAGCTCCAGCCACTGTGGCCAGTTGGAACATAAAGCAACAGATGGAAGATCTCTCTCTCTCTCTCTCTCTCTCTCTCTCCTTATCTCTTTGTAACTCTGACTTTCAAGCAGAAAAAAAAATCTCCTTTACAAAGATTCACTGTATTTATTTGAAAGGCAAAATGACAGAGCGAGAGACCGAGATAAGAGAGAGGGTTTCCACCAGCTGCTTCATTCCCTAAAGGGTTGCAACAGCCAAGGCTGAGCCAGGCTGAAAGCAGGGGCCCCAATGCTTGAGCCACCAACACTTGCTGCCTTCCCTGGTTCATTAGCAAGAAGCTGAGTGTGAAACAGAACAGCCAGGACTTGAACGCACACTCCAACATGGGGTGTCAAGGTCACAAGTGGTGGCTTCACGCCACTGTGCCACACACACATTACACTTGAACTCCCGTTTGAATCTGACCATAAACCCCTGCTCTGAGGTGGACCTCTGTGTCTGGGTTCTGGCCCCTTGGCATCCAGGTCCCATGGCAGAACTCTAGTGGTCCCCACTCTGGACTCAGCCCCAAATGACCCGAGTTCTTCTGCTGCCTTCCCAGAGGAAAGCCCCTCCCTGCACCTCCAGCTCTAGGACCTGAGCCCGTTCGGTCAGTGTTGTCCACGTGACTCTATGGTTCTGTCCTCGCATCTGACAAGCTCCACCAACGGATAGACCAGTTCTTTCATAAATCCGTCCTTGGATTGGCATTGTATTGTAGTAGGCTAAGCCAACACCTTTGATGCTGGCATCTCATATGGGCACCTGTTCCAGTCCTGACTGCTCCACTCCCAATCCAGCCCCCTGCTAATGTTCCTGAGGAAGCAGCTGAAAACGACCCAAGTGCTTGAGTACCCACATGAGACAGCCGGAAGAAGCTCCTGGCTCCTGGCTTTAGACTCAGCCCAGCTCCACTGTTGTGGCCATTTGGAAAGTGACCCAGTAGATGGAAAATACTAATTTATTTAATTATATGAAAGGTGGATTTACAGAGAGAGGAGAGAGAAAGAGAGGAGAGATAGAAAAAAACAACGAAGCAAAACTGGTCCCTTTCCTTATAATCTGGGCATCACTTTCACAACTCTAACAAATGATTCCACCTTCAGCAACAAAAAGTTAAGAGAAAGCTTCAAGTTCAGAACTGGCTGCAGGTGGAGTAGTGAGTGTGCTAGGGCCCATGCCGGCAGGGGGGCGGGTGGTGCTGCAGGACACCTGTCACCTCACTAAGTCGGCACCACCATGGCAAAGGTGGGTACCCGCAGGTTAAGGTCGTGAGTGTTCTGTCTGTTTCACAGAACAGGGACTGGCAAGGCAAGACAATGGGTCTGGCCCCACAGCTACAGAGACACAGAGGTGCCATCTGAACCCAGGGAATGTGGCCGCCCGTGTGCATGCTCAGCCCTGTGCAAACCTGCCTCTCCCCCCAACCCACTTAAAAAAATGCTAGCGGGCTCGGCAGCGTGGCCTAGCAGCTAAAGTCCTCACCTTGAACGCGCCAGGATCCCATATGGGCGCCGGTTCTAATCCCGGCAGCTCCACTTCCCATCCAGCTCCTTGCTTGTGGCCTGGGAAAGCAGTTGAGGACGGCCCAAAGCCTTGGGACCCTGCACCCACGTGGAAGACCCAGAAGAGGTTCCTGGCTCCCAGCTTCGGATCGGCGCAGCACCGGCCATTGCGCTCACTTGGGGAGTGAATCATCAGACGGAAGATCTTCCTCTCTGTCTCTCCTCCTCTCTGTATATCTGACTTTGTAATAAAAATAAATAAATCTTTAAAAAAGATGCTAGCACAAAAGCCCCGATTATTGCACAGCACACCTGCTGGCTCCTGGCTCATGCTCCAAGGATCTTCATGCACCAGCTCCAGCCTTCTCCTCTGACTGCCTGATGACAGGTGGGGCCTGGCACACACCAGGGGCTCAATACATGCTTATTGAGTGAGTGAGTGACAAACAGAGGCATCAAGGGACGAAAGGCCATTGTGCCAGAGTGCTCCCGGGGAAAGGGAGACCCGATCTAGCTGAAGCAGAGGGTGGGGAACGTTTAGGCCAAGATGCTCAGCAAGGGAGGGGGATCAGTCAGATGAAAGAACGAGGGGTGGGGAGAGGGTGGCGTGGGTATAGGCTGGGTTGGACAGGTGCTCAGCAGGAGGCTAGCTGCCCAGGAGGCTGGTGTGCTAGTGTCTGGTCAGTGGGGTGACAAATAGCACAAGCCCAGGGCCCTATGATTCCAGAGGGCACAGGCTCACGGTGGGTCGCCAGGGCTGTGCTGTCCCTGCAGGGCCTGGGAAGGCCTTGTGCGCGTCTTTTCCAGCTTCCAGGGACACCTGCAGCTCTCAGCTGACGCCGTCTCTGACGCCGGAGTAGTGGTGTGTCATTCTCTGTTCTCCCAAGGTCCCTCCTGACACGTTGGGTGCCCTGGCTAAGTCTGGATCCCCAGCCCCATCCCATGGTCCTGGAGGTGAGGAGGGGGACAGCTCGGGGGACAGGGCACTCTCTGTATGTGACTCTGCTATTCTCACACCTCTCCAACACACCTTGTCCCTTCCATGCAGCTGGGATGGTCCCAGAGAGGGGCCTTGAGCGAAGCTCAAAACCTGTGGCTGCCCATGCTGGGTCAGCACCTATGGGCCTCACACACACCCACACACAATTTGGAACAGTGACCTTAAGTTCTGGAGCCAGAAAATCAAGTGCCCAGAAGCCCAGCACAGCAACAGACCCACCAAGTGGGGTGCACACCATGGGAGCTGCAGTTGACCAGGACAGATCAGTCCCTCCAGGGCTTTGCTCCTACCCCGGGGCCTTGCTGGACTTCAGGTCTCTGGGCCCCAAACCCCTGACCAACATCTATTGGTCTCCAGCGGGGCAAGCTGCCTTTCTCAATATCCCCACTAGGAGATGCTGTGGTGCCGTTCTGGGGACCACACTTTAGGAACCACTCCACCAGTGGATGGCTGTGTTGGTATTTTATTTGTACCAATTTCTTCAGAACAGCAGAGTCTGCAGGAGTAAACAGGCTCAACAGGGGCTCTGGCTCCAGAATTTTATCACAAGGCCAGGCTGACTGCAGAACCCGGCACTAGACAATTCCTTCCCAGGCAAGTGGGCGGCATTCTGGCACCAGCCTGTCTCCTGGCAACCAATGTGGCCCAAATTCTGGGCATCTCTGTGACAGGCACCTGCTTGAAAGTCGATGTGAAAATAGCTAAAGTTCCATTTCCCTCCGGGAATGTCCTGTTTGCATTCTTGCAGTGTGTGTGGGCTGACGGTAAATCTGGATATGCCATCTTGGGCACGAAGCAACGCGACATGACCTTGTTGGCTGTCTCTTTTTTGGGCCTTCTTTATCTAAGACAAGGGACATCTCTGGGCTCTCGGTTTTCTGTCCAGCCTGGGAACCCAGGTCCCCAAATCCTTACCTCTTCCCAGGGTTTCTGTCTGTAGAAATCGCCAGGGAGCAGAATTTACTTCCTGTCCTGGGACCAAACCTTAAGCTCAGGTCACATTGCCCGGGTCGTCTTCTGGATGTCCCCAAGTTGTTCTCGGCCAGGCCCAGGACCTCCCACCAGGAACAGCACACACTGCTTCTTTGCAAAGTCCCCCAACCCCAGAACTCCCAGCAACCCTGGGGAGCTGGGAAACAGACCTCAGGTCCTGCCTCAGCCTGCCGGCACCTGCCAGCCATCTCTCAGCACGCCCCTGCTGCTCCTCGCCAGCCTCACAGCTCTGCCCACTCACTGCCTGCCTGGAGGAATCCTGCCCAACCATGACCGCTGGGCCCACATTGCCCACTGGTAGTCTGGCACAAGATGGCTCCGAGGAAGTGAACATGGTATGGGGCCAGGAGGACCAGGGCAGAGTGAGAAGACTGGAGGCTTTGCCATGGGCGTGGGGAGGCCTGGCAGGAACCGCAGAGCAGATGGAGCCTTGGGAGTGTGTGCTCAGAAAGAGCGGGCAGCCCAATAGTGGCCATCTGACTGGGCATGCGTCAGCTCCGGCTATGGACACAGAGCTGACCAGAAACCAATCCGGGAGCGGGGGCAGCATTATCGCGTAGCGAGCTAAGTCTCTATCTATGGTGCCAGTATCCCATATGAGTTCATGTCCTGGCTGCTCCACTTGTGATCCAGTTCCCTGTTTACAGCCTGGGAAAGCAGCAGAGGAAGGCCCAAGCCTTTGGGACCCTGTAGCCGTGGGGATGCCCGGAGGAAGCTCCCAGCTTTGAATCAGCCCAGCTCTAACTATTGTGGCCATTTGGGGAGGGAACCAGTATATGAAAGATCTTTCTGTCTCTCCTTCTCTCTGTAAATCTGTCTTTCCCTTAAAAATAGATAAATCATTAAAAAAAAAAAGAAAGAAAGAAAAGAAAAGAAGAAGGGCTCGGCGCAGTGGCCTAGTGGCTAAACGTGCTGGGATCCCATATGGGCGCCAGTTCTAATCCTGACAGTCCCGCTTCCCATCCAGCTCCCTGCTTGTGGCCTGGGAAAGCAGTCGAGGACGGCCCAATGCCTTGGGAACCTGTACCCATGTGGGAGACCTGGAGGAGGCTCCTGGCTCCTGGCTTCAGATTGGCTCAGCTCCAGCTGTTGCGCCCACTTGGGGAGTGAAGATCTTCCTCTCTGTCTCTCCTCCTCTATCTAGATATCTGACTTTGCAATAAAAATAAAATAAATCTTTTAAAAAAAAAGAATAGAAGAGGAAATGAAAGAGGCAGTGTCAGCCATGGAGAAGACCAAGCTGAATACCAACACTTACTATTGATTTAGCTGAGCGAGGAGGAACAGCGAGCATGGCTGGGTGCAAGCTCACCTGGCCAGTGAGGTGGGAGGGGACCCATGCCCCCTGCTGTTGGTTAGCCTCCTTGGTGGGTCAGTGGAGCTTGAACTTTTGGGTCTTGGGAGCATCTTATGCCCTTCGTATGGGCTGAATTCCCCAGAGAGACTCGGCCTCCATGAACAACGTCTATTGCAATTTACCACTTGAATTCACAGGGAAACACGATGGCCTTGTAGTTATTTAATTAAACATAGCAGTGCTTAAGCCACCACATGTAAGTTTGCCTCTTTTTTTTAAAATCAAGTTATCTTTCAAAATTGAAGCGAAATGCATTTCCTGTGAAGTGTGATCTCAGCTACGGACACAGGTCATACAGCCACGTCGAGGCTGCCGTCCGGCAGTTTCCGGGCAGGCCCTCTCCAGGGTCAGCCTTGCAGCATCGTTATCACTGTGGAGGAGACTCCATCCCCACTCGAGATCCTTCTCTGTTCCTTGTTTGCCCCTCATCCTGTTCATCCGGGAACCGTGAAGCTACTTTCTCTGCCCACACTGGCTGCTTGTGGACATTCACACCACTGGACTCATACCACATGTGTCCTTTGGTCAGGCACAATTTGTATTTAAAATAAAATATCTATCTATCTATCTATCTATCTATCTGGCAGTGTGACACAGAGAGGGAGAGCCAGCCAGATAGAGAACTTCTGGGCCTGGTGCAGTGGCTAAAGGCCTCGCCTTGAACGCACAGGGATCCCATATGGGTGCTGGTTCCAATCCTGGTAGCTCCACTTCCCATCCAGCTCCCTGCCTGTGGCCTGGGAAAGCAGTTGAGGACGGCCCAAAGCCTTGGGACCCTTTACCCGCATGGGAGACCTGGAAGAGCTCCTGGCTCCTGACTGGCACAGCACAGGCTGTTGCGGTCACTTGGGGAGTGAGTCATTGGACAGAAGATCTTCCTCTCTGTCTCCCCTCCTCTCTATACATCTGCCTTTCCAATAAAATAAATAAATCTTAAAAAAAAATAAATGACCAAAAAGTATGTGGAAAAGAGAATGAAAAGGTAAGCTTATTGTGGTACAAAAATATGGAACTTTTGATAATATTCATTTTCCTAAGACTATTTTGAAGATTCTTAGTATGCATAGATTAGAACTTATCATTAAGATAAACCTGACCTTTCATCCAATTATCCGTCAGCCTCCTGGAGCCCCCTCCACCCTCCTGCAGTTCTCCCCTGCTTGAAGGAGTTCCCGAGCAAGCAAGCAGAGATAGCACTGAGGTCAGGCCTTGCTCAGCCTGTCTAGAGCAAAGGCTTGCTGAGGGGCAGGAATGCAGCTGCGGGTGGTGATGGGGAGCACCCTGAGGCAGAGGCGGGGAGTGAGCTGGGGACAAACGCAAGACACTTCAGGGCCCCTGACCTTGGACCTCCCGGATTCTGAGATGGGGAAGCACAAGGGTCAAATTAGCCTAGTTGCCAACGTCCTCGCCTTGCATGTGCTGGAATCCCATGTGGGTGCTGGTTCTAGTCCCAGTGGTCCCGCTTCCCATCCAGCTCCCTGCTTGTGGTCTGGAAAAGCACTGGTCTGGACGGCCCAGTGGCTTGGGACTCTACACCCGTGTAGGAGGCTCAGAAGAAGCTCCTACCTCCTGGCTTCAGATCTGCGCAGCTCAGTCCATTGCAATCTCTTGGGAATTGAATCATCGCATGGAAGATCTTCCTGTCTTTCCTCCTCTCTGAATATCTGCCTTTCCAATAATAAAAAGAAATATTTAAAAAAAAAAAGAAAAAATAGCGATCCTAACAACTTCTCAACAGGAGGTCATACGCACAGAGCAGGGGGGACCCCAGAGTGGAGCAGGCAGACAGGAGGAGGTTTGTATCCCAACCCTGAAGACTCCCAGATCCTCACCAAGGACAGTCAGTATGAGCTCCGAGGACTACATCCCAACCGCCAAGGAGCCCACGGGGAAATGGAGTGCCTTCGGAGGCCGAGAACTCTGAGGTCACCCACCTCCAGTTGGATCTACCACATGGGATGGAAGAAGCCCAAATCCTTCCTCGCAGGATCCAAGGTCATCGGAACGACAACCAGGAGCACTGAGTGGTCCGCAGAAACAGAACAGTAAACTTCCTTCGGGACTAGGGAGAGGAGCTTTCTCTGGTCCTTGCCTGGTTCCGACTTTGGGTCCCCACCCTCTCTCGTAATGACCATCAGGATCACTCCAGAAACCCCTCAAAACTAACAAACAAAAAATCTAGAACAGATAGAGAACAACAAGGAAGGCTTGGAATCAGACAGGAAATGGTTAGCAGGGATGCACTTATAACTCACTGGGTGGGACACAAAGATTAGTTACTCCTCACTAGGGTATTGAAGATTTCTCTGCACGCCCCTCCTAAAACTGTTCACCTAAACTGCTGACATATGTCTTGTTAGAGTTATAGAGTTAGACTACCCGAAAAACAGCCAGGTTCTGCAAAATCATGCTTCAACACTATAAACTGCTAAATGCTAAAATGAAAATAGACATGAGACAGCTGAATAGTAATCTATAGCCATTTTAAGGTGTATAGAACCCGGTTGTATATAAACTAATAATTGAAATGTCAATGTACTTTCTCTCTCTCTCTGCTTCTCTTTTTCCTTTTCCTCTCCCTGTGATTCTGCTTTTCAAACTAATAAATCATCACAAAAGAAATAAAAGAAAGTATAGCCATCCTAATGTGTTTCAACTAGCATCTCATGATGTCAGTTTGCATTCTGTAATGATGAACCCTTCCGGGCTTCTTTCCACATGTTAATAACTACTGGGGTTTTTTCTTTGGAGAATTATCTGTTCAAATCCTGTGTCCTAGCTGTTTCAACCACATCGGGGTGAGGCAGCAGATGGAAGATCGACCTCTCTGTCTCTGTCTCTCCTGTCTTCTATCTGTAACTCTGCCTTTCAAATAAATAAATACTTTAAAAAGCAAGACGAGATGTGCAAAACAGCTTTCTGCCATGGGCTCCGCTTAGAGACACCATTCTTCTTACTGCACCATAGATCAGAATTGTTTACTCTCCCAGTCTTCCAATCTCAGATGGACCTATTGCAGTAAGTACTTTTTTGGCCCACTCATGTCAGGTATTTCTCTGAATGGAGATTTTCACATGTGCTGGTGAATATGTGTTAATTCTCTCACTGTTAAATATGTGCAAGTAATACTAACATCTACTTTAGTGTTTCTATCTCTTTGAGAGGTAAGATCCTGGATTAAAAAGTTACATATACACTGCCCATACCAGTGGCACCATTGCGATTATTCCGATTTTATACAAAGTTTTGAAATCAGAAAATGAGAGTCAGATACCGTTGTTCTTTTTCACAATTGTTTCTGGCTATTTGAGATTTAATATTAATCCCAAGTGCCTTGTGGTTCCATGTCCTTTTAGAATGGATTTTCTGCTTCAGAAAAAAAAAGGGGGGGTCATTGGGGTACTGATAGGAACTGTACCTAACGGGTGGATTGCTTTGGATAGCACTGTTATCCTGACAACATTGTCTCACGATCCATGAAGATGGATATTATTTACGACTTAGTTTCTTTCAGCAATGTTCTGAACTATTCAGTATTCAAGTCTTTAATTTTCTTGCCAATGTTTATTCCTAAATATTTCATTCTTTTTTGGATGCTGTTGTAGGTGGAAATGCCAAGAAATAACTTTTTTGGGTCTGGTATGGTGGCCTAGTGGCTCAAGTCCTCGCCTTGATTGCTCCCAGGATCCCATATAGGTGCCGGTTCTAATCCCGGAAGCCCCACTTCCCATCCAGCTCCCTGCTTGTGGCCTGGGAAAGCAGTCGAGGACGGCCCAAAGCCTTGGGACCCTGCACTAGTGTGGGAGACCAGGAAGAAGTTCCTGGCTCCTGGCTGCAGATCAGCAGAGCATCATCTGTTGTGCTCACTTGGGGAGTGAATCATCGGATGCAAGATCTTCCTCTCTGTCTCCCCTCCTCTCTGTATATCTGACTTTGTAATGAAAATAAAATAAAAGTTTTTTAATGGAACAACAAAAAAAAAAAGAAATGTCAATGACTTCGTCATAGGATGTGGTTCGGAACTTGCATTCTTTTTTTTTTTTCTCTTTTAACATATTCGTTACTGAATACTATGTCAACTAATTCCATAACGTTATAAATTGTTACTGATGTAAAAAAAAAATAAGTGTGGAAATGGAAAAAAGGTTTATTTTAGTACCAAAAAAATGTGTTGTTGTTTTAGCAAATTAAAAAAAAATTTAAAGATTTATTTGTTTCTACGTGAAAACAGAGACAGAAGCAGAGACACAGAGAACTCTTTCATTTGCTGGTTCATTCCCACGGTGATGGAGTTGCACCAGTCCTAAACCAGGAGCCGGAGCCAGGAGCCTGTAGCTCCTTCCCGGTCTCCCATGCGTGCAGGGGCCAAAGGACTTGGGTCTTCTTCAGCTGTTTTCCCAAGTCAGCAGTCAGGAGCTGAATTTGGAAGCGGAGCAGCTGGGACTCAAACCAGTGTCCCATATGGGATACCGATGCCACACATGGAGTGTTAACCTGCAACGTCACTGCACCAGCCTCCCTAAGTATCCAAAAAGTTCCTATTATAGAAAACATATCCATGAACCCTAAGATTTTTGGCACTAAAATTATCTTTTAATTCACTTCTCACAAGCACTGTGGAGTCCCCTGGGATAACTTCTGAATTTTGTGGAGGAAAAGATGTTGGTTTGTGTGCATTGTACTTGATATGAAAAATGAGATGAGCAAGCTTTGATTTATGTATAAGGACAACTCTCAAATGAGACTGCACCCGGGGAGCTGAGGGGCAGGGAGTGCTTCCAGAAGGGGCTTTTTGTCCATGTCGCAGGAAAAGTGGTGAGACAAGTCCAGGGTCAAGTCCTGGGGTCGATGAAAGTTGAGGAGACCAGACACAATGGTGCGAGCTGAGAAAGTGAAATTTTTAGGTTAAGGACACATTTAGACAGACTTAGAGGGCCCGGCACGGTGGCCTAGTGGCTAAAATCCTCGCCTTGAAAGCGCCAGGATCCTATATGGGTGCTGGTTCTAATCCCAGTAGCCGCGCTTCCTATCCAGCTCCCTGCTTGTGGCCTGGGAAAGCAGTTGAGGACGGCCCAAAGCCTTGGGACCTGCACCATGTGGGAGACCTGAAGAAGTTCTGGAAGAAGTTCCTGGCTCCTGGCTTCAGATTGGCACAGCTCCGGCTGTTGCGCTCACTTGCAGAATGAATGGACAGACATCTTCCTCTCTGTCTTTCCTCCTCTCTGTATATAAACCCACTTGAAAAATAGGCCGCAGGGAACTAGCATTGTGATATGCGGGTTAAGCTGCTCTCTGCACTGCCACCCTCTCAGGTCAGAGCATGGTAGAGTTACACAGACAAAGCTAAAGATCTTCCATGTGCTGGTTCACTTCCCAGACCTCCACCCAAGCCTCCCAGCATGCTCATGTGCATTAGCAGGGAGCTGGATTAGAAGCAGAGCATCTGATCAGGGCACATATGGGATGTTGCATTGCAGGCAGAGGCTTAATGTACTGTGCGACAGCGCAGACCCCAGATCTCATTATTTTAATTAATTTATTTTTATTGCAAAGTCTGATGATTCACTCACCAAATGGCCACAATGGCTGGAGTTTCGCTGATCCGGAGCTGGGAGCCAGGAGTTCCCTCCAGGTCTCCCACACGGGTGCAGGTCCCAAGGCTCTGGGCCATCCTCAACTGCTTTCCCAGGCCACAAGCAGGGAGCTGGATGAGAAGTGGAGCTGCCGGGATTAGAACCAGCGCACATATGGGATCCCAGCGCGTTCAAGGCAAGGACTTTAGCCGCTAGGCCACGCCGCCGGCCGATCTGTTGTTTCTAGACGTCAGAGCCCTTTGGACCCTTTTTCACAGTCGAAAGTCCCTCAGCGACGGGGCGCGGGAAGCACCAACTTGATTCCCGCCCTTTTAGGCCGCGATGCGGGGTCTGAACCACTAGATGTGAGGAAGCCAACCAGCCAATCCGCACGAAGGAGGCGGAGCTTCCGGGGAGCCCTTTCCTGCTTCCTGATTGGGCGCTGCCCGGGGGCGGTGGGTGGGGTCAGAGGCGTGGCGGCAGGCAGAGGCGGCGTGCTCGCGCCCGTGCTCCCGGGAGCTGCGCGCGGCCGCGGCCGGCCCTCAGGCAGCGCACGGTGCTCGGGCCGCCTCAGGTAAGCTCGGCTCTGCCCCCGATGCTTCGCCTTCCTTCTTCGGATTCCCCTCAGCTTCTCGTCGCTCTTCAATGTTTCAGTTACTTCTGCGGCAGGCAGAGTTGCCGCGAGGAGGGCGAGCGGCCGAGGCGGCGAGGTGGTGCATCTGCTGGGTCGCTCCCCGCATGGCGCGGGCGGACGAAGAGCAGACTCTGCCACGGGCTCCCCCGGGCCGCTCGGGACGCCGGCCTCGGCTGTCTGAGTTTTCTTCTCTAGGGGACAGGGTGCCGGCGCGGAGACCCGGCCGCTCCATCTCAGATTCAGCGTTGGCGCTTGAGGAGGGAGCCAGGCAGTGGTGCTTCAAGCATTCCGGAGACCTGCCATTTTTTTTTTTTAAGATTTAAATATTTTTATTGGAAAGTCAGATAATACAGACAGGAGGGGGAGACTGAGACTCCTCAAGTGGCCGCAACGGCCGGGGCTGCCCACGGGGCGAGGGCCACAAGCAGCTGCACGGGAGCGGGGCCGCCGGGATTAGAACCTGCGCCCGTGTGCGATCCCGGCACATGCAAGGCGAGGACTTTGGCCACTACGATCCTCCCTGCAACTTCTGTGGGAGACCCAGTTGGGGTTCCTGGCCCTGGCCCTTCCAGACGTTTCTGGAAGGAACCAGCGGATGGCCAGTCTTTTGCCGTGCCTGCCTCCCTCTGTCATGCAGCCTTGCGAAGAAATAATTGTTCAAGATTCTTGTTGCTTTTTTCAAATTAGAAAAGTAGCATTTTTTTTTTATCGAAGCTCATTGCAATTTTTTAATTTATTTTTTATCTTTACTTAATTTACTTGAAAGGTAAAATTCCACCAAGATCTGCCATCTGCTGCTTCCCTCCCGAGTGGCAGGAGCAGCTCGCACTGGGCTGGGGAAGCCAGGAGTTTGTCCCAGGTCTCCGCTGTGGGTGCAGAGGTCCACGCACTTGGGGTGCTTTCACTGTGGGCTGTGGCGTGGCGTGTCCCTGCCTGTGTGCAGTCACCCCTCAAACGTGTCACGTCTGTGTGGAGAGCAGTTCCATTATCCTGGCATTCAGATGCCCGCGTCACAGGCAGCAGCTGAACCCCGCCACCTGTCGCCGGTGGCTTAGTGGCTGTCGTGTCTGCTTTCTGGGTCTCTTCCTTAGCCGCTTCATTCTGCTTTTCCATGTCCAGGCCCGTCCTCGGGCCTCCCTGAAGGCACAGCCTTTCTGTAAGACCCGGCTGTGAACCCGGAGGATCCCGTGTCTTCCTTTCCTGCCTGGAAGAGCTTTCTTGGGTTTTTGTCAGGAAGTTGGATTCCTGCACAGGTGTTTTCTGCGTGTGCCGGGATCGTTTTTGCCGTTCGTTCTGTGGACGCGATGGGGTCTGTTGATCAGTTGGCACGTGCTCAGCATCCCGGGGATAAGCCACAGAGGGATCTCAGATCCAGTTCCGTGGCCGTCTGCTCAACTGCTGCCATCTGAGCAGATGGGGCTTGGCTCTGTCCTTGTCTGGGTGTGGCTTCAGAATGATGCTGAGCTCAGAGGATTGGATCCCTGAGGATTTTGCCCGCTTCACCAAGGGTGGAGCTGGTGTTTGGGCAACCAGCCGCGGGCTTTTCCTTCCTGGACCATGTGAATGGCTGACAGGTGCTGGGTGCCCGGGACTGCTCTGTGTTTGCTGTGTCGTGGCTCTGTTCTGGAAGGCTGTATGTGTGCACACATGTATTTCTTTCTTTTTTTTTATTTTATTTCTTTTTTATTTTGATTTCAAAGTCATATACAGAGAGGAAGATCTTCTGTCTCATGATTCACTCCCCAAGTGACTGTAACTGCTGGAGCTGAGCCGATTCGAAGCTAGAAGCCAAGAACTGCCTCCAGGTCTCCCACGCAGGTGCAGGGTCCGGAGGCTTTGCACCACCTTCGGCTGTTTTCCCAGGCCACAAGCAGCGACCTGGATGGGAAGTGGGGCTGCTGGGATTAGAACCATATAGGATCCCCTATATGGGTTCCCAGTGTGTGCAAGGGAAGGACTTAGGCGCTCGGCTAGCGCACTGAGCCCGGGAATGCTTCTTTTTTAAAGAAAAGACTTATTTGTTGGTTTTTAGTACAAAGTCAGATATGCAGAGAGGAAGAGAGGCAAAGAGGAAGGTCTTCCGTCTGATCATTCACTCCCCAAGTGACTGCAATGGTTGGAGCTGAGCCAATTTGAAGCCAGGAGCAAGGAGCTTCTTCCACGTCTCCACGCGAGTGCAGGGTCCTTCTATGTAAATGCATTAAATAGCCAAAGAAAAGATTGCTTAGATTAAAACAGTTTAAGCTGTAAGAAACACATCTCATTTTATAGTGATACAGGACTCAACAAGAAATTACAATATCTACATATATCCACTGGTTCGCTGCCCACGTGGCCAGTGGGGAGTGAAAAAAGCCTTGGGACCCTGCACCACGTGGAAGATCTGGAGGAGCCTTCTGGCTCCTGGCTTCAGATCGGCTCAGCTCCAGCCATTGCAGCTACTTAGGGAGTGAATCAGCAGGTGGGAGAACTTTCCTTCTGTATATCTGCCTTTCCAATAAGAGTGAATTAAAAACAAACAAAAAAACTTTGAAAAGTAGTGCACATTTTAGCAGTACCTCTTTGAAGTTTCCCAGCCATGTTCATTGTTGGATCTGAAAATGAGCTGTTGGGTCACGTGGCACTCCCATTCCCTTTGCCTGAGGGACTTGAGTGCTGATTATAAAATTTCCCCTAGGACCAGTTTTGTGACAAACAGGTTTAGTCTCCACTTGCAGTACCAGCATCCCGTATGGGCGCCGGTTTGAGCCCAGTAGCTCCGACTCTATTTCAGCTCCCTGTATGTGGCCTGGGAAGACAGTGGAGCATGGGACTAGAGTTCAGTGGAGCAGGGGTTGGAAATGATGGGCTCATGGTCGCCATGTCCTGTCCGCAGGGCTTCAGAGAGGCACGCCCTGGTTCTCGGTGGCACAGCCTTAGCTTTCGGTCACCAAGTGATGACCAGCATTGGGCTCAGCTATAGACTCATCTCCACCCCTGGCAGAGCAGGAGCTGCTGGCTCTGAGGGGCGAACCTGGCTTTGCTCCGGCATGGCCCCAGGATGACTTTGCGAGGTGACATTCTCCTGGTTGTCTCTTTTCCCTGCATCTTCCTCAGGATGAAGCCGCGGTCCCCACCCACCCTCCTGAAGCTAGCCACGAAGCGCCTGATGAAGCTTGAGGCTTTGGCCCTGGCCACCGTGCCGAAGCTGCCCCCGCAGTTCTTCCCAACCCTGTTCTTAGAGGCCTATATTGGGAGGCACTCTGCGATCCTGAAGGCCGTGGTGCAGGCCTGGCCCTTCGCCTGCCTCCCTTTGGGAGCCCTGATGAGGACCCCTCATTTAAGGACCTTGATGACTGTGCTGGATGGACTTGAAGACCTGCTTACCGGGAAGGTTTGTCCCAGGTAAGGAGGGACCCTTGAGTCCGGGGGGGGGGATGGGACAGGCTGGGGCAGGGGCATAGGGTCAGAGCCAGAGGCATCGGACAGTGCCAGCAGGAGAGCTCAGAGAGGCCCTGACCGCACTGCTGAGCTCTATGAGGTAGATCTGGATGTGCAGCAGTTCTTCTATTTATTTTATTTTGTTTTTTATAATTTTTACATATTTGATTAGAATGCGGAAGGTGAAGGGCTAGAGGAAAGTGGGTGAGACCATTGTTTTGGTATTCTCCTTTTTTGTTGTTACTGTATCTGGGGGAGGGGAGAAGCCCCACCCAGCCTCCCAGCCATCCCAAGGTCCCCAGTTTTTGGCATGTTTCAAGGGTCCTGCTCTAGTGGCTTTGATAATTCAGCAGTTCTGAATTGCTGCCGATCTCACCACTCCTATCATGTTGAAATTTCTCCAGAATCCACTGGCTGACATAGTCCACCTTAGAGTCTCCGTTTCCCCGGGTATTTACTGCCAACTTTTAGCTGGGGTTGTTGATCAATTGTTCTGTCCTCTGTCCTCTGTTATGGTACCAGGCATCCTCGGCAGGCTCTGATGTACTGCCATATTCTCCGTGTGCATCTGGACATGCTGTCCACTGCTCCATCTGAGCCACTGAGGAGGCCCAGCTCTGACACATGCACTCCTCGCTCAGACCTTGAAACCTGCAATTCTCTCCATGGTGCAAGTTCTGAGTCTGGCGATTCAGTAGGAGGGGGTCTCAAAGACATCTCATCTGAAGTGATCTCAGACCTGGTTCTTGTGTGTGCATGTCAGTCTCGGGTCCGGCCCATTCCGTTGCCCAAATCTGCCTACACACACTGGTAATTGCAGTTGCTGAGTCAATTATGTCTCCAGCTCTCTGTTCTATGCACACTAATGGGTGTTGCAGTCTAGCCCAATCCAGCCCACCGCACATTTGGCCCTCATACAAAGCAATGGGAGTTGTAGCCTAGTTGGAGTGACCCGCAGGCCTACTCCTTGCCCTGCTTTCTGTTTGCCAGCATGTATGGTATACTGGTGCAGTCTGTCCCACATCTCATTCTGCTCTCATACATGTCAGTGGGCATTGAAGCCTAGGTCACCCCAACCAGCCAAACTATCCAGCCCACACATGCTGGTGGGTGCCCGTCAGCCATGCCTGCCCAGTTCTGGTTCCCATGCTCCCCAATCGGAGTGGCTACCCAAGAGGGAGGTACCCACTGTTTCCCTTCTGGGCCTACTTTCAGTCTCCAGTGGGTTCTGCAATTCAGCTTGACAGAATTAGCTGATGCTGCAGCAAAGCATTTACCAACCAACCCACACCTGCTCTGCCTTATGCATGTACCAGTAGGTATAGTCTGCCCAGCCTGGCTTTTCCTCAATCTAGCTTGCACACAGGCCAACAAGTGTTGTGACCCTGCCCAGCCTGGTCTGCCCCTGATCCCAGCTCTCACACTCACCAGTGGGAATAGTGGTCCAGCAGGGGAGCCCCACACAGTCACCCTACTGGGTTTGTCTGCTCCCCCCTGGGTCTCATGTGTGCTGGTTGGGTGCTATGGCCCATCCCCAATTCCATCTCATGCTGGTGGGGACTATAGCCTAGCCAGCCTAACCAGTCCCCACTCCTGGCCCTCATGTGAACTGGCTGGAATTGTGGCCTAATCTGGCATGACGCATACAACATTCTGGCTCTTGGATTTGCCAATGGGTGATATGACCTGGCCCATCCTGGCTCACCCCAGACCTGAGCCAAAGGTAAGTCTGTGGGTACCATAACCTGGCCTGGTCTGGGTTTCCCACTTTCTTGGTTCTTGCACTCACCTGCGGGGACTGTATCCTGACAGAGTAGTTCCCCAGGTTCCTCTTTTAGAACCTCTCCCAGTGCCAGATCTCGCTGGTGGGTCCATGGGCCAGCCCTACTCAGTCCACCTCCTGTCGTAGCAGGATCAATGGCCTTTCCTGACTAGCCCTCACCCTTTCTGGTTCTTACTGTTGGGTGCTACAACCCAGCCAAGCCTAGTTCACATCCAGACACAGCCACGCATGGCTCCGCAGGGGCAGAGATCTAGCCTAGCCTGTCCTACACCCACGCTGGTTCTCATGAGCACTAGTTGGTATTGGACTCTAGCCCAGTCTGGCATACCCCAGACCCAGTCCACACCCGTGCCAAGGGGCACTGTGTCAATTTCCAGGCCAGACTGCAGCTCCCATCCAGCCCTTGTGCTCACTAGTGGGAACCACAAGCCAGTTGGGGCGTCTGCTTAGCTCCCCAACCAGGCCTGCTCCCATCCACAGATCTCGTGCGTGCCAGTGCTTGCTCTGACCCATATTGGCATAGCCCCTCACTTGTCTTGGCCTTTGCCTTGGGATGCTGCAGCCTGTCTTGGCCTGGCCACCCCCCAGTCCCAACTCTTGCTGGCAGGTGCCACAACATGACCCTGCTCAGCCTGCTCCCATCACTGGCTCATGCAAACCGATAGGCGTGACAGTCCAGCCCAGCATGACCTGGATATGTAGCATTTCTTCAGCAACAACTGAAGCAGGGCATGTCTGCCTGCTCTCATTACTTCAGAATACCACCAGCAGTGGGGTTCCAGCCAGAGACAAATGTCAAGGGAAAACTGAGAGGAGGAAGGTGGAAGGGGCGGGGATGGGAGTGGCTGCGTAGGTTGGGAAGGTGGCTGCTTGTCTCAATTCCCAGACTTCCCCCTCTCCGCCCTTTTGACCTCACCCCCACAGGCCCGTGAAGCTGCAGGTGGTGGAGTTACGGGACATTCATCGTGACTTCTGGAACGTGTGGTTTGGGCGCCCGGATTCTCCCATTTGCCTGAAGGCCAAGCATCAGAGGCTGGTCCTGCAGCACGATCCGCGCCCACACGCAAGGAAGACCTTGAAGGTGTCCATTGAACTTTACCTCAAGGATGAAACCCTGGACAAGTTTCTGTCCCACCTGTTTCTGTGGGTGGAGGAGAGGAAAGGTTTGCTGCATGTGGTCTGTGAGAGGCTCCGCATCTTGGCCATGCCCATCCGAAACGTCAGCAAGGTGCTGAATTTCGTAGAACTAGACTCCATCCGGGAGGTGGAAGTGCTTTGCCCCTGGAAATTATCCACTTTGGCCAAGTTTGCTCCTTATCTGGGCCAGATGATCAATGTATGGAAGTTGCGTCTCTCACACATCCACGTGTCTGCCTCCATGACGGCACAGAGGAAGGAGGAGCTCATCAGCGAGTTCATCTCCCACTTCCACCATCTGGACTGCCTGCAGGAGCTCCATCTGGACTCCGTGTCCTTCCTTGAAGATCACCTCAAAGAGATGCTCAGGTGAGGCAGGGTGGTGGGGCACAGACACAGGCAAAACCTGCCTCAACCACATGGGCAGTTCCTTGGGTATCTCGCCATGTGCCAGTGGCTGGCGAGGCTGCCCAAGAAGCAAGTCCAAGACCTTGTTCACAGCTCAATCTGGAAGAAAGACTAAATGGGGCAGATGTAGAGGGAGAGGTCACGCTGGGAAAAGCCAGCTGTGATGAGCTTCGGATCTAGTGAGGTGGGATAGGAAGTCTTCAGGAAGATTCTAGAAAGTGATGAGGGCATTGGAGAAGGGAACCCACCAAATGAGTACATTTCAAAAATAGTTAGCCATCTGTTTCCCCTCTACCGACACTTGAGCAGGGGTGAGCGTGTGTCAAGCGCCCCGAGCCACCCAGCTTGGGGTTATTAACCTGTAAGGTGGGATTCTGGAGTGGAGAGCGAGCAACTGCGAAAGGCGACAGGTGGTTCTGGGGTCCCGGGCTGTGAGGCCTCCTGGAAGGGCACCCACAGGACTGTTGCTGCGCCTGGCCTGAACCTGAGCTTTATCCATGTCTCCCACTGGCCAAGCTCAGCCCAGACAAGTGGCACTCTGCTGGACAGGTGAGGAAAGGTACCTTGAGAGGTTTTATGAACTTGACCCAGTCCCTCCAGTGGCAGTGGGAGGACTCAGCCTGAGAGTGGTTAACTGGAAGGACGGGTCTGCACTGGGCTGGAGCACACTGGGTGTTGGTGAGGGTGGGCGTGAGTGGGATCCGGGGCTTTGGGGCTTGGCACAAACAGATGTCTCCCACGTTGGTGTCATGCTGCAGGACTCATTCTTGGTGTCTCCCCCAGGTGCCTGAGGAGCCCGCTGGAGGTCCTCTACATAACCGACTGCCAGCTCTCCGAAGCTGATGTCCGCTATCTGTCCCGGTGCCCAGACATCGGTGGGCTCAAATACCTGTGCCTCAGTGGGGTCGTACTGACCCGCTTCAGCCCCAGGTCCCTCCGAGTTCTGCTGGAGAGAGTGGCAGCCACCCTCAAGGTCCTCGAGCTGGAGAACTGTAGGATGATAGGCTCCCGGTTCAGAACCATCCTGCCTGCCCTGAGCCAGTGCTACCAGCTCACAAGGCTCAACTGCCTGCAGAACTACCTGCCCATGGCTGTGCTGAAGAGCCTGCTGCAACGCACCATCAGGCTGAAAAAGCTGCGCCTGGAGCTGTACCCCCTGCCGCTGGAGCTGTGCGGGATGCCAGTTGCCGAGTCCCGAAGGAGACTGGAGGAGTTCTGTGGTGAGCTGGTGGAGACGCTAACGCCATTCATACAAACCAAGAAAGTGTGGTTTGGCACCTTGCCCTGCCCCACCTGCAACAACCAGGCAATGTACGACATGCAGTCCAAACGGTGCCTCTGCTGTGTCCCCAGCTAGTTGGATGCGTGCTGTCACATCCTTCCTCCTGGCCACTTGGGGTGTGAATCATAGATCATTGGGGTATCTTGCAGCAAACATAGAATCTTGTTTCAGTGGGGAAAGGGAAGAAGCAGCAGTGGGCAGCGTCAGTCGAGGCTGCGCTGTCTTGGACTTAAGGGCCCTCGAGTTTCAAGTATCGATGTGCTTGGTTGCAAAGAAGCTGTCAGAAATAAAGCGATGCACCATGCAAACCTCAAGATGTGATCAGCTCACCTCATTTCTCAGTTTGGTTTCTTTCCCTAATGGAAAAGGTAGTCCTGGGGTGTCTGCCTAGTGAGGTTTGGGCCCAGAAACTGTGGGGTCAGCAAATAAAATGGGGCTACTATGACCATTTCCTCTCGTTCTAAGCTCAGCCCTGGCATGTCACCTCTTGCTTGTTTTTGTGGCCGCAGAGTGGGTCAGCACCCACAGGGCTTTTGGCCTTCAACGCGCGTCAGGGCCTGGCTTCGCAGAGGCCGGTTTGTTCGGGAATATTGGGAAGTTGCAGGACGTGTGAGCACAGAGGGGATGAAGGAAATGAGGCAGAGTGCAGGGTTCAGTGTGGTCACATTTTCGGGCTCTCCCAGCCTGATCAACCACCTGCCTGTCCGTGAAAGGAACGGACAGGTGAGTGCAGAAGACTGGCTTTGCCCTGCTCTCATCTTCCTTTTCCTCTAGCCTAGGGAGTCCCAAAGGCGACCCCTTCCCATCTATTGTCTGATTTTCTCATAGTGTCAGTCAAAGAGCTGCCTGGGTAGAAAGCACTCTGATTTTTTGCTTCCTTTAAGTATAGCCTGTTTGGGACCCAGCACAGTAGCCTAGTGGCCACCTGATATCAATCCAGGCCCCCAATGTGGAGCTTGTTCCTAGGGTTCTGCAGAAATGGTTTTGATAGTTCAATAGTTCTGAAATGCTTTTGATCTCACCGGGCCAAGGATGAGGAAATCTTCCAGAGCCCATTGGCTGACATCGTCAGCGTTAGAATCTCTGTTCACCCAGATATTTGCTGTCATTGCTTGGCTGGGGTAGTTGTCCAATTTGTTCTGCCCTCTGTCCTCTGCTATGGGACCAGGTGTCCTCTGCAGGCCGCAGTGACCTGCCATGTCCTTCATGTGGTAGGGCGTGCCGTCCCTGTTCTGTCTTTTCCACTGAGGAGCCCCAGCTCTCCATGTACTCCATGGTCAGTGCACCGATCCTGGACCCCCAAGACCACCCACCCCCCCAAGCGAGCTGCCCAGTGGCCCGTGGGCTTCGTCTGGCGCCATTGGCACCCCTAGCCACCTGACCCGGGCCTTCTGGACTCCTGCAAAAATAAATAAATCTTTTAAAATGTGTATATAGAGCCAGTTTCTACAAGACTCGAAGGATTTTGTAGCACCTAGACTGGCAGCATACACAACACAGAGCTCAGGGCTCTCATTAAAAGATTTATTTTTACTTCAAAGATGAGAGAATATACCTTGTAATAGTCTGGGAGTGCAAGGTGAGGACTTTAGCTGCTAGGCTATTGTTCTGGGCCCGAAGCATTATTTCGAGATTAATGTTTAGGACGTACTTTTCTAAAAAGTTCATTCACTGGGCCTGGCATGATAGAGTAGTGGTTAAAGTCCTCGCTTGCATGCGCCGGGATCCCAAATGGACGCAGGTTCTAATCCCGGAGGCCCCGCTTCCCATCCAGCTCCCTGCTTGTGGCCTGGGAAAAGCAGTTGAGGACAGCCCAAAACTTTGGGACCCTACACCCGCGTGGGAGACCTGGAAGAGATCCTGGCTCCTGGCTTCAGATCTGCTCAGCTCCAGCCATTGTGGCCACTTGGGGAGTGAACTGTTGGGCGGAAGATCTTCCTCTCTGTCTCTCCTCCCCTCTGTATATCTGACTTTCCAATAAAAATAAGTAAATCTTTTTAAAAATTCATTTACTGATTATTTGAAAGGCAGAGTTACAGAGGAGATAAGAGGGAGATATTCCGTCTGCTGAATTATTCCCCAAATTGCTACAATAGTCAGAGCTGAGCTATCTGAAGCTAGGGGCTCGGAGCTTCCTCCAGGTCTCCCACGCAGGTGCAGGGTTCCAAGGCTTGGGCCGTCCTCCACTGCTTTCCCAGGCCACAAACAGGAAGCGAGGTTGGAAATGAAATGACCATGATTAAAATTGGTGCCCACGTGGGGTGTTGGTACCTCAGGCACATGAATAGCATGCTGTGCCATCCGACCGGCCCCTCCTTACCTAACCTTAACAACCACACCAAATGCTAGCCCCAGAGTGGAATTTTGATGACATCTACCAATCAGTGAGGCCTCCCCTTGCAATGGTGCCATGGCATCACTGTTACAAGGAGGAGAGGGCAAAGTAAAGCTGTTAAATAAGAAAGGGATGCCTGGACGGGACACCAGGGCCACAGGTGGAGGATCAACTTGCTCTGCCAGAACACCAACCCTGAGGCTTCATTTTTAAGTTCTAGTTATTGACAGTTAACGCAGACTAAGATAAACCTGTTTTTTTTTTTTTTACTAATATTTATGTGAAATACTGTTCAGATTTCTTCTTGAGGTGGTGTCTGGCATTGTGGCTTAGTGAGTTAAGCTGACACTTGTGATACTGGCATCCATAGGAATCCTGGTTTGAGTCCCAGTTGCTCCACTTAAGATCCAGCTTCCCGCTAATGTACTTGCAATTGCAGAAAAAAAAAAGGTTCCAAAAGCCTGGGTGTCTGCACCCTGCCATGGGAGGCCTGGACGGAGCTTCTCACCCTTGGTCTTGCCATGGCCGACCCCAGCTGTTGAAGCCTTTTGGGGAGTGAACGTGTGCTTGGAGGGTCTCTTCTGTCTCCCCCTTTGTAACTCTGCCTTTCAAATACATGAACTCTTTTCTTACATATAAAAATCAATTTTTTTTTTATTGGATAGTCAGATACACACAGAGGAGGAGAGACAGAAAAAAAAGATCTTCCATCCTGCTAGTTCACTCCCCAAGTGACCACAATGGCTGCAGCACCAATCCAAAGCCAGGAGCCAGAAGCTTCTTCTGGGTCCCCCATGTGGTTGCAGCGTCCTAAGGCTTTGGGCCATCCTCGACTGCTTTCCCTACCACAGGCAGGGAGCTGGATGGGAAGCAGGGCTGCTGGGATTAGAACCGCCAACCATAAGGGATCCCGGCACATGCAAGGCGAGGACTTGAGCCGCCAGTCTACCATGCTGGGCCCATAAATGAAATCTTAAAAACAGAAAATTCCAGCATTGTGACAGAGTGTGTTAGACCCTCACTTGGTGCGACTTCCCGCTGGTTTAAGTCCCAGCTGCTCTGCTTCCCGCCCAGCTCCTTGCTAATGTGTTGCGGAGAGCAGAGCTCTGCTCTTGGCCTTGGCCTTGTCATGGCCGATCTCGATGGAATTCTTGGCTCCTGGCCCAGGCCTGGCTGTTTTAGCCAGTTGGAAGTGAAGTTAGAGGAATGGAATTCTGCAAAATTCCATCCCTCAGGGAACCCAAACACGACCCCTCCCGCTTGTGGACAAAGTGGGAGTGGGGCATTTCTCCTAAGGCTGGCGCTGGGCGGAGGGTCAGTGTGTCACAGATAAGGGGGGGAGAGGAGGGAGTAACTTCAGGGCTTTTCCTGCAGGTGTCCTGTTTAGTTCTGTGTTGAGCTGCGAGCCTGAGGACCAGCTGCTCACCAGAGGGGATAGAAGATCCTGTCCTTTTCAAATACACATTTATTTAGAAGTTGAGTTCCCCGTTCCCCAGCTTCCATTTTCCCAGCGAGGGAGCCTAAATTTGACCTTCAAGCACAGAACTTGGTATTTACCAAGATAAAAAGTGCCCTTGGTAAAGACCCTGCTGAGACCCTGAGGCCAGGAAAGACAGCTTCAAGCTAAGGCTTGTTATGTAAGCTAAGTCAGGGCCTGCTCCTTTGTGAAAAGTCTCCAGGGACTTTGTTTTCCCTTTGGGGCTTTGTAAGCTACCTGATTTTGTTTATCAGAGAATTTGGGGAATCAGATAAATGCCAGAAAGGCACATTTGTTCAGTGGGTATTGTATTCCATGGGCTGTTTCTTGAGCAAATGAGTCACTTCAGGCTGGAAGCTTGCAATGGCCCTTCCCAATCCCAGGTGCGGGTTTAGCACCCCGCTCCCCACAAAGTACCTTGCCACAGACCCCTGAGTTGTTCTAGATTGTTGGTTGGTTTTATGTGACTGATAACAACTTGAGCGTGGGTCCTGTCCACAGTTCAGGGGCCAGTTCTGTGGCTTAGCAGCTTAAGCTACTGCCTGCATCACAGGCATCCCTTAGGAATACTGGTTCAAGTACTGGCTACTTCACTTACGGTCCAGCTCCCTACTAATGTGTCTGGGAAAGCAGCGGATGGCCTGACTACTTGGGCCCCCACACCTCTTGAAGGAGACCCAAATGGAGCTCCAGGCTCCTGGTTTTGGTCTGGCTCCCTGGCCTGTTGTAAGCTCATGGAAGCTATCTCTCTATCTCTGCCTCTCCTCTTTGTAGCTGTCTTTCAAATGAATAAAATAAACTGTGTATATATATATATACTGTGTTTATATATGTTGCAGGATTTTTGACTCCGAGTATGGCAGCAACCTCAAATTCTTGTCTCGCAGGAAAGAAGAATTTTCATGCGGACACAGTTTAGTTTTAAAGCAAGATTTATTAGAAAGGCTGAGAAGACTCCCGTCCTAGCGACGGGAGGGGGTTTTGAGATAGAAGAGACCCTCACTCCCTGCCATAGTGGCAGGAGGAAAAGAACCCTAGTCCTCTGCCATAGCGGCAGGACAAGAAGCCAAACCCCAGTGCTCTGCCACAGTGGCAGAAAGAGAAGAACCCGTACCAATGGTGGGGAATGCACCTTTTAAAGGTTTCCCTCAAAGATGTTTCTCCATGAACAAAGAAAATTCCTGGTTTCCATGGTACCTGGCCTTGGGACAAAAGGCCACAGAGGTGCCAGACATAGGACATTCCAGGCCTTAGGCAAATGTGTATTACTTCTTCCTGCTCTCCTTTCAATGATAAAGAGATCAGCCCGAGGCCCTCCCACAATGGCCAGAGGGGATGGTCGATACTTCAGGTGGGGAATTGATATGCTAATAGCATCCTTGTCCCTTGGAAGAGATGTGCCCTGGTGAATCCAAGACATGGTGGGGAAATTCTCTTTTACTCAGGGACCCAGAATACCCTAACTGCCTACTACTCACTCTAACTCCTCTCTCATATATATATGATAATATATAATGTATTTATAATATAATAATATATATAAAATGATATATGATAGTATATTACAAATAATATATATTTATTCAGGAGGAAAAGAGCAAAGCAAATGTTTTATTGAGAGGGCAAATGGAGGGGGATGGTCTTATCTCTGAGCCTGTTTCACATTCTGTGTTTTGTAAAAGGGGAGGGGCATTCTTTTTTTTTTTAAATATTTATTTATTTTTCTTGGAAAGGCAGATATACAGAGGGGAGGAGAGACAGAGAGGAAGATTTTCCCTCCCATGGTTGACTCCCCAAATGGCTGCAATGGCTGGAGCTGAGCCAATCCAAAGCCAGGAGCCAGGAACTCTTCCTCCAGGTCTCCCACATGGGTGCAGGGTCCCAACGCTTTGTGCCATCCTTGACTGCTTTCCCACAAGCAGGGAGCTGGATGGGAAGTGGGGCAAATCCAGTGCCCATATGGGATCCTGGCTCCCATATGTTTTAAAGATGAGGATTTAACCACTATGCTATCATGCCAGGCCCAGGAGAGGCATTCTAACTCAGGAATAGTCAAGGTCTTTCTAAGAAGTAGGTGTTAGGCTGTCTTTTCACTCCTTGCGTTGGCTGGTGCGTCTTTTCCGATGCTGACTTATTCCAATGGAACATAATGAGCTGTTGTCGACCTTGGGTCCCCCAGCTGGTAGGAGCCAAGGCCGAAGTGCAATGGTGGTGGAGAGTGTTTTTCTTCAGAACAAGGGGAACCAAGCCCATCTCCTGTGCATCTTGAGGTAACAGGAAATTTTACCTCAGCCCCTCTCTGGATGATTTTGCTCGTGGCTGAAAGTGGAGTGTAAAGTCCTCAAGAATTATTTGCTTGGGGACCTATGCCTTCCTTATGTCTAGTAATATTTGTGTTATATACCTAGGTGCCCTCATATTGGATGCATATATAATTACTATTTCGTCTTGCTGGATTGACTTAAAAAAAAAGATTGATTGATTTTATTGCAAAGTCAGACACAAAGAGAGGAGGAGAGACAGAGAAGATCTTCTGCCACTGTCCTGCAGCGATAGACTTGGTGCACGGAGCTGATAACACGCATGGACTCTGACGGATGGTCAATAGCAGAAGTTTATGAGTGGCATCAGACTTTATAGACCAAGGGTCATATAGAATAAGGGAGGAGGTATTGAGCTTTCTATACCCTTGTTTGGAACTCTTGATTTGTGCATCCCACCAAGTGTTCTCATTCACATGCTGTCCACTCAGTAGTCCTCATACAAATGACATCCAGTTAGTTATACAAAAGGTATCCATTCAGTTGTTCTCATACAAATATCATCCTATCGATAGTAATCCTGTGCTCGTGGACCTAGGATCACAATGTCCTTCTACAATCTTCCATGCGCTGATTGACTCCCCAAGTGGCCATAATGGCAGGAGCTGAACCAATCCAAGGCCAAGAGCCAGCAGCCTCCTCTGGGTCTCCCACGTAGTGCAGGGTCCCAAGGCTTTGGGCTGTCCTCAACTGCTTTCCCAGGGCACAGGCAGGGAGCTGGATGTGGAGCAGGCTGCAGGGGTTAGAACCAGCGCCCATATGGGATCCTGGCACATACAAGGTGAGGACTCTAGCCACTAGTCTTCCCATACTGAGCAGGTTTTCCTTATAAGAAGACCTTTAGATGAGTCAGAATTCTGAACCCTGGAGAAGCAAGGCCTACCCCGTCGTTAGCAGTGACTACGGAAGATGTGATGAATCTGTATCTCCCAAGAGGGGAGCGAAATGGGCCTAGTAGGTAGTGGCTTAGGGTCATGAGCTATAAGCCAGGCTCCCTCTGCTCTTTGTCAGTCAGTGACCCCTCTCTGGGACATACTTCCCCTCACCAGGGACTGGGGCAGTGTCACAAAATCTTTCACATGATACTGAGATTGGCAACATGGATCGACAGAATAGAGGGCAGAAACACGGTGCTTTCCCCCACTCCCCAACCTCCATCCAATCTTGTCAGGAATTTTCGCCACAAACCCAAAATGCCAGATGCAGTGAGTCACACAGATCTTTATTTCAGCAAAAGAGATGGCCATGGGAGGAGGGGGAGAAAGCAGAGAGAGAGTGCGCCAGGGAGAAAGCTTTTGGCAAGGGGCAGGTATTGGGAATATGGGGTTGCGAGCCATTGGTACGTTGGGCCATAGGCGGGTACCAGGGATGTGGGGGCAATGAGGGGTTGGTGGATAGGACCATAGGAGGGTGCAGGGTGACAAGGTTACAGAGGGTTGGTGGAGAACAGAATTGGAATTAAGATGGTGCAGAGTCTAAGATGGCAGGGCATTTTATCAGTCTTCAGGGCTGAATCTGGAGCACTTTTTTTTTTTAAAGATTTATTTTTATTATTATTATTATTTTTTTATTGGAAAGGCAGATATACAGAGAGGAGAGACAGAGAGGAAGATCTTCCGTCCGATGATTCACTCCCCAAGTGAGCACAACAGCCCATACTGTGCAATCCTAAGCCAGGGGCCTCTTCCAGGCCTCCCACGCGGGTGCAGGTTCCCAAAGCTTTGGGCCGTCCTCAACTGCTTTCCCAGGCCACAGGCAGGGAGCTGGAAGGGAAGCGGGGCTGCCGGGATAGAACCGGCGCCCATATGGGATCCCGGGCGTGCAAGGCAAGGACATTTACCACTGCGCCACCACGCCACCACGCCGCCACGCCACCACGCCACCACGCCGGGCCCTGGAGCACTTTTTAAAAAATTGAACTAATGAGTCTGGCGGCTTCGCCTAGCAGCTAAAGTCCTCGCCTTGAATGCACCAGCATCCCATATGGGTGCCGGTTCTAATCCCAGCAGCTCCACTTCCCATCCAGCTCCCTGCTTGTGGCATGGGAAAGCAGTCGAGGACGGCCCAAAGTCTTGGGACTCTGCACTAGTGTGGGAGACCTGGAGGAGGTTCCTGGCTCCTGGCTTCAGATCGGCACAGCACCAGCAATTGTGGTCACTTGGGAAGTGAATCATCGGATGCAAGATCTTCCTCTCTGTCTCTCCTCCTCTCTGTATATCTGACTTTCTAATAAAAATAAATCTTTAAAAAAAATTGAACTAATGGGCCCACATAAACCCCCACCTTGCATACACCAGGATCCCATATAGGCGCAGATTCATGTCCTGGCTGCTCCACTCCCCTTCCAGCTTCCTGCCTGTGGCCTGGGAAAACAGTAGAGGATGATCCATAGCCTTGGGACCCTGCACCTGCCTGGGAGACCCAGAAGTTGTTCTTGGATGCTGGCTTTGGATTAGCTGAGCTCTGGCTTTTGAGACCACTTGGAGAGTGAATCAGCTGATAGAAGATCTTTCTCTCTTCTCTGTCTCTCCTTCTCTGTATTTTTGCCTTTGCAATAAAAATGAAATAAATATTTTGTTAAAGATGTATTTACTTTTGTTACAAAGTCAGATATACAAAGAGGAGAGACAGAGAGGAAGATCTTCCGTCCGATGATTCACTCCCCAAGTGACCACAATTGCTGGTGCTGTGACGATCTGCAGCCAGGAGCCAGGAACTTCCTCCAGGTCTCCCACACATGTGCAGAGTCCCAAGGCTTTGGGCTGTCCTCCATTGCTATTCCAAGCCACAAGTAGGAAGCTGGATGGGAAGTGGAGCTGCTGGGATTTAAACCGGCACCCATATGTGATCCTGGCGCTTTCAAGGCGAGGACTTTAGCTGCTAGGCCACCACGTTGGAACCCAAATGTTATAAATCTTAAAAAAAAAAAATGGCCTAAGTTCCTCAGCACCCATCTGCAAGAGCTCGAACTGGGGGAAGGCCAGGCTGTCCAAAGTCATAGCACTGCAGAAACTAGGAGGCTGGGAGTGGGCCAGGCTCAAAAATCAGGGCTGAGTTGGGCCTGGAAAGGGCTCTTTAAGATCATCGACTAGACCCAAGCACCTTCTGGTATGCCAGACATAAGGACCTAATGGACTGGACTGATTCCATGTGAATTGGAGCTCAGGGTGGGACTGACCAGGCAGATGCCTCAGTCCCCCACCCCCAGTAGATGCATGGGCTGGTGCAGGGGCTGGGTTGTGCCCTGCCCTGTACCAGCTGGTGTAAGTGAGTTCCAGGTCTGAGGACCTCCCATGAAGAGTTTCTTAGGGGACTGCCCCGCTAGAGCTCTATGCAGTATGCTCAATCCCCGGCCTCAGGGAAAATCACACACACACATGTTGCAGGACTGGGCCACCTCAGCTATTGAAGCTGTGCAAGAATGGAGTCTACCCAGATGTACACAAAGGACAAAAGACACTGCTCATCTAAGCCAACCGAAGACCTCGAGTATCTCATTAAAAGATGGACAAAAGCGCAGGTTGAACAACACTCCAGGCCAGGTTCTACAACAGGCATCTGGGTCTGCGGACACACTGTGATAGACAAGGACAGACAGTAGGCGTTAGAAAGACTTTCTCAGCTCTGCTCTAACAAAGCCAACAGATTCTCAGAACACTCAAGATCTCTCAATAACAGCTTCAGAACATTATTTTCCACATCAGAGTCTCTAAAGTGACAGTTGAGTGACAATCTCCATCCCCTGGCACTGATATAGTGTGACAGGAAGGAAGTGTGCATCTTCTCACCCCTCAGAAAATGGAAACATTTATCTCACTCACCTTCCCCCTCACCCTGATCCTCTCCATCCTCTCTGCAACCTCCTCACTTTTGCAATAAAGTAAAACAAAATAAAGTAAATAAATGAACATTTCAAAAAAAGGTTTACATTTTTTTTTTTAGTAGATTTGCCTTTTTCACAATAATTTCCTGGGGCCGTACTGTGGGATAGCAGACTAACCTTCTGCCTGTGGTACCAGCATCCCATGTGGGTGACAGCCCAAGACCCAGCTGCTCCACTTCTGCTCCAGCTCCTTGTTTAAAGCCTGGGAAGGCACCAGAGAGGATGGCCTCAGCCCTTGTGTCCCTGCACCTGCGTGGGAGACCCGGCAGAGCTCCCGGGTCCTGGCTTCAGACTGGCCCAGTTCTGGCCGTTGAAATCATGTAGGGAGTGAACAAGCAATGGAAGATCCCTCTGTGTTTCTCTTTGGGAATCAGCCTTTTAAATAAAAGTAACTAAAGCTTAAATTTTTTTTTTTCTGTGCTTTATGTAGTTTGTATAAAGGCCTCTGATCACTCCTGAAAGCTGAGACATCTGTGCAAAAGGTTAATGTGTCTCCCCTCAGTCATACAACATTCAGCATTAGCTTTACAAATCTCTTAGTTATCACTCCAGTCAATGAATGAATTCTGTTTCATAGCGATCTCTGATCCTGTTTTGATTAAGTGCTTTAAACCTTTTGACACTTTTAACAGCTCTCTCAAGATCAAATTCTAAATTAAGTCTCTGACTTTGAACTAACTTTGGGATGTTCCAGAAGGCCCCAGAACTTCTCAAAGGGCCTATAAAAGATACTGTTAAATCAATGACTCTTATTTGACACGATGGAAACACTGGCAAGTAATAAATGATGCTTCATTCTCTTCATGAATACATGTTTTAGGGGTGGTGCTGTGGCGTAACCAGTGAAGCTGCTGCTTGTGATGCTGGCATTCCCATGTGGGCAACAGATTGCAGCCTGGCTGTTCCAGTTTTCATCCAGCTCCCTGCTCGTGGCCTGGGAAAAGCAGTGAAAATGGCTCAAGTGTTTGTGCCCCTGCCATCCCTGTGGGAGACATTAATGGAGCTCCTGGCTCCTGGCTTCAGCCTGTCTGTAGGGCCATCTAGGGAGTGAGTGGACCAGCAGATGGAGGATCGCTAGCTCTCCCGTCATCTGTTTTTTCCTCTGTTTCTCTAATTCTGACCTTCAAATAAATAAATCTTAAGAAAAAGAAAGTGCTTCAGTATTGCATTGAATTTATAGATGTGGGGCCCTATGTGGTGGCCTAGCAGCTAAAGTCCTCTCCTTGAACGTGCTGGGATTCCACATGGGTGCCAGTTCTAATCCTGGCAGCTCTGCTTCCCATCCAGCTCCCCGCTTGTGGCCTGGGAAAGCAGTCGAGGACGGCACCAATGTTGCAGACCTGGAGGAAGTTCCTGGCTCCTGGCTTTGTTGCGCTCACTTGGGGAGTGAATCATTGGACGGAAGATCTTCTTCTCTGTCTCTCCTCCTCTCTGTATATCTTACTTTGTAATAAAAATAAATAAATCTTTTAAAAAATAAATTTATGGATGTCTATTACGTTATCAGTTGCAGTTCTGGTTATTAAAATACTGACTGTCAGAGGAACAATTGAATTACTTCATTAGTTGCTTTATATTCAATGCTCATCAAAATTGAAGAACATGACAATGCTAAGTCTTTGTCTTGATTCTTTTATAAAAATAAACTGCTGCTGCATTGCCAGCATCTCATAGGAATAAATAAATAAACAAATCTTAAAAAAAAAAAAGGATGATGCTTGGAGCAGTCTAGGCCACAGGGAGTCCTGGCTCAGCTTACCATTCCAGCTTTGTGAATATGCAGACCGGAAGAGGCAGCCAGTGATGGCTGCATTCTTGTGTCCTGGCCACCCACATGGAACAGTGGAACCGAGTTCCTGGCTCCTGACTTCAGCATAGTGCAGCCTGTGCTCCTGATGGCATTCGGGTGGTGAGCCAGTGAGTGAGAGCTGTTGCTCTCAGCCTTTCAAACAAAATAGGTAAATTACTACAAATTATACTTTCAAAATCCCAATCTGCTCATAACTGTACTGATCCCCTTTTAAGATCCAATCATTGATATGAATTATATTGTTGATTTAACTTTCTCATCCATGTTTACTTCCTGTCCCCTGACTTCATTCACTAAGCCAGGTGGCCTCTCAGCTGGAGCCTGGGAATGTGCGATGTGTTATCCCTCCTAACATATCTAAGAAAACTTCTTTTTAAGATTTATTCTTATTGGGGAGAATCAAGATGGCGGAATAGGGTAAGGACACGTTTAATCAGACGGAGAAACATTTAACCAGGATGAAGCAGAGAGGACATATTTCAGGAAATAGGAAAGGACAGAACAACAGCAGAGGGGTACTTGGAGACTGACAGACACAGGAAAGCAGCGGGCACAGCAATGTGGTATTGCAGTGAATGATACTCAAGCATTGCGATCTGAACTCCACCAGCAGCCAGAACTCCACCAGCAACCAGGTGGGAAGGGACTTTCACTGGGAGCTTGGAAGGTGAACCCAGACAAAGTACTGTCCATCTTGCTGGTCCATTTGATTTGACCAGGAGCAAAGACAGAGCAGCAAATCTCAGGCAGTGTGAAAACAGAGTGAGTTTCATAGCCCACTCAGCCCACTAGAGCTGAATTGTTCGCCATTTTGTGTAAGGAGAAAAGGGCAAGGGAAAGGACTGAGCATGCTCTGAGCAGGGAGTGAACTCATTTCTGACTCAGTGAACTGCAATGACGTGGCATTCTACGGGTTCCACCCGGGGCAGGTCTGGATAGCCCTCGGATCTGATGGCCAGCAGATCAAGAACTGTTGTGGTAGCACGTCGGGCGCATTTTGTGCACGGTGGCAATGCTTTGGGACTACACGGGACAACAGTGAACTGCGCATGTGCTGAGCTCGTGAGAGCTTGCTGAGGTCCTGTGTTGAAAATAATACCGACTGTGACATTGTACCGGTCAAAATAGGTCCGTGTGGCACCCAGACCTAACGTCTCACAGGTTCTGACAAGATCAGTGCCACCAACAACCTAACTATATAAGATGCCTGGTGTCTCTCTAATTCTGGGACCTGCTCCAACCGGAAGTGGGAGAAAGGTTGCAGAGACAATGGTGCAGCCTCAGCATGGTATCACAGGAGGTGGAGAGGGGTGAGCCAGGGGCTGGGGCTGTGGAGACTACGGTGGATATCTGACATAAGAACCCAGACCTGGAGCTCACTGGAGGTTGTGGCACAAGTGGCTACAAGCAAAAAGTTGTGTACCAACTGCAATAAGTAAAATCACATTGTAGACCTGTGGGTGACACAGCTCAGAAATGTGCCTCAAGGAGAAGACTCTGCTAACCAGAAGTGCAATGATCAGAGCAAAAGAAGAGACAAAAGCACAGTGAATATTACTGAAGACTGCCCTGCAAAGGAGCAAAACCCTTTGCCAGTCTCAGAGTTAAATGAGGAAGACATCGAGAAAATGGGGACACAGCATTCATAAGACTCATTTTAAAGCTTCTGATCAACAATGAGAAGCACATACAAGAGTTCAAGGAATTTAAGGAAGCAGTAAAGCAAGTCAAGGCTGGTATATCAGAAATTAAGAACACATTAGAGTAAATTAAAAGTACAGTAGAGAGTCTCCAAAATAGAATGAAGCAAGCAGAAGAAAAAATCTCAGAATTAGAAGATATCTCCTGTCACCAGGGGAAAGCAAACAAGAAGCTGGAAGCAGAGCTGGATCAGGACAAAAAACGTATTCAAGAATTGAAAGACACTATTAAGAGGCCAAATATAAGAGTTGTGGGAGTCCCAAAAGGTGCAGAAAGAGAAGCTGAGTTTGCAAATGTATTTAATGAAATAATCAAGGAAAATTTCCCTAATCTGGAGAAAGAATTGGGAAACAAGATCCAGGAGGGACACAGAACTCCTAACAGGCTTGATCAAAAGCGATCTTCACCAAGACATATGATTATCAAACTCTCTTCAATTGAACATAAGGAAAAGATCCTTAATTGTACACGTGAAAAAAATCAATTGACATATAAAGAAATGCCAATTAAGCTCACAGGAGATCTCTCACAGGAAACTCTACAGGCAAGAAGAGAATGCAGTGACATATTCCAGATTCTAAAAGAAAAAAATTGTCGGCCTAGGATAACATATCCAGAAAAGCTTTCTTTCATCTTTGAAAATGAAATAAAATCCTTGCACAGTAAAGAAAAGCTAAAAGAATTTGCCTCTTTCAAACCTGCCCTACAAATGATACTGCAAGATGTTCTCTTGACAGAGAAGAGGAATAGCACCTACCAAACCAAAGGCAAGCAGGAAGAACATCCCAGTAAAATGACTACAGAAGACTAAATCAATGAATACCCCATTCCTAAAAGACAGAACCAAAATACCACCAAAACACATTAAACTCTGAATGTAAATGGCTTAGGCTCAATCAAACATCATAGATTAGTAGACTGGATTAAAAAACAAAACCCATCTGTTTATTGTCTGGAGGAGACACGCTTCAACAAAGATCAGCGGAGACTCTATCACATGTGTTTTGTTGTTTTCTGTTGGTTTCATCTCTTCGGGACACTTTCTTCTGATTGGACCATTCAATGACTTGTAGATCATACAGTGGCATCATTTTCTTCAAGAAGGTTCTTGGTTTTCACTTCTTCAGCTACACGTTGGACATTTAATAGCATGTTGTTTAACATCTTGGTGTTGTTAATTTCTTTTTTCTCCCGGAAGCTGATTTTGTTTTGTGGCTCTTCAGTTAAGGGAAGCTATAGTAGCTGTGTAATGGAGACTGTCATATCTAGTAACATGTCATATAACTTCATGGCATTGTGAATTTCTATTTTTCTTTCTATTGTTGATTTTGTATCATGAACTTTCATTTAAGGGAATGTACAGTAGTTATGTAATGGAGACTAACAACCAGATGTGAGGATGCAGTGTGGTATGCATTTTTGTTTCCAGACAAAGATGGACTTACAGTGAAACTATTTATATTATATTTTGACAATAGGATTCTGGACTCTCTGCCATTGTCCATGCCCACAATGATGAACATATGACTGAGTATGAAGAGCTATGTGTTAGTGATGATATGGAGGAACTGGGGGAGGGAGGGAGGGAATTGAGGAGGGGATAAGGGAATATGGAACTGTATCATAAAATGATTGCAATAATAATAAAATGTGAAAAAAAAGTAAAAAAAAAAGATTTATTCTTAATGGAAAGGCAGATTTATGGAAAGACATGGAGAGGTCTTCAACCCGCTGGTTCAGTCCCATGTGGCCTCAATAGCCGGAGCTGAGCTGAACTGATGCCAGCAGCCAGGAGCTTCCTCCAGGTCTCCCACGCAGGTGCAGGGTCCCAAGGCTTTGGGCCATCCTCCACTTCTTTCCAAGGCCACAAGCAGGGAGCTGGATGGGAAGTAGAATAGTTGGGACACAAACCAGCACCTGTATGGGATGCTGGCACCACAGGGTAGAGGATTAGCCTAGTGCTGGGCCCAGGAAACAATTTTGTGAGAAAGCACTATGCGATAAAACTGACCACAGGCTTGATTATCATTATTATTATTTTGTAATTTATTTTCATGGGAAAGGCAGATGTAAGAGAGATGGAAAGAGAGTTTCCATCTGTTGGTTCATTCCCCAAGTGGCCAGAACGGCCAGAGATGAGCCAGTCTGAAGCCAGGAGCTTTTGCTGAGTCTCCCACATGGATACAGGCTCTCTAGAATTTGGGTCACCCCCCACTGTTTTCTCAGGCCACAAACAGGCAGCTGGATAGGAAGTGGAGCAGCTGGGATATGAGCCAGGACCCATGGGATGCTGGCTCTTGGAGGTGGAGGATTAGTCAGTTGATCCATTGTGCCAGCCCTGATTCAGGATTAATTCTACCATATACTGAAACTCCACAGTGTATGCTCCTACTAAATATATGTTACTAGAAAAGCTTGAATTAACTATGTAAAGATTGTCAAAATAAAAAATAATAATAATAAAAAAAGGAAAAAAAAAAAGAAAAGTTTGCTGGGGGGCCCAGTATAGCAGACTAGTAGCTAAAGTCCTCGCCTTGGATGCACTGGGATCCCATATGGGCGCCGGTTCTAATCCCAGCAGCTCCACTTCCTATCCAGCTCCCTGCTTGTGGCCTGGGAAAGCAATGCAGGATGGGCCAAAGTCTTAGGACCCTGCACCCCCATGGGAGGCCTGGAAGAAGCTCCTGGCTCCTGGCTTTTGATTGGCTCAGCTCCGGCTGTTGCGACCAGTTGGGGAGTGAATCAACAAACGGAAGATCTTCCTCTCTGTCTTTCCTCCTGTCTGTATAGCTGATTTTCTAATTAAAACAACAAAATAAATATAAAAAAAAAAAAAAAGAAAAGAAAAACTTGGCGGGTTCTTTCCTCTGCTTGATATGAAATGAAAAGCTGGGAATCAGTTGCAGAGATATTTTACCTGCAAAGTGACCAGGTAAACTTAGTAAGAAGGAAGGGACATGCACCTCCTGGGAGTGAGCCAGGAGGTGGGGTGCCTCTGGAAAGGAAAAGAGGAGAGACATCAAATGTTTTCTGCAGGATCTTGGGGGTTTTAAGCTTTCTCTGATTCCTCCTTGTCTGGCTGGGAATGTGGGAAGGCATTCTCCATTGGTGGTCTCTCAAGCAGCTAGCAAATGGGCGATTCATGTGCCACTCACTTCAAGGTGTGGCCAAGATTTTTCGTGGACTTGGGTGGTCTCAATATGCATCTTTTTTGGGGGGGGGGAGAAGATTCTTGTTTTCTATGAAAAGCATAGAACAGAGAGGAGGAACAGAGATCTTCCATCCACTATCTCACTTCAAGCGACCACAACAGGCAGAGCTGGGCTGGTCCGAAGCTGGAAGCCAGGAGCTTCTTTGCCTGTCCCACATGGTTGTAGGGGCCCAAGCACTCGGATCATCTTCTGATGCTTTCCATGGTCATTGACAGGGATGCAGGATCAGAAATGCAGGACTCGAAGCAGTGCCCATATTGGGTGCCATTTCCACGGGCTGAGCTGGCTAACACCGCAGCCTAGGTGTTTGTAGGTGTGATGCTTGTTGAAATGCTTAGACACAAGGAGATTGGAGGTCCGGCACAGGCTAGGATATTGGAGTGCTGACGTCATACTTGGCATGAACCTGATCACTCTCTGCCAGGCTTCTGACTACATCCAGGAGGTAGAAGTGACTTGTTTAGTGAGATGCAGGACTCTGGATTTGCTGCTTTGCTTAGGGTCCTTGTGCCTGAATGCGGTCTTATGCCTGTGTTAGGTTAGGAATTCTCCCAGAATCTGTTGCAAAGCTGTCATCAAGATCTCTTGCTAGGAAGACCCTAGAGAGCAGCTGCTTTTGACCATCTTGTGACCCAGTCACGTGAGATAACAGGCCCTCACTTCCCAGGCCTCAGCGAGTTCCCAGAGTCTTAGCATTCATTTCATTGCATGCCTTAAATGTAGACCCAGAACAAGTACGTGAGCCAAGGTTGTCCTATTACTGTGCCTTTGGCCTTGTGTTTTCCACTTAAAATTTAGAACTTGTTACATGTCACGGTTACCTGTCCCTTTTCTGCATAAGTTCAATGCTTCTTTTTTTAAAGAAAAGAAAATTTAAGATTTATTTCTTCATTTTTTTTTATTGGAAAGACAGATTTACAGAGAGAAGGAGAGAGAAGGAGAGAGAAGGATCTTCCATTTGTAGGTTCACTCCCCAAGTGGCCACAATGGCCAGAGCTGAGGTGATCTGAAGCCAGGTCTCCCACACAGGTGTAGGGTCTCAAGTCTTTGGGCCATCTTCTACTGTTTCCCCAGGCTACAAGCAGGGAGCTGGATGGGAAGTGGAGCAAAGGGATATGAACTGGCATTTATTTGGGATTCTGGCACATGCAAGGCAAGGACTTTAGCCACTAGGCTACCACACTGGGTACAGAAATTTAACTCTTAACTGCAGTGGCCCAGCTCTTGGAGATAATAGTCCAGGACCACACAACCTTGTCCACAGGTCACTTAGCCTACACGAAAAATACCTCTTTGAGGACACCTGCCTAGCCACTCCCTGCTTGCCCTTGAGCTGAGGCCCGCCTTGGGGTAGATTCTCAGATACCTCCTGGTTCGGCCTTTCGGACCTCTGCCTCCCAGGATAGGCACAGGAGTCCACAGTGCAGGACTCTCACGCATTACAATGCCCTGCTGCTTTCAATTACTTGCATTTTTAAAAAAAGATTTATTTTATTTTTATTACAAAGTCAGATATACAGAGAGGAAGATCTTCCATGTGATGATTCACTCCCCAAGTGAGCGCAATGGCCGGTGCTGTGCCGATCCTAAACCAGGAACCAGGAACCTCCTCCAAAGTCTCCCACACAGGTACATACGGGTGCAAAGTCCCAAGGCTTTGGGCTGTCCTCAGCTGCTTTCCCAGGCCACAAGCAGGGAGCTGGATGGGAAGTAGAGCTGCTGGGATTAGAACCGGTGCCCATGTGGGATCCCGGTGCATTCAAGACAAGGACTTTAGCTGCTAGGCCACACCGCCGGGCCCATTTACTTGCATTTTTTGGGACAGCAGCTCTCTCTGTTGTGATTGAGGTTGACAGTAACTTCTACCTGCTATCCCAAAAACCTGTCAATCAGAGCGGTGCCCTTGGATCAGCCACCTGGGGGGGTGACCAAGGGGAATACTTGTCGCCCTCAGTGGACACCCAGAGGCCTGTGTTATCTAAGATGCTGTTGGAGCAGGGATGGAGCCCTGCAGCTGGTCCTAGGCCCTGGCAGTGAGCCTCCGCCTTGGGCAAGGAAACCCAAGTGGTACCTTCAGAAGGAGTGAGCGTCATCTCCCAGGGCCCCAATGGAGGGAGAGCACCTCTCACACTGCACACAGGAGTGTCCCGTGCAGGAGTGTGGCACTGCCACGCGCTTCCATCTAATCCAATCACTCACTCTCTTTTTAAAGATTTATTTTATTTTTATTGCAAAGTCATATATACAGAGAGGAGCAGAGACAGAGAGGAAGATCTTCTGTCTGATAATTCACTTCCCAAGTGGGCCGATCCTAAGCCAGGATCCAGGAACTTCTTCCGGGTCTCCCACATGGGTGCAGGGTCCCAAGGCTTTGGGCTGTCCTCAACTGCTTTCCCAGGCCACAAGCAGGGAGCTGGATGGGAAGTGGAGCTGCTGGGATTAGAACCTGCGCCCATATGGGATCCCGGTGCATTCAAGGCAAGAACTTCAGCCACTAGGCCACAATGCTGGGCCCAATCCAATCTCTTTTTAGGTTTACTCATTTATTCAAAAGGCGGGGAGTCAAGAGAGAGGAACAGAGAGCTTTCATGTGCTGCTTCACTTTCCAAAAGTCCTCAACAGCTAGAACAGGACCAAGCTGAGCCAGGGGACAGGGACTCCATCCTGGTCGGCTGCTTGGAGGGCAGGCTCCCCAGCATCCGGGCCATTCCTTGTTGCCTTCCTAGGGACATTACAGGAAGTTAGACTGGAAGTGAAGGGTCTGGGACTTGAACCGACACTCTGATAGGGGATGCCAGCTCCCACTGTGCCAGAATGCTGCTCCCCATTAATAAGACTCAACTATCATCAAGGGTTCTTCAATTTTCACTTGAGATAGTCTGATTCTCAATATGATTGACAATCACATATAAACCTGCCGTGTTTAAAAGCCTAAGTCAGTACATGTCTTTTTCATGAATATACAAATTTATATAATGCTATTTAATTGAAATATATATACATATAAATACACATATTTATAAATACATGTATATGTATGAATGTATACACAAATGAAGGTATTGATACAGATATATATGTAAAACGTGTAACCAAACGGAGATTTACAGAGCAAAGAGCTCAGGCAATGGATTGCTTGTTTCTAGGTGTAAGTCTTGAGTTTGATTGCTGAGAAAATTCTGATTTTTCAGATGGAATGGAGTGAGGTCTGATGTGGTAGGCAGCTCAAAAGGCTAATTCCCCTTGCAGCGCCAGCATCCTGTATGGGCACTGGTTTCAGTCCCAGCTGTTCCACTCTGATCCAGCTCCCTGCTCATGTCCTGGGGAAGGAGCAGTTGGGGATGGCTCAAACCCTTGACACTCTGCACCCAAATGGGAGACCTGGAAGAAGCTCCAGGCTCCTGGCTTCAGATTGGCTCAGCTCAGCACCTGCCCATATAGCCATCTGGGGAGTGAACCAGTGAATTGAAGATCTCTCTCTCTTTTCTTCTCTATCTATTGCCTTCAAGTAAAAATAACTAAGTCTTTAATTTTTAAATTTATTTATTTTTTAATTGCAAAGTCAGATATATATATATAGAGAGAGAGAGAGAGAAGAGGAGAGACAGAGAGAAAGATCTTTCATCTGTGGATTCACGCCCCAAGTGGCTGCAACTGCTGGAGCTGAGTATATCTGAAGCTAGGAGCCTGGAGCCTCCTCAGGGTCTGCCATGCAGGTGCAGGATCCCAAGGCTTTGAGCTGTCCTTGACTGCTTTCCCAGGCCACAAGCAGGGTGCTGGATAGGAAGTGAGGCTACCGGGATTAGAACCGGCGCCCATATGGGATCCCGGCACGTTCAAGGTGAGGACTTTAGCTGCTAGGCCACGCCGCTGGGCTGAAGATTTTATTACTGTCCAACAGAAGAATTTACCATAAATAACCCAAGTTCCTTGTCACCTGTGGTTATTAGTGAGGTAGCATTAAGGCTACAAGTATGCTTCAGAAGGTCCATGGAAAAGTCATTAAAAGGTAAGTTTGATTTGGTGTGAACTTTTATACTTTGTGCTTGAGGAGTTCTTGATATTCATGTTCCATGCGTTCTTGAAGAACTGTGTGTAATGGAACTTCAACGTGCTTTTTACATCAATCAAACTTCCTTTCTACTCTATTCCTCAGGAGTTTTTGAAGTCCCCTCAATTTTCAAAGTCTCACTGGTTTGATAACTTTAGTCATTTTTCACATCTAGTAAATCTAATCTATTGTAACTTTGTTTTAGTCTGGTCAAAAAAATTTTTTTTTAATTAAAAATTTGGGCCCAGCGTGATCGCCTAGCAGCAATCTTGCCACACTCTCAGGATTCTGAAGTCCCCAAATTAGTCAAAGTCAAGGAGTCCTTGAGTCCCACCCTGCCCTAGTCCTTTCCCTTTCCTGCCTGCATACTTGACAGAATCCAAGCAGACAGAGTCAAGGTCCAATGAGGAGCAACTGGGTGGGTCAGGAGGCCTGAAGAGTCACCCAGGGATTGGAGGCAGCGATGGGTGTTGCAGCAAGGTGGGACCACGAGGAGATTATAAGACCCAATAAAAGCCCCCACCTGGGGAAAGGCTCTACTCACAGCCAAGGGTCCCAACACCTGTGCCTCCTCCCTCCAGAGCTCAGGGTGCCCTCCCAGCTTCGCCCAGAGCCAGGAAGTCACCAGCCTCCACGGGACTCCCCAGCGGCCCAGGCTCCATCTCCAGGGAGGACACAGCAGCAGAAGGTGAGAGCCATTTCTCCCTTGGCTTCCTTTGACCCTAATGCTACAGGTCTCTGTGAAACACTGTCCCAAGATGCTCCTGGATTTCAGCATGTGATTGGGAGTGTGGGGGCTGGGAGGGCCATCTTAGAGTTGGACATCTTAGGCCTAATTATGATATGTCGCCTGAGATAGTTTGTGTTCTGCTTTTCCAATTCCTTAATAATTTGTTCATGTTTGTGAAAGGCCCAGTGAGTGAGAAAGAGAGACAGAAATCCATGTGCTGGTTCCCTCCCCACGTGGCCACAACAAGTGGGGCCGGGCCAGGCTGAAGCCTGCAGCCCAGGAATTGTGTCCCAGTCTTCTTCCCATGTGGGCACAGGGCTCCTAAGCACTTGGGCCACGATCCTCTGCTTCCCAGGCTCACTAGCAGGGAGCAGCTGGGAAGTGGAGCGGCCGGGACCTTGACAGCAGGTGGATCAGAGGACTTGCTGGTATTGCAGATGGGAGCCCATCCTGCTGCTGGACAAAATTGACTTTGAATTAAAATTTAAAAAAATTGTTTTTGGTAAAGATTATTATTGTTAAAAAGTCAAAAATACTGAGAGTATGAGATTTAATTCCACCAAGTGGTGACAAAGGCTGAGATGTGCATATATGAAGCCAGAAACCAAGAGCCTTTCTAGGTATCCTGCATGGGAATAGGGTCCCACAGTTTTGGGCTATCCTTGACCGCCCTCTCATGGCACAAGCCAGAAGCAGGATTGAGTGGGCCGCAGCGATTAGAATGTGTGTCCATATGGGATCCTGGTGTGTACAAGGTGAGGAATTTAGCCATCAGGCTACTCAGCTGGACCTTGTAGTTTTAAAATTTTTTTAAAGAGAATCTTTGGTTAAGCCATAGCGAGTGGGCACATTTGTATGGTTGTAGTGTGTAGTAATTGAGCAGGTGTGTACAGGATTGCCTGGCCTGGTCAGGGTAAGGAGAATTTTTTGTGTTTGGAGTCCTCGAACTCTTCTCTTGTGTGAGTAAGTACAGAGTGGCTCACTCTGAACCTGAGGCTCCCATCATGCCGTGGGGCACTGTGACTCCTTCCCTCCTCTCACTGTTAGCACCTGCTACCCAGCCTCCTCCCTCACCCCTCCCAGCCTCTAATCATCTCTCTCCCACACCTGCACTCACCTCCCTGAAGCACCACAGCTGATTGCTGTGTCTGGCTCATTTTACTTCTCAAGTCCATGTCATAGTTGTCTCCACTGGGTTACAAATGACAAGATTTCCTTGTTTATCACCAAGTATCCCTCCCTTGTCATTTCCTCCTTCCTTTTTCTTCCTTTTCCTTTAAAGATGCATTCATGTGGAAGGCAGTTACAGGGAGGGAGGGAGAGACTTGTGTCCTTGCTGGTTCACTCCCCAAATGAGATAAGGGTGTTGCAGGTGGAATGTGCCCTGGCCATGTTTCAACTGGATTATTTGGTTGTAGTGTTGGGTCTCACAGGGTTATATAGTGGATAGGAACTCTTTGGTTTGCAAATGCTCTTCTTGTATGATCTTCACTCCAGTTCCTTGAGTGACGTTTTGCAGCTTTCTCCAGTCCCATTGTCAATTTTTGATTTTGTTGCCCTCCTTGTTGTGATCTCATCCAGGAACTGCTGCCTAATCCCATGCCTTGAGTTGTTTCCCCAGGGTTTCTCATTTCTGGTCTTACATGTAGGTCTTGGAGCATTAGATATATTTTTAAAAATTTTTCCTTAACATTTGTATTTATTGGAAAGGCAGATGTACAGAGAGAAGGAGACACAGAAAGAATCACTAGTTGGATATGCATGTGTTCACAATGGCCAGAGCTGAGCCGATCTGAAGGCAGGAGCCAGGAGCTTCCTCTGGGTCTCTCACACAGGTTCAGGGTCCCAAGGGTGTGGGCCATCTTCTACTGTTTCCCCAGGCCACAAGGGAGGAGCTCGATGGGAAGGGGAGCAACCTGGATACAGAGCAGTGCCCATATGGGATCCTGGTGTTTGCAAGGCAAGAATGTCAACACAAGGTTACTGTTGTTGTTTGTTACTATGAATTGTTTCATTTGAAAGCCAGAGAAAACAGTCTGATATTCAGCCCCTTACTGCCCACTAACTACCTGCACAGCTGGAATAGAGCTGAATTCAAACCTGGCACGTGAGTTGCAGGGACCTGGGTAGTTGGGCTATATTCTGCAACTTTATAGAATTCAGTTACTGAATCACTCTATGGCTAGAGTCTTGTAATTACTTATTGTAGCATTTTTGTTTGATTTATTCTTGAAGCACTATTAGTCTATTTTAAGGTCTTCCTCCTACAAAAAAAATTCTACCTTTAAGGAGACAGGCGTTTGCACAGGTCTGCCATGCAGATCAGGATCCCAAGGCTTTAGGCCATCCTCGATAGCTTTCTCAGGCCAGAAGTAAGGACCGGAATGGAAAGTGTTTCATTCATATGGGATTCAGGTGCAAGCAAAGCCAAGAACTTCTGTCACTAGAGCACTGGACTTAGACATTTTTTCGTATAGACTGCCCTCCTAGTCTGTATGGACGAGACTGCGTGATGCACTGCATATGCTCTGATGGGGAGAAAAGATAGTCCTTGGCCTTTTAGGGCTGAAGAATTAGTATTGGAGCACAGCACAGTAGCCTAGCACCTAACGTCCGTGCTGCTGGCAACAGGATCCCATATAGGTAATGGTTCTATCCTGGCAGTCCTGCCTTTGTCCTGCTCCCAGCTTGTAGGCTGGGAGAGCAGTGGAGGACAGCTATAAGCCTTGGGACCCTACACCTGCCTGGAATACCAGGACGAAGCTCAGACACCTGGCTTTGGATCAGCCCTGCTTCCGCTGTTGCTGCCACGTTGGGAGTGAATCAATGGACCGAGGATTTTCCTCTCTGTTTCAACCCCTGTCTGTTTATCTCACTTTCCACTAGACATAAATTAAAATTGTAATAAAGCAAGATTGGTAATCAGTTTGAATTAAACTTTATAAACATGCATGTTATGGGTATTGATTCAGGTCCTCCACACAACATGATATTAAGTGGAAAACTATCCACTATGTACCTGGCAGCAGCTTCTTACCTTTTATGTATTTATTTTTCTTTAAAGATTTATTTTTATTATGTTTTATTGGAAAGGCGGATATACAGAGAGGAGAGACAGAGAGGAAGATCTTCCGTCCGATGATTCACTCCCCAAGTGAGAGCAATGGCCGATACTATGCCGATCCGAAGCCAGGAGCCTCTTCCGGGTCTCCCACGCGGGTGCAGGTTCCCGAAGCTTTGGGCCGTCCTCGACTGCTTTCCCAGGCCACAGGCAGGGAGCTGGAAGGGAAGCGGGGCTGCTGGGATTAGAACCGGCGCCCATATGGGATCCCGGGCGTGCTAGGCGAGGACCTTAACCACTTGCGCCACCGCGCCGGGCCCCGTTTTATGTATTTATTTATTTATTGTTCACTTACATTTTAGTAGGTTTTAGGATGTTATTTTCAAGGCAAGTGTTGAAGCTTGTTTGCAAGTTAAAGCACTGCTTGGGAAGCCCACGTGCCTCTCAGGACCTCTGTCTTCAGGTCAGCCTCCTGCTGGGGCACCTGGGAGAGAGCAGCTTAAGGCCCAAGTGCTTGGATCCTTATGGCCAGCTTGATCAGGACGGGAGTGGGTGCTGGCTCCCAGCTTTGGCCTGGCATCGCTCCAGCTGTTGTTGGCATTCGGGGAGCAGAGCAGTGCCTGGAAAGACGGTCTCTTCCTCTCTACCACTCTGCCTTTTCAAAAGTCTGTCTGAGTGGATTGGCAGTGTGGGCCACCTGGCATGAGCAATTCTGTTTCTTTGGGGCCTTGAATGACGGCCAGACTGGTTCCTTCCAGTGTGAGGGCATTTGCAGGCTGCCTCACTGGTCCTCACCATGGTGGCATAGTACAGAGGCACCCCAGACCCATTACAGCCACCTCAGGGCCTGAGGACTGTCAGAGTGTCGGGTGAGGCTGATGTGTGAAGTGTGATCAAGAGGCCCAGAGGACAATTGGCGTGACTCAGCAGTCCTGTACTCCCATGGCAGAAGTCTGAGATGGGGTCCTACACTTGGTGATTCAGGGCTTGCTGGAGCTCTCCTGAAGGGTCTTTTCTCTCTGGATGTTTCCCCAGGGTTGTCACTGAGCACTCAGCAGGATGAGCAGCATGACCCCACCGAGACTCCTGCAATTGGCACAGAAGAGCCTGCTGGGTAATGAGGCCTTGGCCATCCTTAGTCTGGACCAGCTTCCCAGAGAGATGTTCCCTGTGCTCTTTGTGGAGGCCTTCAACAGTTGGCTCTTGGACATCCTGAAGGCCATGGTGAGGGTCTGGCCCTTTGAAGTCCTCCCGCTGGGCGCCCTCATGAAGAATCCTCAAGTGGACATCCTGAAAGCTGTGTTGGATGGACTCGATATGAAGTACACCCAGAAGTCTGACTGCAGGTAACTGACACAGAGATCCATTAAAGAGAGTTGGGCTCAGGAAGGGTAGAGGTCTGGAGGATGTTCCAGAAGCTTCTTTGGAGAGCAAGGGAGGTCAGGTCTCCTGAGTCCCTCTGGGGAAGGGCTTCCTGAGGTGACAGAGGGAACATGTACCTTGAGTTTTCATGGGATACTTGAAGGCACTGGGTAGTGGGGCTCAGGCCGGAGCTCTCTGCAAATAGGCATGAATGAAGGACAGACATAGAGTGGAGGGGATGCTCCCTTCCCTCCCTGCTGACTCAGGGCTCTCAGCCTTCCTCCCCTCCCTGAGCCTCTCCATCCTTACCAGAGGCCCACAAGGGTCTGCAGGCCCCATCCCCTCACCTCTGCAAGGATGAAGAAAAAGACTATAGGCAAATTATATGAGTAAATATATAAATAAATAAGAAAAGGGGAAGAAAGCCAGCAGCAGGGGTGTGAGGTGTGGGCTCCCCAGCTCAGAAGTCCCCTCTGCCTACTCTCTGAGTCTTCTCTGTTTGACCCCCAGGAGAGGGAAGCTGCACGTGCTGGATTTACGGGATGATGGTCTGAATTTCTGGAATGTGTGGGCCAAAAGCATGGATGATGCCTGCTCTTCAGAGCCTAATATGAGGAGACAGCCAGTGGAGCACAAGGGACCCAAGTCAGCCTTGATGGTCATAGCCAATGTCTCCCTCACTGCAACCACCCCTGATGCGTTCCTCACCCACCTGCTTCAGTGGGTGAAGGAGAGAGCCAGCCTGGTGCACCTGTGCTGTCACAAGCTGAAGATCTTGGCGAATCTCATCTGCAGCATGAGCCATATGCTGGAAAGTCTGGAGTTTGGTTGCATCGAGGAGTTGGAAGTGTGCTGTGACTGGCAACCCTCTGGCCTGGCCAAGTTTGCTCCCTACCTGGGCCGGATGAGCAGCCTTCACAAATTGAGTCTTGTTAACTTAAGCGGTTCATTGCTGGTTACAATAGAGGAAATGATGGAGTCACTCTTTCAGTTCGCCTCCCAGTTTGCCAAGCTGCCTCACCTTCGCAGCCTTCATATTCGCTCCCTTTACTTTGTGTATAACCACTTGGATCAACTGCTCAGGTGAGGAACAAAGGCAAAGTGTCCTGGGAGGGCAGAGGAGCCTCATTCCTGGACCAGCAGGAAGCCTGGATTACTGAGGGACAAGCAAGGCTTCCTACTTCATCCTCATCATGAGTACTGAGGTAGCAGGCACAGATAGGGAGGTAACTGCTTGAGGGAGGGAGCAGGTTCTGATCTAAAGGGTGAGCTTGGTGATTCTTCAAGAAGTATGTCCCAAGAAATAGATCAGTGAATTACACACCATAAAATGTCAGCTGTCCACTCAGCACCTGTGTGCACAGGGTGAGCCTGGGTCTGGTGCCTGGAGCCCCAGGGAGGTGTGTGACCTGTGAGAAGTGCAGGTGGTTTTCTGAATCGGGGCTGTGAGTGAGGCCTCCTGGGAGGGCACTCACAGGACTGATGCTGTACCTGTCCAGGGTCTGAGCTTTATCCATGTCTCTCCCTGGCCATTTATAGCCCAGACAAGTGGCACCCTGCTGGACAGGTGAGGAAAGGTACCTTGAGAGGTTTTGTGAACTTGACCCAGTCACTCCAGTGGCAGTGGGAGGACTCAGCCTGAGACTGGTTAACTAGAAGGATGGGTCTGCACTGGGCTGGAGCACACTGGGTGTTGGTGAGGGTGGGCATGAGTGGGATCTGGGGCTTTGGGGCTTGGCACAAACAGATGTCTCTCACCTTGGTGTCATCATGAAGGAATCATTCTTGGTGTCTCCCCAGGTGCCTGAAGAGCCCCCTGGAGGACTTCTCTGTAACAGCCTGCCTGCTCTCAGAAGCTGATATCAACTATCTGTCCCAGTGCCCATGCCTCAGCGAGATCAAATATCTGGCCCTGCGCGTTGTCAAACTGACCCACATCAGCCCTGAGCCCCTCCGAGTTCTGCTGGAGAGAGTGGCACCCACCCTCATGACCCTGGACTTGATGGGCTGTGAGATCACCGATTCCCAGCTTAACGCCATCCTGCCTGCCCTGAGCCACTGCTACCAGCTCACCAGCTTAAGCTTTTATGGGAACAGACTCTCCATGGCTATGATGGAGAAGCTTGTGGAGCACACAGGCAACCTCAGTGCGCTGATATATGAGCTGTACCCAGCTCCCCTGGAGAGCTATGACACCCAGGGCATTGCCCATGGAGGGAGATTTTCCCATCTCTGTACAGAGCTGATGGGCATCCTGGAAAGGATAAGAGAGCCTAAGCAGGTTTTGTTTAGCACTGACCCCTGCTGGAAGTGCGCAGAACGGATGGTGTTTGGCCTAAACCACCCTAATCAGTGCCACTGCTACCAGCTGGACTAAGAGTGCACATTTCCAAATCTTCCTGCCATACCCTTGCACTGAGGACTTGGGATGGGGGTGGGTAGGATGGGCTTAGACTCTAGCTGCAGCAAGAAGGGGCAAAGCAGCCTGGGAAGTGGGGCTTGCCAGGACCATGGAGTTGGCCTGAGTTGGGAGGGTTGCTGAGAAAGTTGGAATGGGATGATCTGGCCAGAGCTCAGGTTGCTCTTGTGTTTTCATGTGGAGTAGGCTATCTATTGCATTCCATGCTCTGTCATCAACATTGCATTATCCTCAGTGGCAACAAATAAAGCATCATAACACCAATCTCAAGTTGTGCATCTGGTAAACCTCAAGGATGACCCCCGCTGGGAGTCTTCAGTGGCACAATACGCCTGGATGTTTTTTGCTGCAGTGCCAGTGCCAGTGCAGAGAGAGTGAGTCCAGGCAAGGAGACCCTGAGGTCTATGAACACAGCTGACACCTCAGGGCTGGCCTCCCTTTGACCAGATCAAACAAAGCAGGCCCCACTCAGCCTCAGACCCAGGCCACCTGGGTGCAGCTGCACTGGCCCCTGTGTGACAAGGAGGGTCTGTGAGGAGCAGAGGCCCCCACAGGTGCCCATCCTGCACTGCTCCTCCCTGCCTTGCAACTGCCAGCCATCAGTCCCCT